>NC_134837.1:176499390-177699390 GCF_004210375.1 Tachypleus tridentatus | reverse complement strand
CCTGTATTTAATAAAATACTCTTATAATAAAGGCATTAACTTCACTGAAAATATTTTGTGGACATGTGCTCGTTTCTTCATAAGAAATGTCTGAGTTTCTATAGGCAGCGTACCCATGAGAATTATTTAGGACGCATTAACATTCATTGTTAAAACAATAAGCTTGTGACACGTACCTCGAAAGTACTGTTAGGTACCTAAAGAGGTATTGAAACCAACTGGTTATGGCAACAGAAAAACTCCCTTTTACTCATTTTAATCTCGATTCAGTGGATTTATTTTTGCAAAACTTGATAAACTAATTAGATCTACTTTTTGAATAAGTAATTAAAACCGGGTTTATCTTTAACTTTACAGAAACTAACAAATTGTAACTTGTTTGCCACTTCAAAGTTTATTTTAAATCACAAATGTTCGTTCATGATTTTACCAAAAATATTAAACTGCCACTTATTATTGACTTTAAATGACCAACTGTCACTTGTTAATTTAATGTAAATGGTAAGCTGTCATTTATTACTTTATTAAAACTCATAACTGCCATTTATTACTGAATGAAATGACAAACTACCAACTGTCGTTGTACAGGAAATGACAAATTGGCATTCACTAATTTACTGAAAACCATCAATGGCCCTGGTTCAGTAAAAACAGAATCTCTAATATGAAGTTGGTTCCCAACCACCCAAATAGAACAGTTATCCTTAATCCTTATCTTTGAGGATTTTAATAGAGTGATACCCTTGAAGTTTGTCCCATGATTGTTTGTTTGTTTTGGAATTTCGCACAAAGCTACTCGAGGGCTATCTGTGCTAGCCGTCCCTAATTTAGTAGTGTAAGACTAGAGGGAAGGCAGCTAGTCATCACCACCCACCGCCAACTCTTGGGCTACTCTTTTACCAACGAATAGTGGGATTGACCGTCACATTATACACCCCCACGGCTGGGAGGGCGAGCATGTTTAGCGCGACGCGGGCGCGAACCCGCGACCCTCGGATTACGAGTCGCACGCCTTACGCGCTTGGCCATGCCAGTCCTTGTCCCATGAATCTAACAAAACATTTACCTGTGACGCTGGCTTTTCCGAAAAACTAAAATGCCGACTGATCTCCCAGAGGTTGAACAAACGCCACCATTGACTATGATCTCCTAGAAGTCCAGCAAACATCACCTTTGACATTAACTTCCCATAACTCTAACAAAATATCACCACTGACTTTGTTCTCTCAAAAGTCTAGTAAACGTCACTATTGACTTTGATCTCACAGAAGTTTAGCAAATATCACCTTTGACATTAACCACCCATAATTGTAACAATACGTGACCATTGACTTTAATCTCCCAGAAGTCTAGCAACCGTCACCATTGACATTAACTTCCCATAACTCTAACAAAACGTCGTCATTGACTTTTACTTCCCAGAGGTCTAAAAAATATCACCTTTGACATTAACTTCTCATAACTCTAGCGAAAGTCACCTTTGACATTAAGTTTCACGTAGGTATCTAGTAGAACGTCATTCACCAGGTCGGTTCTATTAGCATCTCATAAAAATTCGTATCTGACGCTGATCTTCAAATAATCTAATAAAAAAACACTTCACCCACAACGTCAGTCTTCTAACAGTCTAGCAAAAGTTTTCCTTGAAGCTGTTCCTCAAAAGTTTAATACCGTTGACGTTAATAACCCAAGAATTTAGAAAACCACTGCCGTATAGTGGAGTTAACGTAAATCCTAAGGGTGTTCAGTGCTGAGCCGCCTTTAACGTCGGCTTCACTGAAGTTCGGAAAATTCCAGTTTTTGACATCGATCCTTCTAGAATCCAGTAAAGTCCATTATCATCAGTGTCGTCAGTTGTACTGGTACACATTATAGTAATATCTTTAAAGTAGGTTTCACTGGAATCCAATAAAATATCACTTTACATCGATTCTGTTGGAATAAAGTAGTGGGGCATCCTTAATGTCGGCTCCTCTGGAATACAGTACATAGTACTATCCCTAATGTCGATTGTACTGAGATGGAGTAGAGTGTTATCCTTAATGTTTATTATGCTGAAATCCCGTACAGTATCGATCTTAAAGAGGTCCTACTTTGGTCCTTCCCTTAACGTTGGTTCCATTGGATTACAGTAAAATGTCACCCACGATGTCGATTCCTCTAGAATCCAGTATAGTCCACAGGTCCTGGTTGTTCTGTGATTTTGTAGCTACATACATTCAACCCTTCTGTTGCTGTTCTCACATTTTTTTCTTTATTTTTAAACTGTTCCAAGTCCCCCATCCACCCTCTTTGTATACAGAGTATATTACGGAAAGGAAAGAAAACGTAGGAGTAATGATATAATTTTGGGTAATAAAGATAGAGACGAAGGTTTATATACGTTCAAGATGGTTCATGAAAAACCAAACATTCCATGTTATTATTATTAAACCTGCAGCTACACATGATTAAAGTCAGGTAAGGTGTAATAAGTTTTGTCAAAAAGATTTCGTATTCGTAATTGTTAAAGTAAGAATGTATTTCAAGTTTAGCAAAGAGTAACAAAGGAAAATCTTTAAAACACAATGTAGAATAATAGAAAAATAAAATGAGAAAGATCTCCGTGTATATGCTATGTTTTATTATACGTTATTACCAGGATATGTTTTATTTAAGTAATCATTTAAGTTAATAAAAACGCTTGAAAGTAAACACGTTTATTTATCACTTAGTGTTGTAGTGCTAGAAAAGTCCATATAATCAAGTTGATCCATTTCAGTTGGTGGTATCTTATTCGACGTTATTTTATTCAACTTAATAAAGGTTATATATAACATTCTGAAGATATAGACACGTGAAACTATTATATATACATATAACAAGTCGAATGGTTACACGGACCTATGACAATTTTATTGCTTTGAAATTTTTACACGTTTTACAGTAATTCTCTACATTCAATTCGAAAATGATATCCTTTTTTCTGAACCACGTAGAGATTTTTCACAAAACGTGATATGTACTTTAAGAAGAGAGATTCATTTTCATTGAAATCGGGTCACATTTTGTTATGCTTAAAATGTTGACAACCACTGGCTATAGATTTCTCTAGACCAATCGCAACGTGAGAGTTTTATCGATCGTTCTAAACCTAAACATATAAAACACAATAATTTAAAATGCTTATTGAAATAAACGAAATAATAATTTGATCCAGAGTTTTGTTCCAGATGTGTAGAAAAATCCTTACGTGGTAAAAAATATTATTATTTTCTGCGTAACTTAATTATGGAAAATCCTTTATTAAAACGACAACTTTTATGAAATTTAAATTCGCAGGCCTGTGTTATTTGGTATTTCCGAGTAATTTTAATAAACGCATAGATACTGTGTATTTAAGGAACATTCACCTGGTATACATAATACAGCATCCCGCCTTTTATTTTACTTATAAACAACAGCTCATTAATTAGTTCGTGCCCGGAAAAGACGCCGGCAGAGATGTGATTACAAGGCTGTAAAGCCCAAACAATTGAAACATAAAGTTGTGATTAATTACCAACAACGATGTTTTTACGCAGTACTTCTCTCTTCAGTCAACACTATATCAATTTAATTAATAAAAAATGGTGAAAAAGGGTTTTCCTGGTCGTTAATCATTTGGTCCGAATATTGATTTTAACAATGAATGTTGAATATATATAAATTTGATCGCCACAATTATTCAAGTTACCTGTTTCTTTAAGTACAGTGTGTTACGGTCTAAGCTAGTCTATTCTAATTCTTTATTATTAATGATGATTTCGACACTTCAGTTGTTAACAGTTTCATTCTGCATTGATTATATGTTATTATTGGAGTACATGCGAATATGTAACTCATTACACTATGTAACAAAATTTTTACTTTTTCTTGTTCCCGGGCAGAAAGTGTTATTTTCCAATTGCTTAAGCCTAAAATAAGTGGAAAAGACCTATTTTTCTCTTCAAACTTTGCTTTTGTGACCTGGGTAATGAAATTTTCAATCTTACCAATTTCCCAGAACATTCCAGGTAGATTCAGTGCTTTGTAGCTGATAGAGAATTTTCTCGAACTTGAAAGAATTTTAAGAACTTTCTAGAATGTTGTAGAACTTACAAGAATTTTCTAGAATGTTGTAGAATTTACGAGAATTTTCAAGAACCTTTTAGAATTTTCTAGAACTTTCCATAGTAATATATATACAGGGGCTCACCACTCACCACTTCAGTTTAGTTCTACCTGCCTAAGTGAACACACAGACCTGTCTGATTTTATCAGCGATGGTATTAAAAAGCTGCAAGCATTCTCCAGACGCATTCTGCTATGTATGTGGCCAATTCATCAAGACAAGAGCAAAAAAGTACTTTGTGGCAGCATCTGCCTTGAAGTATGATGAGTATAGCTGGGAGGTTATCAGAGACTTCAAAATGGTGGCATTCCTGACGGGTATCCAAGGAGGCTTTACCAAGTTTCCCTGTTATCTTTGCCTTTGGGACATCAGGAACACTGCAGCGCATTACAACAGGAAACACTGCCACAACGGACCGAGTTCTCTGTGGGGAGGCACAGTGTCAAGTGTGATCCACTAGTAGACCTCCAGAAGATGTTGTTCTCACCACTGCATATAAAATTGGGTCTTATGAAACAACTTGTCACAGCTCTTGATAAGGAGTCTGCAGTCTTCAAGTACCTTCGAAACTTCCTCCCTAAGCTGTCTGAGGCAAAGACCAAAGCTGATGTCTTTGTAGCACCACAAATAAAGAGGATCCTGGAGTGCACAGAATTCCCCAAGAAGCTCAGTAGGAAGGAAAGAAAAAAGCTTGGAGCAGCTTTGTCGCAGTGGTTCGGGACTTCTTAAGCAATCACAAGGCCGAAAATTATGTGGAACTGGTTGAGACTCTGGTAAAGAACTACGGCAAAATGGGCTGTAGGATGTCCCTGAAAATCCATATCTTTGATGCTCATCTTGATAAATTCAATGAGAACATGGGAGCATACTCAGAGGAGCAAGGCGAGCACTTCCACCAAGATATACTGGAATTTGAACGCTGCTACCAAGGAGCGTATAACGAAAATCTGATGGGAGACAATATGTGGGGGTTTATACGTGAAAGGGATTTACATTACAGTTGCAAATCTCGAAAACCTACTCACTTCTAAACATTTTTATTCATTTTTGCATAACGTTAGTATAAATAGATGTACATCTCGATTCATATGTTGTTTTATTCAAATCTTATGTAAATGAAAATGTGCAAATTTTACATAGGAAATAGGTTACTTTTTAAATTTCATTATCCAGGTCACAAAAGCAAAGTTTGAAGGGAATAATGACCATTTTCTGTACTTTTACAGCATAAGTAATTAAGAAATAATACATACTATTCAGGAACAAAATTTGTGCTACATTGTGTTATTAGGGGGTATTTATTTAGTAATAACAACTATATAAGAAAATAAAATAAAATAATGGACTATAAACTGGCTAGTTAATATTACACATATATATTATAAATTATTGTGGTATATAACACATTATGCCAGTATCAGTAAGTCGCGTTCCGACTAAGGCTTTGTGTATTACACAACTAATCTAACATGATAAGCTCTGGAACTGAGCAAAAAACTCCGTCAGCAGCCAACGTGCCATCAAATTTTTCGTTGTGGAAGCTCGTATAAGGACAGTACAGTTAACGATGTTAACAATATTATCTGAGTTACTGTGATGAAACTTCATACAAACTATATAAATTGCTTAAGAATAACGACCGTAAATATTAAACAAAGCATTCTGCTCCAACCACTCAGAACTATCCAATAACGTAAGAAGGCGTGGCAGGGTGAAGTGTTTGAATCATGTGAACAGTTTTTAATACATTTTCTTTCTTTTTTATTTACAATTTCAACCTTCATTTTAATTTTATGATTTCTGATTCTATACTGATAATTTTTACTATCATTATTTTAATGTTCAAATACCCCAGTGGGTCAGCAGTAAGTTTAGGGACTTAGAACGATAAAATCCAGGATTCGATCCTTAGTGGCAGAACATAGTGCAAGTAGCATATTATATAGCTTCTCAATAAACAAACAAACAAACAAAAAGACGTCATGTTCGAATATTTGTCATTACACAGTTTTATGATCCCTAAATGTATCTTGATTTCTCTGCTTGTCTTCTCCATTTACAATTAGCCCGGCATGGCCAAGCGTGTTAAGGCGTTCGACTCGTAATCCGAGGGTCGCGGGTTCAAATCCTCGTCGCACCAAACATGCTCGCCTTCTCAGCCGTGGCGGCGTCATAATGTAACGGTTAATCCCACTATTCGTTGGTAAAAGAGTAGCCCAAGAGTTGGCGGTGGGTGGTGATGACTAGCTGCCTTCCTTCTAGTCTTAGACTGCTAAATTAGGGACGGCTAGCGCAGATAGCTCTCGAGTAGCTTTGCGCGAAATTCAAAAACAAATAAAACAAACAAACCATTTACAATTTATTGCTATGTTAGTTTATTCATCGATCAATCATGTTAACAAATTAATTATTTTTACAGTGCTTGCTTTGTCGGTAAAAAGTTATTCAGCTTGCTAGCAGTTACGTTTAGATCGATATCTTAGCATGTGTTTTAATTCACGTATTACTTTAACTGTTTCATTTGTTCTGCTTTTAATATGAATATATATGTATATGATCCCCGTCGCACCAAACAGGCTCGCCCTTTTAGCCGTGGAGGCGTTAAAATGTTACGGTTAATCCCACTATTCGTTGGTAAAAGAGTAACCCAAGACTTGGCGGTGGGTTATGATGACTAGCTGCCTTCCCTCTAGTCTTTCACTGCAAAATTAGGGACGGCTAGCGCAGGTAGCCCTCGAGTAGCTTTGCGCGAAATTCCAAAGAAAAACAAAAAAAAATATGTGTGTGTGGGGAGGGTATATTTTAATTTGGGGCTGCCCAAAAATTATCGTCTATAAGTACTTTATATCATCTGGAGCCCTCCAGTGGCTCAGCGGTATGTCTGCGGACTTACAACGCTAAAATCCGGGTGTCTATTAACGTGGTGGGCAGAGCACAGATAGCCCATTGTGTAGCTTTGTGCTTAATTCAAAAACAACAACATCATCTGGATAATTTTCTTTAGATATAATTAGGAAGAGACAAGTTGTTTGGTTGCACAGACTGTGAACCCGATGATTTATGGTTCACGTCTTGTTACACATACTCCGCACTTTGGGAATGTGATATAACTGTGGTAGTCATACCAGCTATTAGATTAGAGAAGAGGAACCCGAGGGTTTGCGGTATAAGTCTGTTGACTTACTAATCAGGATCGGTTATTGTCTTATAGCCCTTACGAATCTTTGCCAGAAAGTACTGAAAAACAAACAGCTAGAGAAATACGTGCAAAACGTTGAGGTGCAATGTGTTATTTCATCTTATTTCGCCTATAATAAGAACAACAACAACCCAGTGAAGAGTGAAAAGATTTTCGATTATTCTCGTGTCAACTCGACAAGAGTGAACCTGAGATAAAACTGAGTCTGACAGATTGTTGTGCCAGTTTCTGAAAAAAAGTTTTTAGATAAATGAACTGCTGTTCTTGGAACTTAAATTTTCTAAACTAATTTATTGAATATTAACATACCTTTCTATTGCTTTAAAGCAAATATATTTTTTATTTTATGATCATCAAGAGATCTTACAAGAGAAACGAATAAAGTATATTTTTTTATAGCATCAACTTGTGGATGACCTAAGTAACAGCAACAGATTAGGTAAGATTATTTAATTTTCGAAATTATTCCTTTTTTGTTGTTATTCTAACAAACGACTTCTATTACATTTATAAATACTTAACAAATAAAGAAAATAAAAATCGTCTTAAAGACTACTTGTCGAAGTTATCAGATCCTTACTGATAAGACTCCAGAAAAGCGATATATTATAATAAAGTAGTTTTTCCCTACTTTGTTTCAAGCTTAACGGTTTCGTTTATGTTTGTTTCGTAAATTTTCGCAAAGCCACATAAGAACTATTTGCTCTATCGGTCCTTAATTTGAACCGATGGACTAGAGGGAACGCGGTTAGTCAGTAGCATCAATTGCCAACTCTTGGACTACTCTAATTTAATACTTTGGTCCGACTGCTACTCTTATAACGCGCCCACGGATCCAAAGTATGAATCACGATATTTTGAAAACGGAATGCGAAGAACAGATCCTCGAAATCGAAATCTGAAACGTTATCTAGTTGGTCACGCTCGGCTCTAATGGTTGTGGTGGGTGCAAATATCTCATTCTCCGTCTCTCATAGCTTTTATACGTATATATATAAGCTAGTTCATAAAATATGTTATTTGCTAATTCAGCCCTGGGTCTTGCTTTTATAGTGCGTATGTTAACACCGGTTTCATTAAGTGACTGTATTGTATCTAACACCTCCCTGAGAACGAGGTTATTTCACAATGTCACATTGAACAGTTTCACTTCCAAGTGCACAACACACACCCTGCTATTACAAACGTGGACTGTTAAGGATAACTGTCACTCTTTCAGAAGAAAGTGTTTCTGCTTTCTAACAGCCGGAACGTGGTACTAAATACCTGTATGCGTTCCTTTATTTAGCTTTAGTTTAATTCTGCCAACCACGTGTTTCAAATCCGGCTTTCATGCTCCTGTAATTCATTTAACTTTACTTTTCTACGTTCAGTATAAAGCTTCTTCTTTCCTCCAGAGACTTTTGTCTGTTTTTAGAATTTTTGTCTCTTTAATTTTTAACAATATGACAGAAAACTCTCTACACTCGTCCTTCTGTACATTGTAAATCCTAAAATTTTTTGTTGTTGCGATGATCAAATAACTGTTTTTTTTTATTTCAAGTCCTAAAATGTCACGGAATTTTTAATGGATTTATTCAGCAAACGTTACCTCATATATAGTGTGCTGGTGTTTATATTATATAGTATGCTCACATTTATATCATATAGCGTGCTGGTGTTTATATCATGTAGTGTGCTGAGATTTACATCATATAGTTTCTCGTATTTATAACATGTAGAGTGCTGGTGTTTATATCATGTAGTGTGCTGATATTTACATCATATAGTTTGTCTTATTTATAACATTTAGAGTGCTGGTGTTTATATCATGTAGTGTGCTGATATTTACATCATATAGTTTGTCATATTTATAACATGTAGAGTGTTGGTGTTTATATCATGTAGTGTGCTGATATTTACATCATATAGTTTGTCATATTTATAACATGTAGAGTGCTGGTGTTTATATCATGTAGTGTGCTGATATTTACATCATATAGTTTGTCATATTTATACTACATAGTGAGCTGATATTTATATCATATAGTGTGATCGTACGTATATAACGTATCAGTTACGAAGACCATGATAACTACTTTATACTAATCTCACCACTATAGTAACAGTTTTTTAAAATACTGCTATTTTTCATCCAGATTTTCTACATACAACTAGTTTCGTTTTTGTTGGCTGAGGGAAACATGTTCATGTGTACACCATGAAATAAGAAGCTAACATTTCGTAGTTCCTCTGAATACTTTAGGTATTAGTCCAAAATGAGCTAATAATTTTATGATGCCCTCCCTGATGGCATAGCATTTTGTCTGTTAACTTATACTACTAGAAACCAGGTTTCGATACCCCTGGTAGGCACAGCACAGATAGACCTTTATGCTTAATAACAGACAATAACAACAATTTCCATCATTAGTTTGATCTCCATATACCATGAATAAACACTTTTAAATAGTGTCAGTTTTCGAAATCAGTCCTTTCAAAGCATTTTGTTTGTTTCAGTTGTAGTTGCAGTTTTCACGCAAAACTACACTATGAATAATTCTAAACTGATAGCTACGTGAAAGGCAGCTTATACAACATCACCTAAATTAAAATATACTAAAATCCGATTGTTATATCAAAGTTTAACTGTAATTTTTCTTAAATCTGTATTTGTACCCACGATGAAAAGTGGTGTCTGATCGCGTAGATAAATTTGACTGTCACTGCTATGAATCGCCCACGTTCTCAAAGCAGGGTCAGATTATGAAACTCTGAAGCCCTGAGCACAGAGAACCTGAAGGACCCACCCTATATAAAACAGATTATATCATTATAATTTTCTACTGTTTGTATTATTAAAATATTCTTCGTACCTCGAAAGGTTTTTTAAATTAAATTTAAATTAAAATAGGAAAGAAATGCTTAGTTATTGCTAAGTTACTGTTTCTTAAGTTTTTGTCTGCTCCGGTATGATCAGGTGATTAGGGCGTTCGACTCGCACTTTGAAGATCTCGGGTTCGAATCCCTGTCACACCAAACATGTTCGCCCTTTTAGCCGTGGGTGCTTTATAATGTTACGGTCAATCCTACTATTCGATGACAAACGAGTAGCCTAAGAGTTGGCGGTGGGTGGTGATGATTAGCTGCCTTCCCTCTAGTCTTACTCTGCTAAATTAGGGACGGCTAGCGCAGATAGCCCTTGTGTAACTTTGCGCGAAATTAAAAAACAAACAAACAAAGCAAGACACTTAACAAGAAATGTAACTTGATATGAAGTACTGTAAGTTACTGAGACTATTATTAATACAAGCTTGTCTTCATTTCATTGGTTATTGAAAAGCACAACAAACTAACTTATTCCTGAATAACCAATGAAAAGGAACTGACATCTGTGGCATCCGATATGGTCAGTCGAGTCGTTTGAAACACCTGCCCGACTAATGGAATTGCGGGTTGAAATCCCCATGCTGTCTACTTTTTATCTTTCTTATAAACAATTGTGAATCTGTTATGATCAAAATGTTTTTAGAATGTTAACTTTTAGAAGAGGAAGAACAAAATGTTCGTCTGCTCGACTTGAAAATAATCGGATCTAATTTCATCACATACAATTAACAAGTGCTTTCATTTCTCCTATTATATCCATTTGACCAGGTTATACGGTATAACTAGTTAAACAGTCTGTGTCCATATTTATCAGGTTATACGGTATAACTAGTTAAACAGTCTGTGTCCATATTTATCAGGTTATACGGTATAACTAGTTAAACAGTCTGTGTCCATGTTTATCAAGTTATACGGTATAACTAGTTAAATAATTTTTGCCCATTTGATCAGGTTATACGGTACAACTAGTTAAACAGTGTTTACTTTGAAGGCTTTGATTTGTTTTTGAATTTTTACGCAAAGCTACATGAGGGCTATGTGCGATAGCCGTCCCTAATTTAGTAGTGTAAGACTAGAGGAAAGGCAACTAGTTATCACGACCTACTGCCGACTGTTTACCAACGAATAGTGGGATTGACCATGGCTGAAAGGGCGAGCATATTTAATAGTAGGGCGATTCGAACCTGCTCCCCTCAGATTGTGAGCCAAGCCCCATTAGTACCCAGCTACTTTAGAGGGCCAAGCTTGGCCCAGTCTTTAGTGTGTCGGGCTGTGTATCTCTGGATCGGTGTCTTGTGTTTCCTCACCATAAAAATGATTATAATAAAATAGCGGGATGTGGATGCATTACAAGATTGTCATTCAAATTCCATTATTTGGTCTATTAAGAGAATCTCAATGGGCGGGGTGGGTGCTGTTGATCAGCTGTCTTCCCTTCCGTCTATCAGTTTGAAAATAAAGATGGCTAGCGTTAACCAGTTCTTGTGAAGCTTTGCTCGTATATTAGAAAAGAAACAGTGTCGTAAACACTCAGATAAGACTATGTCCTGACAATCAAACGTCTCTACACTTTCCGATCCTTTAAATAGTAGCATGCTCTTTTTGAACTGGTAACCCTATCCTTTAAATATCGTATTTAATTCCTTTTGATCATCTCTTCTGAGGCCTTCCAGGTTTATCTTCTTCTTTGTGGTTCCTAATTTATTTGTAGGTCCAGCATGGCCAGGTGGCTAAGGCACTCGACTCGTAATTCAAAGATCTCGGGTTCGTATCTCTATCACACAAAACATGCTTCCCCTTTCAGTCGTGGGAGCGTTATAATGTGACGGTCAGCCCACTATTCGTTGGTAAAAGAGTAGCCCAAGAGTTGACGGTGGGTGGTGATGATTAGCTGCCTTCTCTCTAGTCTTTCACTGCAAAATTAGGAACGGCTAGCGCAAATAGCCATTTGTTCTATATGATCATCCTCTCTCAACATGTCTTTCCGTAATTTATAATACTGATGTTATTTTTAACTTTTGAGGCGTGATTAACATTGTGAGCAAAAATGGTTTCATCGCTAGCGTGCTAAGCCTGTCGCAACTTCCCAGGAATGCGAGTTCCATCACAGTACTTACAACTTCCTTTCGATTACAGATATTCAACTCTAAAGTCCAAATAGGTATTTTCAAATAAATAAATATTTTTTATTTGGTTATGGAAATGCTTACTAATTTATAATGCCTTCTTTTGTGACTCAAGATGACTATGGGAAAACAAAATAATTTATGTTACTGTTTGTTAAGGAATTCCTAGAGTCTTCTATATACTTTACCAGACCACATGTTGGAGTTATTTCACCCACTTCCGTTTTCTAAGCGATGCGTAAAAGTGAAAACAAAGCCTACAAAAACAACTGTCAATGTGATGAATGGTATTTCTGCCAACAAAAGCGTCTGTTCTCTGTCACTGAGATATCATTTACGTTCTCCCTCGCAAATTAAGCCTCGTATATAAAACTTATATCAATCACATTCAAAGGAACAGTAAGGCTTCTCTATTAATTGCTGTTTTAGATTTGAATGGGTAAGATAATGTAATCAGGATTCCACGGTTCACCCAGCTAGAATGTTTCACGTGCATTTCGTATATCGGTCAATTACAAAGGGGGGGAATATCGAATATGAAAGGTAGAAGTACCTCTCTGTGTAAACTAATATGTAATATCGTAATTAAAGCATGGATCCATGATATAGTGGTTTGGTTGCCACAAAACTTCAGTAGATTCATCAAGGCAAAAACGCACTTTGAACTTGCTTATTGTCGAGATTAATACCATAGTAGCCAAAATGAATTGTTAAAAGAAAAAAATTCTCATATTTAACAAATATGTGGAAATGTTATTTTTAAGTGGCCATAAAGCGGAGTGTACACTCATGGCTTAAGTCGCCATAAAGCGAAGTGTACACTCATGGTTTAAGTCGCCATAAAGCAAAGTGTACACTCATGGTTTCTCTGTACAAAGAAGGTAAAAATTGGTTAATACTTTCTGATCCCCGAATTCAGTTTATTAAAAACTGATAGCGGCTAAAATATATACCAAATGTATATCCTATTATGTAAATAATAACCACATAACTCTTATGATGCAGTTACTACAGGACTAGTTGGTATATGTTTAAGATCAGTGATGTGTAGAAATGTGATTTGAAATATTTAAAAATAACTGTAGAAACACACGGTGCAGCACTTGGTCATAAAAAAGTCAACGCATATGTATAAAATGACATTGAATTCCAAACGTTACCAAATTACACATACATGCAGGGCCTGAAGTGTCCAGATAACAGACTTATTTAGCCATAAAGACATACAGTATATCAAGTAACATGGTTGTACAATTTAAGTGATTTCTTCAAATTAATTCTTGAGCGTCGGCAGTCATTGAAACCATTTTTCCAAGCTGTTACACGTAACTGATATTGTTAAAGAGAAGATGTGTTAATGTTTAAGCAGGTTGCATTCGGTCAATAGAGAAAGCGTTGTAAATTTCTATACACTTTATTGTGTTAATGTTTAAGCAGGTTGCATTCGGTCAATAGAGAAAGAGTTGTAAACTTCTATACACTTTATTGTGTTAATGTTTAAGCAGGTTGCATTCGGTCAATAGAGAAAGAGTTGTAAACTTCTATACACTTTATTGTGTTAATGTTTAAGCAGGTTGCATTCGGTCAATAGAGAAAGAGTTGTAAACTTCTATACACTTTATTGTGTTAATGTTTAAGCAGGTTGCATTCGGTCAATAGAGAAAGAGTTGTAAACTTCTATACACTTTATTGTGTTAATGTTTAAGCAGGTTGCATTCGGTCAATAGAGAAAGAGTTGTAAACTTCTATACACTTTATTGTGTTAATGTTTAAGCAGGTTGCATTCGGTCAATAGAGAAAGAGTTGTAAACTTCTATACACTTTATTGTGTTAATGTTTAAGCAGGTTGCATTCGGTCAATAGAGAAAGAGTTGTAAACTTCTATACACTTTATTGTGTTAATGTTTAAGCAGGTTGCATTCGGTCAATAGAGAAAGAGTTGTAAACTTCTATACACTTTATTGTGTTAATGTTTAAGCAGGTTGCATTCGGTCAATAGAGAAAGAGTTGTAAACTTCTATACACTTTATTGAGAAAAAACAAACTTAAATAGTTGAGAGTAAATTAATACCACCTATAAAAGTAGACATACTGGAAACTGTGTAATTATTAAAAGTACAACTATAGTTGTCAACATTAAGTTTCCACTGAGGTGTTATAATTTGCAATTCTAGGTTAATTTCTAAAAAATTTAAAACTCAATGTTACAAGATACTTAACGTAATTTGGAAAATAATTGTGACACTGCCCAGTTTGTTTTTTTGTGTGTTTTTTTTTATTTTGCGCAAAGCTATACGAGGGCTATCTGCGCTAGCCGTCCCTACTTTTGCAGTGTAAGACTAGGGGGAAGGCAGCTAGTCATCACCACCCACCACCAACTCTTTCGTTACACTTTTACTAACGAATAGTGGGATTGACCGTTACATTATAACGCCCCAACGGCTGAAAGGGTGATCATGTTTGGTGTGACGGAAATTCGAATCCGCGACCCTCATGTTACGAGTCGAGTGCCTTAATCACCTGACCACGCCGGGCCGCCACTACCCAGATTTAAATGCCGTTATACATCGTGTTCACCGAAAAAGGGTAGGCAAAGAAACACTGCTTACGAAAATTGCAGGTTTATGTCTCAATACTTTCATGTATATTTTCGTATTGAAACGAAAGCTGTACATCTATATCTCATTATTTTAATGTTTATTTTCATGTTAAGAGATTACAGAAAAAGGGAGAATGTAATATTTTTTTCCTCAACTTTGACCTTCAGCGAACAAGTTAATTGACATGGCTATCAGTCACGCTCAATCACAATGTAATGCTTTAGCTTATTACTTCATTCAAAGAAGAGCCCCTAGTGGCACAGCAGTACGTCTGCATACTTACAACGCTAGAATACGGGTTTCGATACCTTTGATAAGTAGAGCACAGATAACCCATTGTATAGCTTTGTGCTTAATTACAAACAACAATAACTTGATAGAAAAATACTATGAGTGAATTTGTATATGAGTTTGGTTTGGTTTGAATTTCTCACAAAGCTACACGAGAGCTGTCTGCGCTAGCCGTCCTTAATTTAGCAATGTAAGACTGGAGGGAAGGCAGCTGGTCATCACTACCCACCACCAATTCTTGGGCTACTCTTTTACCAATGAATAGTGGGATTGTCGTCATATTATAACGCCCCAACAGCTGAAAGGGCGAGCATGCTTGGTGTGACGGGGATTCAAACCCGCGACCCTAAGAATACGAGTTGAGCGCCCTCTAGCGTAGTACGTCCGTAGACATACCGCTCTGTCACTGGGGGGCGCCAGCTATGCAAGATATATTATTTTGTAAAGTGAATATAATTTAAGTTTTCCTGAGCTGGACAAAACCAATTCGTTAAATTTAGAGCATTCTGAATTTGAACAGAAACTTTCAATATAGTAATATTTTTTTTTTTATATTTGGATATATCTTAGTAAATAGTAAAACCACCTCGAGTAGAGTTTGTTAATGAATAGTAACTGAATGGTTTCTTTTAAAATTTACCTCTCCCCCAAAAAAAAATCCTTATCTTCTCCATCGAAACTCCAACTGGTCGATCTCTACTAATGCTCAAAAACACAACTCTTCTATAATGTCCAATCCTGTGGTATAGTGGTATGTCTGCGAGTTTACAACACTAAAGACTGGGTTTTCGGTACTTGTAGTAGGCAGAGCACAAATGGTCCATTGTGTTGCTTTGTACTTAACTTCAAAATTACAGCTTTATTTCCTTACAGCTGCGAGCACTTTCTGTACTTTTCTTTTATAACCTGCCCTTCTCCACCAATGAAGTAGGCAGAGCACAAATGGTCCATTGTGTTGCTTTGTACTTAACTTCAAAATTACAGCTTTATTTCCTTACAGCTGCGAGCACTTTCTGTACTTTTCTTTTATAACCTGCCCTCCTCCACCAATGAAGTAGGCAGAGCACAAATGGTCCATTGTGTTGCTTTGTACTTAACTTCAAAATTACAGCTTTATTTCCTTACAGCTGCGAGCACTTTCTGTACTTTTCTTTTATAACCTGCCCTCCTCCACCAATGAAGTCAGCGGTAAGTCTCAGAACTCACACTGTTAAAACCGGGTTTTGATACTCATGGTTGTCACAGCACAGATAACCTTTTGTGTAGCTTAACAACAAACAAACAAATCTTTTATAACCATCAAACTAGAAGCCATCCAAAGGGTAGGTTTGTATGTGTACATTTATAGTATTTTCCTAGTACAAAGTGCCCAGAAAGAGGTAAGGAAAATACATGAGTGGTAAACCGATACAGCTGTTTGAAGTTACTGTCTTCTCAGGTAATGAACACAATACAATACACTCAGAGGAATCACATTAGAATGATGAACCAACTTTTCATTTTATTCAAAACTTGATATTTTCTCGTGTTAATTCTGTTTGCCTTTTTTTTCTCTTTGTTATTTTTCAATATATATTTAAGATCCGTACTTAACAACTAGAATGTTTTAGTAAGCACTTTCTGGTCACCTATTTTGTTGTAAGTAAAAAGAAACACGTAACCGATACGTCTGAACAAATAAATGTATTATAAAAGATATGTCCTAAATATATAAGTATGTAGCTAATTGTATTCTGACTTTAATATTAGTTTCATTAAGAATATTGATTAAATAGTTAACACATATATTGTTATTTACATATTTTGTTATGACTGTTTTATGTTATTAACTTGATGTATAGCTGTAAGTTAACTTTTCTAAGCTGGCTAAATCAATCGTAAAATTCTGGTCCGCAGCTTGGAATCGTAGAAGCGTTATTGGGATTACGGCCGAAAGTATCCCTAACACTGAGAGAAACCAAATGCAACATTAATGCATTCTGATCGTTATAATTATTTATTAAATGACGTTAAATAAACCTAATAAAACCGAGAAATGTAATTAGTTATATTAATTGCTAGGTTCATTTTTAGTTCTCATTTATGTTACGTAGCATGCGTTGATCAGAAGTTAATAATAATTAGATTTTTGATTCGCTCATTTAATATTTTGGTGGTAGGTTTTTGCGGCAAAAGCTCATTGATTATTCATCATTAACACCTCAAAATGAAAATACACACCAGTAAATTTCAAATCATTACCATTGTCAATAACTAGGATAATTGAAAATGTAGACCTATAACGAATGCTGTATTACATAATTTATTAATTTATTTCACTAGTAAAACTTTGCGAAGTAATAATCAAACAATTTGTTAAAAAACACAGATAATTCTATATTTTAGAAGTAGATAGATACAAACATTCGTTATTTTATTAACTTTTAATGTTTGTTTTCGGTTATAAAGCGGTAATTCTACGGATTGGGAATACTAAAATACGAGGTTCGATCCCCTGCGGTGGACACAGCAGATAGACTAATGTTACTTCCTTATAAAATAACTGAACAAAAAACAATGCACGGCCAGGTGGTTAAGGCACTCGATTCGTAATTCGAGGGTCGCGGTTCGAATCCCCGTTACACCAAACATGCTTGCCCTTTCAGCCGTGGAGGTGTTTAAATGTGACGGTCAATCCCACTTTTCGTTGGTAAAAGAGTAGCACAAGAGTTGGCGGTGGGTGGTGATGACTAGCTGTTTTCTTTCTAGTCTTACGCTGCTAAATTAGGGACTGCTAGCGCAGATAGTCCTCGTGTAACTTTGAGCGAAATCCAAAAAACAAACCAAACCAACCAACTGGCCATGCTGGGCAATCGAAATGGAATATTTATGTTAAAACGTAAAAAAGTAACGAAGAACAGTTCCGGTAAACTATATATATTTTTTTTCGTTTTCAAGTTTGAAAGTTTTGCACTACTTTTATACCAAGATGTAGAAGCAAATGGCTTAATTTCAACGTCAAATGAAACTGCAGTTATTTTGAAATATTGTTTTGTAAATTTAAGTATTTTTCAAGGTATAAAAAAGTGTAGAAACCTTCCTTCCTGTTTAACATAAGTAAATACCGATTCCAATAAAATGGGTTATTCAAAAACGTCTCAGTATGGTCACGTGGTTAGGGCTCTTGACTCGTAATCTGAGGGGCGCGGGTTCGAATTCCCGTCACATCAAACATGTTCGCCCTTTCAGACGTGGGACGTTAAAATGTGACGGCCAATCTCACTATTCGGTGAGAAAATAGAAGCTTAATAGTTGGCGGTAGGTGATGATGGCCAACTGCCTTTTCTCTATTCTTACACTGCTAAATCAGAGACGGTTAACGCAGATAGCTCTCGTGTAGCTTTGCGCGAAACAAAAAACAAACAAACAATCCATAGCTCATCAGGCCAGTCAGAATATTATTATACTAGCTATTATTCTATACCAACAGTTGTTATGGGGTGAACATTTTTTACAACCTCGAGAAACATTATTATAATTAATTATATACTCTTCCAATTCTTGAAAATTCCTAATAGATTGGTCAAAGACTATAGTCTTATGATTAAGTATAATTTAATGGAATCATGTTGTTAAAGGCGTTCACATTAACAATACTTATGGCCGAAAATGTTTACTTTGTACTTAGTGATGGCAAGTTAAGTTTCCGAAACGTCGAATTTTATATGTTTTTATCAGAGCTGTTTCCACTTCATCGTATATATAAAAATGGTTAATTGAGGTAAATTCCCACTACACAATATTAGAATAAAGATCGTTACTATTTTAAACTGAAAGCTTATTAACAATTATAGCTGTCTACAGTGTGTTTGTGGCTGGGGTCGAGACAAACATTTTAGCATTATAAGTCTTTAAGCTTATCTCCTAGACACTAAAGGCAACCTAATTAACTGGAAAAACATATGATAACATAGTGATTCTTTAAATAAAGCACGTGAGGTTTTTCTATTTATACTCCAGCTCGTGATCACATATTTTTTTCTTTCTTACAGAACCAGATTGAATGACAATAAAGAACGATGTGATTTTAACTTATTAAACATACCAAGGTATTTGAACGGGTCATTGCAAACTTTTCAATATAAACATGTGTTATAGCTGTCGGCATGTCCCCGCTGGAATAGCGGTAAGTCTACGTATTTACAACGCTACAAGCAGCGGTTCAGTTTCCCTCGCTAGACTCAGCAGATAGCCCGATGTGGCTTTGCTACAACACACGCACACACACCTGTCGGCACAAAAGAAACAGAAAATGGGCAAGCACTATATACTTAACACAAATATTTTGCTAAAAACAATATAACTTCTGTTTTGTGAAACAATTCTGGTGTTTAAAAAACAACAATACTATCACCTTCCGTTAAGAAGTAAGGATATTTGTTGACGTACAAGCTTCGAGTGGAATTTCTTACAGCTGATATACACAAAACAAATGGACCTCAAAATAACACACAAAGGATTTAAATATCACAACTGTAAAATGAAAACAGCAGGTAATCCATTTTGTCAGAAAGTGCACAAAACAATCAGTTGTGTTATACTCTAAACACCAGTGTTTGAAAGCGTTTTTGTAGCAGCAGTAATTTGTTTGCTTGCGTATAATAAAGCACAAAGTTACACAATGGGCTATCTGTGCTCTGGCTACCACGGGTATCGAAATCCAATTTCTAGCATTGTAAGTCCGCAGAAATACCGCTGAGCCACTGAAAGGGGCGAACATTAGTCATTCTCTTAGAAGCAGTTCACCCCCACCGCCCACAAGAAGCAACATTTTATTCACATTCAAACCAATTTAAAAAGTGTAATAGTTTTACTGTTGTATATTTATTTTAGTTCCTACGTTTGTTTCGGTATAGTTTTCTTTTTTGCACGTGACGTATATTGTTGACTTGTATTGCACAAGTTTCGCCTGTTTTAGAAATTTATAGAATATTTTTGAAACTAAGAATCAACAATACTTGTTTTACGAAAACACTGGTGTGCTATATTGTCGAAACTTCGAGAAACTCGCGTGACTGCTATATAAAACCGACGCCAGACGCGCCCGACAAAGATTATTATTGGTCAGCTACAGTCATTGTGCTATAAGCCTCGGAATATATAATTGTGATTACGTTTATTAATCGGGAAACTACAGAACCTGACCAGAAACGTTTTCAGATTTCGAACATTACAAACCGTTTAACTTCAGTGAATTAATTTTGGACGTTAGTATTTCTACGAGGACATTAGATATCTTCGCCGGAAAAAGTTAGCTTGTAAACAGCGTGAGGCCAGTCAAGCTTAAGCGAGGTGTGACAATTTCGACAAAGGATTGATTTGTTCGTCTTGGATCTGGATCACCAATAAAATATTCAGTACTAGACAGGATTTAAGAATTATTACTGTCTGTAAGTATGTAAAACTCTCGTATATAAACAATCATTTGTAATAACTATTATTAATAACCGTTATTATGAATTGTTGTTTTTTGTCTGTACATTAATATATTTGTATTAAAAAAGAAAATTGTGTATACCAATCTTGTTGACATATATTATAAATTTGATAAATATTGACATTTAATTAACACTCCTATGAAAAGTGGGGCCTAATAGGCCCCAGAGCAACTTGAAAGGTTATTAATATTAGGCTAATAATTTTGTATTTAAATGAAATTGCCATTTAAATCCATTAATGAATGGATTAACGAGATTCCCACTGTCCCTATCTACTATCTAGCGAAACCACAGCCAGGGGAACGGGCTTGGAGAAATCAGGACTAGAAACGTCTTTTCGTAGGAGTGTTAACTTCAAAATTCAATTTTAAATTTCCGGTTATTACGTAACAAAATCAATCGGAAACTCATCCCAGATAAATTACAATACGTAACAAAAGTAATCCATTAAGAGAAACAAGATGAGCCTCTATATCGGAGCCTACTGCTTCCTAATTCCCTCTAAATGAGCATACTGTTATTTAGCATATCTTAAATGTAGTATTTGAATAGAGAAACTAATTAACACAAAACGATAACGCTTTTCCATTCTAATCTAAGACTACCAGGATGACAGATTTACTATCTGCTGATGATAAGATCACTGGAAGAAGAAAGGCATGTTTCAGCCGTTGTCTCTTTACAACATCGATTTTATGAACACTCAAAGTACTCAAAAAATGGGAAGGACATTTATCCACTTTCAAAGTAATGCTGAAAACGTCCTTAATACGAGTAAAGGATGAAAGATGGACAAAATTTCAACTTTTCTGTAGTTGTCCATCCAGTTAAAAGTTACTATAAATAGGCTTCTAGTGAGATATGTTTGTTATTACAAAAGAGTCCGCTCTGTGTTCATCGCAGGGTTTGAAACTATAAATGTAAAGTTACATGCCTACCAGCTTATCGTCTGAGAGGATAGTAGTAAAAAGAATTCGAAAAATAAATAGTGGGTAATGGACCCAGACTTAGTATAAATTACAGTTGTTAGCTAAATAGTAAATATCTGTACTGTCAATATTCAAAACGAGTAAATTAATTTCCCGATATAAGAGGATGTGTTAGTAGAAAAACTTGAACGATCTATTCAACCAAAAAATGTTTCCAGAGATAAACAGTCAAAAACAAAAGCGGCAACTGAGTTTTTGTATAAAGAAGATATAAAGAAGGAACCAATAGCCACAACAGCTACAAAACAGATTATAAGATGAGGAACTTAAGAAAAGCAAATTAACTTTAAGAAAACAGAAGTCAGCATTAAGTTACAGATTAACAGAGGACAAATATAATAGTATGTTTAAAAAATGAAAAGAAAAACCTAGACCAATAATTGGAGAGTGTTCTGGCACTCTATATATGGATGGTACGAACGCCCATATTAAAGCAATACAAAATTCATCTAGATTTTATTCTCTACGGGTCATCAAAAGCTAGATATCAAGAACTACTTGGCATAGTTGCTCTATCTCTAGTTTACATGCAGCTTTTTAGCTATCCAGTGCGTCCCAAAGTCGAAAACCGGCGAAGAGAAAACCAGTGTTTCTTATTTTCGTTCAACATGATTAACACCTTCCTGGTGCTAACAGTAACTATAATTTTATCATCATTTGATAGAGTAAAACAGAATTCACGATCTTTGATTACCTATTTTATTATAATTATATGCAAAATTTATAAACCGTTAGACTACACTCCATAACCAAGTAACCCATGTACGCTGACTTATAAGAAAATAGACAAACAAGTATTAGCCAGAAAACATTATCGCCAATTAATAAAACAAAGCTGTGTAGGACTGGTTACTGAACTCTATAAAAGAAACCAAAGAAGATAGGCATGAAAGTCGTCGTATCAGTTTATCCAACAAAAGATCAAATAGCAGACTAAACGAGTTTCTACTTTACATGAAGAATAAAATTCCTATATTATTGGATTACTTAACAACAAAACAATTTAACACATTTTTTACGTACATTTTATGCATCACTCTGCGTGTGAGTCAATGACAGTTAATTACATAGTTTCTGTAACCACAGAAAAAATGTAAATAAAAATACAATTAATATTGAAATTACTTCTACTAATTACTGCTGAAGTCCTTCCTCTGGCACTTTTTACTTTCAAAATATTAGCCATTTATTCCCATTTTTAATCAGTTCTTTCCATTTAGTGTTGTAATAGGAAAATTCATAAAATTATTCCCTCGACATGATGTGATTTTAAAGCCTTACTGGTAACAATCTATGTAAGAACAAGCTACGGTTGGTCTCAAATCGAAAAGCTAAACTAGAACAAGGATATTAAATCGTTGGTTGTTCTGCCGATCTCGTTGAGAGAAAATGTCAGAAATCTGAATCATGTAGAAAACAACCAGAATGCCTTGCGATATTAAGAATCTAGTAGATACATTCCACATATCAACAAAATGGTAAACAAGTTACATTTGTGTTTTTTTTTTGTTGGATACCCGTTTTGATAGATTACTAAGGAACAGTTTCAGCTGATAATCAGTTATCCCGCTCAATGAAAAGTAGGAACAAATCAACAAAAATTCGACAGGATGCTCTCTTGACAACTGAGCAGAAAAATAAAAAACACTGACATCTATCGGCAGAAAAAACGTCATTACTCAAAGTTGAACTAGTTCTGTGAAGAGTCGAAAAACAGTTTTGTTAGTGTATCTATATGAAACGTTGTAGCGAGAAACTGGTTAGGAAATAAAAGATTTGTTTTTTATACTTCCACTTCATAGCTTAATGTTAAGAAACTTATCTTTTAAAGCTGCGACGAGATGACTCAGCAAATAAAGAACGCCCTCATTAGATTTTGTTTTTATTAAAGTACAACTTTCTTTTTTTTTATCATTTTCCGTTTCGTATTTTCGATTACATGGTAGATTGAATATTCCTTTTTTTTAAAAAAAACTTTTTTACCCAATCAAAGCTTAATGTTTGCTTCTGTTATAAATAGTTTATTATAAGTATTTGTTTCTCATAACTAGTGAATACAGTCATTTCACCATGTTCCATGTCGTGTGTTAATACAATGAGTTTCATCTCACCACAACAAATTATTTTGCTACATTCTAAAGGCCTAACACAACTTAGTGGTAAGAGAACTCGACTCACAATCTGTCAATTGCAGCTTTTAATACCCGTCACCAAACGTGCTCGCCTTTTCAACCGTGGCAGCATTAGAATGTTGGGGCACAGCCCACTATTCGCTGGTAAAAGAGTATCATAAGAGTTGGCGGTGTGTGGTGATAACTAGCTGCTCTCTCTGTAGTTTATCACTGCTAAATTAGGAACAGCTAGCCCAGATAACTTCCGAAAAGCTTGGCGCGAAATTTAAACCAAATCCAACAAACTATGTTTTAAAATTGAAAATAATTTATATAACTATATAAATTACATTCAGGATATATATATATATATATGTTTGTGTGTGATCTTACGAATAACGTTTAAATCCTTACACTGTTTTCAAATTCGTTATATACACTACTCAAAATACGATATGTTTGAGGATTATAGTAATACGTCTTGCTGGCTGAGTGGTTAGCTTGAGGGCTCATAACGAACGAATAGGTAAAATATTACATTAAAATATCGTTTAACATATTTTTTCTATTGGTATAAGTTTGTTTACAAGCAAAGGGTTCGAGTTATATTTTGAGAGTTGTTAAACCCAAAATGGGCTGTCTGTACTCTGTCCAATACAGGGCATCAAAACCAGTTCGTTTTTTTTTTTTATGGCGTAACTATACACATTTACCGCTAAACAAATGGAGGGGGGGGAACAGAGAGCTCGGGCTGAACTCGTAGGAAAGTTCTGTATACCAAACATTGTGAACAGGGCTCAAATCCGCGTGCTACAGCGTTTTCTTCTAAATAAGCTGTGGTTATATTATAATCGTGACAACAATCCACGCTGCTGAGTACCACTAGCTGGCTGTCTTTCCTCCAGCCAGTAATTCAAAATTAGGGACAGCAACCAATAACCCTAGCACCTTAGCAATACATACAAAATATAAACACTAAACCAAATCCGTGGAAGTTGTTGCTTCAAAAACAAACGTTGACAAATAAAATCCGGTTTTCTTAACTCATGAAACCAGATTTCATAATTTAACAAAAACAAACAAATAATTATGAATATTGGAATTACCAATCCTGGTTATTTCTTTTGGTAATTTTTTAAGTGAACGAACGCCATGTCGTATGAAAGGGCTTATCTGGAGAATTCACATACATGCTTAGCATGGAATTGCTTTTTATTTTACTGCTGTGTCTCAGTGGAAGTTTCAACCGTATTATGTAAGTTTCAAAATTCACGATGGTTGTATATTTCGGTAAAGTGTTTGTTTTCTTCCGTTAAATCATTGTTTTATTAAATTATAAAATTAATTAGCATTTTGTGTTAAGCCTTCGCCATATTTGAGTATATGTATGTTTTGAGGCGAACAAAGTTTTTGTACTTATTATTTGATAGCAAGTTAAATTCCACGTAATTGTGATCCGTGAAGAACTGCTAGGACGGAAATGAATAAATAGATATGGTTCAACTCCACACTATATTATCAGAGAATAAATGTTAACGTACTTGATGTTCAATTTTCTGCTGTCGGAGTCTTGCTGGTTCATCTTCAGCGCTACCTGGTGGCGATGATGTCCACTCTGAACTACAGGAAAAAAGAAAAATTCGAATTATGAATCTCTGTATAAAAAGTGGAGGCACTGCAACTTTTGTCATCCCAGTTTATAACGATTTTGTTGGTGAAACAAATTGATTGCTTTTTGCCCAGACAATAGCAATGTTTTTTTTATCTGATAATCTTGATCAAGGGTAATGGTGTGAAAACGGGTTTGTTCATGACAAAAGATCGATTCGTTCAAATAATATAAGCTCAATTTAATATAGTTTTGCTCAGCAAGTATTACTGAGTATGAGCAGATATGGCTTAGTTATTAATATACTAAACTGTGGATCCAAAAATCCATGTTTCACGTTATACGTTTGCGGACTTACAACGTTAAAAACCGGACTTCGATACCCGCTGTGGGCAGATAACAGATAGTCCATTGTATTATAGCTTTGTATTTACCTTCCAACAAACAAACATAAGTCCATTTACTGTTATCTAATAAACAAAAAATTCAATCCGCAATTGTGGCCGTGGGTATGTTATAAGGGTGATGTTCAAATCTCACTTTTCGATTAGAACAGTAAAAGAATATTTCTGACTGACTGCCTTCACTCTAGTCTATACTTGAAAAATTAAGGACGTCTGAAATAAATAGCACTTGTGTAGTTTAGGGCTATAAATCCGAAACAAACACACACAAAACAACCACAAATAAAACCTTCATCTCTAGATCCCTTTAATATATCTTAGAAACAACCGATGAAATATTTCGCTTTTTTTGTATCTAAACTGATAGAACAGTTTCTAAAGAAAATTTAAGGCCCAGTTTATTAAATGTTTTAATGATTCTCATACGTCTAATTTTTTTTATAAACAACTACTATTATTACTTCCTTAAGACAATGTTCTTGAGAAATGGATCGTTTTAATCTTTTAAGGCATTTAACGATTTCTCATTACTGAAACTGTGGACTTAATTTATTACTATTCCGTTAGATGGCTCTGACGCGAAGATATGTTATTTAAGGCCAATGCTTTGCTACTCGGTAGAAGACTTTCAAAACTTTAAGCTAATTCAAAGTTTAGACTAATATTTCCTTCAATGTTAAGCTCACTGCTACTCCCAACATAGCAAACACGTTATCTCAGGTGACCGTCAGCGCCCCCAACTGGATTACTGTTTGAAGACCACCTCCATTATTCGCATTTGCTTTACTTTCATTCTCTCATGGATATATTTTTTTTTTTTAATGGTATGAGCCTAAATCTGCTGAGAGGGTAGTTCGTTCTTGGACATTATAGTAAAGTGAAACGCGCTGGATACACATGACTGGTTGAAATATTTAATATATCTAATTTTATTTTATATTACATCTAATTCAATTTTATATTCATTATTTTGTTGTTGTTGTTTAGAATTACATACACAGCTACACATGGGGCTATCTGTGCTCAGCCCATCACGGGTATCGAAACCCGGTGTTTAGCGTCGTAAGTCCACAGAAATACCGCTGAGCCACTGGGGGCATTCATTATTTTAATATAATGATTATGATTGAACATAGCCTCAGATTTCTGAGTTGGTAGAACCTCATGGAATATTTTTGGGCTTATGGTCCAAAATATCCTTTTCGGTGAGGGTACCAATACATTACTTTGTGTTTCAATTTTGCGCAAATCTACACGAGAGATATCTGCGTTAACCGTCCTATTTTAGAAGTGAAAGTCTAGAGGGAAGACAAATAGTCATAATCACCCGCCGCCAATTCTTGGACTACTCTTTTAATAATGAATAGTGTGATTGATCTTCATATAACGTCTCTACGGCTGAAAGGGCGAGCATGTTTGGTGGGATTGCGATTTGAACGGCGACCCTCAGATTGCGAGTCAAGCGCTCTAAGAACATGGCCATGCCGGGTCATCGAAGTGACGAAACAATGCATTCCTATATCTTATATACACTGATTACTAGTTCTATGCTTTCTACTTCTGATCAATATACGTAGCTTGCTTTGACCGGAAGTTAATATTATATTTGTATACAAAAAATAGAGAAGTTGAAAAGTCCTTAAAACAATGTTACTATATTGACCAATAAGTCATGTTATCAGCTAAAACAGTTGTAGTTTAAATACTTTTACTAATTAAAGAAACTGCTCCAAAAACGAAGTACAATTAAAGGACAAAGAAGATCAAACTTGTAGAAAAGTCGGTATTTTGTCATTAGTTAGATAAACTGTCGTCAATAAAATCGCAGGAAACTTACAATTTAGACTTAATTTATAGCTTCACATTAACTGAAAATCATTCGCAATTAATTAACGAACTAAAAATGCTTCTGTCCCAAACATGGAGGAAAAGTGTGTATGGTAATTGTTCAGTAGCTTGTTTGTTTTTCGATAAGCAAGAGTTATGTTGGGTGTAGAAACCCTATTTTTGGCGTTATAAACCCCTCGGATTTAACACTGAGCTATCATGGAGCATTTTAGTTTGTTTGATTATTTTTGAATTTCGCGCAAAGCTACACGAGGGCTATCTGCTTGCCGTCTCAAATTTAGCAGTGTAAGACTAGAGGGAAGGCAGCTAATCATCACCACCCACCGCCAACTCTTAGGCTACTCGTTTATCATCGAATAGTGGGATTGACCGTAACTTTTAACGCCCCCACGACTTAAAGGGCGAGCATGTTTGGTGCGACGGAGATTCGAACTCGCGACCCTCAGATTACGAGTCGAACGCCTTAACCCAGCTGACCATGCCGGGCTTTCGCATTTTAGTAACTACGAGAGGCTGTTAAATAAACACATTGAGATAACTAAACTTCATCTAAGGGTTGCTAGTAAATGTTTGGAAACATTTATTTTACAGACTGTTAAACGTTTAAACCGTTCATTCTTCCAGCCACTAAAGTTACGTTCACTGATGTTTTTGTTTTCCCTATTAGTTCAGTGGCGAGTGTAAAATAAGTTTGTGCTTTAGAGAATAGAAAATAATGCAAATTATAATAATTATTGAGTGTTTAAACAGCAAACGAAAGTTTTAGACTTACCCAGTATATTTAAATCCTAAGTCTGGTTGTTTTTAAGCACAAAACTATATAATTGGCAATCTATGCTTTACCCATCGCAGGTATCGAAATCCTTTCTTTAGACTTACCGACGACCCATCGTGGACCTATAGTTTAACTATTATTGTTAGTTTCGAATATATTCACTTAGTTTTTAAGAATGAAGAAATAAAAAGCTATAAATATTTTAGAAAGATGAAATTCTAAAATAATTTATTGTTGGGCCCGGCATAGCCTGGTGTTTACAGCGTTCGACTCGTAATCCGAGGGTCGCGGGTTCAAATCCCCGTCGCTCCAAACATGCTAGTCCTTTCAGCCGTGGGGGCGTTATAATGTTACGGTCCATCCCACTATTCGTTGGTGAAAGAGTAGCCCGAGAGTTGGCGGTGGGTGGTGATGACTATCTGTCTTCCCTCTAGTCTTACACTGCTAAATTAGGGACGGCTAGCGCAAATAGCCTTCGTGTAGCTTTGCGCGAAATTAAAAAACAAACAAACAAACAAGTCAAATCTACTATAAACGATCTGTCTGGTATTTGATATTAACAACCAGAGCAGTGCTTTATACAAAACCTAGGTTAAATGGCCTGGCCAGGAAAATGAAGATTTAGACATAGTCGGTCTTACTTTTGAACTTTTTACCTTGAAGAAGTTCATTAGTAGATATCACTCGCCGCCTACGCAGTTATCTTTAACAGTATAGTATTACTGACTGTGCTCGCTATGATGGCACTGCAGAGTGTCTTAAATGGTATATCGAGGATCGAACCTTATAGACTTCTCGATCACAATCCCGACACGTTTATCACTAGACCACACCCTAATTTTTTTTGCACCATCAAATCCTTGCAAAATGTCTACATTATGAATCAACAACGGCTTAGTTACTTTGTTTCCAAGATGTATAATAAGTTTAGATCTATTATACAAACATAGAGCTTCTAATTTATTACCAGGAGAAAAAAAATGATTAAAATGCATACTTGTGGAAAATCAATCAGTCGCCACTCTGTCGTGTTCTTAAACACTAGTGAGTGAAAAAGAATGAAAGGAGTAAACAGACAAGAACCATGGTATCAAAGGAGTAAACAGACAAGAACCATAGTATCAAATGTGTATTGTTTTTTACTTGGTGTATCAAATTCGCACTTCGCTTACGTAGCCCTACGGGTACAGAGTCCTCAACTTGATATCACACGGGCAGATTTCTCCGTGTTATCAACGGTCAACGGTAGAAGTACAACCAGCCTAGACGCTAATATTGTTGTTTTTCAAACCGTTTCTCGTCTGTAGTTCTCGCCTTAAGATTTCAGTCATTTTTGGCTTCTAAACTTAAAATATTTCACAAGTATACCCTCTAAAGTTATATTTAAATACATGATCACTGACATTAGTCACACACTCAACATTTTGGGCGATTACTGTATTATTAACTACGAACTTCACGGTCAACGTATTATTAGGTTAACACATCGTTATAACTTAGACGGAACTCGCAAATTTCGTTTAGCATATGCGCGGCCGAATTAACCAAAAAGGTAGACCTAGTTGCCTGTAGTGGTTATTATTTGTTTTTTCTTATATAATCGTCAAATTTCAAAATTGAAAACTATAGTATTTTAACCTCAATACACCCGTTAAATGTTTTTTTTAATGAGTGAAATTTCAATGTAACAAAACGAACATAAGAGCAGAAAACTGCAATATACCAGAATGACAATTACGAGTTTTTTACTAGCTTTATTAATTAATTGTGCTTCATTATTGGTTATTTCATGGTTATTATGACCAATAACTTTTATTACTGAATGGTTGTTTCCATATTTACCCACAATCCAATCAGGAAAGGGCATCGAAAAATATCGGGAGTGTATTGGTCCATCAAACTCCCCCTCCACCAGTTATGCCCCAGTATAAGCTGTATTTTATGTATAATATATCATCACAGAGTCATATTTACGTGTATGGTATTTCAAAGGTTGCTGATATATTATTACCGAAGTTCAAGTGACATTCACGAAATAGCATGATATGAAATAACCACAGAACTTTGTTCAAAATTCTTGATGTGGTTTTGCGTTTGGCTTCTGACGCGGGAAATTAAATGAAAAGATGAAATCAGATTGATTGTACTACTTATACCAAGGCTTTAAATTTTGTATTAAAGTAGGTCACAAATGAACCACCAAAATTTACTTTCATTATGAATACAACCATTATATTATTAAAGGTTTCTAGCCTAAGACTTGCTTGCCAGTTGGAGAAGTAAGTTCTCCGTATCGATGTTGAAAAGTGAGAATGTTCCTTTAACAGTATCCATTCTGTTTCATTTGTTACGCTTCAAGCTGTAACACTATTGCGTCATAATGCTGTTTTACTTAGTATATAGTAATTATAATAAAGGCTCCATCTATCAGTACTAGGATGTAGCCCTCTATCAGATTGTTATTATCATGATAATAATCTCACCAACTGCTGTTTTGTTTGTAGTTAAACACAAACCACTACAATGGGCTATCGGGTATAGAAACTCGCTTAGCTTCTTCTTTGTGGGTATTTGGGTATGTTGAATTTTAGATACCCAGGAGGGTCAGGTGCAAAAGACCTCTTCCTCCAGCCCGGCCTGGCTAGATGGTTCGGTCGCTTAACATGTAATCTGAGGTTCGCGTCCCTGTAACATTATTCGTTGGTATGGAAACTCGGTTTGTAGCACTGCAAGTCTTCATATTTACCGCCGAGACACTGAAGGGGGCCCGGCATGGCCAAGTATGTTAAGGCTTTCGACTCGTAATCCGAGGGTCGCGGGTTCAAATCCCGGTTGCACCAAACATGCTCGCCCTTTCAGCCGTGGGGGTGTTATAAAGTTACGATCAATCCCACTATTCGTTGGTAAAAGAGTAGCCCAAGAGTTGGCGGTGGGTGGTGATGGCTAGCTGTCTTACATTACTAAATTAGGGTCGACTAGTGCAGATAGCCCTTAAGTAGCTTTGCGTTAAATTCAAAAACAAACAAACAGACACTGAAGGGATGCCTACCAGTGACGCGTTGACAGAAAGCACGTTCAATAACGGGATTCAAACCCGTAGTCCTCAGATCTCGAGTCGAGTGCCGTAACAGCCAGGTCATGCCAAGTTCACATTCACTGATTCATTCTGATTTAATTAGAAACAAACAGATGTACCTGAATCTATATTTTAAACTCTTATTACTTTTTAATGAAACATAATAATTCCAGTAATTATTATTAAGCATACTTCTGGTAGAAACAAGAAGACCAACAAGACAGGTTGTTGATCAGACATAAAAAATGAAGGAATTAGTAGATAGACTTTACACTACCTCCTTTATTTCCGTACCTCTATTATCAGTATAGTTAACAGCATGAATGACCTTTGGCTAACAATGTTGTTTGAAAGGTCTATCAATAATTTAAAATCCATACACGGGAAAGATAGGTTTAGGAAAAGAGATATTGCACGAATTCTCATTTTTAACTCACTGCCATGTTATTGAAACACCACTGTCTACGACAGAATTAAAGAAACCAACCTGACGGAACACACATACACCTCTCAAGGCTGATATGTTTTTACTTCTGCAGTTACTCGGTTCTCCGCCTCATACAACACGCGTAGCTGTCTCTGTACACCAAGTATCCAACGTTTTAAATATTATTACTTCTGCCACTGCTACAAACGTGATGTGTTCTGCTCTCGGGACAGGCCCAATTGTTCCAATAATCTCTGTGACCATTACATACACATATTAATACATGGACCTTACAGATGCTCCGACGTCAGAAGAAAAATGTAGAAATAATATAAGACTAATAATAAAGTAGTACAAAAAATGATAATAAAGAGGACAGAAGTTTTTACACAACGCGTAAGTTACTTGTTTGTACACTGTATTTGGTAATTAAGTGTTTTATTAACTGTGGGTTTATCAGTGAAAACCCCTCCCGTCACCACTAACTGTTGTTTTGGTTTTTGCAAACCTCTTGATGACAAAAGTTAGTCCGTTACCTGTTGACCTTAGTGCCCTGTTGCATAATATTTCCAAATGGTTCATGGGTGTTGAAATATATTTCCTGAACCATTAGCGTGCTCCTTTCTGTGTCTTAGGTTGATTTCCTTGTTTTTCTCAATGCATGTTGAATCAACCAACATTTTTTTATCGCACAGTTTTTCATTACTTAGGCCAGCAATACAATTTTGCATCGAGCATACCAATTTTCCGTAAAGGTCGATCATGCTAAAAGAGTTTTTAAAATAGGGCCAGATCTTTCGTATAGATTAACATTAAGGTCACTGCGTTATACATATCGTCCTACCTTACAGCTAATTTCTTTACCTACAAAATGTGAAACGATAAAGCCATCATTAAGATTCTATAGTGAGCGTTTCTTTGGTTGATTGAGTTCGGATTAACGGAACAAATTGATGATTCACCAATAATAAGAGACGTTCTCCAAAAAAATATTAAACGTGATCCGACTTTAAACTTTAAGTGTAATTCCTTATACCAATTAATAAACTTAACATTATGAACATTATACAACTAGCAGTGTCTACTAGTATTGGTTTAATATCTAACTCAATGAATGACTGTTTAGAATTTCGGGTAAAACTACGCGAGGGCTATCTGCTAGCCATCCCTAATTTAGCAGTGTAAGACTAGAGGGAAGGCAGCTAGTCATCACCACCCACCAGCAACACTTAGGCTACTCTTTCACCATTGAATAGTGGGATTTACTGTAACATTATAACGGCTGAAAGAGCGAGCATGTTTGGTGTCACGAGGATTCGATTCGAGCGACCTAACCACCCGATTATGCTTGGCCCCTCAGTAAATGAATGATAAGAAACGAGACCTATGTATCTTTACTCTAGTCTAGATAACAACAACAACAAAATCCGGGTCACGAAACCAAGACTTTAAAATTTAGTTTTATACTCAGTTTGATCCCACCGTCAAACATATACATTTTTCGAGGCTACAAGCGTTAAAATAGAGCAGCATACGCAGTTTAAGTTACCGACAAATACAGGAAAAAAATAGTTTTCTTAGATTCCTGGACCTAAATTACCAGTAGAGTATTCTCATAAGTTTTCACAGCTTTAGACACTACATCGGTGTGAATGTTTGTGTGTGTACACCAGCTATGTGATTCCTTCACTAAAGAGCACACGATTTTGATTTTAATGTACACTGATATGATTTGCCTCTTAGTAGTTAGCACGTCAACTGCCCTGTCAGCAGCTGCTTATTCTTAAAGTTTATAATTAGTTTTTGTTGATAAAGAGCATGCGTCACGTCACACTCAGTCACGTATAACCAAAGGAGCGTGCTCGGCAAAATGTTTTTTAAATAACGTCATATGTTAAGAATTAGCCCTCTGGTGAGCCAGAGGTACGTTTAAGACTTACAATGTCAAAATTCCTTGTCAATAAACACAGGCCTGCAAATTTAAATTTCATAAAAATTGCTTTAGTTTTAATAACGGATTTTCCATAATTCAGCTACGTAAACTTCGAAAATAATGCTCATTTTTTATCTATCACGAACAAACCGTGAAGAAAAAATAACTCTTAGTTAGATCTAATTATTATTTAATTTACTGTAGTGAACATTTTTTATTATTGTGTTTTATGTTTAGGTTCTAGAACGATTAATGAGACTCTCACGTCGCGATTGATCTTGAGAAATCTATAGCCAGTGGTTGTCAACATATTAAGTATAACAAAATGTGACCCGATTTTAATGAAAATTAATCACTTATGTAAAGGTACACATGACGTTTTGTGAAAAATCTGTAAGTGATGAAAAAAAATATCACTTTAGGATTCAGTGTAGAGGAATTACTGTAGAACACGTAAAAATTTTAAAACAATAAAACTATTGTAGGACCAACGAGTAATATTTTCTAAAAGATCACCTGAATCTTTATCACTTGGGCAACCTTTTATTGAGAAATGGTTATCAGAGGACAAACCGATATATTCCGAAAATTTTCGGCTAGGCATGGCCAGGTGGTTAAAGCATTCGACTCGTAATCTGAGGGTCGCAAGTTCAAATCCCCGTGACACCAAACACCGTCATCCTTTCAGCTGTTGGGGCGTTATAATGTTACGGTCAATCCCACTATTCGTTGGTAAAAGAGTAGCCCAAGAGTTCGCGGTGGATGGTGATGACTAGTTGTCTTCCTTCTAGTTTTACACGAGGGCTATCTGCACTAACCGTCCCTAATTTTGCAGTGTAAGACTGAAAGTGTATCTTTGGTGTGACGGGGGTATCGAACCTGCGACCTTTAGATTACCGAGTCGAGTGTCTTAACCACCTGACCATTCCGAGCCCTCAGAATTTGTTTATATTCGACATAAAGCAATATATATTTATTAAATAAAGTTTTCGAGCTCTTAAATTGTTACGAAAAGTATTTCCTACTATTACGTAATATATGTAGAAATATATTCATATACCGACGACATATATGATGTTGACATGATATGATTACCAAAATGTCTCAACTTATAGATAATTAACACATTGAAAGTTATCTCTAACACTTTTTATTCGTTTCTTATACCTAATTAGTTAAAAATATAAGTACCACACTAAGGTTTATTCAAAATTTAAACGAAACTTTCGTGTTAAAAACATGTAAATTTCTTAAAGTATAATATTAAAGAAATACCGAATGTATTTTTATATCATGTTTTTTTCTTTCAAGTACTTAGTGTTTAAAAAACATAGCGTGAATTTCAGCCGGTTTTAAATATTCTCAGAAATAAAAGCTGAATTATACAATTGTAATGGTTTTCACTGCACTGGTCTGTACTGTTGCAAGAAAAGCAGAAGACATTTCCACCTGGTAAAAGCGGTCCACTAGGTAACAGTAGAGTGTAAAATGTTCGATACGAGACTTATAAAACTATGTTAAGATAACAATAAACTATTAGACAAATTGGAAACAAGTAGATTGATTGATATATAGTATTAATATTGCCTGATTCAAATCTTGATAAATAAGGGAAAATAATCAGTTTTCATGTTATAATAAGATCCTGTCATCCAGGTAGGAAAGAAAAAAATTACATTATGATGAATAAACGTCATTTTGATAACCAAGGGTATTAGATATCTTAAGTTAGTTTTAAGCTTAAGTATATATAACTATTATGTTATGTGTCTTAAGTTAGAAGAGAAAGATGACGCTTGATAGAATAAGACAAAAGACACCGATTAGGTTAAACAGCTGTAAGTTGTTTGTTTGTTTGGAATTAAGCACAAGGCTACGTAATGGGCTATCTGTGCTCTGCCCACCACGGGTATCGAAACCCGGTTTGTAACGGGGTGAGTCCGCATACATACCGTTGTGTCACTGGGGTGCTAAAGAGCTACGAATAGTGAATAATATTATATTATGTAAAGCCATACATTTACATAACGTCTGTGTTTAGAGTATTTAGTATCGCCTAATATTTTTTAGTAATTTATCTTCGTACTTTTAAAGCTTGTTTGAAATTGCACGACTAAATTAATTATCATAGATATTATTTTCAAGAGAATAATTTTAACGATTATAAAAAATAATATTATGTTACTAAATAAGTCTGTAAAACTAAAAATGATAATAATAATAATAACAAATAAATAAAACATTAGTTTTAAAACTTTCAGTAAGAAATAACTGAAAAACACATCAGCTGTTTTCTGTTTCATAATAATATTCAGAAATAAAGCCCACGGTGTAGTAAAACTGGTTTTACAAGTTGTATTGATTTATGTATGTATATATATAAACTGTACCAGTTATGCAGTGGTAATTGGTAGCTAGCTCATAAAGTACCTGTAAAAAGTATTCATATTTTAACTAGATACACTTTATGTATTCATATTTTAACTAGATACACTTTATGTATTCATATTTTAACTAGATACACTTTATGACAGTAGACATTTAATACAAATTCCTTCCCATCGTTAGAGATTAAACATTGAGACATTTTATTACAATTTATTAGAAATTGTGATCGTTTGTTTTCTACATTTCTCGCAAAGCTACACTAGGGTTATCCGTGCTAGCCGTCCCTAATTTAGCAATGTCAGACAAGAGGAAAGGAAGCTAGTCATCACCACCTACCTTCAAATTGTGGACTACTCTTTACTAAATACTATAACGCCGCCACAGCTGAAAAGGTGAGCATGTTTGATATGATGGGGATTCAAATTCACGACTCTTAGATTACTGGTCGAGCGTCCTAACCACCTAGCCATGCCGGGCCTAAACATTATGAATCACAGTCGTTAGTACTATGGGAAAACCCAGTATTTCCAAAAAGTATTTATTTTTAATCTTATATATATGTCTATACAAAGTATGTTAGTAAATGCCACCCAGTAACACAAGATAGCGTGTGTGTATATGTAGGTATATATATATATATATATACATATATTCGTAAATATTGATTTTTGTTTAAAAAGAAAAGAAATTCTTTGCTCTAAAATTAAAACAACGGGGACTTTATATTTAATTAATATTATAAAATTTTATTTCAGATAATTAAAACGACTTTATAACTCCAAGACACGATTTTTGTTAAGTGTTGTTAAAACAGAGTTAACCTAACTTCGCAGGAAAGACACCCACCTACTAAACGCTCGAGACCAAACCGGCACATCGTTTCTAGTTACCATGACGATACGACTCACACAACGTCTCCAATTTAATAATCTTCCACGTTAGATCTTATAAAACAAAGAAGCTTAGATGAAATTTTGGATGGTAAGTAAAACAATTTTTGATTCGTAATGTTAATATTGAGCCAGATTGTTATATATATAATTGAGCATTCTCTCATATCTTTCTTATATGAAACTACCAATATTAAACCTACCTCTCTCTGCCGCGGAACATATCGAAACAATACCGTGCTCCTTCAAAGACTGCTTACGTGTCCTCGTGCCAGGTGTAAACACAACCACTACGTCCGTTGTTATAGCAACGGTAGTGGTTACTATAAAACGTAATAAAGTAACTGAGTTTAGCGAAGTGTATAATAAAAAAGTGGAAAACACTGATTTTTCCCCCACTGGCAGATATTAGTGATAAAATTCAATAATACAATACAATATGAGAGCAACACAAAACGTAACTTCTTTGTGTCAGTTTTTATGAAACCTTCGAACTGTTATTCTACCTTGAAATAAACATCAACATTAGCTTTATAACAGATTCAAACATCTTAACTGATATAACGGTTTTATGTACCAGTGATTCTCAGGCTCCCCTGATGTGAATAAATAATTTTGAGGTCCCTGCCTCCAGCCTGTAAACTTAGCATGGCGATTGAAAAACAGCGCTGTAATAAAAACATTAACATCTCCATTCGACATACTGTATAATTTAATTAATTCGATGGGCCCGGCATGGCCAAGCGTGTTAAGGCGTTCGACTCGTAATCTGAGGGTCGCGGGTTCGCATCCCGATCGCGCCAAACATGCTCGCCCTCCCAGCCGTGGGGGCGTTATAATGTTACGGTCAATCCCACTATTCGTTGGTAAAAGAGTAGCCCAAGAGTTGGCGGTGGTGATGATGACTAGCTGCCTTCCCTCTAGTCTTATACTGCTAAATTAGGGACGGCTAGCACAGATAGCCCTCGAGTAGCTTTGTGCGAAATTCAAAAACAAACAAAACAAACAATTAATTCGACATAATTTGTATTGGTTTATTGTTTAGTTAGAATGAGAATTAATTCAGCAACTTTGTCTTCGGACGATTTTTAGCCCCCTCTCCCCCCAGAAAAAGCTTCACAGTCCCCTGGGGAACCGTGGCGGTCACTTTGAGACGCACTATTACATGGTCAATTATCATTATAAGAGCCGCTACTTTTTATCATACGAAGACTATATAATACATGTTACCAGGTCATTTGCTGTAAGTGATTATAAATATCAGCAAAGAAACACTGTGTATTCCAAAAAACATAATATAACATATTAGGCAAGGGGGAGGTCTCACTGTTAAGTTTTTTTTTTAATTTCGCGCAAAGCTGCACGAGAGCTATCTGCGCTAGCCGTCCCTAATTTTGCAGTGTAAGACTAGAGGAAAGGCAGCTAGTCACCACTACCCACCGCCAACTCTTGGGCTACTGTTTTACCAACGAATAGTGGGATTAACCATCATTTTAAAACGCTTCCACGGCTGAAAGGGCGAGCATGTTTGGTGTGATGGGTATTTGAATCCGCGACCCTCAGATTACAAGTCCACCACCTTAACCCACCTGGCCATGCCGGGCCCACTATTAAGCAAAAGAATAAAAGCTGAAATAAAATGTTAAAATTATATCTTAATACGTTACGCTTCGCTACAAAATTCTAATTGTATAAGTTAAAGCGGTATGTTTAAGGATTTACAACGCTAGATAGTGGGGTTTCAACATCCGTGGTAAACAGAGCACAGATAACCAGCCGGTTGTATAGATTTTTGCTTAAATACAAACAAACTAGTTATGTATATAATTAGGTTTACTATAATCGCTATTACATATCAGATTGCTACCAAAAGCTTCCCGGTGACACAGCAGTATGTCTGTGGACAGAACATTAATGTAATCGCTGTCACCCTGAAACAGAACATGAATGTAGTCACTGTCATACTGAAACAGAACATTGATGTAGTCACTGTGTTACTGAAACAGAACATGAATGTAGTCACTGTCAAGCTGAAACAGAACATTTATCTAGTCACTGTCATACTGAAACAGAACATTGATGTAGTCACTGCCTTACTGAAACAGAACATGAATGTAGTCACTGTCAAGCTGAAACAGAACATTAATGTATTAATGTATTAATGTAGTCATTGTCATGCTGAAACAGAACATTAATGTTGTCACTGTCATGCTGAAACAGAACATTAATTTATTCATTGTCATACTGAAACAGAACATTAATTTATTCATTGTCATACTGAAATAGAGCATTAATGTGGTCTCTGTCGTACAGAAACAGAACATGAATGTAGTCACTGTCAAGCTGAAACAGAACATTTATGTAGTCACTGTCATACTGAAACAGAACATTGATGTAGTCACTGCCTTACTGAAACAGAACATGAATGTAGTCACTGTCAAGCTGAAACAGAACATTAATGTATTAATGTAGTCATTGTCATGCTGAAACAGAACATTAATGTTGTCACTGTCATGCTGAAACAGAACATTAATTTATTCATTGTCATGCTGAAACAGAACATTAATTTATTCATTGTCATACTGAAATAGACCATTAATGTAGTCTCTGTCCTGTCGTACAGAAACAGAACATTAATGTATTAATGTAGTCATTGTCATGCTGAAACAGAACATTAATGTATTAATGTAGTCATTGTCATGCTGAAACAGAACATTAATTTATTCATTGTCATACTGAAATAGAACATTAACTTATTCATTGTCATACTGAAATAAAACATTAATGTAGTCTCTGTCGTACAGAAACAGAACATTGATGTAGTCACTGCCTTACTGAAACAGAACATGAATGTAGTCACTGTCAAGCTGAAACAGAACATTAATGTATTAATGTAGTCATTGTCATGCTGAAACAGAACATTAATGTTGTCACTGTCATGCTGAAACAGAACATTAATTTATTCATTGTCATGCTGAAACAGAACATTAATTTATTCATTGTCATACTGAAACAGAACATTAATTTATTCATTGTCATACTGAAATAAAACATTAATGTAGTCTCTGTCGTACAGAAACAGAACATTAATGTAGTCACTGTCATACTGAAACAGAACATTAATGTAGTCACTGTCATGCGAGTTTTTTTTTTTTTTGTAATTTAGTTTATCTGAGACCAGAAAGTTTTTTCCCGATGTGTGTTAACCTTAAAAACTGTAAAATGTACAAAGCAAACCTCAAATTATGTGCGTAAAGAAGTCTAAATATTAAGCTCCTGCTGTAATTATATACTTTCATAAATAAAGAGCTCTCATGTCTTGTACGGTGAAGAGAGAGAAATTAATGACAAAATAGCACAATTACAAGTACATTTGTTTGTTTTTGTTTAATTTTGAAAGTGAAACGGTTCCATTTAACCAGACGTTTCATTATACAGAATGTGTCATTTGTCTTTCAGTCGGTAAATTGAGCAACATTAAAACAGCTTCCTTATATTTGTTATTCGATTTCTAAATATTGGACCACAGTAGTGAAACTTTGTAAAAACAATATGCAATAAATGACAGAATTTTATATATTAATACACAAACTGAGTGTGATGACATGATAATATGTAGATATAACACAAAGACAAAATACCAGAGTATTTAAAAACTACATACCAAACCAGTTATGCTAAACCTATCTTTCTTTCATATCTAAACACAGTAGGTCGATAGTAATTCAACACCGAATGCTATTCATGTAGAGACAATTATAGCCTAGAACCTCACGTACCTTATTATTTTTGTTGAAAACTCACCTCAAAAAAGAACCAGACAGCTGTAGAAGGTTGAATTAATATTTCAGTAAAGTTGCATGAACATGCAAATGCTCTCAGTATAATTTTTCTCCTTCATTTGCCCGAGTTAAGTTGCATGCTTAGTGTTGGTTACTTAAATATGATAGAAACAATAAAGTGCAAATGAAAAACAATGTATATTAACATGTCTTCATAAGTGGTTTAGGCGGTGTATGAAATAGAGATGAAATAGACGACAACTACCTGGTTAAAGATCTACAAAGTTGACAGAAGCAAATTGTGTGACTTTTTTAAAGTATTAGGCTTTGTGTCTTCTGGTCAGCTTGGCTCAGACTATGGATGATTCGCTCTCTCCCTCTCTCTCTCGGTGTTTGGGTATTGTATGTTCGTACCCTGGAGGATCAGGTTCTCTTTGACCTCTTCCTTCTTCCCCTACTTATGTGGTATTGCAGTATGTGATAGTGATAGTTACTTCATTTTTGAGTCAGAGTGAACTGAATATTACTCCGATCCTTTTCAGGGCAATGTCCATGTATTGTGGTACATATATGGGTATTATTTTGCCCTATCAGCTGGATGTCAAGTTTGTTGGTGGCACTTTTTTGATTTTTTTATTCATTATATATATATGTGTGTGTGTGTGTGTGTGTGTGTGTATACATACATTTTTTTATATATTTATTTATTTTCTTATGTTTAAAATATATATTGACCGGGAGAGATGTTTAGGACTAACTTCATCATGTATGAGGTACCTATCTTGTTCGCATAGTAATTCGTTTTTCATCCAATTCTTATTAAAGTACGTTATTGTACTATGTTGGAGTCTATCTAGTATGGTTGATATGTTCAAATATTTGTATATGAATTGAGATGATATAGTTCTTGGAACTCTGTATGCTGTTGTGAGAAGTGTGTTTTGGATTGTTTGTAGTTTGGTTTTGATTATTTTGTAACTTACAGTTATCCATGCTGGAGCTGTGTAGTCTATTACTGGTCTAATATATGTTTTGTAAATTTTAGTATGTTATCTGTAGATGCTCCACTGTTTTTGCCACTTAGACTCCTAGCATAGTTAGTTCTTCGCCAGACTTTATTTTTAATTTCGTTAACATGATTAATCCAAGTTAATTTTGAATCATAGGTTAGACCTAAAAATTTTGCCGATGTAACAGTCTGACGTAGTGTACCATTCATATATATTTCTGACTGTAGTTTTTTGTATTTTGTTAATTTCGTAACGACTACAAGTTGTGTTTCTGCTGTGTTTATTTTTATTCTATATTTTTGACAGTATTCACTTATTCTATTTAGTTGCGGTTGTATGTTAGTGGCTGCTATCGTGGGTGTTGCGGCACTTTCCAGACTGCCACATCATCTGCGAACTGTGAAGAGAATCCATGATTCGGATCCCTCAGTAGCATATTGTTTACATACATGATGAAGAGTATAGGGCTAACCACCCCTCCCTGAGGGACACCAGCTTCAGGAGTAAAGTATTCAGAAAATGTTCCTTCAACATTTACTCTACATTTTCTGTTTTACAAAAAGTTAGATAACCAGCGAATAATTTCTCACGGTAGTTCCATTTCATTCATTCTGAACCTTAGACCATCGTGCCATACAGTGTCGAATGCTTTCTCGATATTCAAGGAAGCAAGCGACAGTACATTCTTTTTTATTGAAGCTGTTTATTATAGTTTCGGTTAATCTAATTAAATGATCTGTCGTTTGTCTAAGTTTCCTGAATCCATTTTGTTCTTTTGGTAATTTTGATGTTATTTCCAAGAATGTGGAGAGTCTATTACTGATGATTCTTTCAAGAATTTTACCTATGCAGCTGGTCAGGCTGATTGGTCGGTAGCTATTAGGTTTATTTGCTGGCTCTCCTTCCTTATGGAACATTAATATATCAGTGAGCTTCCAAGAAACTGAGATGTATCCTGAGGATAGAGATAGATTAAATAGTGTTTTTAAGTGGTCAAACAATATCGGAGTGCCCTTTTTTAGAAGGATGTCTTGTATTTCATCTTCACCTGGAGATTTGTTTTTGTGTTTTTATTGCTTTAAGAAATTCTTGTAGGGATATTTCTTTCGTAAGTATCGTGTCTTCGTTGTTTTCATATTTTGTTATGTGTTTTGTGTTTGTCTCAGATATGCTTATTGGGAAATTGTTTCAAATTGTTTTTTATTGTTTAGTATATGGTTGGTGACTTTATTGTAGAAATATGTATTCATATCTGGATCAGAATGAGTTTTAAATGTATTTTGTAGTTGAGCTTTGAAAGCTTCGGCTTTTTCTTTATTTGTATCTGTTATTGTATTATTGTGTTCAACTGCAGGATATTTCTTTACGGCTGTATTATCGTTGGTGAGTCTTTTAAGGTGTGTCCAGAATTTTTTTCGAGTCAGTTTAGTTTAAAAGATCTTCGTTTGTTTTGAATTTCGCGCAAAGCTACTCGAGGACTATCTGCACTAGCCGTTCCTAATTTAGCAATGTAAGACTAGAAGGAAGGCACCCACCGCCAACTCTTGGGCTACTCTTTTACCAACGAATAGTGGAATTGGCCGTAACATTTTAACGCCCCCACGACTGAAAGGGCGAGCAACATGGTGCGACGGGGATTCGAACCCGCAACCCTCAGATTACGAGTCGAACGCCTTAACCCACCTGGCCATGCCGGGCCATTATAAAAGGTCTATGTGTATATAAAGAACAGGAACGTCATGATATACCAGACTGTGCACACAAAATATAGGATTTCAAATGGAAGTAATTATTTCTCCGATGTATTAGGTGGAAACAGATTGTTGGAGTTGGAAGCACTCGCTAGCTTTAATACTGCACGTGTGTTTCAAGTTAAAACAATGAGCTGAAGTCAAAATCAGGGCATCTTGCAATAATATAAATATATTAAAAGCATGTGGCGTGATTCAGCGACTCATTTTTTTACACTGGTCTGCTCCCAGTGGCACACGGTGTGTCAGCAGATTTACAACGCTAGAAACCGGATGGGCAAACCCTTGGTGGGCAAAGAACAGATAGCCCCTTGCGTAGCATTGTGCCTAATTTTAGAAAAACCAAACAATTTATACAGGTCTAAAATTACTAATAAAAAACAGATTTAATATAACTTCGATCTACCCTGGAGACGAGGACTAATATAGATTGAAACTTTCAAAAACTTTTCTTTGTCAGATATTGATCCAGAACCACCAGTAAGTCGTTTTTCTATGTTGGATATTAGCTGCTGGAAATCTCTTCCCGTTAAGTCATCATATCCCCAGTCTGTAAAAAAAAAACTGGTGATTTTCATCATCAACCCTCAATCGTGGTTAACATGTTGAAGACAATATAAACAACGAATAGGTAAAGAATACATTCGTTTTAAGTCTGAACTCTTTAATAAATTAGTGAACATCCATGTCAAGATGTAATTAATAGACAGCACCGTATATTTCAAACTAACAAGCTCAAGGATACAATAGTAGACATTCCTCCCAAACTCCAGTGGCACGACGACATGTCTGCGGACTTACATCGTTAGAAACCGGCTTTCGATGCCTGTGGTAGGAAAATCACAGAGGGTCCATTTTGTAGTTTTATAGCTTTTTAACTTGAAACAAACGACGGTATATTGAAGACCATCTTACTTGCACAGTGAATGAAAAATCTGCGTCAATTTCATCTTAACTACAGTAACTATAAGGTTGTTATCTGAAGTAATTTCAAACATTCTGAAGTAACTTATTGGAACTTATTCCGTTCCAAGCAAAAACTCAAATTTATGTACGATCTAATAGAGGGTTTTCTCCAGGCATCGAAAACAAAAGGTTTCAAATCATTATATTGCAAAAAAGACAATGTTAGAAAATTGCTCCAAAAAATTATTTTTAACGCAAGCTTTATAAACAGTCTATGTTAACACCAGGGTCCGAAATTCCAAATATTTATAACTGGTCCTTATCAGGTTTAACTAGTCCGCTACAAGAACATTTGTGTATACATGTGTGTGTGTGTTTGTTAGTTCCATTTTATCATTTATAAATGTGGATTTTTTAAAAAACATAATTGGAAACACGGGTGATGGGTAATATTGAACAAAACTGTTTAATCCGTAACCTTTATATTAATCGAGTTAAACAGGAGAAAGTAACGTGACTAGAAAATACTATTCTAACACTGACCAAGAGTTAAGGTGTTTCTCCACTGAGGTTTTAATATTTATCATATTTCGTCTGCATCGACCCTGATATTCACATGTTCCAGGAACTCCTTTATCGTTTTAGACGTCACTGAGATTTCCCATGATGTTTTAAAGAAGGTCAAGGGTTCCTGTTGGGTCGATAAAATGCTTTTATACTGCTCTAATCGACCCATTGGTCATCTAAATGATACAAATTTCGAACCCTGGTTACTGCTATTATAAAAATGTTGTTCAATAATTTATTCGTCTTAAAACGTATTTTCTTCAATTAATTTACGTCAAGCCTGCAAGTCAATGCATTGGCCTTGGCATGTGAGCGTAAATCAAGCACACTGTCTTGCGGTTAACTGCACATCCAAAAGGGTTAATTGCAAAGACTTCTATAACAACTCGTATATAAAAGTGTAGTATACATAAAAATACCTACCCTCGCAACATTATTATTCAAATGCTTGAGAAACCTTAGCAGTGTTAACACCAACCCTATTTCAACAAATTTTGTGCTCAAAATGTTTACAATTTATGTGTTTGATTTTCTAACATTTTGTTTGATGTAAGACTGAGTGTTTGGCCTCTGAAATGGGTTGCTTTCAGGTGTTGTGAAGGCAGTAAATTTAAGTAAGTTTAAGAGAAAGGTTGATAAATACATGACTGATAAGATCTCGCTTTGAGTTTTTATTTATTTAATAGCCTAAGTTTAGTTTAGAGAGTGAGACAGCCCACATGGACCAATAAGTCATGTATTGACCCTAAACATTATATTATATTACGTTAAGTCACAAAGAAAAAATGAAAAACATTGCACAACTCTGAAGCGTCTTGTCCTTAATGTAATTATCGAGTTTTCCCTGTAAAGTTCTGCTGATCACAAATAAGGTTTCCTGTAAAGTTCTGCTGATCACAAATAATGTTTCCTGTAAAGTTCTGCTGATCACAAATAATGTTTCCTGTAAAGTTCTGCGGATCACAAATAATGTTTCCTGTAAAGTTCTGCTGATCACAAATAATGTTTCCTGTAAAGTTCTGCTGATCACAATTAATGTTTCCTGTAAAGTTCTGCTGATCACAAATAATGTTTCCTGTAAAGTTCTGCTGATCACAAATAATGTTTCCTGTAAAGTTCTGCTGATCACAAATAATGTTTCCTGTAAAGTTCTGCTGATCACAAATAATGTTTCCTGTAAAGTTCTGCTGATCACAAATAATGTTTCCTGTAAAGTTCTGCTGATCACAACAATTAATGTTTCCTGTAAAGTTCTGCTGATCACAAATAATGTTTCACAAATGTAAAGTTCTGCTGATCACAAATAATGTTTCCTGTAAAGTTCTGCTGATCACAAATAATGTTTCCTGTAAAGTTCTGCTGATCACAAATAATGTTTCCTGTAAAGTTCTGCTGATCACAAATAATGTTTCCTGTAAAGTTCTGCTGATCACAAATAATGTTTCCTGTAAAGTTCTGCTGATCACAAATAATGTTTCCTGTAAAGTTCTGCTGATCACAAATAATGTTTCCTGTAAAGTTCTGCTGATCACAAATAATGTTTCCTGTAAAGTTCTGCTGATCACAAATAATGTTTCCTGTAAAGTTCTGCTGATCACAAATAATGTTTCCTGTAAAGTTCTGCTGATCACAAATAATGTTTCCTGTAAAGTTCTGCTGATCACAAATAATGTTTCCTGTAAAGTTCTGCTGATCACAAATAATGTTTCCTGTAAAGTTCTGCTGATCACAAATAATGTTTCCTGTAAAGTTCTGCTGATCACAAATAATGTTTCCTGTAAAGTTCTGCTGATCACAAATAATGTTTCCTGTAAAGTTCTGCTGATCACAAATAATGTTTCCTGTAAAGTTCTGCTGATCACAAATAATGTTTCCTGTAAAGTTCTGCTGATCACAAATAATGTTTCCTGTAAAGTTCTGCTGATCACAAATAATGTTTCCTGTAAAGTTCTGCTGATCACAAATAATGTTTCCTGTAAAGTTCTGCTGATCACAAATAATGTTTCCTGTAAAGTTCTGCTGATCACAAATAATGTTTCCTGTAAAGTTCTGCTGATCACAAATAATGTTTCCTGTAAAGTTCTGCTGATCACAAATAATGTTTCCTGTAAAGTTCTGCTGATCACAAATAATGTTTCCTGTAAAGTTCTGCTGATCACAAATAATGTTTCCTGTAAAGTTCTGCTGATCACAAATAATGTTTCCTGTAAAGTTCTGCTGATCACAAATAATGTTTCCTGTAAAGTTCTGCTGATCACAAATAATGTTTCCTGTAAAGTTCTGCTGATCACAAATAATGTTTCCTGTAAAGTTCTGCTGATCACAAATAATGTTTCCTGTAAAGTTCTGCTGATCACAAATAATGTTTCCTGTAAAGTTCTGCTGATCACAAATAATGTTTCCTGTAAAGTTCTGCTGATCACAAATAATGTTTCCTGTAAAGTTCTGCTGATCACAAATAATGTTTCCTGTAAAGTTCTGCTGATCACAAATAATGTTTCCTGTAAAGTTCTGCACAAATAATGATCACAAATAATGTTTCCTGTAAAGTTCTGCTGATCACAAATAATGTTTCCTGTAAAGTTCTGCTGACAAAATAATGTTTCCTGTAAAGTTCTGCTGATCACAAATAATGTTTCCTGTAAAGTTCTGCTGATCACAAATAATGTTTCCTGTAAAGTTCTGCTGATCACAAATAATGTTTCCTGCTATCACAAATAATGTTTCCTGTAAAGTTCTGCTGATCACAAATAATGTTTCCTGTAAAGTTCTGCTGATCACAAATAATGTTTCCTGTAAAGTTCTGCTGATCACAAATAATGTTTCCTGTAAAGTTCTGCTGATCACAAATAATGTTTCCTGTAAAGTTCTGCTGATCACAAATAATGTTTCCTGTAAAGTTCTGCTGATCACAAATAATGTTTCCTGTAAAGTTCTGCTGATCACAAATAATGTTTCCTGTAAAGTTCTGCTGATCACAAATAATGTTTCCTGTAAAGTTCTGCTGATCACAATCATAATAATGTTTCCTGTAAAGTTCTGCTGATCACAAATAATGTTTCCTGTAAAGTTCTGCTGATCACAAATCAAAGTTCTGCTGATCAAATAATGTTTCCTGTAAAGTTCTGCTGATCACAAATAATGTTTCCTGTAAAGTTCTGCTGATCACAAATAATGTTTCCTGTAAAGTTCTGCTGATCACAAATAATGTTTCCTGTAAAGTTCTGATCACAAATAATGTTTCCTGTAAAGTTCTGCTGATCACAAATAATGTTTCCTGTAAAGTTCTGCTGATCACAAATAATGTTTCCTGTAAAGTTCTGCTGATCACAAATAATGTTTCCTGTAAAGTTCTGCTGATCACATAATGTTGTCACATCACAAATAATGTTTCCTGTAAAGTTCTGCTGATCACAAATAATGTTTCCTGTAAAGTTCTGCTGATCACAAATAATGTTTCCTGTAAAGTTCTGCTGATCACAAATAATGTTTCACTAATGTTTCCTGTAAAGTTCTGCTGATCACAAATAATGTTTCCTGTAAAGTTCTGCTGATCACAAATAATGTTTCCTGTAAAGTTCTGCTGATCACAAATAATGTTTCCTGTAAAGTTCTGCTGATCACAAATAATGTTTCCTGTAAAGTTCTGCTGATCACAAATAATGTTTCCTGTAAAGTTCTGCTGATCACAAATAATGTTTCCTGTAAAGTTCTGCTGATCACAAATAATGTTTCCTGTAAAGTTCTGCTGATCACAAATAATGTTTCCTGTAAAGTTCTGCTGATCACAAATAATGTTTCCTGTAAAGTTCTGCTGATCACAAATAATGTTTCCTGTAAAGTTCTGCTGATCACAAATAATGTTTCCTGTAAAGTTCTGCTGATCACAAATAATGTTTCCTGTAAAGTTCTGCTGATCACAAATAATGTTTCCTGTAAAGTTCTGCTGATCACAAATAATGTTTCCTGTAAAGTTCTGCTGATCACAAATAATGTTTCCTGTAAAGTTCTGCTGATCACAAATAATGAAAGTTCACAAATAATGTTTCCTGTAAAGTTCTGCTGATCACAAAAATAATGTTTCCTGTAAAGTTCTGCTGATCACAAATAATGTTTCCTGTAAAGTTCTGCCTGTAAAGTTCTGCTGATCACAAATAATGTTTCCTGATCACAAATAATGTTTCCTGTAAAGTTCTGCTGATCACAAATAATGTTTCCTGTAAAGTTCTGCTGATCACAAATAATGTTTCCTGTAAAGTTCTGCTGATCACAAATAATGTTTCCTGTAAAGTTCTGCTGATCACAAATAATGTTTCCTGTAAAGTTCTGCTGATCACAAATAATGTTTCCTGTAAAGTTCTGCTGATCACAAATAATGTTTCCTGTAAAGTTCTGCTGATCACAAATAATGTTTCCTGTAAAGTTCTGCTGATCACAAATAATGTTTCCTGTAAAGTTCTGCTGATCACAAATAATGTTTCCTGTAAAGTTCTGCTGATCACAAATAATGTTTCCTGTAAAGTTCTGCTGATCACAAATAATGTTTCCTGTAAAGTTCTGCTGATCACAAATGATCACAAAATAATGTTTCCTGTAAAGTTCTGCACAAATAATGTTTCCTGTAAAGTTCTGCCGATCACAAATAATGATCACAAATAATGTTTCCTGTAAAGTTCTGCTGATCACAAATAATGTTTCCTGTAAAGTTCTGCTGATCACAAATAATGTTTCCTGTAAAGTTCTGCTGATCACAAATAATGTTTCCTGTAAAGTTCTGCTGATCACAAATAATGTTTCCTGTAAAGTTCATCACAAATAATGTTTCCTGTAAAGTTCTGCTGATCACAAATAATGTTTCCTGTAAAGTTCTGCTGATCACAAATAATGTTTCCTGTAAAGTTCTGCTGATCACAAATAATGTTTCCTGTAAAGTTCTGCTGATCACAAATAATGTTTCCTGTAAAGTTCTGCTGATCACAAATAATGTTTCCTGTAAAGTTCTGCACAAATAATGTTTCCTGTATCACAAAATAATGTTTCCTGTAAAGTTCTGCTGATCACAAATAATGTTTCCTGTAAAGTTCTGCCGATCATTTCCTGCAAAGTTCTGCTGATCACAAATAATGTTTCCTGTAAAGTTCTGCTGATCACAAATAATGTTTCCTGTAAAGTTCTGCTGATCACAAATAATGTTTCCTGTAAAGTTCTGCTCACAAATAATGATCACAAATAATGTTTCCTGTAAAGTTCTGCTGATCACAAATAATGTTTCCTGTAAAGTTCTGCTGATCACAAATAATGTTTCCTGTAAAGTTCTGCTGATCACAAATAATGATCACAAATAATGTTTCCTGTAAAGTTCTGCTGATCACAAATAATGTTTCCTGTAAAGTTCTGCTGATCACAAATAATGTTTCCTGTAAAGTTCTGCTGATCACAAATAATGTTTCCTGTAAAGTTCTGCTGATCACAAATAATGTTTCCTGTAAAGTTCTGCTGATCACAAATAATGTTTCCTGTGCTGAAAAATAATGTTCTGCTGATCACAAATAATGTTTCCTGTAAAGTTCTGCTGATCACAAATAATGTTTCCTGTAAAGTTCTGCTGATCACAAATGTTTCCTGTAAAGTTCTGCTGATCACAAATAATGTTTCCTGTAAAGTTCTGCTGATCACAAATAATGTTTCCTGTAAAGTTCTGCTGATCACAAATAATGTTTCCTGTAAAGTTCTGCTGATCACAAATAATGTTTCCTGTAAAGTTCTGCTGATCACAAATAATGTTTCCTGTAAAGTTCTGCTGATCACAAATAATGTTTCCTGTAAAGTTCTGCTGATCACAAATAATGTTTCCTGTAAAGTTCTGCTGATCACAAATAATGTTTCCTGTAAAGTTCTGTTTCCTGTAAAGTTCTGCTGATCACAAATAATGTTTCCTGTAAAGTTCTGCTGATCACAAATAATGTTTCCTGTAAAGTTCTGCTGATCACAAATAATGTTTCCTGTAAAGTTCTGCTGATCACAAATAATGTTTCCTGTAAAGTTCTGCTGATCACAAATAATGTTTCCTGTAAAGTTCTGCTGATCACAAATAATGTTTCCTGTAAAGTTCTGCTGATCACAAATAATGTTTCCTGTAAAGTTCTGCTGATCACAAATAATGTTTCCTGTAAAGTTCTGCTGATCACAAATAATGTTTCCTGTAAAGTTCTGCTGATCACAAAATAATGTTTCCTGTAAAGTTCTGCTGATCACAAATAATGTTTCCTGTAAAGTTCTGCTGATCACAAATAATGTTTCCTGTAAAGTTCTGCTGATCACAAATAATGTTTCCTGTAAAGTTCTGCTGATCACAAATAATGTTTCCTGTAAAGTTCTGCTGATCACAAATAATGTTTCCTGTAAAGTTCTGCTGATCACAAATAATGTTTCCTGTAAAGTTCTGCTGATCACAAATAATGTTTCCTGTAAAGTTCTGCTGATCACAAAATAATGTTTCCTGTAAAGTTCTGCTGATGATCACAAATAATGTTTCCTGTAAAGTTCTGCTGATCACAAATAATGTTTCCTGTAAAGTTCTGCTGATCACAAATAATGTTTCCTGTAAAGTTCTGCTGATCACAAATAATGTTTCCTGTAAAGTTCTGCTGATCACAAATAATGTTTCCTGTAAAGTTCTGCTGATCACAAATAATGTTTCCTGTAAAGTTCTGCTGATCACAAATAATGTTTCCTGTAAAGTTCTGCTGATCACAAATAATGTTTCCTGTAAAGTTCTGCTGATCACAAATAATGTTTCCTGTAAAGTTCTGCTGATCACAAATAATGTTTCCTGTAAAGTTCTGCCTGTAAAGTCTGCTGATCACAAATAATGTTTCCTGTAAAGTAAAGTTCTGCTGATCACAAATAATGTTTCCTGTAAAGTTCTGCTGATCACAAATAATGTTTCCTGTAAAGTTCTGCTGATCACAAATAATGTTTCCTGTAAAGTTCTGCTGATCACAATAATGTTTCCTGTAAAGTTCTGCTGATCACAAATAATGTTTCCTGTAAAGTTCTGCTGATCACAAATAATGTTTCCTGTAAAGTTCTGCTGATCACAAATAATGTTTCCTGTAAAGTTCTGCTGATCACAAATAATGTTTCCTGTAAAGTTCTGCTGATCACAAATAATGTTTCCTGTAAAGTTCTGCTGATCACAAATAATGTTTCCTGTAAAGTTCTGCTGATCACAAATAATGTTTCCTGTAAAGTTCTGCTGATCACAAATAATGTTTCCTGTAAAGTTCTGCTGATCACAAATAATGTTTCCTGTAAAGTTCTGCTGATCACAAATAATGTTTCCTGTAAAGTTCTGCTGATCACAAATAATGTTTCCTGTAAAGTTCTGCTGATCACAAATAATGTTTCCTGTAAAGTTCTGCTGATCACAAATAATGTTTCCTGTAAAGTTCTGCTGATCACAAATAATGTATCACAAATAATGTTTCCTGTAAAGTTCTGCTGATCACAAATAATGTTTCCTGTAAAGTTCTGCTGATCACAAATAATGTTTCCTGTAAAGTTCTGTGAACAGTTCTGTAAAGTTCTGCTGATCACAAATAATGTTTCCTGTAAAGTTCTGCTGATCACAAATAATGTTTCCTGTAAAGTTCTGCTGATCACAAATAATGTTTCCTGTAAAGTTCTGCTGATCACAAATAATGTTTCCTGTAAAGTTCTGCTGATCACAAATAATGTTTCCTGTAAAGTTCTGCTGATCACAAAATAATGTTTCCTGTAAAGTTCTGCTGATCACAAATAATGTTTCCTGTAAAGTTCTGCTGATCACAAATAATGTTTCCTGTAAAGTTCTGCTGATCACAAATAATGTTTCCTGTAAAGTTCTGCTGATCACAAATAATGTTTCCTGTAAAGTTCTGCTGATCACAAATAATGTTTCCTGTAAAGTTCTGCTGATCACAAATAATGTTTCCTGTAAAGTTCTGCTGATCACAAATAATGTTTCCTGTAAAGTTCTGCTGATCACAAATAATGTTTCCTGTAAAGTTCTGCTGATCACAAATAATGTTTCCTGTAAAGTTCTGCCTGATCACAAAATAATGTTTCCTGTAAAGTTCTGCACAAATAATGATTCACAAATAATGTTTCCTGTAAAGTTCTGTAAAGTTCTGCTGATCACAAATAATGTTTCCTGTAAAGTTCTGCTGATCACAAATAATGTTTCCTGTAAAGTTCTGCTGATCACAAATAATGTTTCCTGTAAAGTTCTGCTGATCACAAATAATGTTTCCTGTAAAGTTCTGCTGATCACAAATAATGTTTCCTGTAAAGTTCTGCTGATCACAAATAATGTTTCCTGTAAAGTTCTGCTGATCACAAATAATGTTTCCTGTAAAGTTCTGCTGATCACAAATAATGTTTCCTGTAAAGTTCTGCTGATCACAAATAATGTTTCCTGTAAAGTTCTGCTGATCACAAATAATGTTTCCTGTAAAGTTCTGCTGATCACAAATAATGTTTCCTGTAAAGTTCTGTTTCCTGTAAAGTTCTGCCTGATCACAAATAATGTTTCCTGTAAAGTTCTGCTGATCACAAATAATGTTTCCTGTAAAGTTCTGCTGATCACAAATAATGTTTCCTGTAAAGTTCTGCTGATCACAAATAATGTTTCCTGTAAAGTTCTGCTGATCACAAATAATGTTTCCTGTAAAGTTCTGCTGATCACAAATAATGTTTCCTGTAAAGTTCTGCTGATCACAAATAATGTTTCCTGTAAAGTTCTGCTGATCACAAATAATGTTTCCTGTAAAGTTCTGCTGATCACAAATAATGTTTCCTGTAAAGTTCTGCCGATCACAAATAATGTTTCCTGTAAAGTTCTGCTGATCACAAATAATGTTTCCTGTAAAGTTCTGCTGATCACAAATAATGTTTCCTGTAAAGTTCTGCTGATCACAAATAATGTTTCCTGTAAAGTTCTGCTGATCACAAATAATGTTTCCTGTAAAGTTCTGCTGATCACAAATAATGTTTCCTGATTCTGCTGATCACAATAATGTTTCCTGTAAAGTTCTGCTGATCACAAATAATGTTTCCTGTAAAGTTCTGCTGATCACAAATGTTTCCTGTAAAGTTCTGCTGATCACAAATAATGTTTCCTGTAAAGTTCTGCTGATCACAAATAATGTTTCCTGTAAAGTTCTGCTGATCACAAATAATGTTTCCTGTAAAGTTCTGCTGATCACAAATAATGTTTCCTGTAAAGTTCTGCTGATCACAAATAATGTTTCCTGTAAAGTTCTGCTGATCACAAATAATGTTTCCTGTAAAGTTCTGCTGATCACAAATAATGTTTCACAAATAATGTTTCCTGTAAAGTTCTGCTGATCACAAATAATGTTTCCTGTAAAGTTCTGCTGATCACAAATAATGTTTCCTGTAAAGTTCTGCTGATCACAAATAATGTTTCCTGTAAAGTTCTGCTGATCACAAATAATGTTTCCTGTAAAAATAATGTTCTGTAAAGTTCTGATCACAAATAATGTTTCCTGTAAAGTTCTGCTGATCACAAATAATGTTTCCTGTAAAGTTCTGCTGATCACAAATAATGTTTCCTGTAAAGTTCTGCTGATCACAAATAATGTTTCCTGTAAAGTTCTGCTGATCACAAATAATGTTTCTGTAAAGTTCTGCTGATCACAAATAATGTTTCCTGTAAAGTTCTGCTGATCACAAATAATGTTTCCTGTAAAGTTCTGCTGATCACAAATAATGTTTCCTGTAAAGTTCTGCTGATCACAAATAATGTTTCCTGTAAAGTTCTGCTGATCACAAATAATGTTTCCTGTAAAGTTCTGCACAAATGATCACAAATAATGTTTCCTGTAAAGTTCTGCCTGTAAAGTTCTGCTGATCACAAATAATGTTTCCTGTAAAGTTCTGCTGATCACAAATAATGTTTCCTGTAAAGTTCTGCTGATCACAAATAATGTTTCCTGTAAAGTTCTGCTGATCACAAATAATGTTTCCTGTAAAGTTCTGCTGATCACAAATAATGTTTCCTGTAAAGTTCTGCTGATCACAAATAATGTTTCCTGTAAAGTTCTGCTGATCACAAATAATGTTTCCTGTAAAGTTCTGCTGATCACAAATAATGTTTCCTGTAAAGTTCTGCTGATCACAAATAATGTTTCCTGTAAAGTTCTGCTGATCACAAATAATGTTTCCTGTAAAGTTCTGCTGATCACAAATAATGTTTCCTGTAAAGTTCTGCTGATCACAAATAATGTTTCCTGTAAAGTTCTGCTGATCACAAATAATGTTTCCTGTAAAGTTCTGCTGATCACAAATAATGTTTCCTGTAAAGTTCTGCTGATCACAAATAATGTTTCTGCTGTAAAGTTCTGCTGATCACAAATAATGTTTCCTGTAAAGTTCTGCTGATCACAAATAATGTTTCCTGTAAAGTTCTGCTGATCACAAATAATGTTTCCTGTAAAGTTCTGCTGATCACAAATAATGTTTCCTGTAAAGTTCTGCTGATCACAAATAATGTTTCCTGTTCTGCTGATCACAAATAATGTTTCTGATCACAAATAATGTTTCTGCTGATCTGTTTCCTGTAAAGTTCTGCTGATCACAAATAATGTTTCCTGTAAAGTTCTGCTGATCACAAATAATGTTTCCTGTAAAGTTCTGCTGATCACAAATAATGATCACAAATAATGTTTCCTGTAAAGTTCTGCTGATCACAAATAATGTTTCTGCTGTAAAGTTCTGCTGATCACAAATAATGTTTCCTGTAAAGTTCTGCTGATCACAAATAATGTTTCCTGTAAAGTTCTGCTGATCACAAATATGTTTCCTGTTTCTGCTGATCACAAATAATGTTTCTGTTGATCACAAATAATGTTTCCTGTAAAGTTCTGCTGATCACAAATAATGTTTCCTGTAAAGTTCTGCTGATCACAAATAATGTTTCCTGTAAAGTTCTGCTGTTTCCTGTAAAGTTCTGCTGATGATCAAAATAATGTTTCCTGTTCTGCTGAAGTTCTGCTGTTGATCACAAATAATGTTTCCTGTAAAGTTCTGCTGATCACAAATAATGTTTCCTGTAAAGTTCTGCTGATCACAAATAATGTTTCCTGTAAAATAATGTTTCCTGTAAAGTTCTGCTGGATCACAAATAATGATTCACAAATAATGTTTCCTGTAAAGTTCTGCTGCCTGTAAAGTTCTGATCACAAATAATGTTTCCTGTAAAGTTCTGCTGATCACAAATAATGTTTCCTGTTTCCTGTAAAGTTCTGCTGATCACAAATAATGTTTCCTGTAAAGTTCTGCTGATCACAAATAATGTTTCCTGTAAAGTTCTGCCGATCACAAATAATGTTTCCTGTAAAGTTCTGCTGATCACAAATAATGTTTCCTGTAATGTTCTGCTGATCACAAATAATGTTTCCTGTAAAGTTCTGCCGATCACAAATAATGTTTCCTGTAAAGTTCTGCCGATCACAAATAATGTTTCCTGTAAAGTTCTGCTGATCACAAATAATGTTTCCTGTAAAGTTCTGCTGATCACAAATAATGTTTCCTGTAAAGTTCTGCTGATCACAAATAATGTTTCCTGCAAAGTTCTGCCGATCACAAATAATGTTTCCTGTAAAGTTCTGCTGATCACAAATAATGTTTCGTGTAAAGTTCTGCTGATCACAAATAATGTTTCCTGCAAAGTTCTGCCGATCACAAATAATGTTTCCTGAAAATTGTCATTCTTGATTTACTCTCGTGATTTTGTTTTCACATGTTTTTCTTTTTGTTAAACTGACTTTTCTTTATGGTTTCCTTAAGTTATACATCAGCTCTGCTAATATATATGTATATAAATATTTTAATTTAAAGCATTAAACTCCCACCACACTCGTTTCACGACGAGTCGTTTAGTCTAAGTAATAGTAACATCACACAATTGGCAATTGATAAACTTTCAGAAGGACAAAACGGAGCTTACTACCTCATCAAGGATGTCCCTCCTAGCTCCCTTCTATAATACTTATGTTCTCATCCAGTTAAGTGTTCTACCTCCACCAGCCTTGAAGGCAGCTCATTTCAAAAGCCAACCACCATGTTTGAAAAGTAATACTGTCTAAACTGCAAACGACTCCAATGTTGACAAAATCTGAACATATGACACCTTGTTCTATTGTTTTCACTACTACACACAAAAATGTTTGATGGATCTGTATTATCGATACCCTTAATAATCTTAAACACTTCAATAAAATCCCTCATAAAGCTTCACTTTTCCAGAGAATACAAATTTAGATATTTTAGTTTCTCCTCATAGGATGACCACACCATCCGAGGTATCATCCTAACGGTTTTCTCCGAACCTTCTCTAAAATTTCAATGTCCTTCTTGAGGAAGGAAAACCAGAACTGTACAACTGAGGCCTTACAAGAGATCTATACAGTGAAACAATAATATCACTTGTTGTGTATTCAATATTTCTATAGATGCTACCAAAATCTTAATCGCCCTATTGCCGGCTACAATACATTACTTAGATGACTTAACTCATTTTTTAATCATGACATCAAGATCTTTTTCTTTAACCACAGTATGTAATGTTTTCCCAGTTAAATTGTAAAAGTAATTTGAATTGTGAAAACTTACATGCCCCACCTTACATTTTGAATAGTTAAACATCATCTGCCATGCACTTGCCCAGTGTATCTAATTGTATAAATCTCCGTGTAAGTCTGCAGCATCTTTGATACAGTTAGTCGCCCCAAAATCCTTTTAAAGTCATCTATAAACTGTTTGTTTGTTTGTAATTAAGCACAAAGCTACACAATGGGCTATCTGTTCTGTGCCCACCACCTACCGGTATCGAAACCGAAATTCTAGCGATGTAAGTTCGCAGATATACCGCTGGACAATTGGAAGCAGTAAATACGTATATTATGTATGCATTTCATATTTTCCCTAAGTGCTTCCTACATCTGTTCAAGATCCCTCCTATATCTTTAGTCCAATCTACAAAAGACAGCTCACATCTCATTCCATCATAACTGGCTTTCCCGAAATTCTACATATAGTATAATCCGAAATATGATAGTGCAATGGTCGCTTGTATTTAAATGTTCACCAACCACAACTCTAGTCTATTGTATTCACTTTGGATAATAATATTAAACCTAATATACCTTCCTTTTTTGTAGGTTCCATCACCAGTTGGTGAATGAAAATATTCTGAACAATTTCCAAAAACATGTCCCCCTCACTTTAAGACTCGAAATTTTTCCAAATAATGTTTGTTTGTTTTTGAATCTCGCGCAAAACTACTCGAGGGCTATCTGCGCTAGCCGTTCCTAATTTAGCAGTGTAAGACTAGAGGGAAGGCAGCTAGTCATCACTACCCACCGCCAACTCTTGGGCTACTCTTTTACCAACGAGTAGTGGGATTGACCTCACATTATAACTCCCCCCACAGCTGGGAGGGCAAGCATGTTTGGTGCGGCCGGGATTCGAACCTACGACCCTCGGATTACGAGTCGAACGCCTTAACACGCTTGGCCATGCCCGTCCTTTCCAAATAATACTCCTAAAATTAAAATCTTCCACAAGATTTCGAAAAACAAACACTTTTGATGACATTATAATCATCTAATGACATAATTAAATGAATAAATTAAACGAATGCAGAATTGTTTGTTGAATAGAAACATCGCTGTGCTTGTTTCGTTGTGGGGGTGCCCTTCCTCCTCTCATAGAAGATATATAAGCCTGATGTCAGTAAAGTATAAATACAGCGTTTTTAGACTGTAAACATAAAATGTAAATCGTTGAAAAAGAAAACATTTAACGTGAGATTGCAAAACAATTTTTATATATTTTTGAAGACGTAGAAGATTGGGAAAGAAAATTTTATGTATCTTCAACATTGATAACTAATAGCAAGAAAGAAGAATTAGACATTTGGTCAAAAGTTGGCGTAAATTTCTGTTAACAGGTATTTAAGTAATAAATTAGAAGGAGTGAAACTAGTCAAGAACACCCATTACTGAATCTTCAGTTATTCCTGTCAGGCCGAATTGTAGGTCAATCAGACACACTTACAATGAATCCGTGCGAGAATTATTTTTTTCTTATGTGTTTGTCATAGCGGGACTCGCATCACAGTCTGGCATGCTAATTACTGGAATGTACTTGGTCCTTGTATGAAAGAACTAATTCCAGTAGAACCTTTGTACAAGAGTTTTCAACATTTGTTGATAGAATTCATTGCTGGTGTTAGTGATGGTAATTTCATCCCATAGATGAAGCTGAATGCAAACACTCTTTCTGTCTTCTCGGACTTTCCTTTTCCTTGACCACAAAAGTCATATTTCATATCTCTGAACTTTAACCATCACAATATCTAAAATGATCTATAAGACAAGGAAGGGATGAAGGTAAGTAACTTTAATTTCTGACCATCCCTGGGTTACCAAAGCTAAATATCTACCTCGATTGTTCTTTAGTTGTTAAACACAAAGCTATAAAAGGGCTATCTTGCTATGCTTACTTCATGTATTGAAACCCGAATTTTAGCTTCATGAACACTGAGCCTTACAACTAAGCGAATGGATAACTTGATAGTGTGTTTAACAAGAAAGATGTTATGATTTGTAATAACATTCTTACATTAGGGTAGGTTTATAATCAACAGATCCGCATAACGAAAAATAAAACCTGCACATTTTATATTCTCTATAGTTACGATTTTGAAAACGATGGCTACAGCTTTAATCAAGACTTTCCAAGTACAAAAGAAAAGGACGTGTAATCTTTATATAATATATTCATTCAGATTCACGAACCCAGATTGGGAACATGCATTAGTAGCCAATTCTTTTTATTTTTGTCTTAATCAATATTTAGAAAAAAAAAAAAAAAGAGTTAATTCTGCGTGTTCCTGTTTCCTCACGAAAAAGTTCGTTTGTAATTATGCTTTGAAATTACTTCGTTTAAGCTTTCTTGATTTTAGAAGCTCGTGCAAGTTAATCACCAAGGGAACAGTTCATGCTATTATCTGTTCCCTTTATGTTGTACATAAACATTTTGAGCACTTTTAGTTTCGTTCGATTGCTCTGAAATGTCAAGTAAATATCTCATTATATACAGTTCTTTCTACTCATATTTATTTATGACGATTATGAAATAACATGTATAGAACCTTTAAATCCCTGTTATCATTTGATAACAATTTATTTGAGAATTACTGTACTTTAAAACAAATTAATGTTAGAACAAAGTAAACGGACAGGAAAAAATATACATATATACATATTTAATATGTAACCTATTTGCTTCTATACAGTCATTGAATACATATTAGTACTTAAAAAATTTTTTGAATAGAATTATCCTCGACTCGTAATCTGAGGGTCGCGGGTTCGAATTTCCGTTGCACCAAACATGCTCGCCCTTTCAGTCGTGGGGGCGTTATAATGTCACGGTCAAACCCACTATTTGTTGGTAAAAAAGTAGTCCAAGAGTTGGCGGTGAGTTGTGATGACTAGCTGCCTTCCCTCTAGTCTTGCACTGTTAAATTAGGGACAGCTAGCGCAGATAGCCCTCGTGTAGCTTTGCGCGAAATTCAAACCAAACCAATGAATGATCTCACGCTCTGAGTATCAGGAATGGAAATACCACGCAGTATTATTCGCTATCAAACCTTCTAGAAGGTAGAAAATGTGGAGTTAATGTGGGTGGCACGATCGGATTAAAAATACCTGTACAAAAGTTAGTTCGAGTTAGTTACAGTTATATACAGAGGTAAGTCTAAACTGCGTGATTGTGGGTTTAGCCATAACAAGTGGTATAGTGGCGGATTTTGAAATGAAGTTATCACATTGTATTGTTATAACAGAGTTGGAAGAAATGATTAATCTTATAAAATTTTGTTCTGTTGTGACGTCTGAACCAGACTTTGAGAACTTTGATGAAAAAGAGACAATTATTTAAAGTTCTGGAATACAACTGTGTAACGACCATTTGAATACACATTATTTTAGAACAGGTAGACTGTTTATTGTTTAAATTTATTGCAATCAAATTGGATATCTACTTTATAGAATCTTGCTTATGCATACATAAAAGCCTGGCAGCACCATGCAGTGTCGAATGTTTTCTCGATATCAAGTAAGCAACTGACAGTTCAATCTCTTTTGTTAAAACTATCTACGATATATTCTGCCTATTTAACTCGAGTACTTGGTTTTAATTTCGCGCAAAGCCATGCGAGAAATTTCTCCGCTAGTCGTCCTCAATTTAACAGTGATAGTTTAGACACCAGAGGGAATGCAGCTTGCCAACACCACCCACCGCCAACTCTTCTGCTAGTCTTTTACCAACAAATAGTTGAATTAACCATCACAATGAACGTCCCTACGACTGAAAGAGCAACTATCTTCGGTCACGGGGATTCTAACCTGTGACTGTCAGTTAACGAGTTGAGCGCCCTAACTACCTGTCCATGTCAGGTTGCGTACTATTCAAAGAACAGACTACTAAAATCTGACATTAACCTAAAATATACTGTTCAACACACATATTGTTAAGATCTCATTAACCTGAAGCGTATTATTCAAAATTATAAAACATCCAAACAGCAGGTGGTATTAAAATTTCACAGGATTATTTATATATACGCCTAAGTGTATTGACCAAAAGGTATTAAAATACAGAATACTTAAAGCATTGACACATATTTCGGACAAACGATATTAAAGTATTAGTATTACAAACATTAATCTACTGACCATATAATTATTATTTGTAGTCAATCACAAAGGTACACAATGGGCTCTTTGTGCTTTGCCCAACACGGGTATCGAAACCCGGTTTTTAGGGTTGTAATTCCGCAGACATACCACTGTGCTACTGGTCACGTAAATATACTACATTTTTTCTTTGAAAAATATATAAGTACTGACTATGAAATTGTTTTAAACCATTGTTCGTTTAGATATATTAAAATATTGATCACTTAAATATATTGCGCAGTTTTTGAGAGTTAACACAATGAAACATATATGTTGTTTTTATGTACAATTATCATTCAGTAATGTTTCACACACGTGAATTAAAATATATAATATTTTCATTTCACCTATATAGACAGGGCAGTCCCTTAGAGTTGGCGACATCTACCCTCGCACAAGGCGCCAAAATTGATATCCTAATACCAGCTCTTGCAAATTTTACAAAGTCGCGGAATACAATGATCCCACGGGTCACAATTCTACCTAGAGCCATCAATCTGTGTGTGTGTATACATATATACACCTGATTTACCTGAGAATTTTGTCCTGATAATTTTCGGACATATCTTGGTTTTTGTTCTTTTCTGTCATTGCTTTTCTTATCGGCTTCTCAATAACAAATTGAAAAATAAAAATACACTTAACATTTGACATATTTGGCCCTTTGTTCCTAACCTTCCCACCATTTTAAACATTTGGACGGGTCATTTGTTTTTTGTTGTTTAAGAATAATTTGAGGCGCATTCTACGCACTGTCGCGTTTCCCATGGCTCTTTTGACATGCAACTTTATTATTTTAAATATGTTCATAAAAGTAGGTTTAATTGATGAATTATTACACTAGGGTAATGTCACATTTTTAACATCTAGAATAAAAAAAGTATCAGGTCATTCCTTAAGTAATGTCCGATCTTAGGTTCAGAAAAAGAGAAAGGATTTCAAACGCTTTTAATGTTATTTAATCAATAATATATGTCCTATTATTAACAATTACTTCCTGCTAACGATCCACAAGCTTCTGAATGCCACTTCTATAAAATTCTTTGGGTTTGGAGGAAAGGAATATAGAAAGGGTAGTTTTGACATCTTCATTGTTCCAAGTTCTTTTCCGTCAAGACAGTTCTCCAAACTTCAGAATAGATGATAATCAGATGGGGCAAGGTCTGAGAATAAGGAAGATGTGGAAGTTTTTCACAGTCTAGCTCTTCAATCTTTGCAGATGTGATCCTTGCTGTATGGGGTCGTGCATTATCCTGGTGTAACACAACACCTTTACGATTGATCAAAGTAGGCCTCTTTTCTTTCAGTACAATATTCAAGCGCTCTTACTTTTGACAATAGAAGTCTGATGTAATCGTTACATTGAGTGGCAGCAACTCAAAGTGGATCACACCAACAATATCCCACCAAAGGCTTACAAGAATTTCCTTGGGTGGATGTCCATTTTGGGCTGTGCTATAGCCAGTTTACCTACACTGAGCCATTGTCTGCGGCGCTTAACATTTTTATAATATATCCATTTTTTTATCTCCAGTCACTAACCTGTCCAAAAAAGGCGAGTCACCTTCACGAGAGTGCAAATGTCTACTCTTGCTCTAAGGTTGGCTTCTATCAAATCACGAGGGACCCATTTTCAAGTTTTGGCACCTTTCCAAGCTGTTGCAGATGATGGTAAACTGTTGAATGGGTTGAATTAAGCTTCTGTGCAAGTTCTTCAATTATTACAGCACAATTTTCATCAAGTGCAGCCAGCAGCAAGTCATTATTACAGTCAACAGGGCGATCTGAACGTGGCGCATTACTTAAGTTGTATGTCATCTGATCTGAGCTTCTGAAACCACCTTCGACATTTTATTTCATAGAGAGACTCTGCACCATAAACATCTTAATTCGTGTAGTTTCTGTTTTTTTTTCAAACGCACAAGGCCTGGCACGGCCTAGCGCGTAAGGCGTGCGACTCGTAATCCGAGGGTCGCGGGTTCGCGCCCGCGTCGCGCTAAAACATGCTCGCCCTCCCAACCGTGGGGGTGTATAATGTGACGGTCAATCCCACTATTCGTTGGTAAAAGAGTAGCCCAAGAGTTGGCGGTGGGTGGTGATGACTAGCTGCCTTCCCTCTAGTCTTACACTGCTAAATTAGGGACGGCTAGCACAGATAGCCCTCGAGTAGCTTTGTGCGAAATTCCCAAACAAACAACTCAAACGCACAAAGTATTATATGCCTAATGTGGTCCTCAGACACATCCATCTTCATAAAGGTTTACTTGATTAATAATCTGAAAAAGTGGAGTTGGGTTTATTTCTTTTATTTGTTTGAACATTTTTATACACGTCTCACTACATATTTTAGTCATTAAAGCCTTCTGCAAAGACAGAAATGATGATGCACTTTCTGTATTAAATTTAAATTTTCGGACCTGATATTTAAATTTTATAGAAGTTCTCTTCCTCTTAATTGTTTAACAGAATGTAGAATTGAATAAAAATATGAGAACATTTATAATGTAATGTATTTAAAAGTTGGCTTAACATATTCTAAAAATACAGACAGTATAAAGTACCTGAATGCTAAAATTAACCATAAAATAAAGCAGAAAAAAATGCACATCAATGGCCAGGTGGGTTAAGGTGTTTAACTCGTAATCTGAGGGTCACGGGTTCGAATCCCCATCGTACCAAACATGCTTGGCGTTTCAGCCGTCGGGGCGTTATAATGTGACGGTCAGTCCTACCATTCGTTTGTAAAAGAGTAGCCCAAGAGTTGGCAGTGGGTAATGATGACTAGCTGCCTTCCCTCTAGTCTTACACCGCTAAATTATGTACGGCTAGCGCAGATAGCCCTCGAGTAGCTTTGCGCGAAATTCAAAACAAACAACCAGACATATAAATTAGTTCCAAGCGATTCAACATCTGGTTCTAACGTTTCACCTCAAGCCTATTTATTGGTAAAACTAGTGTTGATGTAAGTTGGATTCATAGCTGCTTGAAACGAATAACAAACCAACAACATAATAATCCCTTTTTTAAAGTAAATACTCACATTTTGCTATTTTCATAAATTAATTGTGTAGAAAAATTATATTATGCAGTTCAGTTTAGTTCGACCGAAACTTAAATTTCAAGGATATTTGTTCACGTGAATATTAAATGAACAGGACCATTCTGAGAAATTTAATATAATTACCAAAATTTCATAAACCCATTTGCCTTTGACGATAGTGTTATCACAAAGGAAAAATTTCGTCTTGTTCTCTATGAACATCAAATTTGTAAAAGGGGAAACGATGTTTTGAAAAGTGGATTTGAGCTTTATCATTCAAATTGAGTCTTCAGAAAGACGTTCACTCAGCCAGTTCTAACCATTAATTTTATGGAACACGTTTACTCAGCTAGTTTCCAGCATTAATTTTCAAGATGTTTACTCAGCTGGTTTCAATCATTAATTTTCACGAACACATTTACTCAGTCGATATTCATTGATTAATTTCAGAAAGACGTTTACTCAGTTCCCGTCACACCAAACATGCTCGCCCTTTCAGCTGTGGGGGTGTTATAACGTATGATCAATCCCACAATTCGTTGGTAAAAGATTAGCTCTAGAGTTGGCTCTGGGTAGCGATGACTAGCTGCTTTTCGTCTAGCCTTACACTGCTAAATTAATGACGGCCAGCGCAGATAGCCCTCGTGTAGCTTTGCGCGAAATTCGAAACAAACTAAACTAATTTTCTCAGTCAGTTTCAATCAATTTTCAGAAAGACATTTACTCTGCCAGTTTCAATGACGAATTTTCAGGAACACGTTTATTCAATTTGATTTAATGATTAACTACTTTTTAGCTGTAAGCATATTGACGAAACAACTCAGCCAATCATTAGTCTTTTTATAAAAGAAATCTTTTCAAATGATGTTGCTAAATATTTTGTTAAGAGACTTTTTTAAATAAAACATCTCACTACATGAGTAGGGTTTTTAACTACTCGATTACCAAAATCCACTACATGGTGAATCCAGAAAGCATCCAACATTATTTACTTGGCCCTTTAGTTCGAGATTGAAATGAACAACTGGAAATCACAGTTTATTACAAACGTTCTTTCTCCACCCCCAGGCAATATACACGTACTTTGACTTGTTTGTCACCAAGTGCAAAGAGAAAGCCATTACGTATTTTCCAATTTGTAAGAAATAAGATGTTATTACAAGGTCTGAATTTACATTGAGTGTTCACACACATGCACCATAGATTCGTTACCATTACTTTACGAACACTGTACTTGAATAGACTATCGAAAATCCTGTGAATCGAAAAGATCCTCAAAAAGTAGTATTGATTGAACAAGTCTCGGTAACACTTTTGTTACTAAAATCTGTATTTTTGAATTTCGCACAAAACTACACCAGGTCTATCTGCGCTAGCCGTCCCTAATTTACCAGTTTAAGGCTAAAAGAGAGGTAGTTAATCATCACCGCCAACTCTTTAACCAATGAATAGGGGATTTACCTATATTTATAAAGGCCTCACGGCTGAAAGAGCGAGCATGTAACGGAGATTCGAACGAACGACCTTCAGATTACGAGTCGAGTACCCTAACACCTCGCTTTGCTTTTTTGAAATGTTATTTCATAAAAATATTAAAATAATTTATTACCTTTTCAAAATACGGATAGTTGAGCAAAATTCATAACGATTTTTAAATTTAGAAGTATCAACTTCTATTCCACAATTTATCTACTAAATCAGAAATTTGAGCCTTCTAAATATACGGGTAAAATAATGTAATTGAACCAATACGGTTTATAAAATGTTAATGGGAGTTCCAAACTAAAAATGCTTTGTCATCTCTTAACACGTAATGTATTAGGTTTTTTAGTGTTTTGAAAACTGTTTGTAATAATCGTCTGTGAATGACACAGTACTTAGCTCTTGTGGTAACACAGGCCTCAGATGGTTATAATGCCTTGAAATTTTTGCATATTCCTGTATACTGAATCAGAAATAATATCCACTTTTACCCATCATGTACAGCTTTTTCACAAAACGTCATATCTACTTTATATTAGCGAGCTATTTTCATTGAAATCGTGTCATATTGTATTAAACTTAAAATACTGGCAACCACTGACTATAGATGTCTCTAGTGAGAGTCTCGTCGATCGTTCTATTAGCCAAACATAACATTAAAGTTTTCATTGAATCAAACTAAATAATAATTTGAGCTATGAAAGTTTTTCTTCTCGATTTAAAAATATCTTTACGTGATAGTTAAAAAACTTATTTTCGAAATATACGTAACTAAATTTAAAAAAATCCATTACTAAAACCAAAACAACTTTTATGAAGTTTACGTATGCAAGCCTGCGTAATCTATGACAAAAGGTAAATAGTAACGTGCTGCCATCTATAGACAATATTTACAAATCTTCTTCAAAACTCGTTAAAATTTACTTCAAGAACAATTATTCGCATTTTAAAAGATTTAACCAAATTTTTCCATTATGTTCCAAATGGTGAAACTTTACGTTTTCAATTCAGTGAAGTTTTATCATTGGTGCGACTGTATTTTAAAAATTAACACATTTTTTATCATGGATTGAAAAGTCCCATTTTATGCTAATACACGATTATTCTCTTTTCCTAGTATAAAGCTTCGCTAAGTTAAACTTAAAGGTTTTTTTTTAAAACTATACATTTCAACTTAAAATTTAACGTGTTTATTAATCAAATACTACTTTCATTGTTGTTCCTTCCAGAATTAAAAAAGGAGAATTGCAGTATTGCTACTCTGGGTCACAGGTGACATAGGTTCTGACAACAGTATCTTCCTGTGACAAATATTACAGTAACGCTGTGCTGCGAAATCCTAAAAATAATTCACTTGCAGTATCTATATGTGTAACATCTACAGTTACCAATACTTACTAGTTTCCTTATTTTACACAATACAAGTTGTGGATCTAAGTATTTGAATGTCATGTCACTGATAAATTCAGTTTTATAATGCACTATGTTCATATTATGTCAAAAACAAATAGTGTGCAAATCAAATAACACTTTAGATATTTGTCAGAGCTCACCCGCCCTCTTGCGGTTATTGAAGAACACGCAATTATAAAATAAAGTATTGCTTGTTCTTCAATGCAATTTATTCAATATATCTTTTGCATATTGGATTTCTATTAGTTAGATATCTTTTTCATAAAGGTATTTTTTCTAAAGTATGCAGGTATGGACTAACTTAACATTGGCTATCTTTCATATTTAAATGTTTAATAATATATGGTTTTATTATTCCACATCAAATTGTTTGTAATATTGGTTTAAAAACTGCATTTATAATAATTTATATTTAATATATTTTATACATTTATTTAGTTATATGAAGGAATATTTATTTTAGTGGTTTTTATCTTGACATGGTTGCCACGATGTCATGTTAGTACAATAATTTATTACCCGTATGATGACAAATTAGTAGCGTATTTCTTATTATTTCTTTGTGGACGACCATTTACGCGCATTGGACACGAAATTAAAACAACAGTACTTGTACAATGTGATAACAATGTGTATGTAAGATACCATAGGCATAATGACGTATCACCAATCTTCATACTTCTGAGAGTATGGGAGTTTAAACAGACGATGAGACCAACATCATCAATTAGACGATTACAATTCGGGCTTCATCATGAGGTTATAGTAAACAAAAAAACTGGTCTTGAATAAGAATAAATACTCTAAATAACACACAAAGAAAAAACATTCTTTATTAACAAATAGTCAAAGGTGAAATACTGAATATTCACAGGGTGAAAGAATACCTAGGGCAAGTGGTTATGAAATATATGGCCTAATTTTAAATTTTATTAATAATATACGTAACTGGTAGTGAGGATACTATATATATATATATCTGCAAATGGTAACAAATAGATCGATATTTGTTCATGTTACAAAACTTTTAACATAAATAACAGCTATAACTTATCAAACATTCTTAATCAGCTGTTCTTGACAACCTACCAAGCTCAGTAGAAACAAGGAATAAAAATGTACGAGTGAATAGTCTACAGACTTCCTCCATTTCTCATATTTAGTAGGTTAATCCTAGTCTGAGGTTATTGGCCAATCTATAATGGTGGTAACAGGATTAATGGTACTATTCCGTTATTTTCTCTCCAATAGCAATACCGAATTCAGGAAGTCTTTGGAGTTGAAACTCTCTCTTCAGTATTTGGATCCTCATCAACTTGTAAATTATCTTTTCAGTAGCTGGTTCCCTATCACTGTTTTGAAGCCACACCAGTGGCAGAGCGTTATGTCTGCGGATTCACAACGTTAGAAACCGGTTTTCAATACCCGTGGTGGGCAAACCAAAGATAGCCCAGTGTGTAAATTTGTACTTAATTACAAACACTGTCTTTATAAGGTTTCTCGCTTCTGGATCAGACAGAATCCCCATCCTTTATCCACATTCCTGGTTAGGTTATAATATATAATCCCATTTGGCCACAACAGCTTTATTTCAACCAACTGGACTGCTTCCATGGCCACTAGGCCTGGACCTTCAATCAGCTCGTTTTCTGTGGCGACGTTTCACGTGTTATGATTCAGTCGCATTATTTCCTTCCTCAATACTTAATAAATGTTACAACAGCCACAGAGGTAACACTTGGAATGTAATAAATTAAGCTTAGTGCAAGATATTTTTACAAATTTTTCAGTCACTGCCTTTTGTATCGGTACAACCTCATCTGCATAATACTGTCAGTAAAGTCCAATATGTCCTAATATTCACACGGACGGTTCTGATAGTCCAATTGTGCTTTGGAAGGATTTAAATAAAAAACGTCTACAATTAACGATGTTTCAGTTTTTCTCATTATATCAAAATCCTCCATATTTACCTGCACTTTAAAATAATCTATTTTCTTTATTAATACTTCTAGTATTACAATAGTAACAATTACTCCAACCTCAGAGCTGCTTCAGTACTCACTTCCTAAGCTAAAATGTTTTCTACATCTTACTTTTTGTTTATCCTGGCCCACACCATTATCCTAGTTCAAACTTTCCTTACAGCTCAGTTAATAGCCCTAACAAGCAGGCCAGACTCTATCTTATTTAAATACAAACCATCCATTCAAAAATACTTCCTTATTCCATAAAACTGATCCATCAAGTTAAACCAGTGAACCTGTTCATAGTTACATATTAACCTAAGCTTAACATTCAGCCCTAGTGATCTACTTATAAGTTCATTTCTACAATTAATTATCTACATTATCCGAAACACAATTAAATTACGGCCCTTTTATTATGCGCTTTTATCAACGCCTTGTACTTATTAATTAGTTCCTCTGATCTAACTTTCCCAATATCATCCACATCCTCTTCTGATCTTTCGGTTTTCCCTCCCTTCTATAGTTCCTTATCTAGACAAACCAAAGGCTGAAATTTGTTGCTTAATAAAATAGACTCATTACAGTTATATCCACTACTTTTAGCCCTAATAGTAGTGTTTCTAACTTCCTGAAGTCATTGCTATATGATATGTCCCTTACATGTGAAAGATTAATTTCCTCTTGAAATCCTGATACCATTTCCCAAAGTCTACCCTTCTCTTTATCTACTGCCTATATTTTAATTATGATAGCCTCCAACCTCCGAAGTCCACAAACAAATTGCACATTTTTATTACTATCTTCTTTAAAAGTGCATGCCAGTTCCAAATAAAACCTCCTCAATGCACCATCACACCTAACAAACAGTGAACACTTAATTCCTAGACTAGCCTTAAAAATTGTCGCCTGGGAATAAAATCTCAATTGTAAATACCAGTAGCCTATTGACAACACTGTTTCAACATCGACTGTTTGAGAACGGAAATGCCAACCTTAGATTTCAGTTTTAAGTACAAAACAATTTCCCTTCCACTGCTGTTAATAAAATAACTACTTCCTTTGAAAATAAGCCACAAACTGACAAGAAATGATTCTTCAAAATATGTCCCTGTCGCTTGTGTTTATCGTTCACCACAGACTTGCCTCATGCTACCGAAAACCTAGTTAAAAACAGAGTATAAAATTGAAATTAAAATGCAATTTACATTTATACATGGAAGAAAACTAGGTCAACTGCTATTCAAAAAGTATGTGCATAATGGTATTTCAAAAAACGTGTATACAATAAAATGTACACGTTGCAAAATATGTTACACTTGTTAATTCCAGTTTGGTTTGAATTTTGTACAAAGCTACACGAAGGCTATTTACACTAGCCGTCTCTCGCTGAAAGATGCCCGGCATGGCCAAGCGTGTTAAGGCGTGCAACTCGTTATCTGAGGGTCGCGAGTTCGCATCCCCTTCACGCCAAACATGCTCGCCCTTTCAGCCGTGGGGGCGTTATAATGTGACGGTCAATCCCACTATTCGTTGATAAAAGAGTAGCCCAAGAGTTGGCGGTGGGTGATGATGACTAGCTGCCTTCCCTCTAGTCTTACACTACTAAATTAGGGACGACTAGTGCACATAGCCCTCGAGTAGTTGTGTGCGTGCGAAATTAAAAAAACCCAACAAAAACAAACAAACTCTCACTGAAAGAGCAGAGGGAAAGCAGCTAATCATCATCACCCACTGCTAACTATTGGATTACTCTTTTACCAACGAATAGAGTGATTGACCTTCACATTATAACACACCCACAGTTGAAAAGGCAATCATGTTTAATGAGACAGAGATTCGATCCCTCGACCCTCAAATTGCAATATACTGATGAGATAAAGACACTTTTCTATTTGTTTGTTTGACTCAACTTTAAAACCTAATATCACGTTTTTGAACACAATCATTCCTTATTATTCTAAGGTAAAAATCTTACAACATTAATAGACAAAAAATAAAAGACGCCATGTTAAATTAATAAACAAAAATACAACTTTATTCTTAGCAAATACAAATTTATTCATTTATATGTAATTCATTTTAATCGTTCCTTTCCTTCTGTATATAATAATAAGACTCAGGACTAAAATATTTAATTATATATTTGTAAGTTTGACACTTCATTAATAAATTGCTTTACTAAGTTTGCAACTGCTTAATCAAAATGCTTGTTGATTAGTATTGTTATAGATTCTTACGTAATTTCTTTTTATTTTAAAACTTACGTTGTGCTCAGTTCTTGTATCTCAGCTAATGATGCTAGGTAAACTCGGTGCAATTTTGTGAATAAACAAAACATTACTGTACATAACCAACAAAAAATTATGTGAATTCTAAATAGCATAATTATTTCTAATACTTAATTTTAACAGATTGGTTATTTAAAGCTTATTGTATGGTACAAGTAGAATTATGGTGTTAATTCTTCACGCTTCCCGTCAAGTTAGAGGGCGTTTTGAAAACAAGACGTATAACAATATCCTTTCTAATTCAGGATTATGTACACACATTGCTTGGGAACGTGATTACGGTGCTCGTTCAAGGTGTAAAATGCGAATTATTTTACCTTTTAACAACGTATATAACACTTAATATAAGAATAAAATAAGTGAAGTAGAACCACAGAATGCTATTTACCCATTATGACGCTGGTATACTAAATCTCGACGTGTAACAAATATTGCTGATAGATTACCTTCATTCATTACGTAGTAAAAACTATAGTCCTAGCTATTAATATACTATAACCAATATCAAATGCAACATTAAGTTTTCATGTGAATACTATCGACCACAACAATTTTGGTTTTGTCGCATAAAATGAAAATTTTGAAATGGTTCTCAACTGCTGGAAGAACTTATAATACGTAATTACTCTAAGTATTATTATTAAAAATGTAATGCTGCCCTCTGGATTGGACTCGGAAAAACTGCTCAAATAATTCCAAATATTCGTAGCAGTGAGCTAAGGAACTCAAACAGCCTATATTAGTATGATGCTGCCATCTATCGGTTAATCATAAAAATAAGTAATTAATAATATTACTCAAAATAACGTTATATCCAAATTAGAAAAATTTTCATAAGTGACCTAACAAAACAAAATACATACTTATAAACACTTTTGAAAACTTTACCTCCACAGAAAAGTAAGTAATGCGTTTTCAATTCCAAGTTGCCATTTCGCATGTTCAATTAATAATTAAAACACAGACAGATATAAACGTAACCAAAATTCGTAGTTCTTTATTTATTGAAACAAGTAAGCTGTGCAGAAAGTGTAGATAGTTTGCCGTGATTTGTTAAATACAACGAACCATTTTTTTTTAGTTTTCTTTCATCTAGCTCCAAGACGAAGTGTATACTTTTGAAACGAAACAACTGTGATGTGAAACAAACAAACCAAAAACGCCTAAGGTCACCAGTGGCACATGTCTACGGACTTAGAACGCTAGAAACCGGATTTCGATAACGGTAGCGGGCAGAGCACAGCTTGCCATTTGTGTAGCTTTGTACAACTTCAAACAAAGCAGAAACTAATTGTAACACTAAAGATTTGAACATTCGATACAAATATAATTCTAAAGTCATAAGATTATACGAACACATCTTCATTTATCTTTGTGTGGGTGATAATTTGAAGACAGTCTGATGATTAGTTGAATCAACAAACAGCAATTCTATATCTGACTGCTTGTTCAATTTTATATAGACAACTCATTGGACAGATGGAGAGAAGAGAGAGAAAATGGTTTGCAAATCCCAAATCTGATTATGGAGCCCTTAGATTGTTTCATAACTTAGTACACGGTAGCCTAAAGTACTACCGATAACTTAGAGATAAGTTACCTGCAGATGGCAGAGCATAAATAACCTGTTGTTGCAACAACAACAACAAAGTGTTAATATGTCGGCTTTCAGTTCGTCTATGAATTCTCGGTATACAGGTTTTCTAAGTTTCAACAACACAATCATGGCTTGTAAGTTTGTACATAAGGTGTAATATTTTGAACACTATGAGGAATGACTTGGAAACATTACCCTAAACATATATATGGTGTGTTTGTGCATTAATTTTGCGAGATTTTTCATACAGCAATACTTCGATATTTATACTTTCATGGTTTGTTTATTTTAGCACACAATGGATTATCTGCACTCAGTCTACCGCGATAAATCAAACCCGAATTTTATCATTGTTTAAATCCGCAAACTTACCGATAAACCCTTGGGGGGCACTTCTATGATAGTACATAAATTTTAAAGTAGTTTCATAATAAGGCCACATGGTTATGGCGCTCGACTCGCAACCTGAAGGCTGTGGGTTCGAATTTCCATTCCACCAACCATGTTTACCCTTTCAGCCATGGGACATTATAATATGACGACCAATTTTATTATTTGTTGGTAAGATAGTAGCCCAAGAGCTGGATGTAAATGAAGATGACTAGCGCAGATAGTCTTCGTGGAGCTTTGCTCGTAATTCAAACAATATCGATCACCGGCAACTCGTAACTTATTCTTTTACCAACGAAGAGTGGGATTGATCGTTACATTATAAAGGCGGCGTGTTTGATTTGATGTGATAGGGATTCGAAACCGCGACATTCAGATCGCGAGTTGAGCACCCTAACCCCTAATCGCCGGACTGCTGTGATTAATGACTAAAAACAAGCAATGTTTTTCTGCATATTTCAGAATTAGCCACACAATAATAATGGATAAATGATGATTATGACATTTCAACACGAACATTTGCACTTCACTTTTGGGCAAAACACAAATAGCCTATTGTGTTACCTTGTATCTGTTTTGTTTTGAATTTCGCGCAAAGCTACTTGAGGGCTATCTGTGCTAGCCGTCCCTAATTTAGCAGTGTTAGACTAGAGGGAAAGCAGATAATCATCACCACCCACCGCCAACTCTTGGGCTACTCTTTTTCCAATGAATAGTGGGATTGACCGTCACAATATAACGCCCCCACAGCTGAAAGGGCAAGCATGTTTGGTGCGACCGGGATTCGAACCCGCAACCCTCGGATTACGAGTCGAACGCCTTAACATACTTGGCCATGCCGGGCCTACTTTGTGTCAATTACCAACAAACAAACTTAGCAGAAAAATAAAGCATTACTCCGATTAGAAATACTTATAAAACCTCAATAATGTGTTCATATAAGTACGATTTCTTTTTGCAGAACTTCATAAAATTATTTAAATATTTAACGTTTTTTTTAGTTCAAAATATCACTGATGTATTTTTAAGAGAAAATGTACATTTTGTGCAATTAATAAATACATAACATGAATATGTACGTTGCTTACATTTCCTTTTACTTTCGTCTAGCTCTCATATTAATAGACACAAATCCCTCTATATACACACAATATATATTGCTACATGATGCACTACCGTCCATCAACACCGTTTAATCTCAATGCGAAAATATACGCCTCACTGTTAACATCACATACTTGACGTGGTACATACGGCCTGATTGATAAAACTGTCAGAGAATCCAACAAATTCCGTATCTAAGGTGCTGATAAGTACACAGATAGTTTTCTATGTTGTTAAACACAATGTGCTATGCCCACCACGGATGTCGAAATCTAATCTTTAGTAGAGTTATAAATCCCCCAGACTTACCTCTACTCTAGGCCTCTGTAGGGCAAATACACTACGCATAGGGTAGGTGGGAAAAAGTATTGAATGTGAATAAATGGAACAAAAAAAACAAAACAGGGGAAAGTATGAAGTGGCTTGATTTCAAAATTGTAACTTATTTTTATGTCAATACTCCCAATTTTGTATTACGATCCTTTTGTTTTTTTAACGCATTCATTATCAATGCAGTTGTAAACCTCCAACCACGAAACTCAATTGGTTAGTGTACGTGTTTTTTCACTTTCGTATAACCCTCAAGATCACGTATTAGTACGAAGTCTTACACTCACAGTATTGGTAAAAAAATTAGTATACCTTCACTCTGCTTATTTGGATAAAAATGTTTAGTGTTCCCTATTATTAGTACTACTACGTTAAACGTGCATTCAAAATTCTAAAACAAAGAAATAAAATAATTGTTTCATTTATACTAATTTAATGTTGTAACTAAATAACAGCTAATTTTATTCACAATTACTTGACATTATCAACATGGCAGAATAACTAGTAGAATAACGAACTAATAAATATAATATGTACTAAGCCTAAAAATCACAATTAGTGCAGGAGCAAATCGCACGCCATTTTCTACTAGTTTTAATCCCGCCATCTTGGATTTCTGCATTTACAGAAAAATCAATAAATGAAAAAGTTATACAATATTTTCTCTTTGCAGACGGTTTAGATTTTGCAAATGAAATTGATTGTTATATGCCTTTAAGAGAGTTGAATCGCATCTAAAACAAGTAGATTCTATACTTAAAGTACAAAGCAAAGGTACGCGCCCTTCCAGCTCAAGCTAACGTTAGCCTTACCACTGAAAGACAACTTCAACGTTCAACCAACATTCATACCGTTAGCCATCATTCCCGGCTTGAAGTAAGTATAGGTTACGCCGCAGCAGCCTTCCTTGTGGTGGAGTGATCACGCGCCTGCGTGTGTGTGAGAGGTATTGGTGTGGCACAGCGACTGATATTCTCTAAGAATACTTTAATTTTGGTGCGCCGCGTACGGGACCCGATGACGGCGTGCTTACCGATGGTTAGGTGAACTTAATCACGGAAGTTTGAAATACTTTCTAAACTGCTCCACTTTTCAAATAATTTGATCATGGAGAAGTTACATAAGCAACCAGATGCTTACACGAGGGATTACTGTGCGTTCATGAACGAGCTTAGACAGTTCCATCAGAATCGAGGGTACGTTCATTAGTTCTCAATGTAATGTGTTTTTCGCATTGTTTAATTAGGGCACAAAAATTTATGTTTTTTACCAGAAGCTGGTACTAAATAACTTTTGTTCATTTAGGTCCTATTTTAAGCACATGCCACGTATAAATGGCAAGGATGTGGATCTTTATTCATTGTATAATCAAGTGACTGCTCAAGGCGGATGGGAAAAGGTTAGTTTTTTTGTTTTTGTAAGGCATTAAAGTATCGATTTCTGTAATTATTTACCTAAACACAAACACCTAGAACCGTAAGGAGTCGTTAAACCAATTTAATTTTCAAACTGATATTTATGAATGAAAGAGTCTCTAGTAACTTATGTGTTTGTGTATACGGCCGTGTCGTTTCATTCTCGGTCTCACTGAAATTGGAAAGACTGAGTCATAGAGATGACTTCTCCGGTTTGGTCCAGCGGATACATCCTCCGTTCACCTGTGTCACCCAGGTAACGGCAGGACGCTAAACTTTCCTTCGTCCTGCGTCAGTGCTGAAGGAATGCTTGTTCTTGTCAATTATTTGCATGTTTTACAACCGGATTACACGACTCGTTTGTTGTAGCCTTTACGTGCTTTCTCTTGTGAACAAAGAAACACAAGCAACTAAGCCTAACATGGCTTTCATAATGAATTAATTTACTTATCGACGTTAAGTAAATTGTAACCAAGTTTTAAAAACTCTCATTATCATTTATGTAATATATGTTGGGTAAGAAGAAAATTTTATATATGCAAAGGTTAAAAATTTCAAAGTTTGTTAAAGTTAGTAAACAGAAAGCATAGCATTACGAACTTAGTGACTCGTTTGATTTGGTATATTATCAATTGTACATACATATATTAGCATTAATAATACTATTACTAGTGGCAGTCTGTGTTGTAGGCAGTGCACTAAGGATACCGGTATAATAATAGTAACAGAGTATTAATGTGAACTGACTTCAGTGTACCGCCGTATTGATGCTAGAAACATATACTATTATAATAAACTTTTAGTATGAATTTTGTTCCCAGTTTTGTTAATATTAACAATGACTGTTTTTCAGTAGATCTCATTTATTATTACAGATAAATAAAAACTATAACATTTTGTCAGCTGCAGTGTAGGTTTCATTTAAATAAAACATTTATCTGTGAGATTTCTTATTACACAACAACTGTCAAAACCATGTGTCAAGTTTTTAATGATAAGCAGTATGTGTGATTGGGGTTCAAAGATTTTTTTGCATTTTGGTTAATGCTTCAAAATTTATATATCATATTGAAGCAAAATTACCTAAGAGCACAGGGATTGAAGGTGCAAAAACTTGCTTAAATTTGAAATAAGTAAGTGCTATATATATACTTGCTGGTTTTATTAAAATGTTTTAGCACAATAGTAACAACCAAGTACATAGCTTCCATCATATATATGGTTTACAGTTTTGTTACACTACTATAAAAAAGTGTTATATACCACTGAAAGTACCACAGTATAGTGTGAAATCAACCATAGCTGATTTGCTTAAGAAAGTGCTGTTATATGTTTTTCATTATGTAGTATATTTCTTTAACTTTTTAAGTGGAGAAATAACATGCCATTCAAATATATAAATTCATATTTTCCAGTGGTATTTGTAATGGAAGGTTCTGGATTTATCAGTATAAGTGATCTATCTTATGGTATATTTTTTAAACATATGTGCATGTAAGCCTATACTCATTATCATGTAACAGAATCTGCACATTACATTAACTTAAAACAGTTGTTTTAAATTTAATTTTTTTTTTGCACAGTTTCATCAGTAGTTAGTAATAAGTTTTTCAGAATGTCCAATGGAAAAGGAGGTCATGATGGACAAAATTACCTTTTGTAAGCTTCAGATACTGAAATATGATAAAATAAATTGTATTCTTCCATGTGTTTACAGTTATTTTTAAATGTTCATAAAATTATTTTTGTTACAAGATTTTTATCAAAAAGTGTCCTCTGGTATTTTGTTTTATGTATATTTTCATCAACATTTATTTACTTAAGCCTAGTTTGTTTAAAGTTGGCTTGAATGGGTAGCAAAAAAACTATTGCAAGTGAAAAACATTTAGACAAAATTATTTCATCATTAAGTAGAAGTTTCTTTTACTATTCATTAAAACTGTTTCGAGATTTTATTTAAAAACAAAAGTGGGTTCTTCATCATCAAATCTAGTGCTAACATGTATAATATCCTTCCTCACTGAAGAAAGAAATCGTTTGTGAAAATATCTTGAAAAATCTAAATTCAATGTTATTTGTAATTTTGAGTATCATTAACTGTTCATTTTATCCATTCTCTGTTAGGAATTCTTCTCTTTAATTGCTTAATGGTGTTAATTCTTAGGCAAAAACTCTTTGGAATTAGAACTTTTGAATAACAATATTATAGCTTTGATTCGTGCTCTTTGGAAAGTACAATGCATTAATTTGAAACATTTTTTTTCCAAAAGTGAGAGAACTATCATTAAATGTAAAGTGCTAAAACTAATAACAATATTGCTCTATTTAGTTATTATTGGCAGATATGGTAGTTATTTTCTGGGTTGCATTCTGTAGGTCTGTTTATCTTTTGAAATTTAAAGTTACCAGAATTTGTAATCTCAAACTTCTTATGTTGATAATACATTTGTCTTTTATTAAATTAATAATAAGTAATTCTGTCATCACTTTAAAAAGCTCATTAGTCCTTTTTTACAACTTTTTTATTACTTCAGAATTATTCTTGTGTCTTCAAATTTCACATATTATACTTAGTAAGTAAGTTTGAAAACTTGAATATTAAATATCCAGTATTGACAGAAAGTTGCAAAGTTTTAATATTAAGTATCTGGTATTGACAGGAGGTTGCAAAGTTTGAATATTACATATCCAGTATTGACAGAAGGTTGCAAAGTTTGAAAGTTTGAATATTACATATCCAGTATTGAAAAAAAGTTGCAAAGTTTGAAAATTTTAATAGTAAATAGCCAGTATTGAAAGAAAGTTGCATTAACTGACTTTAATAAATTAAGGGAACAATTTCAATTTTGAAAATGATCTAATCATTACAAAGATTTAATGTTAGAAGCATAAGGTTTAGCATGATGCTGTTATATACACATTTAAAAGATTTGTAAGATAATAATATTAAACAGCAGATAAAAATAAACATTTACCTATTGTAAGCAGGACAATCAAAAAGCTGAAATGTTCTAGAAATACTTGAGTTTACAAGGAAAGAGGTTTTTTTATACTTCACGTAAGGTTAACGTTAGGCTCTATACATAATGTTGACTGGTGACTTAGGTAAGCTATTATCAGTTGTGCTTTTAATTTTGTTTTATTGAAAAATGTTTTACTTACAGTATTTAAGTAAAGGTTCTTATGCTTAAAGTCTAAGAAATCATATTACCATTTATCAACTGGCACAATATTGATTTATCTCAGTTTTTACAGACTGTCAAATTTTTGTTATAAACTTGTATTATAAGTATAAAAATTGGTTCTTTTACAAAGGCAGAAAAAGTAAAAGTTTGCCAAATGGGCAACTTTATTTCAAATGTGAATGTAGATGATTATTATTTTGCTAGGAAATTATTCAGAAATTTACTCATAATTGTAAATGGTCCATTGACCAAATAAGTATAATTTAAAATATGAAACCGTCATGCTGTAAATAGTTGTTTGTTTTTTTTTTGTTATTTTTAAAGCATCTTTACATTATTGGATGTGAGCAGCATTATAACTTTTAGAAGTTCTGAATACATATAGTACGAGAAAGTTGAGTGGGTTGCGTATCTAGTGCGACTGGGAGGGAGTTAATTAAGGATATTATGCAAACTAAAATAAGTTGTGTGTTTAAAAAAGATACTTTAATTACAGTTTTGTTCATTGCTCAATAAACAGCTTGTAATTTAGGTTTTGGGTGCCATTGTAATTTAGTGTGTTGAGAAAAGATGTTATTCATAAATTATTCACCCCATTTTTGTTTGAAGAATGGCATTTATAATGTCTTTCAACACACTGAATAAAGTATTATTTATATGATTTAGATATTGAAGAGTAAACTTTAATATAAAAGTAATACATAGCATTTTTACTCTAATTTTAAGAAGCAGTGTTAGAGTTAACCTTTTGCTATAGTTTAGATCAGCGTTTGTCATTATATAATTCTCACATGCCATATGAAACTGTAATTGGTAAAAAACTACAGTTTAAAATTGAATAGGTTTAGTAGGTGCTTGAAAAAAGCAGTGAAAAACATTTGCACAGTAGTAATAAATCAGGTTGATAAAAACAGGATACTATCATTTTATTTATAAAAATATATTTATGAAAATGTTTTGTTTTTTTTTTCAGACACATGCATGTTGATTTTAAGAGTTGGAATGTTAGTCTCAAATGGTTGAGGAAAGCAAATGGTTTTGGAAAATATAAAATAACATAATTTAGACATAAAGGATAAGTGATATAATTATTAGTTTTCCAAGCTAATTATACTTGCTTATTGCTATGTCTTTTATTCTTGGATGAGGAAATTTTAATATAGTTAATATTGCACTTACAGGTTGAAGTTGTATTTGGAGTAGATAAGATAAGCATAAAAATTGTTTAGGAAACTTGAATTGCATAAGATGCCTTTCTTTCAGTAGTGAGGTAAAGTTTTATTAAACAAAATAAAGTGTGGTTACTATTACTTGAGGAAATACAATAGCACAATTCTAAAAAAAGTTTTTAAAACAATTGAAATTTCAGGCACTTAATTTTTGTGTTAACTAAATTGGTAGGCTCACATGTATAGAAGGGTGGTAAGGCAAAGTTAGCTGAGCATTACTGCATTTATCCATCATCTCAAGCAGGCATTCAACATTTAAGTTTGTGTTTTCTTATAGCAAAGCCACAGCAAGCTATCTGCTGTCTCCACCAGGGGTAATTAAACCCCTGATTATAGCATTCTAAATCTGAAAACTTGCTACTGGCCTACTGGGGGACTAACATTTAAGTGCATAAGTGCATAATGTTTGTACAACATTTTTATGTTTGATATTTGGAAGAGTAGATATTTTTTTATTTTTCATGTTACTTTACGTGATACACTGATTTATTGACAGTTTTGTTATGTTTTCCAGGTCAACGACAACAAAAAGTGGGAAGTGATACTTGAGACACTTGATATCAAAGGATGTGTAAATGCTTCTCTGGCTCTCCGTCAGATTTATGTAAGGTGAGGAGGAAAGAACATTTCTCAGATAATTGGCATTGGTTGTTTTTATATGAACTTTGACATTTTTTTTATAATTTCTACTTGTACTTTTTGTAACTACTCAAGATATATAAATATAATAAGTTCTGTTGGCAGTTGTAAATTTTGAATTGAACCAATAAATACAGATAGTAGTCAAACTATATGGTTATTTGTTTCCATAACAAAATAATGAAGAAGACAAAGAGAGAAAAATGGTAAATGTTTAAGATATAACCATATTATACCTGTGTTTCATTCTTGTTTCTTATAATGTATGCTACTGTCTATCTTGATGTAACTTTTTCAGGTTTTTGCAAAATGTTGACATCTTATTACATGCATTGTTTTTGTGACTTGATGTGTAACAACTGAAATTGTATTTGATCATCAGGAACCATTTCTGCATTTGATTTGCACTTCTAAACTTTAACTTTAATTTTGACTTTTTTAAATCTTGAAGATATAATGTGAAAGAGTTAGTTAGCAAGGTAGTATTGAATAAAACAAAGCCGTACTAGTTTGAATAGAGTTTTTCATCTGAATATAATTTGTCCTTGTGCTTCTTCCCTTTATGTGTATATTTCAAAACACTCAATCCAATGGTAAATGTCATAAAAAACATACCTGTTTATCCATGAATAAGAATCTCTAGTTGTTTTAAACATGAATCATGCAATTACATGAATCAGCGACATATCCTGTGTCACGAAACAACTTACTCCTTCAGAGTTATCGTGTAGTTACCGATTTGGAAATAAAACTGGTTACTTGTGTTGGATAAGAACTAATGAACATTTTCACTTTACCTGGTGGCAAGGTATTATACTAATGTGTATAAAGAAATAGATAATATAATAAACAAACAAACAAAAAAAAGAGTACAATGCTAAGAAATACAATGTGTAACAGAAAATATGGTGTTTGTCAATAAGTACTTACTTTTGTATAACTTATGTAAAGAAACATTAGACTACAGTAAGAAAGATGTTGGAACATGAGGTTCAGGGTATAAAGATGTTCATAAATGTATTTCTATTTTATAGTCTCACTGTGGTAATTTAAAGTAACAAATTGGAAACAGTTTGTGATTATTGTGGAGAGAGTGACAGTAAATAAAACTGAGTAGATAATATATTGAACATACGGTCAGTTCTTATGTTAAAATATTAGAAATTTATGTATTTTATGTAACATTTAATGCTCACATATTGAAAAAAACAAAACTTTTCATAGTTTTTCAGACTTTACATCCATTGTATGTATACTTAATACTGTGTCGTGTTTGTTGTATACTTAATACTTTGTCTTACTCATTGTGTACTTAATGTTGTATTATGTTTATTGTGTAGTTAGTATTGTGTGGTGTTCATTGTGTTGTCAGTATTGTGACATTAATCCTCGTTGTGGTGAAGTGTAAATAATCCCAAAAAACTTAATGACTTGTTGAAGCCAGTTGTAAGTAATGTTTGGAGAGAATGAACACTAGCAATGAGAAGTATCATATTTCTATAATTAACTTTAATTAATTATTTTACTACCAACATGATTCCTAATCTCATGCAATGCCTACATAAATTCCTCTGTATGTGATAGTTATTTCAAATTAAACAAACACCATTCTAGGACATGCTGCAGCTGTCTTATTTCTTGAGGCACAGTCAGAAAACAAAGTATTTTTGTTATCAGTGGTAGATCAGTAATAATGATCCTACAAATAATAAGTGGGATTCCCTTTTACTTTTCTAATTATTAACTTTTTGATGTTACATTGATTAGCTTATCAGCCTTTGAACATGGCACCATAGCGTCTTATACATTTGGCATCACTGAATACATTCTGAGCATAGACAAAATGTTATTAGTATACTTAAACATGAGAAACAATTCCACAGTTTTCCTTTCTAAACTTTGTCTATTGTGCACATGTCCATTGTGCCAGGCTTTTTCATGTAATTTTAGACTATTTAGTATTCATGTTTCAGAGTATTGTTTTTTTGTATTTGTGTATCATTTAATGTTGGTAAATCTCTACTTGTATTGATCCAGTACATGTATAAGTGATTGAATTATGGGTAGCAGGGCAGACAAATCAGTATTTTTAAATTTCTATCACGTGTTCAGACTAGAATGTTTTACAAGGGTTTTAGTGTGTGAACAAACATGGCCCTCTTATAGGATTATGAATAGATTTAGAAAATACTTGTTGAATGAATTTCTAGTGTATACCAGTTTTAGTTTTAAATATAAGTACTTGTGTATAGGGACAGTCTTTCTATCATGAGTGAGACATCTTAAGTTTAACTTACTTGGTATTGATTCAGTCTGTAGGTATTCTTTGTGGTATTAATGAAAATAACAAGAAATTGAATTGAAAATGCTGTAATTAGACATTTTAAAAGCCTCATTATGAACAACTAGCTAACAGCAAGAAACATTTGTGGCCTGTTGTGCTCATGATTATTATACACACACACACACATATATATACATACTGTAACTTCGTGTTTGTGTATAATAATAATACATTTTCATGTAAAAAACCTGTTGCTAAGATAGGTATTATTTTAATTAATAATTCTATTAAACATCAATTTTTATAATTCTTTAGTGATCCAATACATATTATTATTGATATGAATACAAACAGAAACTAGGAGTTTACTGAGAGTGTCCCTCGCTTTTCATCAGTTTACGGAAGTGGTATTGAAACATTCCGGCAACGTGTTTACGTTACATGTAGAATACGAGAAGATTTGCTCTTAACTGAATTTCCCGGCAACAACGTTTGAATGTCATACACTGTCACTGGAATTCTAGTTTCCAGACTGCCCACTAGGGTTAGCCCATGATATCTCTCGCAGAACTAGCAAAGCTAGTCAGTATGAGAAGGGAATGGCTTGAGATACAAAGTTTCGTATTTTGCAACAAAAGCGTGGTGAAGTTAGTTACGAGGAACAAAACTAAACCGTAGATCTTGTAGGTTTCTATTATTTGTTTATGTATAATAGAACATAAAATTAAAATCGTTTCTAGTATTTTGTGCACAAGTTTTACTATTATTAAAGTTTTATCTAATTGAATTAGATAATTGTGTTATCATACTCGTATCATGAACCACGACAGTGGTTCATAATAGGTATCGCAAGGAATTACACAAAACCGTAATAGAACCTACGTGTAAAAATACACATTAAACTTATTAATAAAGATTCTGTTGAAATAGCGTTTTAAAACCTTTGCTATTGATTGTTAAGTCTATACACACAAAAAGCACACATAGTAGGCTTACTAATAAAAGAAAATTCGCTCAAAATGGCCCAATATTATTGTTCTCCAGCCAGCCTATAATGAAAACAGTGATTGGTATGTTACACCCAAACCTTTTGCTGAATGTTAAATATAATCCCACGAAGTTCACAGAGGTATTGAAAAGTCGGTTTGTTCTATATTTTACATGGGCTAAAAGAATATATTATAATTTTATTGTAAACGATGTTATCACTAGTTCTTGAAGTTAGCTTTCGTACAGAATGAAAGGGGAATTACATGTCAATAATAGATTAACTTTATATAAGTGTAAAACGTAGAATAATCAATGCTTTGTACATTATACAATCGATGACCTTAGGAAGCCAACCTCTATATGAAGTGAAGGAATAAGAAGAAAATCAATACACATAATATTAAGTTAAACATTCATTTAATGATTACTGTAATAAGAGGCATGAATGTTTATTTAAAACAATCTTCTAGATATATGTTTTATCAGTAAAAGCTTATTTTCTAGTGGTCATGTTTTTTTGCACTTGGTGTTGTATCTTTGTCTAAATATATATGAAATTCAGTTACAAAGAAACTATAAATGCTCACTGTATTCTCAAACAAACCTTCATAATACTCTCTAGTTTCAGCTTAATATTTTACATCTCAAACTAATATGATCAAGTAGCCAATAGCTATAGTAAATCATCATAAACTGTATCAGCTAGCTACTAACTATGTTTATTATCATAACAACATATAAAAAAGCCAGAAAACAAGATACATAAATTGAAAAGTTAAAAGCCTTCAAATATGGATTTACAAAGAGTAAGGAAATATGGCTTGAGATAGTGTGGAAATTATTTGTTCCAGTTACAAATCCTTATTTTAACTCCACCAAATGTAATTATAAGTAACAATATTAAAACCAAAATAAGGTTTTGTAGTTTGAATAAATAATGTCTACAGTATTTCCATCTTTGTTCCTCCTCTTTTTTTTTTACAACCCCTATTTGCAGGATTTATATTCACATTTTTTATTTATTTTGTAATTATTATTTGGCAGGTTATACATGGTGTACATGCTTACAACCAATCTGAAATGTAACTTACAGAAAATCAGTTAGGGAATATGTGATTATAAGATAATTTTAAAATTATTTTTAAAAATTGGTCATATCATGTGGATAATGAATGGGCCTTATTACTACAATATTGAATCTTAATTCAGTTTAGATGTGAACCTCAGTGTTTTTTTTGTCGGGAAACAGTAGAGACAACATTGTTGCTGTATAACCTTATTGTATAAAGTTTTACAGTCGTGTACATAGGGAAAATATAGTATGAATAAAACACATTTATTCATCTCACATCTTGTTAAAAATATGTTCAGAGCATTCCATTTTATCTCTTGACTCGTGGCTTTACAAGTAATCTCAAGTCTGCATGTATAAGCAGTTGTTACCCAGACAAATTTTCTGTGACAAAACAAGAAAATAGGGGTATGGTGGGGACAAATGCAAACTCACAAGTTTACCCCTTGTGAAGTAAATTAATACATATTAATAATTTTAAGGTCTCTATACATTATTTGCCCGTATTTCACCATCTATATTTTAGAAAATGCTCAATTATAAGCCTGTAAATGCCACATTTTGGGGGAATACACTGCTTGATCAAATGGAATTACTATGTTCAGATCTCACATCCCTTTAGTTTTTACAGGTAACCTTCGATTTAATATTTCATAAGTTACATAATTCTTAGTTGTTCACAAATAAATAATTATTTTCAGGTTTTTAATAAATTGATGAGTAGTGTTTTTACTTTAAATATCAAGTTGTTTGCTTTCAGTACAAGTAAACTGACATTACTTTGGAGAAAAAAGTGTTTTGATTGTGATCTTTTACAAAGAAGAATATATAATAGTAATAATAATATATTAACCACATCATATCCATTACTGTTGAGGCTCTTTGCTCAGACCGACTAGGATACAGCAGATGGAGTTGTGACTTAATTTATTGTATTGTTTGAACAACAACTATTAATGAATAGGCTGAATCGAGTTGATGAAGTAAAATTTTTATTAATTTTATTTAAGTCATCATACACCATAAAGGAAAGGATGTTTTAACTCTGTATTATTTAAATATTCATTCATTTTAACACCAGATTGCCTATTATTATTATTATTTATCTTTGTTTGATTTAACCTCATTGTCATTTAGAATAATTGACAGATAAGTAAACTGGTCTTGTTGATTTTGTGTTGGGTAAAACAGCCATAGCTTCAATGAGAGAAGATTACAGTGGTTATTACAAGAATGTCAAAGTGAAAGTCAAGTACTGACAAGGTCTTTCCCACAACACCATTGTTCAATATTGTTTCTGCCTTTGTAACTTCAAGACATTCAGATATGTAATGTTGGTAGTTATTAGTTGATATGTTTGTAGTGATAAGGTTTGTTTTCATCTAGCCAACAATCTTTTATCTCTCTAAACAAGATTCACAAATTTGTCTTTTATTTACTAACTCATCAGATTCAGTCGTTAGCATATTTGATTGTCAAAATCCAAGTGTCTCATCTGTTCTATTAATTGAAAATAATTTGCATTATAGTACAAAAATACTACATGTTTATGTATAGTTAGATTGTCTAAACATTTACTGACCATTCTTATTAGATATATATTGTGTAATAAACTGTATATGTAATAATCTGTTTCCATAACTGAAATTTATTTGTAAAAACTATTTAGACTTTATATCTTATATAGAATTCATATCTCAGTTGTAGTTATATAATTTTATTAAACTTTTATTAACATGCTATACAATGTATATAATGGTGCATCCATGATATGGTCTGAAGGCACCTCCCAGTTAAAAATTAACACTACCCCAAGCACTAACCCCAGGCCTCGTTTGATGCACAAAGATGTATTTACTTATATATGTAAGACAGTGTGGATCCTGAAAAGTGTACCAAAACTATGGGGGTATTTTTCACAATTAATTTTGTACCCCCATTGATGCCTCCCCCAGTTTCTGTGCTGTATGGTCGCCACTGTCTGTCTATATATGTTACTTTTGTAATTCTTTTTGGTTTTAATAAATCTTTTTTATAAGACTATATTAATTCCCGTGGTTTATTAACCCTAGAATTAGTTATAGGGAATACACGGACCCATCGTTCTTGGACTACATATTCTTGTAAACTGTTTCTGTACCAAATTACTTGTTGCATAACGTAGTAGGTTACGGACTCTCTAATAACGTATAATTTACAGAAATAATTTAAATAAACAATACCATAAGCATTATAATTAATACTAGTAAGTCCTGTTATGTACATGTTTTACGGAAAATGGGTGATTTCGCATACGTTTGAGCATTTCTGTACAGTGGGTGTTGTAACAGGCAAAGACATAAGGAACTAATAAAACATGTTCTGCCGTATTTAGGATATGTTGACCAATCCTTCTGAAGTCGATGATCCTTGATGGCCATGAAATATAGATAGGTACAGAAAGTGAAAGAAACATAACCGACATAGATGAGTGAATTAAATTGCTAAAGCTGAAGAAAGACCTACAAATGAGATACGGTGCGATAATAAGATTGGCTTATTTATTTATTTTCTTTTTAAGCTCATGGTTATTGCTCAGCAGATGTCGTTCTTTAAAGGCGCGCACCTTTTTGTTTTCTCCAGAAACAATTATGCTGCCTAAAGTTATCAAAGACAAGTTTGGTTTGAATTATGCGCAAAACTACACAAGGGCTATCTGCGCTAGTCATCCCTAATTTAAAAGTAAAAAACTAGAGAAAAAGCAGCTAGTTATCACCACACACCGTTAACTCTGGAGCTACTCTTTTACCAACTAATAATGGGATTGATTGATACATTATAATGCCCCAACGGCTGGAAGGGTGAGCATGTTTGGTGTGACCGGGATTCGAACCCGCGACTCTCGGATTACGAGTCGAACGCCTTAACACACTTGGCCATGCCGGCCCCTTATAATTCTGTGCATAAGTGAAGTGGTAGTTGGGGGGCGCTCTTCCTCTAAAATTACTTTTTCAAATAAGACATTACATTCAAAATAGCCAATTATATTCAACAAAATGTTTTTTATTATAGAGTAAAACAAAAACAAAAATATGTGTGTGTCGTGAAAGGAGTTTCTGCCAACTCACGCATATTGAGGCGCACGAGAACTTTACCCCGTCTATTTTGGAATTTTCTCTTCAAACACGTGTCACGTTGTAAACGTAGCATAACAGTCGTTAGATTTCATATATATATATATATACCTTGAAAGTTTCCTTTCGTATTTAAAGTAATATGTATGTGTGTGTGTGTGTATATATATATATCGGGATGCACAGTACTTTACTATATTGCCTGTGGCCGGACGTGTTTAAAGAATTAAGGTCAAGAACAACTGGACATACAGGAATGCTTGCCGTGTCAGAAACTTGTCGTGTTAAATATAAGTATAGCAATGGTGTGAGAGTAAAACTATACAGTTTTTAATAGCCGTGCTCGTTGATGAATCTTCGAGTTTCACCACAAGCAAACCTTCATGTGTGAGTCAATCAATAATTCGTAGGGTTTTTATACAGAATACAGCTTATTGGAGGGGAGAATGTAGCTGTAACCTTGGTACTAGAATTTGCCGCGAGTATTTTCACGCCTGTTTTTTTTTTTTTTTTTTACTTTTTTGTTGCCTGCACATATTTCTATACTAAGCTCTCTGTAAATCATCACTGACATCACGAACCTGTTTCGAGAATGTAACAGAATTGTATATTGGAACTAACTGGTGATGTGTGGTGTTATTTGAGTGTACGAATATTGTTGGGAGAAGTTATCTGATTCGCTAGTATGTCACCTTATGACTAAAACAAGTACAGGGTGTATGTACCCACAGTGTTGAATTATGTCACATTTGTAATTAACATAGGACATTTTCGTTCGCCTTTGTATAATAATTAATAAAAGAAATCAAAAGTTAACTCTAAGTCATTAGAAGTCCTGGTAACGGGAGGGTAAATATTGGGTAGGCCGTTAACAGGAATACAGATATTCAGGTACAAGTGCTATCTGCGCTAGCCGTCCCTAATTTAGCAGTGTACGACTAGAGGGAAGGCAGCTAGTCATCACCACCCACCATCAACTATTGGGCTACTCTTTTACCGATGAATAATGCGGTTGATCATCGCATTGTAACGCCCAAATGGCTGAAAGGACGAGCATGGTTAGTGTGACGGTGATTCGAACCGGCGACACTCGGATTACAAGTCTAGTATCTTAACCACCTGGCCATGCCGAGCCAAATATTAAGTAGATAGTGTCCTTTTCACGTGTTAACAGGAATATAGATATTCAAGTACAAGAAATACCTACTGTAATTTAAGCGGCATGTTGTTCTAGTTTTGTCAGTTAATGTTTTCACCGCATACATATTTTTAGTTTGCTTTTCATACAGTTGTTAGCTCGATTGTTGTAACTTAATGTACCAACATTTGTTTATATGGTTTGGTTTATATGTGATGTTACAATCAGATGCAAGTACATTAAAATTTAAAAGTTGTTATGCCGACTGGAGAAAAATAATGCTTTAATGTTAATTGAGTTTTTTGCAGGATTGATAGGTTTTTGTGCTTGGATGACTGCTGTCTACAGGGTAGCCCGTAAGTCCTTATCCATCCATTTATCCAGTGTATCTGTGTGCTGTCCCTCATTCTCGCTGCATAATATTATGCGACGCCATGTTCTGTGAGACACTTTCCTCAACATAGCAGGAGTTATTTTTCAAAATGCCGCGGTTTCAGCTGGCTTCTACTCATCATTAGTTTTTCGCGTTGGTGGATCCTTATTGAATCTTTCTCTAAATGTGCCAGTTATTGTATCCAAGGTGACACCAGTATTCTTGCGCTGATGTACCCACGTACTTATGATAATACGCTCTTCAAGTGTAAATGGGCTTCATCGGCCATATTTCTCTAAAAAAAAAGAAACAAATTTATAATACATGCGTAATTGAATATAACACAATAACATATGGATGGGTAGGGACTTATGGGCCACCCTGTATATTGACAGTAACTAATTTGACACTATATTTCTAATCCTCTGTTGTTTAAATAGTTAAGAAAATATTTTATTTGTAAATACAGAGGTAATTTAACAACGCATTATTTATGATCATTAGTAATCAAAGACCTACGAGTGCCTCTGGTCGGCAGCAGGTGGTCGGGGCGATCGACTAGCAATCTGAGGGTCTCTGGTTCGAATTCCCGTCGCACCAAAGATGATCACTCATTCATTCGTTGGGGCGTTATAATGTTTTAGTCAATCCCATTATTAGTTGTAAAAGAGTAGCCCAAGAGTTAGCGGTGTGTGGTGATAACTAGCTGCCTTCTATCTAGTTTTTTACTTTTAAATTAGGGACGACTAGCGCAGATAGCCCTTGTGTAGTTTTGCGCATAATTCAAACCAAACTTGTCTTTGATAACTTTAGGCAGCATAATTGTTTCTGGAGAAAACAAAATGGATGGAGCTTTTTGTGTGTGTTTCGGGCTGATTAGCCCTAATTATGCCCACCCTCCTCTACAGGTAGCCGTCTCATTGGCAGTGACAGATTAGAGGAAAGGCAGCTAGTCAACACTCTCAGGTTACTCTTTCACCAACGAATAATGGAATTGAACGTCGCATTATAATGCCCCCACTAGTGAAAGAGCGAGCGTGTTTACTGACGAGAATTTGCAATGCCGGTTATGATACTGTGAGGTTCTAAACTACATCAAATTTATGAGGCCTCTCACGATATAAAAATTGAAATGGGATCAGATTGTGTGTGTATTTTGTATTTTTTTTAGTTGTGGCTAAGAGGTCCCATATATTGTGAGACCGTAAGCTGTAGCTTAGTTAACTTGTGCCTTAACACGGCACTGGGAATTCGAACCTGCAACTCGGAGATTGCGAATCAATCTTGACCACTGGCTCATGTTAGGCCTCAATAGGATTTACGCCATGCAGAGACAAATTTTCAACAGTGTTGATTGCTCTTGAAAATCCTGGTGGTAAATGCTGATGTTAAGTTTGTAGGGCATAGAATATTTGCAGATGATAACTTGAGAAAAAAAAAGTAAATATAATAACAGTATTGACTATTTCAATAAGGATTCGCTGCTGAATAAGATAACTGATGTCTGTGTATTAATGTAGACATTTGAATGAGTCAAGCTTGCTACCGTGTTAATACGACTGTTGAATGAGTCAGGTGACTTTTGTTAGATCGACTGTTTAGTAAGCCATACGACTTGTTATTAGTTCAATGTATAATGAGTCAGGCAACTTTTATGATTAGTTCAATTGTTTAATGAGTCAGATTTACTTTTGTTATTAGTTCAACTGTTCAGTGAGTCAGATGACTTTGTTAGCTCAACTGTTGAATGAGTAAGGTGACTGTGATTGTTGATCTGACCTCTTGGGTAAATCCGTTAACAGTGATTAAGGAGTTGGCAAGTTTTGTTGACTAAGGTATGTTAATACTTTATTTATGATGTTAAATAAGTTAATAGTTGTTTTTGTTTAACATGAATGGTTAAAAAACTTTCAAATAGTGTATGTCAGTGATTCACAAGCTATTTTAAGAGCGTTAGTGAACGAGTCAGAGGGTTGAAATAGACTGGTTTGTAAAGTATGGAAATTAAGTTATTTTTTTAATGTATAAAGCTATACACAGTGTGCCCCCTGCGTTCTGGTCACTGCTGGAATCGAGCATTGAATTGTAGCACTAAAAATACTTAAAATAACCACTGAGCCAGAGGTGTGGGGGCAAGTAGATGTAAATATTTTCTAGCAAACTATTCTTATAATTGTATTTATGGGGTTTTGATTCCTTTTTAACAAGTCATACAGTAACCTAAATTTATTTAGGTGTATAATATTTCTCTTTAAAGTTTTACCTTTGGTGAATAAGAAAAATCTAACACATATATATAATCATTATTATAACAGTTATATTAGTAAAATTGACAGTTGTTTTCATGAGCGATTCATTCGTAAGCTATGGTAATGAAGGACTTAAAAAGCTAAATTTACTGTGTGAATGTTTGTTTGTTTTTTTGAATTTCGCGCAAAGCTGCACGAGGGCTATCTGCGCTAGCCGTTCCTAATTTAGCAGTGTAAGACTAGAGGGAAGGCATCTAGTCATCACCACCCACCGCCAACTCTCTTGCTACTCTTTTACCAACGAATAGTGGGATTGACCGTCACTTTATAACGCCTCCACGGCTGAGAGGGCGAGCATGTTTGGTGCGACGGGGATTCGAACCCGCGACCCTCAGATTACGAGTCGAGCGCCTTAACCACCTGGCCATGCTGGGCCTCCTGTATGAATGAAGACGTACCTTTCATTAGTTTGCCTGGTGAAAATTAAGCAGCGACAATCACAGTGTTAACCATAGCGTCGCAATTACTCTACAAGTATACCTGTCATTGAAAGGGTCACGAAAGAGAACTGTATTTTAATATGGTATTGTGTTAATTTCGCCACAAATAACCTGTGTGCATATACGTATTTGAAAGTCAAATATTCTACCACAGTTTTAAGTAATGTTTTTCTCGGTGTTTCTTCTTTTTTACTAAGCCCACCGATTTCTCAGCCTCTGAGGGCCTATAAATCTAAAAATAGGGTTTCGATTCCCGCGGTTTGCTCAGCACAGATAACATATTGTGTAAGTTTGCACTTAACAACAGACATATTCTTTCCCAGGGTTATAAATTTTGGTTTTTAAACAATTTAAAAAATAAGAAGAGAAGATACCTAGCTTATTTGTCATTTGCTACATGTCATTGCACAAGTTTAGTTGCATTCACAGTGGACGCAGGCTAGGCGAGAGGGGCGAGCAGCGCGGCAAAGTGTCTGCCCACACCAGACGCGGTTTGGAAGCAGTCCAAAAGACCAGAAATAATCACATGCCTTGCACGTATATTTCTGTGCGATTTCTCGCGTTCCTAGTGTCAACAAGTGTATCCACTGGGAACGAGGTATCCAGTTTTATTATCAACTTACTATTCTCTTGGAAAATAAAAGGTTTTTTTCCTTACAAACTCATTCTTGGACACTTTTAGTTTATTAACTTCTTATCATTACAAATAACATTACCGTTATTATTGCTCCGAAAGGTAACTTAGCAACAATATTGAATTTAACAAATGTAATACTTAATTTCTACAATAGCGTCTTTCAGTTTAAGGTCATTTATAACCCCGCCCATATTTACTCAGTGGTAAGCCTTTTGACCCTAAAAATTAGATTTCAATACGTGTAGTGGACATGACACAAAAAAGTGCAATTTTTTTCTTAACGAAAAAAAATCTTAAATCGTTCCCGTGATTATGGAGCCATATGACCACTCTACATGTTTAGTATTAAAAAAATACGGAACATTAACCCAGCAAATACTTCGTAAACTCCTACATAGCTCAACTAGACATTTAACTTTTTTATGTTTCAATATCTAATTAATTTGTAGTTGTACTATACAGAAGATAATGACGCACTTCCTGTATCTAATTAATTTGTAGTTGTGCTATACAGAAGATAATGACGCACTTCCTGTATTAGTTTTCTATCCTCCATGTTTTACAGACTTCAGTGTTTTGAGCTATATCAAGGGTGTTAAATGCTACTCTTGTTTTTGATTGATCGGTTTCTATGGAGCCGCGTGGCGAGATTGGAAAATAGAGAAAGGTGTCATTTCAACGACGTGGCAAGTTCCTGTTCCGCTCGCGTCATCGGTGGATGCCGAAACGTGGTACAGTGGTTGGATTGCGGATCTGCGGTTTCCTGGTTAGCATTCGCGATCGCTACTGTCTCGCAAACAAAATCGTACTTCGTCCGCATTTTGAGGGCTTGATTGCGTTATGAAGAGGAAGATGAAATTCAACTGTTATAATAGAGTAGATGTCAAACAATCCACCTTCTGTCTTTTCTGTAACTTAAAAATTAGGAACGGCTAGTGAAAATAGTTACGAATTAGCTTCGCGCAAAATTCGAATAAATATATTTCAGGTGATTTTGTCCTTCAGTGTAACTAGCCCTGATAATTAAAATCTAGAGAACAGATCTTTTATCTGATTGTTTTTTTGGTTATGACCTATACGATCTCATTATTAATTACGTTCTAGTTTTTTTATTGTTCTATACCAACTATTAGTAAGTTTATGGTAGTTGTTAATATAACTAACTAGTAATTAATACCTTGTTATAATTGGTAGTTAGGTGATCGTGTCACCATTACCGTGTCTGAGAGAAAGACGGCCGTCACAATCTTACTGTTATTACTTATCATTCTTTTGTTCTTAAATTGTGTTTTTCTCACCTTAGTAACGTATCTCCTTAAACAAATGTGCGAAGAACAAGTGACGTTTGTTCTTCTAGTTTGCTTCTTTCGGCTATTCAGTTAGTAACTCGATTGAAAGGACGCATTATTTTCTCACCACCGACGGCTCGGCATGACCAGGTGGTTAGGGCGTTCAATTCGTAATCTCTTTCAGCTTTGAGGGCGCTATAATGTCACCATAAATCACACTGTTCGTTCTTAAAAAAGTATTCAAAGAGTTTGACGGTGGGTGATGATGACGAGCTGCTTTTCCCTCTAGAGTCTAGTCTTACACTATTTAATTTGAAATTGCTAGCGCAGATAGCCCTCGTGTAGCTTTGCGCAAAATTTAAAAAACAAGCAAACTCACTACCGGGTCCTGTCTTCTTTTTCTTGTGCGATATTTCACAACATAGGTTTGTTTATTTGTTTGCTGTTTAAAACAAAGCAACACAATGGACTACATGTGTTGTGTCCAGCATATGGATTCAAACCCGGGTTTTAGCGTTAAAATTGATCATATTTAGCGCACTGTCACGGTTGGGGCTCACAATACAGGAAACAAATATTTATGTTGATGAACTAGACAGGTCAGTTCTTGTGGTTCTTATAGAAATATTACTAGCATGTTTATTTATTGAATTTCTCGTGAAGCTACATGAGAACTATCTGTGTTAGCTATCCCTAATTTAAAATGTTAGGTTAGACTGCACTCCGTTGATTGTTGAGATACTCTTTTACCAACGATCAGTGCGATTGACTTTAACATTATAACACTCCGACGGCTGAAAGGACGAGCATATTCGGTGATGGGATTCGAGCCTACGACCTGCAAATTCACGAGTCGAACTCCTTAATCATCAAGCCATGCCAGGTCTATTATTACTAGTAAACAAACTGTCACAATATATATCCAAAACACTAGAAAAACACTTTCGATAATTTAAATGCTCTGAAAATCCTCTGACATGTTTTTGTATCCATTTAACAAAATCCATATATACATAAATTTCCTGGGATATAAAAATACTTTCCCCGTTGTGTGCAACCGTATAAAATTGATGCTAAGATAGTCGTACTAAACGTTTTTGAAACATAATCACATATATTGGAATATAAACAGTTCTCCTTGGTGAAATGTTTCAGTTTTGTTTACCGTCAGTTTTTAACAACATACAAATGTAGTTTATTAATTACTGTATACTGATTAGTATCAACTAATTCAATCAGTGTCATCGTTCATACCACGTTGAAAGCGCTGGTTCTCGTCATCGAGTACAGACGTGATTTTTCTAGCTCCTGATTGCCTTAGTGTGAGTTTGGTAGCTAAGCCTCGTGAGCGTACAGTTATTTTTTTCTAGTTTTTTTTTTATTTGCTTTTCGCAATTTGTTTGAAAATTTCTTCATCTTCCAAGAAGGTAATGGAAGTTATGCGTCGTACAGTTTTTGTGGAAACGACAAATTCAAGCCATGGGGACGTTATCCATTCTGTTATTTCTACGTTTGGTGCTGCTTCGGTCACTGCTGTTGTTCCTCGCCCGGGAGGTTATGAGGTAACATTTGTTCTTCCTGCCGATGTGGACCTGGCTATCGATGCTGGTCTTGTTGTAAATGGTGTGCATTGTTCGGCTAATGGTGTAACTAAACGCACTATTACTGTGTCATTTATGGACGTCCCAGAATATATAGACGATGATATTATACTAAATAAACTTAAAGATTTTGATTGTGAAGTGAAAAGCCCTATTGTGTGGAAGCGGGACCAGGGCATATATTTAGGTATACGCCATGTTCGTGTGTCTTTTAGTGAATAATGTATCTCTTTGCCGTACGTTGTGAAAGTTTTTGATCTTTTGGGCAAGGCGGTTATGTTAAAGGTGAAGCATGCTCGTCAGTCAAAAGTGTGTAATTTATGTTTGGGGGCGGATCATTTATATCGCGATTGTCCCCAGTTTATTTGCCGACATTGTCATGTGCAAGGACATGTTCGGCAGCGTTGTCCCAAGCTTGTTGTTCCTCGGCCTTCTTCTTGTGACGACGCTGATGTGGCCACGCCTACTCCTTCTCGAGACGAGGTTGATGTAGCCACGGTTGTTCCTTCTCGTGCCGTGCCTGAAGACGCTGAAAGACTGACTATCTGTTCGTCCACGTGCTGATTCGGAGGTTTCCCTTTCAAGGGAGGCTACAGCTACACATTGGGTGGTGGAGGATGTATCTTCCAGGCGACCGACGGTTTCTGGTGGAGCCAGGGAACGGGCTAGTAGTCATCCCCCAGCTGGAGGACGCAATTTTGATCGCCACTTCCCACCACTTACGGTTCGTGGTGAGAGTACTGCCGGCGATGTGGAGGTGCCTCTTCCACGTCGTTGGAAGTATGCTAGTGTGGTGGCGATGAATCCTGGTGACACCTCAAAGAAAAGCAGTGGACGAAAACGGGTGTCGGACGTGCCGATACTGCGGATATCTCGTGCAAAGGCGAAGGCGGTGTCTCAGCCATAAACGAGTTTTTTTGTGCCAGTTTATTTGTTTCATTTTAGTGTAAGAATGTGTTTTATTGTTTATTGTACTTTGTACATATTTGCTCAATTCTTTACGTTTGTACTTGTTACTTCTGTGTGGGATACAGTTTAATTTAAATTCTCGCAACTTTTTGTCGTCTTTTGCATGGTACATTTACTCAGGGTGGGAGTTTTGAATTGTAATGGGTTGCGTAATGTTAGTAAGCTGGCTTATTATCTGGATTACTTTGTTACTAAATTTGATGTTGTTTGTTTACAGGAAACGTTTTTTACTGATGATTTTCATGATGTCGTACTGAAATTTTGGCCAGGTATAGCTTTTGTTAATAATTCTGCTACTGGACGACAAGGGGTTGCCATCTTGTTACAGCGGTTTTTGAGGAATAATGTTACATTCGTTTCTTCTGATGGGGTGGGTAGGGTTCTGACTGTAAAATTATGTTTCGAGACTTTGTCTTATCTCTTATCATCTGTATATGCTCCACGCGATATTTATGAGAGACGGGATTTTTTCCAAACCTTAGCCTATAATTTAGATGATTGCACGGGATTGCTCGTTGTGGGAGATTTTAATTGTGTGGTGGATGTGGCACGCGATCGATTTCCGGTTCGTTTCTCCCGTGACGCAAGCCGTTCGGCTTTTGTTCAGTTTCTTAATAGGTTTGATTTACTTGATGCGCATTCTCTCTTATCGCCGACTACACCTGGTTTCACATGGAAGCGTTTTGTTAATGGTGAGATGATGTCGTCTCGTATTGATAGGGTTTTGCTTTCATCTACCTTGCAGGGGACTGTCCAACGTTTACGTATGTTGTGGTTTCCTGCTACAGATCATGCTTTATTGGGCTTCGAACTTACTCTGCGGCCCGTTGTCAGAAGTCCTAATTTCTGGCGCTTCAATAACCAGTTATTGAGGGATGCCGAATATGTGAAAGCCATTAAGCTGTTTATCGCCAGAAGTCGTAGTTGGTCAGTCTATGGGACTGATAAAATTTCGTGGTATGAAACATTGAAATGCGCGTTCCGTTTACTTACCCAGCGTTATTCGATTCTTCGAGCGCGGGCATCCCGTTCTCGCAAATGTCCATTACTCGTGAGCTTCGAAAACTGTCCCGTTACCCTGGTAGGTCTAAGGTAAAATTATATGAACTTGAAGATGAATTGGAGACTTTGGATCACGATACCATAGAGGGGGCGCGGATTCGTTCTCATATTCGTTGGTTTGAGGAGGGTGAGAGATCTACCTCTTACTTTCTTCGTATGGAAAAGGTCCGTCAAAGCAGAATTGAGTTTCGATCCATGCTCACTGATAGGGGTGTGGAGGTGTCCGGTGTGGATGATATCGCTGCTGTTTTACATCAGTATTATTCCACACTGTACACTAAGGATATCGTTCTGCAGGAAGACATCGATTTCGTTCTCTCATTTGTTGATCAAACTCTTACCCATGAACAAGCTCTTATTTGTGATGCTCCATTCACGGTTTCGGAAGTTCTCGCTGCTCTAGACAGTTTACCGATTGGCAAATCTCCTGGTTTGGATGGTTTTACGTCCGAATTTTACAAATGTTTTTGTTGACGACTTTTTATCTGTCTTGTCTGACCTTTTCCACTCTCCACAGTTGCTCCGTACAATGTGTTCTGGGGTAATTGTTCCTATCCCGAAAGGAGGGGATCGACGGTTGGCGGCTAACAGCCGGCCTTTGACATTGCTTTGTTCTGACTATAAGCTCTTTGGCCAAAGTGCTAGCTCGTCGCCTTTCGTCTGTAATCTCCAGTTTAGTTTCAGATTACCAATCCGGGTGTATACCTGGACGGGACGTAGTTCATACCCCGTTAACACTCGTTTTGCTATTGCAATCTTTAGCACGTACCGGCCAGGGTGGGATCTTTTTGAAGCTCGATCAGATGCAAGCTTTTGATCGGGTGGCCTATGACTATCTATTTCAACTTCTTGTGCGTATGGGTTTTGGTTCTACTTTTGTTCATTGGGTTCGTCTTTGCTATACTTCTATTTCTAGTTGTGTTAAGTTTAATGGATTTCTCACTAATGATTTTGCTGTAACTCGGGGTATTCGTCAAGGATGCCAAATGTCTGTTTTACTTTACGTTCTCAGTGTCGAACCGTTTCGCAATATGTTAGTTCATAATGTTCATATTACTGGTATTGGGGGTGATGTGTTCCTCAACACGCCATCCCTTATTTATCAGCATGCTGATGATACCACTTTAACCTTACGGGACGCCAAATCTTTGCCGCATGTGTTGGATGTCTGCCAAACTTTTAGCAGAGCTACTGGAGAGAGGATCAACTGGACCAAGAGTCAGGGTTTGTGGGTTGGGTGTTTGGCCTCTTCTGCAGACTTTGTCCTTGGTGAGTTGAGAATTTCCCAGGAACCTATTAGGATTTTGGGTATAGTTTTCCACTCCCATTTCGATGTCGTGCTGCAAGATACGTGGCAGGGTGTTTTGCGCAGGGTATCTTGTATCTTGGTGTCGTGGCGATTTCGTTCATTGTCGCTAAAGGGTAAATCTCTTGTGGTGAACTCCTTGGTGGCATCGGTGTTCCGGTACCCGTTGCAAATTCTCCCGTTGCCAAGACAGTTTGAGGCTCGATTTCGCAAATGTATACTGGATTTTATTTGGCGGGGAGGTATACATAAAGTGGCATACGGTATTCTGATCCGGAGTTATGATTGTGGAGGTATCAACTTGGTTGATGTTAATGCCCGTAAACTTGCATTCCGTTTGAAATTGTTGCAACGTTGTTTGGATGGTTCTTGTCCTTCCACCTTGCGACAACTTCTTTCTGGATTTTTTTCTTGTTATGGCAATCTCTCTTTGGGCTTTCGGATTCTTCAATGCCGAATTTTGCCACGTTTTGTGAAATCGTTACCTTTGTATATTCAGGAAATGTTTCATGCCTGGAAGGTTCTTCTTGGGGATAAAGGGATTGTCCCAGCTCCTCTTTCCCCACAAATTTTTGATGAACCTTTGTTTTTCAATCCGGCTATTGTTGATGTTTGGCACCGAACATTTCATTTTCCTGAATTTATTAACGCAGGTTTGGTTTAGGTCCGACATTTATTGTACGAGGTGCTCCCTGCTTTTCTTTCGGTGGGGGCAGTGATTGAAATGTGTACGGACGCTGACCCGTTGGCCAATGTCCGCACAATTGTTTCACATTTTAATATGCTTAAGGAGGCGTTGGCTGTGGACTGGTTGACGGTTTTGTCCAACCAGCCGGCTCCTCTCCCATCGTCCACACGTGTTGTGGATTTATATTTTCTGGACCACTCTGATAACCGAGTTCATTTTCAGGGTTTATCTGTGAAGCAACTGGTGGGACATTTACAGTGTTCACTAGCTACTAATTTACCTGCTCCATTCTACTGGGGGGATATTGTTCCTCCTGGAGACTGGAAACGCATTCGAAAAAACGCTTATTCTTCTTTTGTGGGTTTTCATGTTTGTGATGTGGATTATTTACTGTGGTTGCGGGCGATAACCTTTAATGTCAATCTGGTACATATGGACAGACATCCCACAGGGTTGTGCACTTTCTGTTCACAGGCGCGGGAAACCATAGACCATCTGTTTTTCCAATGTCCTTTTGTACAGCCCTTGTGGTCATATGTATATAAATTATTGGCGTTTTATTTTGGATGTCCCATATCTAACTGGGTATGGAGGAGATGCCTCTTAGTGGGATCTCATCCTTCGTTACCCAGGAGATGCTGGAACCTATTCTGTTTGATTACTAGTTTGGCATGTCAGGTTATATGTTCTGCTCGTTCAGTTTCTTTGGCAAGCCATCGCGAAATTCATTTAATTTCCATGTTTAAAGTGCGTGCACGTAGACATATTCATCTCCATTATCATAGATCTTTGTTACATAACTCATTAAATGTGTTTTATTCTGTGTATTCTTATGTTGGTACCTTGGTAACCCAAGGTGCCCAAGGTTATTTCTTGTGTACTTTGTTAAGATAAGTTGTTATTTCATTATATTTTTGTTACCAATGAAAGATCCATTGGTTTCTTGTTTTGTTAATGTTCACTGTAATGTTTGGTGGATTACCTGCTGTTCACATTACCTCTTTTATTTTTTTTACTTAATTTTATTAACTTTGTGGTAATTTTCAGCATGGTAATCTATTGAGTTGTTGTTACATGCTAATTCATTAACTTCTGTTTTATTTGTTGTATTTCTGTGTTGAGGTGGGATAAATAAAGAGAAAAAAAAAAAAAGCCGGTTCTCATCGGATCACCGAAGCTAAGCAACGGCGGGCCCGGTTAGTACTTGGGAGGGTGACCACCTGGGAATACCGGGTGATGATGACATTTTAGGGCCTGGCATGGCCTAGCGCGTAAGGCGTGCGATTCGTAATCCGAGGGTCGCGGGTTTGCGCCCGCGTCGCGCCAAATATGCTCGCCCTCCCAGCCGTGGGGACGTTATAATGTGACAGTCAATCCTACTATTCGTTGGTAGAAGAGTTGGCGGTGGGTGGTGATGACTAGCTGCCTTCTCTCTAGTCTTACACTGCAAAATTAGGGACGGCTCGGTGCAGTGGGCCAACAACCTACTCACTTAAATACTTGTTGAAGAATCCGCAAGCGATTGCGGCCCTATGTTCCTAGATGGAATCTAATGGTGATAACTAACTAACTAACTAATTCAATCAGTAAGTAGTTTAAAGTGGATAACACTGAGAATTTAATTTAAATGAAAACAAAAAGGGTCAAGATAAAAAAAGTCCAGATTCTATTAATCTGTTGGACTTCAGTCGAAACTGTAGTTTATTGTATAATCTGTGTTGTATTACATGTCTCAAAATGGTCATCACGAAATTAAAAACTAGAACAGCGAATGTTGTGTGATGAAGATGTGTTACTTCTGTTCTGTGGTCGCTTTTGGAAGAATTGTTTTAGATTATTTGAGAAATCTCTCAAACGAAATTCTTTTTGTGGTGAGGCCCGGCATGGCCAGGTGGGTTAAGGCGTTCAACTCGTAATCTGAGGGTCACTGTTTCGAATCTCTGTCGCACCAAACGTGCTCGCCCTCTCAGCCGTGGGGGCGTTATAATGTGAGAGTCGATCCCATTATCCATTGGTAAAAGAGTAGCTCAAGAGTTGGCGGTGGGTGATGATGATGACTAGATGCCTTTCCTCTATTCTTGCACTGCTAAATTAGGGACGGCTAGCGCAGATAGCCCTCGTGTAGCTTTGTGCGAAATTCAAAAACAAAATCTTTTTGTGGTATGCTTGTCTTCTTCTTGATGAGGAATTTTGAAATGCTTTGACTACTTCATAAAAATAACTTGTGTTACGCTCACCTTCTCTTGAAGGAGTTGTTATAGATGAATTGGCCAAATCATAAAACAAGATTGTACTTGTGGTATACCTGCTTTATCCTGAATCAGTAGTTTTAGATGGATTGGCCAAATCATGAAACAAGATTGTTCTTGTGGTATACCTGCCTTATCCTGGATCAGTAGTTTTAGATGGATTGGCCAAATCATGAAACAAGATTGTTCTTGTGGTATACCTGCTTTATCCTGAATCAGTAGTTTTAGATGGATTGGCCAAATTATGAAACAGGATTGTTCTTATGGTTTACCTGCTTTATCCTGAATCAGTAGTTTTAGATGGATTGGCCAAATTATGAAACAAGATTGTTAAACCTAAACCTAAACTAACGTGGCAGGGGTTCAGTTTAGAGAGAGAGAAATCCGAAGAGTTCTCTCTCCAACTGGGGTGTTCAGGAACTTTGTAGTTCCTCTTCGTCCCCTTCGTGAATTGTTATTAGGATTACGTGGTGGTTTTTTTTTTTATTATTATTATTTTAATAAATTAATTATCGTTATTATTCTTGACTTTTTGGGTGGGGAATGTCTCACTAAATGGTCTTTTGGGTGGAGGCAAAGGTAGCAGTGGAAAGAAGGAAAGGTCGGACCTGTCTCGAAAAGAAAAGTTGGTAGATGTGAACATGAATGTAATTCATTCAAGTTCAGATCAAATCAAACGGCCTGATTCTGGGTCTGGCAAAAAGGTTGCCTGGGCTGGGATCTAGAAATCCAATGCCTGAAGATTTTGATGTGGGGGGAAACGGGAGTACCCCGAGAAAACCCACTTTCACACGACAGGCGCCGAAAGTTTTGCCTGTCGTGTGCCCTGTACCTGAAAAAAAAAAGGAATTCATGTTAATAACATAGTTTTTATGTATTTAAACTCTTTGTTGAGTGGATTGTGATTCTTGAAATATGTTGTATGGTGATATGTATTTTGTTGGTGCACTTGATAATTTGTGTAGTGATGCCGTTAGTTTGTTTCTGTTTTCTGCTTTTCGATAATATTTCAGAGAAAGTTCTGTTATTCTATCTCTTATAGTTGGTAAATTACTAATTTGGTGTAGATAATTTGTTGGTGTAAAAGATGGTAAACTGAATGCTGATTTTAATATTTTGTTTTGTTGTACTTGGATTTTTTGGAGTGTGTTGTTTGACATGTTGTATGTTACTTGACATCCGTACTCTATTAATGGACGGATGTAAGCCTTGTATATTTGTATAATGGTGTTCGGTGCGCATTTTGATTGTTTACCAGTTATAGTCTTTAGATATGAAATCCTTTTCTTATTGATGAGTGTATATTGTTTATGTGTTTTTTCCATGTTAGTTTTGTGTCGAAAGTGACGCCAAGGAATGTGATGTTTTGCTCATGTTAATGGTTGTGTTTCCAAGTGATAGATTTATTTTTTCTAGATTTTTTCTTTGCTTCTTTAGTTTTCTATAGAAGGTGATTGCTTGTGTTTTGTCGGATTTAACACGACCCTCCACTTGTTGCTCCATGTTGAGACGTTGTTTAGTGATTCTTGTACGCGAGACATGGCCATTACTGGGTTTCTGGAGGTGCTCCAGATTGCGATGTCATCTGCGTATTGTGAATTGTGTGTGTATGTTAGGTTTGGAAAAGGTATGTCACTGACGAAAATTATGTAAAGAAGTGGAGAGAGGACTGATCCTTGGGGCACTCCTGCCGTTATATTAAATAATTTGGATATGGTTTTATTGACTTTTACTTGTGCTGTTCTATTGGTTAAAAAATTTGAAATCCATTTGACTATCGTAGGATTTATTTGTAGGTGGTTTAGTTTGTATATGATGGCATTGTGCCAAACGCTGTCGAATGCTTTTTTGACATCTAGGAATACCCCGATGGTTACAAGATTGTTCTTGTGGTATACCCACTTTATTCTGAATCAGTAGTTTTGGATGGATTGGCCAAACCTTGAAACAAGATTTTTCTTGTTGTATATCTGCTTTATCCTGGATCAGTAGTTTTAGATGGATTGGCCAAATCATGAAACAAGATTGTTCTTGTGGTATACCTGCTTTATTTTGGATCAGTGGTTTTAGATGGATTGGCCAAATCACGAAACAAGACTGTTTTTGTGGTGTGTTCGCTGTATCTAAGCTGTGATATATATTTCTTGTGATGTACAAGGAGGGGTTGTGATCTTTTGTACATTTTATTCGTGTTAAAAAGTTGGAGCGGTTGCATTTGGTAAGGAACTACTGTATATTGGGATACTTAACGATCTGATTATTTGCGAGTTTCTTGGACTGACACCGAACTGTGTTGTATGAAGAAGATCAAATTTATCTCTGTTTTCACGTAATAAACTGTGAAGCTGAGTACAGTAAATATGTCGTCTAAATTTGTTGTTGCGCAACATAAAGGAATCTTGCACAGGAAAGAGGAATTACTGTATTTGTATTTATCGTTTTTTGTGTAAATCCCTAAACTATGTCAGTCATGTAATTGAATGGTGGAGGTTGAATGTTAGAATCATATAATAAACAAGACTGGATGTTTCAATAATTTGTGCGCATGAAACTGAAAATTACAATTACAAGTTACGTGATTAGATGAATGTTACAAGTTGTAAATTATAAATGATACTGGATGTTACGAGTCGTAAACTACATAGTTCTATTAATGACACTGGAGGTTAGAAGTTATAAATTACAGTTTTATTTAACGATACTGAAGGTTAGAAGTTATAAATTACATAGTTTTACGAATGATACTGGATGTTTCAGGTTATAAATTACGTAATTTTATGAATAATACTGGATCTTACAAGTTATAAATTACGTAATTTTATGAATGATGCTGGATGTTAGAAGTTATTCTTTATGAATGAGGTTCCAAGTTCTAAGAACATTTTTGGCGATGACTGCTCCAGTATTTTCTTAATAAAACCGATTAATGAATGTTACGTAAATACAGCCAGATAAACAAAGAAAGGTAATTATACATGGTAGATGGATAGTTACAAAACAACTTTCACTCCCTAAATCCACTTTGTGTTTGCCATTTTTAGTTTAGCCTTTTAAACGATACCACAAACATACGACTTTGGAATTCTTCTTGTTTAGAATTTTATTGCGTTAAATTAAAATTTACACAGGTGAAGAGCTCTGTGGAATGAAGTATATTTTTAAAGCTTTTATACACATAAAATAAACTCTAAGACGTGGGCCTTTTAAACGTGTGTTTTATTTTATAAATAAGAGTCTTGCTTCTCCACTACTATTGAGTAAGCAACCTGTTTAATAAGATCTCAACACTTATATCTCTGCTGTTTCATAAACATTGATGTAATTTTCTGTGTGTGTAAAAATATGTTTGTGTGTATGTGTGTGTAACTGTAAATTATTCATCTTCAAAACTATGCAGGTTGAGTAAGTTATGTTAAAGCTGTCTTGCAACTTTATTGTGGCATTACTATCTGTGCCAGCCTGGTCATTTATGTTCTATCAGATGACAATGTAACTTGACGATAGACCTGAAGCTCATTTTCTATTGCCTAAAGCACACTACCGCTCCCTGCTTGCTTTCCATAAGCGATCTAATGTAAGATAATGACGGCTTCCAGTGTCTGTCTCAACAAATCAAATGCATAGACATCCATAGGCGTTGCGTCTGACGAGTTGACTTGTAAGTCTTTGTGTGGAATAGCATGAATACCTATGTCATTCTCCAGCTTCTTGAATGAATATATTAAGGACTTGTATCACTCATCCAGATGGAGATCCTTCTTGATTACGTTGTGTGGTATTGCGTGGGGCACATGGATGGCTTTTACTACTGACCTTTGTGTCATTAACCTTTAACAGATTATCATCTGTTAAAATACGCCACATTTTATTTACCACGCCTAGAATGCGACTTGCTGTAAGTCTCTTCTTCTTCTTTTTTTTTTTTTTTGATGGTTCTGGCTTCCTAAGCTGATCCATATTCCTTTGTCCAATGCCATTAAGTAAAAGAAATTTCCTCGAATTGAAAATATTAAATCTGAATATATCATCATGATCTGTATAGCTTACGACATAGTGGTATTGTTAATAAATAATATTATGATGCATATTTGTTTTTATATGTATCATAATACACATAACAACAACACGACTTATAAAAATTAACGCAAGAGAAGACAAAACTTGGTAAAGTCTTAAATATGAAATTGCGCGTGTACAAGTTACATTATTAGTTGTACACCTTTCAGGAAAACAAATCATTTAATACTTTATAAAAGTGTGTAAGCATAACAAGACTTAGAAAAGAGAAATGTTTGTCGACGACTTTTAATGTTAACTCAATAATATACCTTGAGGCAACATAAGCAACGTTTAGTTCTCTTATAATGGCTGTAACAAGACTTTTCTACCTCTTTCTCTCAGTAGACATGTTTTTCTTGCTGGCATGCGGGTACATGCTTTTATTTTCATACCCGTATTTTAACTGTAAGGGAAAGCTTCTATTTTGTTAGTAGTTTCCATGGCAACGTTCAAATTATTGCATGTATAGCTTGGAATTAGCAGCGGTTGCCCAATTATAAAAGTTCCTAACGTTTACCAATAAAGTGTGTTGTTTGTAATTAGTCATCCGTTAATACCATATTGACCTCCACACATGAACCGAAATTAAAGCAACGTATTTGGTAAATTGACATTTTAATTATAAAATCAGGAAATATTAAAATGTCTGAAGATGGTCACACTGTAGTTGTATTTAATAAAATCATAATTTAAGAATATGTGCTTTATTTCTTCATTCAAAATCACTGTAATATATAATTTTAGTATAAAGTATATTTGCTAGAATATATACTTTTCACTATAGTTTCCGCCCAAGAAAACGTTGAGTACGTGAAAACTGTATGATTCGTGCTTGAAAAAAATATACAAATTAATAAGTAAGTTAGTTAGTCTAAGAGGTAATACACATATTAACCACTACTGAGAGCCTTCCATATATCCGTGAATATTCCATTTATTAATATCTGTATATACTAAAAACAAAGACAGGTTATGCGATGTGTCAAGTGATTCCTCAAGACTTTCAAAAGGAAAAAAAAAATGAATCATAATCACGACGAGTAAGCAAAACAATATATAATAATAAAAAATATTTCTCCAATACTCGAGAAGTATGAGAGTGAATGATCGTGTAGCGATAAAGTTGTTATAGTACTGTTTCTTTTAACAACCGATCCTTGTGAATGTGTCTGCATAAAAACAGTGGCAATCAAAAGGTTTAGATATGGCACCAAAAATTTGTAACTGATGAAGGAAGACAACGATTTAACAAGTATGTAAAGTATAACAGAAGTCAGACTGTGGCCACTGATTCTTTCAACAACGGTTTTAAAAACAACTGAGTGATTCAGGTGTGTGTGTGTTTGTGAGTAGGTAATTTCAAGTGATCTATTTGAACAGTTTATAGCTTATAATGGTGGTTGGTGTACTGATTTCATGGGGATTGTCACTTTTGAGTCAGACTGCAGTGATCGTTCCAGTCTCTGTGGCATGAACCTAAAGCCAATGTCAATGACCTCTTTAGGGTTCGAGAGTTTAGGCTCCTGAAAGAGTTTAATAACATTCATTTCAAGACAATATTTGCTTCTCCTAATCCCCGCGACTTCGCAGGAAGCTATGATAATGTGAGACTGGCAGAGTCTGTTGGCACTTATTTTATGCATGCATTATTTACAAACTTATGGTTTAGGCCCCAGTTTCCCTGTCATTCTCTTCCTGTTGACCTGTAGAAGTCTCCACCTGAATGCAGAAGCTCCACTGCTCCTACGGTCTATTTTTTAATATATCGTTCTCTGTGTACTGTTTAGAACATCTGCTCCTTGTCCATTCTGCCACAGCAAGGCAAGCGACTAAAGATGGAATGGTAGCTTGACATTCTTGAGGTAGGTACAAACGAGCCAGTAGGTTATAAAGATGCACTCATCAGAGAAAAATCTCCCTGATATAGGGTATTCAACCAGTTAGTAACCAGTAAATAAACATTCTTGAGATGTGCACAAACAGGCCAGTAGGATATAAATATGCACTCCCTTACCAGAGGAAAATCTTCCTGATATAGGGTATTCAACCAGTTAGTAACCAGTAAATAAACATTCTTGAGATGTGCACAAACAGGCCAGTAGGATATAAATATGCACTCCCTAACCAGAGGAAAATCTTCCTGATATAGGATGTTCAACCAGTTAGTAACCAGTAAATATAGATATTCTTGAAGTAAGTACAAACAGGCCAGTAGGTTATAAATATGCACTCCCCAACCGGAAGAAAACCTTCCTTATGCAGGGTGTTCAACCAGTTAGTAACCAGTAAACAGATATTCTTGAAGTAGGTACAAACGGGCCAACAGGTTATAAAGATGCGCTCACTATCCAGAGGAAACCCTTACGGATGTAGGGCATTCAATCAATTAGTAACCAGGAACTAGACTATAGGGTGAGGCGGTAAAAATAGCAGTGCATTGTTTTTGCTGATAATGAATGTAACATATAAGCTAAAAAAGAAGTAAAGTAACATTCATTTATTCTTTTCTGGCAAGAGTCTAATGGGTGCCCACATTAAATCTAATTATGTATCTGTCTTCTGCTTCTTTATATTTGTTCATCTGTTTTTCGCTTTTTGTGTTGTCCCTGTTTGTAAAGATGCATTTCTTAAACAATATTATCATTTTCCATGTTCAGTGTCAAACAGTTTTCAGTAATTGTCCTTTACAAATACTATAGGGCGTTATTCTGGTATAACCTCGCGTGCAATATCTGATTTAATTTCTGTAGCACTAGTTAGAAAGATAATGAAAAGAGAAAAACTTTAAACAGTGGGTGTAAAGGTTTTGATTTCACCTTTATTTTAAGTTCCTTACAATGTATTAATGCCTTGTTCCCCAAGCTGTAAAACTAGTTCAGGCGTTGTTGTTTTTATTAAGGGTCCCAACCAACTTACTCTAAATCAGTGGTTTCCAACCTTTTTTAGGCCCCGCTCCCCTAAAAAAATGTAATATGTTCTTGCACCCCTCAAGGTAGTTATTTATTTAAGAATAAAGGTGAAGGTGGCCAAAACAAATGTTATCTCGCACCCCTGGTTGAGAACCACTGCCCTAAACTCTAGCATGCTTAGAAGTAAACAATAGCTTGTAATAATACTGCAATTATTTTGAACATGTCTAAGATACATTATTCATATTTTTTAATGAACTAGATGAAAGTAATTTAATATTCAAGATAAATGTAAAACGAATTAAATATTAATTTTCTAGTTAAATGTTAAAGAAAAGTTACGTTTTTGGAATCAATAATAAATTAATTCCGAACGTTTGAGGAGGTTTTACACATAAGGTGTGTTCCGAAAATATTAATTTTTAGTACCAAAAACTATAGTACATAAAAACTATAAACGCCCATACAATCTCATTAACAAAAATACAATTCCCTCGTCTGTACTGCACCCAGTGGCTTACTGGTAAATCTGAAGGCTTCTAACTAAAAACTGGGTTTTGATACCTGTAGTGGACACAGCAAAGATAGCTCATTGTGTAGTTTTGTGCTTAACAGCAAACAAACCAAAACACATCTGAATTATATTACACCTTTTTAAACATGTGCTTAAAACACTAGTAATATTGATACACCAATAATCTCTGTTTTATTTATAATTTGATATTTTGTCACACATATAGTTGAAACTTTCACGCCCTTTGTAGTTAATTCAAAATATTCGTTAAGTACTGAGTGATAAATATCATATGATAATAGGTAAAACTGTTGTATATTACTTAAATTCAAGAAACTAACAACTTTTCATAAATAACAGCACGTAAATTTAATTCTGTTCAAGCTATGTTTAAAATATTTTACCAAACACGTATATATATATTTTATACTGGCAACTAAGTGTTTGGAAACATAGTTGCAATATAAGTATTAAACAGTCTCTCTTAACGTGCAGTAAGTTCGAGGAACTGGCATCTATGAAATAGTTCAAATAACTGTAAATTTTACTCTTCTCCAATTAGTTTAGAACATATTTGTAGTAATGTATATTCAAGTTAAGTGGAATCCTTGTAAACCCTGTCTCTACTCCCAGGAGCAATGCAAATTCATCTTAATGGGTAATACAGATACTTGTACAAGTTAGTATGAGTTGAAGATTTTCTGAATTGAATATGTCGTAAAAATATAAATACGTTTTTATGATTATCATTTTTTGAGACTCATCTAAGATTATAAAATGTTGGTAGCTATCCCATTACCACAATTTTGATACCCAATGTCAAATACTGAAATCATGGAACGTATATTAACGACTGTCGTAAATCGGTTTTTCATGTTTTAACCCTTAATTTAATGTCCACACATTGTGTCAAGATTGACTAATTTTATGCTATTGCCTGTTACAGTACTCACTTTAAAGAAATCACTAAAAGAAGTAAGTGAAGCCATTCATTTTCTTTGTAAAATATATAGTGGCCCCAGCATTAATTAGTGATATTAACTGTAATATTGATGATATATTGCTTTAAATTTTCTGGGTTTATTCATCGCATGCTATTAGACACTCTGTAACCAATAAAATCACAGACTCTCAAGCAGTTTGGTGGATAATTAGTTAAATAATCTGTCTATAAGATAGAAAAAAGGCTTAATTAACTAGTTCTAACTTCATAACTTAGCTACACACACAATTTACATTTGTACATTCAAGTTAATGTGCACTCCGCTAGTACAGCGGTATGCCTTCGGATTTACAACGCTAAAATCAGGGGTTCGATTCCCCTCGATGGACTCAGCAGATTGCCTGATATGGCTTTGCTCTAAGAAAACACACACACACGTTAATGTACAGGTTTAGTGTTTCTTGGTTGAACGTATCTTCATTCACAAACTATAGATTTATCTAAAAATTAATCAATTACATAGTGTTACTTCTTTAACCGCGTAAATACAAACAGAAAAACACCAGTTTTTGAAAACGACACAACGAACGATAGTGTTTGTATGTCGTTGTTTTTACTGTTTATGTAACATGAATTTCTAGCACACAAAAACGATAACGGCAGTATTGATGTTTTCAATAGAGTGAAAGGAGTTTGACTTTTAAACAGGACTGATAATGTAAAAAAAGTTACGTATCACTTGTATATTATTATTATTATTTACCAAGTCAATAAGCTACAGCTTATGAGTACACGTAATCCATAATTTTAATTATTTTGGTTTTTTAAATTGTTTGTAATAAACTGGCTTATACTTGATTTAGAGAGTTATAATGTTTGTGCGCGATGGAAAACAGTTATGTTTATAACTTCATAAAATAAAACTATTTCTCACACACACAAAATAAAGTACGTGTATTATCATACTTCAGACCGGGCTACTGTTCGGCAGGTCAAAGACTCGAGTAGCGTTTCTCTGTGGTTTCAGCCGTGACGGCTAATGCCTCCAATCGGTTAAGTGTAGCCGCAGAGGCGGCGTTGCTACTAACTGGTTGTCCTCCCTTAACAACGTTTAAAATTAGATATAATCGTGCCTTAACTTCAAGGATTTCAGATATAGCCGTTTAGCCTACGTGTTGCACAAGGCACCATTCAGGTGAAAATTACTTACGTATTATGACCGCTTTATCACGTTCAAATACAAGTAAAGTATGAGTGTGCCCTCTGTTATTTCGCAAAAAGACTCGTAATCCGATGATCGCGGGATCGAATCCCTGTCACACCAAACATGCTCACCCTTTCCGCCTTTGGGTACGTTATAATGTGATGGTCAATCTCACTATTCGTGTAGTAAATAGTAGTCCAAGAGTTGGCGGTGGGTGGTGATGACTAGCTGCCTTCCCTCTATTCTTACACTGCTAAATTATGAACGGCTAGCGCAGATAGCCCTTGTGTATCTTTGCGTGAAATTCAAAACAAACAAACAAACAAATTTGGCGAAAAACGTTCGTTATTTTTGTTGTTCTTCCAAGTGTTGAATGATTTAAAAACTTATTTTATCTCTGTATTTATTAAGGTCATGTAAGATGTTGAAACATTTACAATTCTTTGTATGACGTGGCCGTTACTTCAAGTGCCTGTGTGGCTGGTTTTCATTTTAAACCTTATCGTCAGTTAATCGCGTTGTGTAATAACAATAATAATTAATTGTCTTCATAACGATAATGAGGGATTACTTTTATGAGTTGAGTGTCTTAACCACCTGGTCATGACAGGTCCCGCTTTTAAATAGTACAAAGGTATATCACAAAGTATAGTCTCTATAGAAACTGATAATTAAAAAATATATTCATACGCGAACTTTATATGGCCGTGTATACTGACTAACTGACAGACAACACACTATTGTATAGTGGTGTCAACGGTTAAAACAGGCGGCTTTTAGCATTCTTTCGGGGATGTAGCACCCACCTCAAAACACTAGAACAGTTAGAGCAGTTGTCTCAAAACACAATTGTTGCTACAGTGTCTGCAGTTCTTTAACAGATATTCTTGGTGAAAAACGAAAACTGGATATGAAGACAATTTCATGGACAACTTTGTGTTTTATTTTACATATATATATATGTGCCTCTTGGCTACACAAGAAACTAAAGAAAAGGTGGTTGGAAAAGACACGTGAATGAAAAATATAAAAATTTAGTATTTGAACATTTTCGAGACGTTTTCTATTTTTTATCGCCCTTGTTTTCCCTCATTTGGAGATGAATATGTTTTTGTATTTCCTCCACATTTTTCCCTATAATTAGGCTCTCAGAGAACACATCTAATAACAAGTGTTTTTTGTTATATATTATTTGTTGCGTATGTCATATATAAAATTGGCAACATATGTACCGTTCTTCTGTGTTGGGTAAAAATCTTTGTTTAACAAGATTTGTTTTTTTCTCGAACTGAAATTTTGTACTTTTAACCCCCAAAAATATTTTGAACTATTTTTATTTCACTGTTATTTTTGTACCGTTTCTCTTACGGATAAGGCTGTATCTTTATGGAAACTTTAATCTTATGTATTTGTTGAATTAGTACATTTTATTACAAATATGTATCATCTTCAGTTCTTAAACAAGATATTTAACGTTTATGATAAATAAGACGGGATACCGAAAGTTAGTGTAGTAATTGGTTGATTAACTGAAAGACCTGCACAGCTAGATGGTTGAGGCGCTTCACTCGTAATCTGAGGGTAGCGGTTTGAATCCCCGTCACACCAAACATGCTCGCCCTTTCAATCGTTGGGGCGTTATAATGTGACTATTAATGCCACTATTCGTTGGTAAAAGAGTAGTCCAAGAGTTGGCGGTAGGTGGTGATGACTAGCTGCCTTCCCTCTAGTCTTACACTACTAAATTAGGGACGGTTAGCTCAGATAGCCCTCGTGTAGCTTTGTATAAAGTTCAGGAACTAATTAACGTGAGTGAAAAATACTAATTTCTGGTCGTTATTTGACAATTGTGTAAACTATTCTTTAATTTCATTAGTTGACATAACACATGGTACCGTTCGTGTAATGAAGTGATAAAAAATACCAACTGAGAGTGTTTTAGTAAAATCTGAACAAAAGCCAAACTATAAATACAATGAAAATATCTCTTTGGAAACAAGTATTTCTAAAACTGAAGTCACTTTGTAGCAGAAGAGGAAAAGATCCATAGATATTGTCTGAAAACTATAATTGCAGTCCATTGTTTCTTTTCATTGTTGCTACAGGATAGTATGTTATATATTGTGCTGTAACTTCTTTCTTGTTATTACTAAGTGTAACATTGTTATTGCGAAGCTTGTACTGTTGTAGATTAAATAGAAAAGTAGTCACGCGGAAAGACAATACAGGGATGAATAGTATAAGCATGAAGCCTGTCAACAATTCAGTACCCTACTCTCGTTAACTGCTCATCTAGAAGTGTAGAACAAGTTTGTTTGTTTTGTTTTTTGGGAATTTCGCGCAAAGCTACTCGAGGGCTATCTGCGCTAGCCGTACCTAATTTAGCAGTGTAAGACTACAGGGAAGGCAGCTAGTCATCACCACCCACCGTCAACTCTTAGGCTACTCTTTTACCAACGAATAGTGGGATTGACCGTCACATTATAACGCCCCCACGGCTGAAAGGGTGAGCATGTTTGGTGCGACGGGGATTCGAACCCGCGACCCTCGGATTACGAGTCGAACGCCTTAACACACTTGGCAATCCCGGGCCCCACGTGTAGAACAAGCTAATAGAAAATGTTCGCACTGAGACAGAACATACCGAAGTGTTTAGGAAAGTATAATCTCGATATATTATAATTATTAACAATTTTTCCTGTTTTGTTTATTTAATATTTTCTAGTCGTTCAGTCGTGTAGGTGTTAATAAGTCATAGTCAACCCTACTATTCGTTGATGAAAAGGTAGTCCAAGAGTTGGTGGTGGTTGATGTTGACTAGCTGTCTTTCTTCTAGTGTACCTCTACTAAATTCGAGATGACTAGCGTAGATAACCCTTGAGTATCTTTGCACGAATTCATTTCAAACCAAACCAGACGTTACTGTTTTAATTTTACAGGAATGTTAACTAAAATTCATTTTTTTTTTCTTCCGGTAAATTGGAGTTTCATCATATTTTAAAGTATTACTCTTTTTAAGGCATTTAGTAACATGTTTAAAATTCTAGTTTACGTTTGAAGTGGATTTTTGCGATTTCCTATGAATGAAATAATGGTTACAGTAGGCCTTTACCAGTGTGTGAATATGAGAGTTAACATGTAGCAGTAAATCAAATGAAATGATCGACGTGATTTATTGTGAATGAATCAATGTTACAGTAGGTTTTTTCTTATGTGTGAGCATGAGAGACTCAACACATAATAAACCGAATGAAACGACAGACGCGATTCCTTGTGAATGAAACAACGGGAGTAAGAAAGAGTAGCTTTGCATAATCCACTTTCAGTCCAGATTTGGATAGTTGCCAGGTGATACTACATCGTGACATCATCACGTCAGCTGATTTCGCACAAAAGCCACTCCTTTTCGTGGTGTTCGGATGGTGTATCGAGTGAGTACACATGTGGTGGGAAATTACGTCATGATTAGGTGGCGACATTGTAGCGACTACCGCTTCGTGAGGTATATTTGTCATGAAAAGAAGAATAAATTAGTTGTTACTCTCATTTCTTTAAAAAAAGGTACCTTGGTGCATATGAAAAAATTCATTTCCATGGAGAGATACCAGACAATGTCCAGTCCACCGACATTCGTTCTCGCAAATCTTACACTTCAACGCTGCATCTCATCCCCACGACTTACAATTATGCACAACATGAAATCTCAGGTATGTTGGTACTCTAAGCAGTTACTTAGGGATTAAGGATTTAGATGTTTCAGTTTCAAGTAAAGCAACAGTATATGGTTGTGTTGCATAAGTTAGCCAAGTTCAGAACATTACTTCATCAGAGTGTGATTATAAATCAATTATGATATTGTCTGTTTTACTATAAAACTGATGTTTTTACCAGAAATTTAGAACAGCACGAATTTGTTCTGTTTAATGTTTAAAATTTTTAAGTAGAAACGTGATGGTAGTTTTGTGGTATGAAGGTACATTAGCTGTTTTCTACCCAACCCTTTACCCTAACTTTAACTTGACATATGTCTGAAGCTTTTTAAGTATTTTCATGCTTATAAAAGTACTTAGGTTAAGGTAGAATGTTGGTGAAGGAAGTAGTGAGGTGTCTTTCACCTTAGTTACCTATTGTTCTGTCATTTCTCTTTGGTATCAATTGCATCTTGTTAAGAGTTGATTTTATTGTAGGATAACTAGTACTGTGGGAAAATAAAAGCAATGTTTTTGGCCAGTAGGTATAATCTTAAGATAACATTCTTCAATGTTTTTTTATGGGAATGACCAATATACGTGCAGATAGCATGTGCATCCTGGGAAGAATAGCTTCATAGAAACATGTATTGATCAATATTAAATTCTAATCAGAGAACCTATATATTTAGAGTGAAACTAAATATTGCCCTGGCAATCAGTATAAGTAATTAATTAGTTGTTTTCTTACATGTAAGATGTTACTGTTTCTAAGATGGGATCAGATTTTTGAATTTTAAAGGTACTCATATTATATGAAAGCTTTCATGCCTCAGTAAAGAAGAAGTGTCATCTTTTGTCTGCTTGTCATTTTGCTTTTGTTTTGAATATTAAATAAATATTATTTTACTCGTTAAGTCAATTAAAAAAATAACCAATTATTCAGCCATATTGCTGAACTTATGATATAGAGTATGTCAGTACATCTAAATTAATCTCTTTAATATTCATTGAAGTTTATTCATAAAATTTAGTATTGTAACTAATTATTTTGCTAGATTCAGAATTTATGCAAGATTTCTTGGAAAGTTCATAATAAAAATACCTTTTATGTATACTTTAAACATTTGTTGGATAAAGAGGAATACATCTGCCTACATGTTTATATTTTGACATATGCCAGATTTCACTGCATGTCATTAATCTGGAAGATCTAGTCTTGGATTTTTTAAAGTTTGAAAAACTTGTATATAATAATTGCATAATTCTCATAAAATATAAAATACTAATATTTTATCTTTAGGATTAAAATTCTTAGTATATATTTTCTATTTTTGTGTACCTAAGAGTAAAATAAATAAAAACTTTTTGCAAAGTCCTTGAACAAATTATTTAAAGTAAACATTATAAATAGGTAGATTTCTGTTTAATATGGGCATTGAACTTTCCATTTAACAAGTGTAAAAGAAACTTTATATTTAATTAGTATAATTTGTGTTTGTGGTATAATTGATTATAAGCAAAATATGAATTTGTTTTAGTGTTTCTTTCTAGCCATGTTACAGTACAAAAAGTGAAATTTTATAAATAGATCTGTTTGAAACTTGTTTACATTTTGCAAATCTTTGGTTCATTTTCCTCAAGTCTTATGATTAAGACAGATTTATGCCACACTGTAATAGCTTCTGTATGAATCCTAAATAGCTGTATTTATATTCACACACTTAATAATTGATTTTTCGTACATCTTAGAATCTCTTCGAAAATCAGCTGGTCTGCCACCAGAACTTCCCAAGAAAGCTTACAAAAAGTTGTGTTTATCTCTTCTGAGTGGACTGCCAAATGAAGAGGATTTTGCACAAAATATTTGCAGCATCCTTGCAAATGAAGGACAGCATGTTCTCCATTTAGAACAGACTCCTCAGTTAGTTACCTTGTTGTTGGCACAAGCAGGCGTGTGGTCATCTGGTTGGTATCTTATAAAAATTTTGGTGTCACTTATTTTTGGTAGGCTTTATTATTGTAAGATTTAGTTTCTGTATAATCACAATTCATAAACCAACTTTTTTTTGTGAACAAAGAAAGTATCAGTGTAATATAAAAATACTGAGGGTAATTTAAGTAGTAAAAAAGGAAGATTTGTTGTGGTGTGATTTGTTTTTTTTTTTATTTTGTTTTGTGCAAAGATACACAAGGACTATCTGCACTAACCATCCCTAATTTAGCAGTGTAAGACTAGAGGAAAGGCAGCTAGTCATCATCACCCAGCACCAATAAATGAATAATGGGATTAACCATAACATTACAATGCCCCCACGACTGAAAGAGTAAGCATGTTTGATGTGACAGGGATTTGAACCGACAACCCTCAAATTACGAGTCGATTGCCTTAACCACCTGGCCATGCCAGGCTGATTTGTTGTGGAGATTTAGTGTTAAGTTTTTGCTTATATCTTTCATGCTTTAAGAAAACTATGTAAATTTGTTCAGTTAAAAACTTAACACATTTTCATCACATGCTAACAAAACTATGAGAAGTATTACTAATGAAAACTTCAGAAATGAATTGATTTACTAATCATTCTTTAATTTGACAGTGTCATGCTATTTGTAAAGAGTGTGAAATAGATGTGAGCATTAGTGAGAATTGTGTGATTTTTTTTTTTTTCTGCCATAGGTTTTAGCAGTTTGACCAGTTTTGTGTCATTGATATAAATGTAAATAAAATAATCTTTATTTTCAGAATGTGTCTTTGTTAGCTCAATATTTTTTGCTATTAAAACTTAGTCAGGAAGTGTTGATAATTTACAAGTTTGACAAATTTAGTTGAAACTTAAATAGATTAGTGTACTTGTTTATTATCAACAGCTTCTGATAAATGTTTAACAACAAAATGTTTTGGTAATAAAGAGACATTCTGTAAGTATTTATATAACAGAAATGTTTCATAATAACTTCTGGTTTGCATTAAACAAAGTTAAGAATAATAGGTTTGTGTTATTACTTGTTGGATTTTGTGCAAAGCTATTTAGGTCAAAATGTTATTAGTTGATACATATTAGTAATTAATATCTCTAAGTAAAGCAAGTTATGAGGCTTTATAGTCACCATTAGCAATAAAAGATGTGACTGTATGTGAGACTGTATCCCTTTAAATGTCTATTTTGTGTGTAGCAGTTAGTAATTCTTTACTTAGCTAAGCTGTCAAACTATCATGATTTCTTAAACTGTTTTATTCTTCATCTGTGCTTTAATGTTGCACTTTAAAATATTACCTAAAAGTATTTGAAAATTATTTTTCCAAAAACACAGTGAGTCACTATTGATTTACAGTAAAACTTGAAAAGGTGTAATGCACATGTGACACAAATTCTGTCAGCAGATCTATGATTTTGTCAGTATCCATGCATCATTTGCCTTTGAATATAACCTCATGATGTGTTTCTTTCTGATTCTTGCAGTAGATTCCAACCTTCGTAACATGTATCTTGAACACTGGAAGGACTTGGATGGTAGAAGATTAGAGAGATTTTGGGAAAACATTCTTAGCAGTTGTGATGAAGATGTCCTCCAGTTGTGGAGACAAAACAAAGGTCAAGTTGGTTTTATGGCACAAGAATACAAATATCTTTATAATGGTGAAATATAACTTTTAAGTTTTAGAGTCGTAACTTTTCAGATTGCGTAGTATGAAGTGAAGTTTTTTCTCTGTAAAAACTACTTTAAACAGGGGCTCAGCTGAGATCTACAGCAGGGCACAGATGCTGTGCTAGAGTAGGGTGCTCTGAAAATTGTAAAGTTTTTACTATTTGCACATGAAAAAAACCCAACAAAAAACCACCTATTTCTTACATTTGTTTTAATTCAACAAAGGAGATGAAAATAGTTCATGACGAGCAATCATATATTTGTCATACTACTGTCAACAGTCAAGAGCCATAAACTGTACTGATAAAGGTAATTTCACATGTTGAAACTTAGAACAAAACACTTTTCTAAAGGAGCAGTTTGATTCACTTAAGCCTTAGATACCACACTACGTAGACCCATGCACCTTATGTGCTTCTTCTGTTACTTGACAAATATTACTTGTAAACTATTCTCTATATACATTTCGCTAATACATAACTGCTATTGTAATACATTACCAGAAAATATTTAATCAACAATAATGACCTTAAACTTAACTTACGTAAAAATTAATACTAGAAGATTGGTAATGATGTTTGAAATAATATGTTCCTGTGGTTTTCGTCAGAAGTAACAATACCGGAGAATCAATGGTTGTGATTGAAATAATTCTTTCCTATGGTTATAGTCAGAACTAACAATAGTAGAAGATTAGTGGTGATGTTTGAAATAATACTTTCCTGTGATTATAAATAGTCAGAAGTAACAATACTAGAAAATCAGTGGTGTTGTTTGAAATACTTCCCTGTGGTTATAGTTAGAAGTAACAATACTAGAATGTTAGTTTTGATGTTTAAAATAATACTTCTGTACTTTAATGGTCAAAAGTAATAAATACCAGAAAGTTAGTAGTAATATTGTAAGTAACACTTCTCTGTAGTTACAGAAGTTACAGTATTAGAAAATCAGTAGTAATGTTTTAAGAAACACTGTTACTTTTGTTGTAATTACTTTATTATAATTTTATCAAACATTTATTCATTTCCATCTCTGGCATTACTGTCAAACCATGAAATTAAGAATTACATCATATGGAAAAAATGAAACTAAAAGAAAGTTGACAAAACCACATATTTTAGCATTCAAATATTAGAAACATACAAAAGTGCTTGGAAACTAGATAATTACATGTGACTTTAATAAATTGGTATATAGACCTCATATTGTTTCCTTTGTTGGGGAGGGTGTATGGATAATGAATCGCATCATTTTCACACACACACATACAGATTTGCATATGTCAAAGTCACCAGAGTTACTTACAACTACTGAAATGGCTTTAGTGTACATGTAATTTTAAATTAAAATAAGACTATGAAGGTGCATGTATCTAAAACTTAAAATGATGTTTATCAATCTTGTTATAACAATCATACAGTAATAATAAAGATTTCAGTTGAAACAGAGTTGGTACAGAGGTTACATTAGAGAAACCAAAAATACAAACAGAATAATAAATAAGGAGATTGTGTTTGTATTCCTGAGTGTTTAGATAAAGTAACATGCAGAAAAATCCATTGTATAGAATTGATCTTGCTATGAAAATCGTTATTAAAAACTACTAAAATCAAGAATGAGATGAGGTTAATTTTTTATTTGAGAAACCTGAAAACTCGGGTGCTTTTCAAATATAGATCTTTCATCTTTATGGGTTCACGTGGGTTGTCAGCCATATTGAATTAATATTCAGCTATCCACTTTTCATCTCCCATCCAACTTGTTTTTTTAAAGAAATTATTAATTAATAAAATTTTATAAAAAGCTAATCAAAAGAATAGGATGATGGACTTTTCTTTGAAATCTCTTCAGATACCATTAACTTTCAGTATAATTAAATATTCCTTTTCTTCTTTTTAGTTGTATCATTTTAATTTATTTATTTATTCTTTTCAGTCTTGAAATAATATTTTTTCATTAAGAAGCATTGTGGTAGCTTTTCCACTAGTAAACAAAGAAAGTTGATTACAAAGATTGATGAAAAATATTTATGTATTTGATAGTAAAAGCTTTTTTTTTAAACTGAATTAATAAAATATTTGTTTGACAAAGGAACCTTTTATGTATCTGCAGAGCTGAATCTATAAGTGCAACTGATTAAACACTTAGTTCTTTCAACTTATATTTCAAAAAGAGGGTGATTATTTATCAAGTGCCTGTTTACATGTGATAGAAATGAACTATGTAACAAAATCCATGAATAGAGTTAAAATATTAAATTAGGCTGAAAAATCTTCTTAATTAAATATTTTTACGTTAATTAAAAAGTAGGACTTAATTTGCAAAGGATATAAGATTTGAATAAATGTAATATTTTTATTGTTAATTTTAAAATATTTACAGTGTAATCAAGTACTTAAATTGTAAAGTTACGTAGCATACACGTGTAATATTTTGTAAAAGGCATTGAAGTTATTTTTTGTTGTAGGTAATTATTATTTAAAATTATTGATACAGATTTCTTTAAAATTGAATTTATGAAAGTTTGGGATTTAGAATACATGCACATGAAAATCACCACATGTATTTATTGCATTTTATTCCAAAATAACACCTTTGTTTTTGATGTATATTTAATAATATTGTGTCTGTTTTTTACCTCAGAAGTTGAACTCTAGAATACAAGTGTTAGAAGTCATGAACTTATGAAAAGTAACTGATGATAATACATGGTATTTCAGGGAAGAGTCTGCATATAGACGACTGGTTTTTGAATCTTGGAGAAAGTCTGGGAACTTATAACATTGAAGGGCAAAGAGTATTGAGGGTAAGAAAATAGAATTACATGTAACTTTGTTTGTTGAAGAGGAGATTTCAAGTGCAGAGAAAAAACTATTGAAATAGAGAAATGTATTGTTATTGAAGAGTAGAAGTTAAAGCTGATTTTATATTTCTTAACCAGAGATAAGTTATTGAGAGACAAGCTGTGCTCAGTTTGCTCCTATAGTAATTCAAGGATAAACCATACATACACTGCTGGCCAAAATCTTAAGGCCAATGAACATAAAGAAAAAATGATAGCCAATTTCAAGTGATTGCACATTGAGGTTTTCCACAAGTATTTTGAGGCTACGTCACATGCAGAGGAGCCGACATTGAAACAGTTTTGGAAGACTCAATTTAGCATTCTGGAAGCTGTAAGGACCATTTTCGTAGCATAGCAAGAAGTATTATTACACTGCTTGAGTGTTACATGTTGACCTCTTTCACCAGCAATTCAGGAAGACTCAGAAGTATTTGAATACGTTGCTATTGTACAAAAAGAAACTGTCTCACGTGGTGAATCTGTGGGGCTAGAGGTGTACCAGGATGGTGTAAAAGATTTTGTTAATTCTCAAAATAGGCAGCTCACCACAGAGGACCTGAAAGGACTGAACAGCAAATTGCATATTTTTTCTTTATGTTCAATGGCCATAGGATTTTGGCCAGCAGTGTATAACTGATTTCCACAACTAAAGACTATAAGATCTACTGTATAGGAGACAAGATCTTCAGGGCTATCTTTCTCCAATACATTGTAGATGGTCTAGACTTCCTAAGAGCACAAACAGTCCCATAAAACAAGTAAATATGATATTTCTTCCACTTGCATCTGTATTTTTCTTCATATATGTATTTAAGGTTTTACATTTTCGTTCTGTTTTGTTTTTTACATTGAAAATGGGGGTCTGCCTCTGCAGTCTCGAGGTATATTCACAAGATAAAGTAGGACACTATACAACTCTTTTGTTCCATGTCCAGGATCAGACCCCATCTGGTAGTCTCAGATAACAAGGAATGAGAAGAAATGTATTGTGGAATTAAAACTGAAAATTTTGTTTTTGATGAGTTGAAGAAAAAGAGATTAAACACAGTGTTACGCATAGTAAAACAAGTCTTTATTAAAAGTACATAGGCCAAATTAGATAAGTGCATGAAATTTTGGTCAGCACGTCTTGATTACAGAAGTAGAGAATTGAGTTGTGTATTATCTATTCTCGTGATGTCTCTTGGTATCCTAGATTTGAGCATGATGATACACATACATTAATGATATCATCTATTATCGATGATTCCATTAGTAAAAGTAGAAAGAAAATGTAGACAAAATTATGTTACTAGAGAAAGCAGATATGAGATCTGACATAAATACCTAAGTGGGACAAGCATGTCTGTGTGTGAGTAGCACACAAAATAAGGTCAGAACTTTACAAGGTAGGTGAAATTCTCCAAGCATGTAAATCTGAAATTTATTTTTAATTTCGGTAAACCAGTTACCTTTCTAAGTGTAGAGATGAAGAAAATATAATATTTTTAAAGTACCACTTCTTGATCAATTTCCCTTGTTTCCAAATCTGAACTTAGAAAAACTTAACTTTTATTATAGGTATTAAATTTGTACTATGAAAATTAAGGTATGGGTCATCCATATACCACACTTATACAAGTATAGATAAATAAATTAAATTTGTTAATTGTAAAAAAATCTGTGAAATGAATAAATTATAGTTCAAAATGTTTTAATCTACGTTCTTGTTGTGGTCTATAGTGATTCTATTTGGCTCACCAAGTTTACTATATATTAAAAAAGTAAAGTTTTTGTATCAGTTTTTAGAAAACTGAAATTTTTAGATAAAATCTAAGTATTTTCTCTATATTATAAATTGATGTTTATACATAACATGTTCATGTATTTGTGATACAGATTCTTCTGATACTGCACAACTTGTCCTTTGAAGAACATAACATCTCTGTTTTAGCAGCCAGCTCAGACTTTATCAGGTAGTTTTTAAAGTTTGATTCTTGTGATAAACTAAGTTTTATGAATCAGAAAATTGTAAAAACATACTTTAATTTACACATACATACATTTACACACACACTACACAAAGGCATTCAGGTGATTTGGCATTTACTTGTTTTGTACAAAAAGCATTTCTTAAGATAATTTAATTTAAGGCTAAGAATTTCAAAGTTTTAAAGTCAACAACATAAAACTTATTTCCCCCTTAAAAGAATTGTCTGACAGTTCATATGAGTTTGAAATTAGAAGGTAAAGGTTCAGAAAGATGTTAAAGATATAAAGATTTATGAATTTGCAAATACCCCCTTCTCAAAGTTGGAATTAAGTGTATATATATTTGTCCTTGCAATGACCCATTTTTTAAGACACAAAAATAATTTATCCTTATTTCTCTTCATGTAAATAAAATGGCTGATATATATTGTTTATTTACCACTGTTGTTCCAGTTTTTTCAATATTTTAAATTTAAGAAGGTTTGATATTATTTTTAATATGACCTGAACTTATTAATCATGGCATCAATGTTTGATGAACTGAGAATGGTGTTGCAGTGTAGTTTCAATTAAATTAGTGGGCATGTAGCTCATCAGTAGCTCTTTGTGAAGATATAATAGTGAAATACTGAACTAATAAAGATACATTCTAGACATATGGGTCATTATTTTACTTACATTAATAGAAATTTCTAGTAAAAAGCTGCAGTATCTATTAAAGTTAAAAAATAACTGAAACTTATTATGTAGAAATGCACGAAGCTGTGTACATGCGACATGTTTGAGATTTGGGTAAAAGATTGTACAAGTATATTAAAAAATGTATCATGCATTTTATAGCATCACTTAAATAAATTACACAAGTGTTATATGTATTTGCATCTTAGCTCAAAAGAGACTACTGAAATACAGAGACTATCTCATAAGTTTGTACAGTGCCATTAAACATTTGGTTAAGTTATAATAAATAATGATACCAATTTGTGCAGAGTCATAAGTAAACATTCACTAAAAGTCTCTCAGTGGCACAGTTTTAGTTTTATTTAGTTTTAAATTTTTTATATATCAATTTAAATTGATTGAAGATAACTTTAGAGTACAGTACCTATGCTTAGATATTTCACAGAGCTCAAAGACTTTATACAAAATATTACTATTAGTTTATCCTACTTTGAAAATACTTACAGCTGATATCAGTACAGACAGTAAAGCATCAATGATGGTCATTCAGTATTGATACAACACTTAATATATTTCTTCTTTTGTCACTTGTTCGTTCTTAAAAAGATGGATTTTTAGTTGTCTTGGTCCTTTGAAAATATAGTAATTATAGACCCAACTTCTGACAGAGTAGAAAGATCATGATCTGAACATAACACTTACCTATGTCTTTGTTACTTAATTTTCTACATTCTGCTCTCCTATTTAATCAGATCATTATGTGCCCATTATGCACATGTTAATGTTATTGGTCATTGAAATTTCAAACTGGTACTCCTTGGTACTATGTTATCTGCTGAATTTTACTTTTTACAATAATGGGACATTTTAAATCATACATGTTCTACTAGTATATTAAACTATGTTAAGCAGTCTTTCTTATTTATTCATATGTGTGCATAAATGAGTAACATATCTAGTAATGTTACTAGTGTTAGGTTTCAGGCTTCCACTGTTGTGCCCAACATAATTTGTATAAACCATGTTTAAAAATACTTAAATAGCCTGAAACGTACCATAAGTATGAAACTGTACGATGTGTGTGAGTTTATGTGGAAAGGTATTTATTTTGTATTTTTTTAAGTTTAAAATAAATTATCTTGTTTGGGGTTTAAAGATGTGGAATATACATATAAACACACGAGTTAAAAATTCTTAATGGATTTTTTTATTAATTAGATTGTTTTTTAATATGTTGTATATAAAAGTAATTATATGAGTCTCTTTTCCTTTTACAAATGATAGAGATATATAACTTTCTTTTAATATTTATTTCATTAAGTTTTGCTAGTATTGGTTGCAACAGTGATTTTTGTATCCTGAAGAATATTTTATGTTAATATATATAAACATTTGTTTATTCTTGTTATATACACAAATGTATACTAATTGCTATACATCAGTAAATGACAGAGCATAGTTTCTGTGTGTTGAATAGCCTGATTAAATAATAATGATATAATAAATCATTTAAGCCTAAATTTTAGAAATGCTTACTTAAGAAAAGAATAACACAACATCATATTTCAGACATTGTAAAATAGATTTTGTATTGAATTGCTTGTTAATAACAACATGTAATGTATATTCATGTGACACCTGGCAATGATATTATAAACTGAGCAATTTTTCAGTACTGTACTGCAATATACTAAGACATAACATAAACTTCTGTTGTCCATTTGTTTTTCGAGTAGTAACAGAAACACCACTGTTGCAGGTTACTGTTTCTGCTAGTAATTATTAATCAGTAATATTCATACATCATTGAAAAACATTTAGAAAAAGTGAACATTTTATAAAAAAAGGATTTTTCTGGGAAGTACTGTATGAAAAGAGTGTTCAAATTGTGCTGATACAAACTATAATGTTTGTATATATTAAAAGTGGCACATACTGTTCTAGTGAAAGTCATGTTTTTGTTATGAAAAGAATACTTTTGTTTAAAATTTGTGTTCTGTCATAAACGTTTAGTTGGTTGTTGCACATATGGTATGTGACATACCATAGTTATTTTTCTAATTATCTGGATCTTGAATACCCAAAGTGAAATTTTTATGGATTTGTGTTTGTGGTACCATTCAATAGGTGGCGACACATTGGTTTTCTATTGTTTTTTTGTGGTGTATGTAGTCACATACATATATACATGCTACATCCAATATAGCAAGATATATGCTTGCTAGCAAAAATTACAGTACCTAGCTCTTAGTATTTCTAATTACATTTAACAGGATATCTTTGAAGTACAAACATTTCATTGCTGTAGAAACTTGTTCATAATATATAAGGAAATCCTCAATAGCTATGGCACTTGAAATTCTTTTAGATAGATTTAGAGAAAATCAATTTATGAGACCATTTTTTAAATTGTATTTTTGTGTGCTAACAGAACCATGCATAAGGCACATATACACCTGATCCAATTTTATTACTCATCGGGATCTCTACCAGTCTACCCTTGAATTGAAATTTGTTTAGGCAGGATTACAGCAAATTAATCTATGAGACCTTGAACTTAATCAAGTACACAATTGAAAGGGTTTCACCTTCTGAGTCCAAAAGTTTGTACTTGAAAAAAATGAAAATGAAACTCAGACCCATTCTCTAAGCTGTTATGTTACATCTAAAAATAATTATTTGTTATATATATATATTTTTTTTGTTTAAATGTTGTAATTTTAGGAGATTCCACATGGCTATATTTTCACAGCTTTTAACAAAGTTTTTAATTTACAGGACAGTAATTCTGTATTCTAATTGTTTTGACTTAATTTCAGGATGCTTTTGCTATGTGTACACTGTGAATGGGCCAGATTGAGACAGATAGCCTTAGATACACTTGGAAATATTGCCTCTCAGGTAATGTCTATACATTACATCTTTAATATCTTAGTTAAATAGAAATTTTTACACATTTTATTTATCAGTAATTGTTCTGTGTGCTGTTTTACCTTTAATAACACATATCAATTATTATTATTGAAAATGGACGATGTATGCATTTATTAACAGTTGATAAGGTTTTCTTCCAGTTAGAAATAAAGATTTGCCTTAGGCCTACAAAAAGAATGTAATAATTGTCAATATAGTTATCCTTTACATCATGGGTAATGTACCCATGATCTAATTTTAAGATACTTCATTAAATAAATACAATCCTCAGATATCAGTGGTGATTTACCTTTTGGGAACACACTTCAGTCACATATTATTCTTGACATACAGTAAAAATACTAGGATCAAAAGCCTTGGAGTTCATATTATTGTTGTCAAACACTTGAAGTCTTCATCCAGTATCAAGGATGATGTATCTCTGATGTACAAAAAACAGATGAATTCTTCATATATGAGGGATGTTGTACATACAAAGGATTCCTTAATCGGGTAGACATCAAGCATAATTTACTTCTTACATTCAGGTTGATATTGGAGATAGTATCTTTCTTGCATTGGAAGTACTTTATGACATATGTGTTGAATATAATGTACTTTTTACAGCGTATAAGCCTTTATTAGATAGATGTTGAGGATAATCCAATTCTCACATTGGAGATGGCTTCATGAGTTGTTCTGATAAATGCATTTTTCACAATGGAGAAAACTTTATAAGATAAATGTCTTGGATATTATACTGTCACAGTGAAGATGGCTTCATCAGACAGTTGTTTAAAGTAATGTATTTCTCACAATTGAAAACCATTGTTAAATATATGTCAAGGATAATATACTTGTTACAGTGGAGCTGTATTTCTCAGTTGCCAGGGATTATAAACTTTTGACATACATGTATATATGAAATACCATCATTCCATATCATTGAGGTTGTGTACTTTTGATATACATTGTCAGGAATAATGTATTCTGATTTCAGTGGTGATTCTTTGAATGAGCATCTCAAATAAATCTCTAAATAATTAAAAGTTCATATTGTGAAGTTATATTTTACCAATATTTATTGATTCTAATTTAAGGTTTAATGTTTTCTGTTTTCTTCAGAGAAAGATATTTGAGAGAGAGAAGTAGATCCATTAAAGAATGCTTTCTTCTTTAAAGGTTTCTCTTGAAATAGAAAAGGATCCATTGTCAAGGTTAATGTGGCGAACAGTGACCGAGGGTATCTTGGCGCAAGATCGACATACCACCATCAGATCACTGGAGATTCTAGCCAAATTATGTCAGTTTGAGAGTAATGAGGAAGTGATTGCATTAGAGATTCAGTATGAAGTAAGCTGGTGCTCTTTTGGTGAATTTCTTTCCAATCAAATTTTACATACTTTTTCAAAAATGTTACGTATCTTTAAAGTAATTTTATTATTAATAATTCAAAATACAAACATATAATTATTGGATTACCTGAGTATTTTTTGCAGGTGTTTCTGACACTCTAGAATCTTAGCTTTAGTTTTTTTTTGAGCTGAGCATGACCTGATGGTTAGCATACGGCTCTGAATCATCATTCGTGTCCTGTTGCCACGAAAACGTACTGCATTTTGGGATTGTGTGTGTGTGGTATAAGAGTGACAACAATATTTAACTATTCTGTCAGACAAGAGTAGCCTAAAAGATGATAATTGGTGCTGTTGAATAATCTTCTTTCTCCCCTCAGTGTGGATTCCTGTACGTGGTGAGGGGACCTCCCAGGGAAGGTTCTATTCTTTCAGTTTACCTTCTCTGGGATCTAAACATCCACCCACGCGTATACTGTGCATGGCAACCCATGAAGGGGAGGAGAGGATCCTGGTAGTTGAGGGGTCCAACCCTAACACACCACTTGGGCCTTAAATTCCTGTAGATTGGCAGCCTTGGGTCAGTCGGCTGGTCTACTCAGGCTAGGGTCAACCAAGTACTAGTGTTGGATGTTCTCAATAGGTGTTGTGGACATTATATCTGATGCTGGTGTTTGGGTATAGTGCTCACAAAACCCTGGCGTTCCCTCTATTTATTATGGATACTCCAATTACAAATCTTAATAAAATAGTGAAAAAACAATCTATAGGTAAACAACCACGTCTTGAAGATTCTGAGCAGCAACCGTCACCATCTGTACCATCTGTTGTACCTCATTTTCTTATGTTGCATTCACTTTCAGACAAACCTTTAGGGCAAATGTCTTCCTTTTTCATTCAGAAGGAACTAGAGGGACTTGCTGGCTCTCCAAAGTCAGTAAAGAATCTTTGATCAGGTGACTTATTGGTGGAAACATCCACATCTCAACACAGTGAACTCCATGCAAAGTTGATTCGGGATATACCTATTGAAGTTACACCTCATGCTAAGTTGAATTAATCACAGGGACTTATTCTTGAGAGGGATTTGAAGAACATCCCAGAGTCAGATTCTCATTGGTTTTTTCATCCAAGGAGTTTATGCAGTGAGTCGTATCTCAGTTTGCAAAGATGGAATTATGTTGCCGACGAATGTCCTCATTCTCGCATTTACATCACCACGTCTGCCTGCCACCATCAAAGTAGGTTATCTCATCAATGTATTCCTAAAATCTCGACACGTTTTCCACTATATCCTTGTCCATGGTGGAATCCTGCCTGCCACATGGCACAGAAGTCTCAAAAACGAGCCTGGGATACTTTCCATAGATATCCCACACTCTCAAACCACATCGCTTTTAAGCGGGCCTGTGCACATGCTCGATGGGTAAGACGTCAAAGCCAGAAGGAATCTTGGATTAAGTTCACAACCAGCATATCTTCTACTACTAGTTCCAAAGTCATGTGGGACAAGATTCGAAAGGTCATTGGAAATATAACTCTGTTCCCCTCTCAATCTTGCTCTCTGATGGCCAGGAAGTCGCTGATACCTGGAGCATTGCCAATACTCTTGGTGAAAGTTTTTGCCAGGTATCTAGCACTTTCTGCTTCTTCCTCTACCTTCTTTGTCATCAAGACTCAGGCAGAGCAATCACTTCTTTCCTTTTGGGCTGATTGTCTCTATGACTATAATTATCCCTTTACACTGGTGGAACTCAAACTGGCCCTTCATCAGTCTGGTAGTTCATTGGTTGGACCTGATGATGTACACTATGCAATACTGCACCATCTATCTCCTGCTTCTTTTACTATTCTTTTGATTGTTTTTAACTGGATCTGGCAGGAGAATTTTCTTTCTGATGCCTGGTGCCAGGCTATTGTCCTACCTTTCTCCAAGCCTTTCAAACTACCATCCAGTTGCTTTTATGAGTTGTATCTGTAAGACCTTAGAGAGGATGGTTAATGCTAGTCTTGTTTGGTTTTCCAGTCAAACAACATCTTCTTGCCCACCCAGTGTGGGAGCTCCACCTAGACTACCTGATTTGACTTGAAACATCAATCAAATAAGCCTTTCTCAAACAACATCTTGTATCAATATTCACTGACATTGAGAAGGCTTATGGTACTACATGGAGGTATGGCATTTTGCGAGATCTCCACTTATAAAGGTTATGTGGACATTTGCCCACTTTTATTGACATTTTTTAATGGACAGGTGATTCCAAGTTTTTGAGGGTTTGACACTTTCCTGTTCTTTTTTACAAGAACTTGGAGTCCCACAGGGCTGTATTTTGAGTGTCATACTTTTCAGTATAAAGATTAATGCCATCTCTGCACAACTCCCTCTCACTGTTGTAAATGGGCTTTATGTCCACAACTTTCACATCTCATGTTGGTCATTGAACATGAGGTATATTGAGCAGCAGCTACAGACTTCCCTCAGTCATTTACTGAAGTGGACCACAGCAAACAGTTTAACTTCTCCCTATTTAAAAACCATTGGCATGCACTTTTGCTGTTAATGGGGTAGTAACCCTGATCCCGAACTCCGTGTTGGTAAAGTTGTGCTACCTCTGGTCCCTGAGACAAAGTTCTTGGGGCTTATTTTTGACTGTAAGCTGACCTTTATACCACACATCAAGCAGCTACAAGGCAAGTGTACAAGAGCACTGAACATCTTCCATGTCCTCTCTTCCACCACTTTGGGAGCTGATCGATGTTTTATGCTAAAGATATTTCGTGCTCTTATTTGATAGAAAAGCAGACACTTCTGATTGGAAATACTGTCTGTTTTTTGCTGAATATCTTTTGAACCATCCTTCCATTCCCATTTATACAGATGGTACAAAATCAGGTGTCTGTGTGGGGTCTGCCACAGTTTGTTGTGGTTTGGTGGTTGCTTGCAGAATCCCCTCTACAGCTTCTGTGTTCATTGCTGAACTGTATGCCATTTCTCTTGCTCTGAATCACATAGAAGCTAAGCAGTACTCAAATTGCATCATTTATAGACTCACTTAGTTCTCTACTGGCCCTGGAATCGCTTCATGTTAGTTCACACTCTGTTCTCGCCAATATTCAAAACTTACTTGCCCATTTCTCTTTAATATCTACTTCTATCCAGTTTTTCTGAATACTGGGCCATGTTGGTATTTGTGGGAACGAGCTCGCTGACACTGCAGCTAAGTCTATCTCCTCTGGCACTATCACTGCTGTGCCTATTCCATACATGGACTATGGTCCTGTATTCAAAACTTGGCTCTGTGCCAGCTGGCAGTTGATTTGGAGTGAGCAACGCGAAAACAAGATTTTCCAAATAAAACCCTATATTGGACTTTGGCCGTCTTGCTTCCGTAAGGATTGGAAAGAGGAAGTTGTTCTAACTGGACTATGCATTAGTCACAGTTTTTAACTCATCGTTTTCTTTTATCTGGAACTGATGCACCAGTGTGTAGTTTGTGTAACATTCAAATCACCATAAGCCATATTTTACTTTTTTGTCATCATTATGGCTCTCAACAACAGCACCATTTTAAGCATGTTGTGTTCCAAGGTTTATTCATAACATTAGACAGTATTATTGGTGATGGTGACACTGTCCACCTTGGAAATGTTTTTAGTTTTTTAAAGGCCATTAATCTTTTTAATGCCATTTAAATGTTTTAATTTATACATTATACCTTCTTAATGTGGCTCTCTTTTAGAAATCACAATTCATCTAGTTCGATTTGAAATTGGAAACTGGCCATAACATTAAATAACTCGAAATTAGGACTGGAAAGGCCAACTTCAGGTGACTCATGCTGCTGTTTGAACTATCTGTTTGAACTGCCCTTTAGTCATCCTGGCGAGTTATTATTATAATTTTGCTCCACATCTTTTAAAACCTTTTTATGACTTTCCTTTTTGAAAATGGCCACAACGTCAAATAACTTGAAACCAGGTCTGGAAAGGCCAACTTTAGGTGACTGATGGTGGTTTTTGATCTTACCTGTTAGTCTTCCTAGCAAGTTATGATTATTACAGTTACACTACAGAAAGTCCTTTACAACTTGAATTACTATAGTTTTTCTCTTGACGTTGTAGACTAGATGTAAACATTGGGATGCTATTTATGTTGTTTTTTTTTAAACTTTGTTTTGATTTTCTTTATGAATTTTACTAAATTTAATTTTAACTTTTTACTGGATGTTTGGCACAGATAACCTAGCTGCTTTGTGCCATAAAACACTAAATCAACCAACCAGCCTTCCCTCTAGTCTATCAGTTCAGTGAGGATGGTTATGCACAGATCAACATTATGTTGCTCATGAAAATTCTAAAACAAACAAGTACAAATTTTTATCTTTCAGTGTTTCTCTGAATAATAATACTTGTTATTTTGCACTCATAAAATATTGTGATTGCTATTAGTTAGCCCTCCAGAGGCACAACAGTATGTCAGCAGCCTTACAACACCAGAAATCTGGTTTAGATACATATGGTGGGCAGAGCACAGGCAGCCCATTGTGTAGTTTTGTGGTTAACTTCAATAAAATAGAACAGCTGTTAGTTAATGACTAAAATCTATGTTTGCCATTATCTTTACGTATTTAAGAGTGTTTACTTTATGAGTCAGTTGAGAGTAATCGTGTGACAGAAAGTGAAAATTATTGTCACTGTTGGGCCAGTGAAATAAAAAAGAATATTAGCTTTCTAAAACAAGTTTCCTGAGCAAAATAATCATATACTAAATATAAATTAATAACGTGATAGAATTTGGCTCAAGTACTAAAGTTGGAATTTTATTCTTCTGTTAACTTTAGGTTTGTGAAAGAATGTTTATGTTGCTAACTATCCAGGACATCATGTTGCTCATCCACACTCTTGAAGCATTGTATGCAGTCTCTAGTTTAGGTAAAAGGACATGCGAAAAAATCATCAGAGTCCACAAATGTATTGGTGAGTATAACTATAGAGAATAATTGAACAGTTCCACAGGCCTTTCACTGAGATTTATATTACGTAGTTGATGTTCCTGTGAAGTAATTTTTCATGTACAGTAGCTGGTGGTTAGCTTTTTCTAACTTCTGTAGTAGGGTAATCATTCCTGTTAACATTAAAAGACTGGTAATATAGAAAAAAATGGCTAAATGTTTGTAAATTAAATATTTGAATGTCATGATTTAGTATGTTACAGATGGGTATTTATATCAATTTTGTCTAAAATTTGTTACATGCAGGAAATTAATTATTGCTTATTTTATTTATAATAAAAAAGATGAATAGTTGAAAAAAACATGTTATGAAAGAAAGGTGACTAAATTACGTTTAAATCGCTAAGGAATAATAAAAACTATATGTTGATATGATTGAGAAGTAAGTCTCCATATCAAAATACCACTGATATGGTTTATTTTGATTATATAAAAACAACATTTTAATGTTTATTTTAATGCTGTGTATACATTTTCTAATATATATGTGTGTGTGTGTGTTTTCTAGACCATACTGTATATATTAACATCCTACCTCAATTTTATTGTTAATGCAAACCAGATGTAGTAGTGTTTTTTTAAGGGGTACTGAAGGCTATACTTTCTCATATTAAATAGTGATTATTGTTATGACTTTCACATTTTACAACATAATTGATAATGTGTTGTGTAAAAGCAATTTTGGTAGACCTGCTAACATTTGACCCAGAGAACTGTAAAGAAGGTAACCACAAAAACTTCAAGCTGGTTGAAACATTTGAAGCGGTCAATGAACCTTTTTCTCAGCAGGCTGCTTCTTGTCCTGGAACTCCTTCACATGCAGGTAATAAACAGTATAAATATTTAACAAATGTAGTAATGATCATTTCAGTATTATTATTGCAATATTTAAAAGAACTATTTTTGTTTGTGTGTATCTGTACCTGCAAGTAATGCCACACAGCTTTGAAAATTGCATATACACCAACCAAAACCCATCAGATACTCCTTTTCACTTTTCCTTAAAGGGACCGGTTGGTGATGGACTTTGAGATATATTTTCTTGTTGTGGAAGTGTGAAACATTAATTAGTAAAGAAATAGTAACTTTTTCTAGACATTATCACATTTCCAACATATTGATGGTAAAAAGATGTTTCTTATATTTGATATTATTTGTTTTAAATATAATTAACACTTCATTTGTTTTTTTGTGTTTTTTATGAATTTTAATATATTAGTTACAGCTTAAGTCTAATTTACTGATAATTTTTTTAAGAGTAAAGTTTGAGATTTAAGGCTATTATTCTGAACTCCATTCATACAAGATCATAATTGATGTATACAATTTTTAAACAGTTTTGTAAGATTGTAATATTTTTGTATTTATAACATTTTAAATTGGTTTTTAATATATGTATAATGACTTGCATCAAGTATAACATTTGTAGTTTTAGTATAAATGTGGCTATGGACAGTTTATTGAGTTTTCTTTTAACATGACACTCTGAAGCATCATCTTTAACATCAAATCAAACAGATTCGACAACACAATCATTGGCAGAAGTGGATTCTGAGTCATTTGCATGCAACTGGTAAATATTGCTTGTGAGACACTTGTATGTATTAGTATTTTTGATATCTTATCATTACATGTGTGACATTATTGCGTGTGATTATTTTACTAGTATGGGTATTGTTTGTTAGATACTCTAAGTATATGAAGACAAGTATGATAAAAAAAATTAAATTTTATAAGGACAAATAGTGATTGATGTGCATTGAACTTGTGTAGTTACAATAACACAGAAAGCTTTAATGCTAAAGAAAGCATTGAAACAAAAAAGTCAAAATTACAAATATTGAGTTACTTATATTTTAAAACAATTTATCCGTGCTTTGGTAAATCTCTGTAATTGCTTGTCTTCGCCAAGGTAGGGATAAAACTTTTAAATTTTAAGTAACACAGTTTATATAGTTTCAACTTTCTTATTTCAGTACATTTTGTATCTTAAAACTTTTTGTATTACTCTAGCTAGCAATTTGCATATATAAATTGCTCTCTACTTGTCTTTATAAAATTAATAAAGTTTATTATATTTGTTTGTTTCCTTCCTATTAGTTGTATATTGTGCAGTACAAAGTTTGGACACGTGTATGCAGTTTCATTATCTCTACCAACCTACCCTCAAATTTAATCATATGCTCAAAATAGCACATTGTCTGTTACATATATATATATATATATATATATATATATATATAACAGACAGTGTATTGTTATATACGTATATGAACGTTTATATACTAGTATAATTTTCTGTAGTATAAGCTTTGATTCTTCTGAGCTGATACTCTGAAATACTTGTAATATTCAGATATTTTTCAAGGTAGTTTTAAATGTGTGATTTGTATGGCCACCATATTGTTTCATTGTGATCTCTACAATTACATGCCACAGTACTTGATGATTAATATTTTTAGCATCCTAATACTATATGTGTTGTGTTGTGTTAGTAACATAGATATTGTTTGTGTGATGCTCTATTGACACATATTTTTGTTAGTATCTGTATTTGTGATACTGTATGTATTGGTATTCTGTATGATTATGTTGTTAATTATGGATATTGTTTGTGTGATGCTCTGTTAAAATATATTTTTATTAGCATCCCTGTCTTTGTAATACTATATGTGTGTTGGTATTGTGTATGATTGTGTTGTTAATTATGGATATTCTTTGTGATGCTTTGTTAAAACATATTTTTATCAGTATCCTTATTTTTGTGATATTGTATGTGTTGGTATTGTGTGTGATTATGTTTTTAATTATGGATATTGTTTGTGTGATTCTCTGTTAAAACATTTCTATCATTATCCCTGTCTTTGTGATACTATTTGTGAAGGTATTATGTATGAATAAGTTGTTAATTGTGGATATTGTTTGTATGATGCTGTGTTAAAACATGTTTCTGATAGTATCCTTGTCTTTGCCCCTCAGTGTGGATTCCTGTATGTGGTGAGGGGACCTCCCAGGGAAGGTTCTGTTCTTTCAGTTTACCTCTTCTGGGATCTAAACATCTACCTATGTGTTTGCCATGCGTGGTGACCTGTGAAGGGGAGGAGAGGATCCTGGTGGTTGAGGGGTTCAACCATGACACACAATTTTGGCCTTGAATTCCTGTAGACGGGTGGCCTTGGGGTGGGCTCACTTGGGTCAGTCGGCTGGTCCACTTGGGCTAGGGTCAACTATGTACCAGTGTTGGATGGTCTCAACAGGTGTTGTGTACATTATATCTGATGCTGGTGTTTGGGTATAGTACTCACGAAACCCTGGTGTTGCTGCATTGTCCTTGTTTGACATTGTAGTGCATCTCTCCTAGGGCACCATGGTGGGTGAGGTCAGTGGGCACCAAAATTTCCCTCTCTTTATTATAGATACTCCAATTAAAAATCTTAATAAAATAGTGAAAACACAATCTTTTGGTAAATGACCACATCTAGAAGATTCTGAGCAGCAATCCTCACCATCTGTACCATCTGTTGTACATCATTTTCTTTTGTTGAATTCACTTTCAGACAAACTTTTAGGGCAAATGTCCTGAAATATTCCTTTTTTATTATGGATTCTCCAAATAAAAGCTTAAATAAAATAATGAAAAACTCCATAGGTAAACAACAACGTCTTGAAGATTTTGAGCAGCAGTCTTCAACATCTGTAACACCTGTTGTACATCATTTTCTTATATTACATTCTCTTTCAGACAAACCTTCAGGGCAAATGTCTCCCTTTTTCATTCAGAAGAGGCTAGAGGGACTTGCTGGTTCTCCAGAGTCAGTAAAGAAGCTTTGATCTGGTGACATATTGGTGGAAACATCCACAACTCAACACAGTGAACTCCTCTTGCATTCAAAGACAATTGGGGATATACCTATTGAGGTTACATCTCATGCTACTTTGAATTCTTCATGAGGAGTTATTGTTAAGAGGGATTTGAAGAACATCCCTGAGTCAGAGATTCTCGCTGGTTTTTCTACCAAAGGAGTTTCTGCAGTGAGACATATCTCTGATTGCAGAGATGGAATTATGATGTCGACCAACCTCCTCATTCTGACATTTGCATCACCATGTCCACCTGCCATCATCAAGGCAAGTTTTCTTAATTGCAGGGTATGGCTATACATTCTAAACCCTCTCAGATGTTTCAAGTATCAGCAGTTCTGTCACTCAAGAAAATCACGTCGTGGTTCCTTGACATGTGCTCGTTGCAGTGGCAAGGACCATAATGCCTACGAGTGTGAAACGGACCCTCATTGCATCAATTGCAATGGCTCTCACCTACTTTCGTTTTTGCCCTAAATGGTTGGAAGAAAAAGAGGTACAACATTTGAAAACAATTCATAACATTACTTATCCTGAGGCTCGAAAATTGCTGTCCACCACCTCATCTCGGATGTATGTTGCTGTACTTCATTCCACTACTACAGTGGGAGTGCAGATGGATCTCTCTGTACCTCCAAAATAATTGTTCTTAAACAAAATGAAAAGTCTTTTGATCTCCATGGTTAAAAAGGTTGATGAATCAACTTCAGCACCCATCTCTGTCCCTTCCTTACATTCCAACAAATCCCTAGATCCCCTTCCTTTGGTTTTGGGTACAGGCATTTCCTTAGGTACATCTTCTTCTCCTTCCCCAAGATGCAAAATGATCATTCATTCACATTCTCGGTTGCTGAAATCCTCTTCCAACAACAAAGACCTGCCAAATCAGTACAAGGCAGGATCCATGGAGGCTGATAGATCTCCTTCGATTAAAGACAGTAAAGAAAAAAGATGTGGTTATAAACAGAAGGGTTCTCGCCCAATTCACCTACACATAAATAAAAATGGCCACCTTGATATAATGGACCTGTCAAGGTTTACGTTCTAATTTGGATGATGCCAAAACACTGATTGCTTCCTACCATCTTGTATGTATTTCCTTACAGGAAACATTTCTGAAACCTGCCAATATAGTCACCTTTCAGCAGTTTTCTTTGTACAGAAATGACAGGCTGTGTGATGGATGAGTGCATGGAGGGCTGGCACTGTTGGTTGATCAGCGTGTGCCCACCCTGTCTTTGCCACTTGACACACCCTTGAAGGCCATAGCCATCCATGTTTCCTTGGGTCGTACTATCACTGTTTGATCTCTTTACCTGTCACCTGGAGAGACCTATGATCAATCAGCTCTTGATGCTCTCATTGAACAGATACCATCTTCCTATTTAATCCTGTGGGACTTTAATGGACATCATCCCCTCTGGGAAAATGCCAATATTGATAGGAGGGGTGCTTTGTAGAGTGTCTGCTCTCTGATCACAACCTTTCTCTTTTCAGTACTGGTTCTTATACTTATTTTCATGCACCTAGTCAGTCTTTTACTGCTGTTGATCTCTCAGTTTGCTCCCCTTCACTCTTCTCCCATTTTTCATGGAGGGTTGACAATAATCCACGAGGGAGGGAAATTTTCCTATAATTTTGAGAGAGAGACTGGCTGTGGTCGATGTGACCCGACCCATGTGCCCCTCTTTCACTGCTCTTGCAGAACTTGATCCTGCCATCATCTGTAAGCCATCAATAGATGAATGTGTGGCAAAAGTAACTGACTGTATTATACAAGCAGCTGCTCAATGTATTCCTAAAACCTCAAAATGTTTTCCACGATATCCTTTTCTGTGGTAGAATCCTGCCTGCCACATGGCATTGAAGGCTCAAAAATGGGCCTGGGATACTTTTCATAGGTATTCCACACTCTTGCACTGCATTGCTTTCCAGCAGACCTGTGCACATGCTCGGTGGGTAAGATGTGAAAGCCCGAAGGAATCTTGGATTAAGTTCACAATCAGCATATCTTTCACCATGAGTTCCAAAGTCATGTGAGACAAGAATCAAAAGGTCAGTGGGCAATATAACTCTGTCCCCCTCTCGATCTTGCTCTCTGATGGCCAGGAAGTAGCTGATACCTGGAGTATCACCAATACTCTGGGTGAAAGCTTTTGCTGGGTATCTAGCACTTCTGGTTCTTCCTCCACCTTCTTAGCCATCAAGACTAGGGCAGAGCAATCACCTCTTTTCTTTCGAGCTGATTGTCCCTGTGACTTTAATTGTCCATTTACAGTGGTGGAATTCAAACTTGGCCCTTCATTGGTCTAACTGTACATCAGTTGGACCTGATAATGTACATTATGAAGTGCTGTGCCATCTATCTCCTACTTCTATTGCTATTCTTCTGATTTGTTTTTAACTGGATCTGGCAGAAGAATATTTTTCCTGATGCCTAACACCAGGCTATTGTCCTACCTTTCTCTAAGCCTGGGAAGGATCCCAAGATTTCTTCAAACTACCATCCAATTCCTTTGACGAGCTGTCTCTGTAGGACCTGAAAGAGGATGATTAATGCTCGTCTTTTTCGGTTCTTTGAATCAAGCAACCTTCTCTCGCCCACCTAGTGTGGGTTCCGGGTACAACGCTCCACCATGGATCACTTGATTTGACTTGAAACGTCCATCAGAGAAGCCTTTCTCAAATAACATCTTGTATCAGTATTCTTTGACATTGAGAAGGTTTATGATACAACTTGGAGGTATGAAATTTTGCGAGACCTCCATATATATATATATATAGTTACGTGGCCATTTGTCCATTTTTATGAACAGGAGATTCCAAGTTCATATGGGTTCAACACTTTTCTGTTCTTTATATGCAAAACCGGCTCGTTTGGGTTGAGAAAATATTTTACATAGAAGAGCGAACAACGTTTCGACCTTCTTCAGTCATCGTCAGGTTCACAAAGAAAGAGGTAACTGACTGGAAGCTGACCACATGTTTGAAAGGGGTTGTGTAACTGAGTGTCGGAATGTAGAGGGCGGTGTTAGATGTTTGAATATATAATTTTATTTATTTTATTATATTAATATAGGTATAATGGCGTTCCTTTATATTGGTTTATTTTGGGTTTAAGTTGTTGTATAAGTAAGGCTTCTTTAATTTTACGTTTGTTTATGTTTGTTTCTTTATTTAGTATTTGAGTGTTTTCTATGGTTATGTTGTGTTTATTTGACTTGCAGTGTTCAAAACGTGTGAAGGTGACTTTTATGTTCTTTGAATCTGGTTTCCATTTTTTACTTGTTTCTCCAATATAGAAGTCATGGCAGTTATCACATTGTATTTTGTAAATAATGTTGGTGTGGTGTTTGTCAGTGTAGTTTTTACATAGTATAGACCTCAGTTTTGTGCCTGGTTTTTGAATAAATTTGGTATTAACTAGAATGTCATATTTTGTTACTAATTTTTGCCAAATGTTGGTTATTTGTTTGCTGATGTCAGGAATATATGGTATACTGCAGTATATGGTTTCATGATTTTTTGATTCTTGAGGTATATTTACTTTAGTTGGTTGATTTTGCTTTCTTTCTAGGTGTGTGCGTATAATGTTTTCTACGGTTTGTGGGGGAAACTTATTGATGTTGATGAAGTATTGTTTTATTTTGTCTAATTCATCGTTAATTTTATCTGGTGAGCATAGTTTTATGGCTGTGTTTATTTGGTTTCTTAGTATGTTGAGTTTTTGTTTTGTTTCATGTGCTGAGTCTCAAGGAATGTATAGTCTAGTATGGGTGATTTTTCGGTGGATTTCTGTTTTGAATTGTGTGTCGGTTCTTGTAATTTTGAGGTTAAGAAATGATATTTGATTGCTTTCTTCCTGTTCACATGTGAAGTTAATGTTGGGATGTATAGAGTTAATGTGATTGACAAAATTAAGTATGTGTTCTGTAGATTTGAATCCTGCAACCGTGTCATCTACATATCTGTACCAGTATAGTGGTGGATGTAATGCTATGTTAATTGCTTGTGTTTCAACTTGTGTCATAAAAATATTGGCTAGAACTGGTGATACTGGGTTGCCCATGCTTAGGCCATTTGTTTGTATATAGTTTTGGTTGTTGAACATGAAGTTTGTCTTTATCGTGGTGAATTCTATTAGGGTTGCTAACTGGTTACTGGGAATTTCTATGGTTGGGTTAGGGTCTCTGTGTAAAATATTTTCTCAACCCAAACGAGCCATTTTTGCATATAAATTTCTCAACAAGTGGGTTTCTCGACATCACTGACTTTCCTGTTCTTTTCTACAGGAACTTGAAGTCCCTCAGGGCTGTGATTTGAGTGTCACACTTTTCAGTAAAGAGTAATATAAATTTCTCAACAAGTGGGTTTCTCGACATCACTGACTTTCCTGTTCTTTTCTACAGGAACTTGAAGTCCCTCAGGGCTGTGATTTGAGTGTCACACTTTTCAGTAAAGAGTAATGCTATCACTGAACAACTTTCTCTTACTGTTGCAAACAGGCTCTGTGTCAACGACTTTCACATCTCATGTCAGTTGTCGAACATGAGATATATTGAGTGACAGCTACAGATTGCCCTCAATTGTTTACTGAAGAGGACCACAGCAAATGGCTTCAACTTCTCTCTCTCTCTAAAACCTTTTGCATGCACTTTTGCTGCCAACGGGGTATTCACTCTGATCCTGAACTCTGTATTGGTGAAGTTGTGCTGCCTGTGGTCCCTGAGACAAAGTATTTGGGGCTTATTTTTTACTGTAAGCTGACCTTTATACCACATATAAAGCAGCTACGGGTCAAATGTACAAGAGCACTGAATATTTTCTCTTCCACCACTTGGGGAGTGGATCGATGTTCTATGTTAAAGATATATCGTGCTCTTATTCAATCAAAACTCGACTATGAATCACTGGTCTATGGCTCTGCCAGGACCTTGGCCTGATGAATGCTGGACACCATTTATAATCAAGGACCACGGCTCTGCACTGTGGCTTTCCACAATTTCCCAGTTCAGAACTTATACATAAGAGTCTCATGAACCTTCTTTGCACATCCACCATTTGCAACTGTCTTTACTATATGTTTTGTAACTTCCTTCCTTACCAAAGCATCCCACCTGGGGTTGTGTTTTCCTTCCTTGGTGGATGATCTGCCATTGCTCCTTTTTGCCTTTGTATCCAGGCACAGTTGGATGAATTGGATAACATTGTTATATTCACTGGTCAGCCCATCCCACCATGGCTTCTTACAGTCCCCAAATGTGGTCTATCTTCAAGTCATCTGAGAAAAGCAGATACTCCCAATATAATATAATATAATATAATAAAAAATAATAAATATATATGTAAATATATTGTGTTATATGTAGTCATTCTAGCACAAAAAAAGCATAATTTATATATACTTCCTAAATTTTTATGATGGTTATGAGGTTAGTCAAGTGAAAAGCAATGCATAGTTAAGAGTATAGAAAATAATGTAAAATATAAGTCTTATTGAAAACAAATGTTTGAAATGTATTTAGGAAGTTTTAGAGATTACGCAAATAATATTTGAGATTTTTTGGGATGAAGAACAGTTTTTTTAATCATAAAATCATTTTTCACTCAGAATAGTAACAAAACAGATATTTTCACAAACAAATGTTTAGTAAAAATGTTTCATTAAAAAATCTGATTTTTTGTGTCCAAAATACTTGTAATCTTTACTAAATGTCTACCAAATTTTGTGAAGATACACATGCTGTATCAAAAGTTATAGCACAAACACTTATTGTGTGCAAATGTGTGGTCGAATTCGTGTATATTGCACTAAGCCCATTACAAAAAATTTAAATACTCCAGAATGTTTTTTCTTTTCCTAATATAAATGAAATTGAACATTAGTTTTATTATGTGAATCAAATTGGCATCTGACATACATACAAGAAACACTTTGTTTGTACGTAACTGTATGTAGCATTAGAGATGTTTGTTTTTAAGAGTATTGTCACTATGTACGCACACAGAGGATTAAGTTACATTGTTCATTTTGTATGCTTCTTTCTTTAAAATGTTCTCGGAAGCTTTAAGTTACTCCCTTTTCATATGCACTCTATTTTCCAAAATCTTACGACCTATTTTTCCATTTCAAGGTTGGTGAATGCATATGAAGTCAGCTTGGGCCATTCAGTAGCAAGGAATGACCTGTATGCCGAATACGTCACAGCATGCAACAAGGCTGGACGAAAAGGAGTTGTAAATGCCTGTGTCTTTGCCAACTGTGTGAAGTAGGTAAACTCTAGATCAACTTTATCAGCTTCTTAAAAGTGTTTCAGTACTTTTTTATCCAGTGACAACTGGTATATTAAAAACAGTGTATTTGTTAACCCTATTGCCACGAGAATTCTTTACTGTGCATATCACAAGATTTGAATGATATACATTCAAAGTTTTATTTTAGTAGTATACAAGTTTTAAGCTCTTGATTTTATAAGGCAATGTTTTAAAAAATCTTGAATTTCCTCTAGTGTGACACACGACTAATTTCCTGTAGACACTTTTCTTTTATTCACTTCATTTCCAAAAAGTACAAAATTCAATGTAAATTACTTGATAAAATTGTCATTGCTCAGACAAACCATAATTTTTATAGCCTTCAATTTTGTTTGGTTACAGAGTCATCAAATAGAAAATTAGACCCCTCTTGCCACTCCCACCTGTCACATGCTCTCTATCAGGATTTCTTAATAGTTCTCTCTTTTATTTAATTCTGTATTACATATAACCCCCTCGGTGTGGATTCCTGTACGTGGTGAGGGGACCTCCCAGGGAAGGTTCTGTTCTATCTGGTTACCTTCTCTGGGATCTAAACATCCACCCACGTGTTTGCCGTGGGTGGTGACCCGTGAAGGGGAGGAGAGGATCCTGGTGGTTGAGGGGTCCACCCGAACACACCACTTTGGCCTCGAATTCCTGTAGATGGGCGGCCTTTGTGTGGCCCCTTGGTCAATCGGCTGGTCCACTTGGGCTAGAGTCAACCAAGTACCAGTGTTGGAAGTTCTCAACGGGTGTTGTGGACATTGTGCCTAATGCTGGTGTTTGGGTATAGTGCTCACGAAACCCTGGCGTTGCTGCATTGTCCTTGCATGACATTGTAGTGGGTCCCCTCGTAGGGCTCCATGGTGGGTGGGGTCAGTGGGTACCGAAATTTTTCTTTTCCCTATGGATCCTCTAAAAATTTAAATAAAATTGTAAAAAACAGTCAATGGGTAGCGACCACGCCTTGAATACTCAGAACAGCAATCTTCAACATCAGTAACACACGCACCTCATTTTCTTATATTACATTCTCTTCGAAAACCTTTAGGGCAAATGTCCCCTTTTTTATTCAAAAGAGACTAGAGGGACTTGCTGGCTCTCCAAAGTCAGTAAAGAAACTTCGATCTGGTGACATATTGGTGGAAACATCCACATCCCAACACAGTGAACTCCTCTTGAATTCAAAGGCAATTGGGGATATACCTATCGAGGTTACACCCCATGCTACCCTGAATTCTTCACGAGGAGTTATTGTTGAAAGGGATTTGAAGAACGTTCCCGAGTCAGAGATTCTCGCTGGTCTCTCCACTCAAGGAGTTTCTGCAGTGAGGCGCATCTCCACTCGCAAAGATGGAGTTACATTGCCAACAAGTACCCTCGTTTTAACATTTACTTCACCACGTACACCTGCCACCAACAAGGCAGGTTATCTCATTTGCAGGGTTTGGCCATACATACCAAACCCTCTTCGATGTTTCCAATGTCAGAGATTCGGCCACTCAAAGACATCTTGTCGTGGTTCCCTGACATGTGCTCGTTGTGGAGGCAAGGACCACGATGCCTATGACTGTGACATGAACCCACATTGTGTAAACTGCAATGGTTCTCACCCCTCTTACTTTCATTCTTGCCCAAAATGGTTGGAGGAAAAAGAGGTGCAGCATTTGAAAACGACACATAACATTAGTTATCCTGAGGCTTGGAAATTGCTGTCCACAACTCCATCTTGGACATATGCTGCTGCACTTCATTCCACAACTACAGTGGGAGTGCAGACAGATCTCTCTGTGCCTCCAAGAGAATCGTTTTCAAAACAAATGAAAAGCCTTTTGACCTCCGTGGTTAAAAAGGTTGATGAATCGTCTTCCACACCCATCTCTGTTCCTCCCATACCTTCCAACAAACCTCAAGATCCATGTCCTTCAGTTTCAAATACAGGCATTTCTTCTGATACATCTTTTCTCCCACCACAAGAGACAAAACAATTATTCGTTCACGCCCTCAGTCACTGGATTCCCTTCCAATAACAAAACCTGCCCACCCGACCCAGAGCAGGATCCATGGAGGTTGATAGACCTCCTCCGACTAAAGACAGTAAAGAAAAAAGACGTGGTCGTAAACCGAAGGGTTCTCCAGCCAGTTCACCTACCAGTTCTTAAAAATGGCCACCTTGATACAATGGAACTGTCGAGGTTTACGTTCTAATCTGGATGATATCAAAATGCTGATTGCTTCCTACCATCCTGTTTGTCTTTTTTTACAAGAAACATTTTTCAAAACTGCTGATACAGTCACCATTCTGCAGTTTTCTCTGTACAGAAATGACAGGTTGTGTGATGGTCGAGTACATGGAGGGGTGGCACTGTTGGTTGATCAACACGTGCCCACCCTGTCTTTGTCACTCAACACACCCTTGGAGGCTGTAGCCATCCGTGTTTCCTTGTGTCATACCATTACTGTTTGTTCTCTGTACCTGTCCCCTGGAGAGACATATGATCAATCAGATCTTGATGCTCTCGTTGAACAATTGCCATATCCATTTCTAATCCTAGGGGATTTTAATGGACATCATCCCCTCTGAGGAAGTGCTATTATTGATGGGAGGGGCCGATCTGTTGAGTGGATGCTCTCTGATCACAATCTTTCTCTTTTCAATACTGGTTCTTCCACTTACTCTCATGCACCTAGTCAGTCCTTTACCACTATTGATCTCTCAGTTTGCTCCCCTTCATTATTCTCCCATTTTTCATGGAGGGTTGACAGAAATCCACTAGGCAGTGATCATTTTCCGAACCTTTTGAGAGAGGCTGGCCGTGGTCGATGCCACCCTACCCGCGTGCCCTGGTGGAAGTTGGATCAGGCAGACTGGTCCACTTTCACTGCTCTCACAAAACTTGATCCTGCCATCGTAAATCAGCAATCAATATACGACTGTGTAGCAGTGGTAACTGACTGTATTACACATGCAGCTGCTCAGTGTATTCCTAAAACCTCGACACGTTTTCCACGATATCCTCGTCCGTGATGGAATCCTGCTTGCCACTTAGCTCGGAAGGCTCAAAAGCGGGCCTGGGATACTTTTCGTAGATATCCCACACTTTCAAACCGGGTTGCTTTCCAACGGGCCCGTGCACATGCTAGGTGGGTAAGACGTCAAAGCCAGAAGGAATCTTGGATTAAGTTCACAACCAGCATATCTTCTACCACCAGTTCCAAGATCATATGGGACAGGATTCAAAGGTTAATGGGCACTACAATTCTGTCCCCCTCTCGATCTTACTCTCTGATGGTCAGGAGGTGACTGATGTTCGGAACATCGCTAACATTCTTGGTGAAAGCTTTTGCCGGGTATCTAGCACTTCTGCTTGTTCCTCCACCTTCCTGGCCATCAAGACTTGGGCAGAGAGTTCACCTCTTTCCTTTTGAACTGACTGTTTCTTTGACTATAATTGTCCCTGTACCCTGGTGGAACTAAAAATGGCCCTTCATCGGTCTGCCAGTACGTCTGTTGGACCTGATGATATTCATTATGACATGCTGCACCATCTATCTCCTGCTTCTCTTGATGTCCTTCTGATTGTTTTCAACCGGATCTGGCAGGAGAATGTTTTTCCTGGTGCCTGGCACCAGGCTATTATTTTACCTTTCTCTAAGCCAGGAAAGATCCCAAGATTCCTTCAAACTACTGTCCAATTGTTTTGACGAGCTGTCTGTGTAAGACATTAGAAAGGATGGTTAATGCTCGTCTTGTTTGGTTTCTTGAATCAAACAACCTCCTCTCGCCCACCCAGTGTGGGTTCCGTCGACAGCACTCCACCACAGACCACCTAATTGCCTTGAAACATCTATCAGAGAATCCTTTCTCAACCGCCAACATCTTGTATCAATATTCTTTGACATAGAGAAGGCTTACGACACAACATGGAGGTATGGCGTTTTGTGAGACCTCCATACATATGGGTTACATGGCCATCTACCCATGTTTATTAAAAATTTTTTAATGGACAGGAGATTTCAAGTTCGTATGGGTTCGACACTTTCCTGTTCTTTTGTACAGGAACTTGGAGTCCCTCAAGGCTGTGTATTGAGTGTTACACTCTTCAGTTTAAAGATAAATGCCATCACTGAACAACTCCCTCTCACTGTTGCGAATGGGCTGTATGTCGACGACTTTCACATCTCATGTCAGTCGTCAAACATGAGATATATTGAGCGGCAACTACAAACCGCCCTCAATTGTGTACGGAAGTGGACTCTGGCGAACGGCTTTAATTTCTCTCTCCAAAACTGTATGCATGCACTTTTGCCATCGACGGGGTATTCACCCTGATCCTGAACTTCATATCGGTGAAGTTTTGCTGCCAGTGGTCCCGGAGACCAAGTTCTTGGGTCTTATCTTTGATCGTAAACTGACCTTTATACCACACTTAAAGCAGCTTCAGGTCAAATGCACAAGAGCACTGAACATCCTCCGTGTTCTCTCTTCTACCAGTTGGGGGGCAGATCACTGTTCAATGTTAAAGGTATATCGTGCTCTTTTAGATCGAAACTCGATTATGGATCAATGGTCTATGGCTCTGCCAGACCTCGCCTTAAAGATGCTGGACCCAATTCATCACCAAGGACTTCGACACTGCACTGGGGCTTTCCGTACCTCTCCAGTTCAAAGTATATACATTGAATCTCATGAACCTTCTCTACATCTTCGCTGTTTGTAACTATCTTTACAATATACTTCGAAACTTCATTCCTTACCAAAGCATCCCACCTGGAAATGTGTTTTCCTTCCTCGGTGGGCAGTACTTTTTCAGAACAGACGATCTGTCATTGCTCCGTTTGGCCTTCGCATCCGGGCACAATTGGGTCTGTCCTTGGATAACATTGCAGATTCCACAGGTTGGCCCATCTCACCATGGCTTATTACAGCCCCCAAATGTGACCTTTCTTTCAGTCACCTAAAAAAGGCAGATTCTCCAGATTGGAAGTACCGTCTTTTATTCAATGAATATCTTTCAAACAATCATTCAGTTCCCATTTATACAGATGGTTCCAAATCAGGTAATTCAGTGGGCTCTGCTATGGTTTGCTATGGGTCAGTAGTTGCGCTCAGAATCCCTTCTACAGCTTCTGTGTTCACTGCTGAACTGTATGCCATATCGCTTGCCCTGGATCATATTGCAGCTGAGCAGTACTCCAACTGCACTATTTATACTGATTCGCTTAGTTCTATACTTGCCTTGGAATCGCTACACATTAGCTCACATCCTATTCTCGCTGATATTCAAACCGACTGGCCCATTTCTCATTAGCAGCTACTTCAATCCAGTTTTTCTGGATACCAGGCCATGTTGGTATTCGCAGGAATGAGCTTGCAGACATGGGAGCTAAATATGTCTGCTTCAGCACCATCACTCCTATGCCTATTCCGTAGATGGATTATGGTGTTGTCTTCAAGGCTCAGCTCCGTGCCAGCTGGCAGTCCATTTGGAGTGAGCAACATGACAACAAACTTTTTCAAATCAAACCTGAAATTGGACTTTGGCCATCTAGCTTCCGTAAAGTTCGGAAGGAGGAAGTTGTTCTCACTAGGCTACGCATTGGTCACAGTTTTTAACTCATCATTTTCTTTTATCTGGAACTGATGCACCAATGTGTAGTTTGTGTAACACTCAAATCACTATCAGCCACGTTTTACTTTCTTGCCATGGTTACAATTCTCAACGACGGCAATATTTTAAAGATATTTTTTCCCAGGGTCAGTCTGTAACATTGGACAGAGTTATTGGTGATGGTGACTCTGTCCACCTTGATAATGTTTTTAATTTTTAATGGCCATTAATTTTTTAATCTCATTTAAGTGTTGAATATTTATTCATTACACCTTTTTATTTGTGGTTCCTTTTTTGCAGTTTTAATCTCTCTCCTTCAATTTGACATTGGGCATTGGCCAGAATATTAAATAACTCGACACCAGGACTGGAAAGGCCAACTTCAGGTGACTAACGCTACTATTTGAACTATCCGTTTGAACTACTCGTTAGTCGTCCTGGCGAGTTGTTATTATACTTTTGCTGCATATCATTTCACACTTTTACTACTTAACTTTTTAGTACTGGCCATATTGACTTAACCCGGAACCAGGACTGGAAAGACCAACTTCAGGTGACTGACGGTGGTTTTTATACTTACCTGTTAGTCTTCCTGGCGGGTTATGATCATTACCATTCTGCTACAGGTAGTCCTTTACAACTTTGTTGACTGGGTGTCAATATTGGTTTTTACGCCATTTTCTGTTTTAATTGCCGTTTTGCTTTTATCTTCAATTACTTTTACAAATTTTACTCCATTTACTTGAATATATCTTTTTACTGGACATTTGGCTACTCATTATTACAATTTTGCGGAGTCTCTTTTAAAACTTTTATTCTTTTACATTTTGATAATAGCTGCTATGACACATAACCCGGAACCAGGACTGGAAAGGCCAACTTCAGGTGATTGACGGTGGTTCTTGAACTTACCTGTTAGTCTCCTGGTGGGTTATGATCATTACCATTTTGCTAGAGTAAATATTTTACAACTTTGAAGACTGGATGTTACCATTGGTTTTTACACCATTTTCTGTTTTAATTGCTATTTTGTTTTTACCTTCATTTACTTTTACAAATTTTACTCCATTTACTTGACTTTATCTTTTTACTGGACATTTGGCTACTCATTGTTACAATTTTGCTATGTATCTTTTAAAACTTCTATTCTTTTACATTTTGATACTGGTTGCTATGACACATAACCCGGAACCAGGACTGGAAAGACCAACTTCAGGTGACTGACAGTGGTTCTTGAACTTACCTGTTAGTCTTCCTGGCGGGTTATGATCATTACCTTTTTGCTGGTGTAAATACCTTACAACTTCTTATACTCTGCCTTCTATCTTAACATTGAAGACTAGGTGTAAACATTGGTTTTATACTTTTTTGTTTTACCTTCATTTCCATTTATGTCTACTACTACATTTATTTATTTATTTTTTACATTTTTACCGAATGTCTGGTGCAGATAGCCTCGCTGCTTTGTGCCATAAAACACTAAATCAATCAATCAATCAATTACATATAACAATAGAAATCCAATGAAGTATTATATTACATTGTTTTCTGAACAGAGAATTGTCAATTTCACTGGTAGTTCAATCTTCCTTCCCCAGGAAAGATAATGATTAGCTTGGATGATTTTGTAAAAGCTCTTATTGCATAGTTTGAAAGCCAGAAAAATTGTGGTAGTTAAGCAAAATTGTCTACGTTTTGTATGTTATTATTCTATGTTCTAAATTATTTAATACATTATTATCATTAGTATGAAAAAGTAGGGTTAAGCATCCTTAACAATCAACAGCAACAAAAAAAAGAACATCTGGGTAAGTATTTTATTTTTTAGTTTTCATGTTTATTCCTTTATTTATTATCATAAGAGTAACTGAAATCTATAAATAGTGATTTCTAAGTTTGTTAAGGTTAGATTGGTAAAACAAATAATAATATAATGAAATGTTTCATGAGGCAAACAGTTTGTGTGTAACGTAATTTGATTTCACAACATGACCTCCACATTCTCCAAGTTAGACACAGTTAAAAGGGCAATAAAAGAATAAAATTATAAACAAATCTATACTGTTACAGTTTAAAGTCATTATAGAAGAAAGGGTGTAATGAAGATTTATTTCAATATATTTTTAGGTGGTTATGAGTTCAGCCAAAGTGACCAATGTTGTTTAGAGTTACAGTAGAGACAATAAAAGATAAAGTATAAAGTTTTACTAAAAACAAACATTTGAAATGTATTTGGAAGATTTTAAAAACCCCACAAATGAAATTTGAGATTTTTGAGATGAAGAAAAATATTTTTAATATTAACATGAAAGTTAATTTGCACATGGACTATTCAAAACAAATAATTGAAATATTCAGAGACAAATCTTTCTATACTTTACTTAATATACTTCACTAAAAATATTATTTTTTGTATGTGAAAGACTTGTAATGCTTAGTGAAAGACAGACAAATTTTGTGAATATGTACATACTATACTAAAAGTTAGTAGTATCAAAACTATATAGATGTTATACAAGTGCAGAGAGGTCACATGTTTTGTCAACTTAACCAATAAGACCTTCCTTTTCTTTTCGATAAACAATGATTTATAAACATAACAAAATAGTTTTATTTTGGGGAATGTACATGTATAACAGAACACTGGAGCAATTATTTGTTAGCACCTTACTTTATTAACAAAAAAATGTAGTTGGTATTTGTGACTAGAACTTCCAGCTGTTTCTCAGGTGTGTAGGATGTGTCTATGCAAAAGGAATTTTTAATGTAAAACTCAAAATCTCCTTAACATCAGTGAAAGAGATCAGCTGAATTCTCATCAGTCATGCTGAAACAATGTTCAGTCATGAAAAAATGTAGAGCCTTTCACTGATGAAACCTTTGATACTCTGTCCAGTCATCAGTCTCTCATTACCCAAACTTTGTATCAAGGTTTGGCACTAAAGATAGCCAACTCTCTAGAGTACCAGTTAAGTTGTTGTCATCCCTGATTTTGTCTCCACCTCCTATCACCTTTACTAGGATAATTTAGATATTGTTTTGTCATTTCACAATTCTGTGCAAGTTAGTTATTGGTGTAAACATAAAAAACAAAAATTATTATCTGAGGGAACATTTTTCTTATAAGGTTAGCAAACTGATATCTTCAATGGATACTGAACAGTGACATGTGTACTTGTATATCTATTGCTTTATGTAATCATATTGGTGACAATAATAATGAATGTTTGTATCTAGTATACAGACAGCACAAAAATCAAGACCTCTTAAAGATTACAGCCCATTTTTATCAACCCATTTTCCTCATTGAAAATTTCTTATCTATGAGTCTAGAAATTTGGTTTATCTTATTTTTATATCTTTTTGTTGTTGTGTTTTGTTTTCAAGGAATACATTTCCACACTCGGGTTTAAGGAAAGTTGACTCTAAAAATGCAATCATTACTTTTCATCATGATGGGTTAAGAAGAAAGCCAAATGCTGGATTTACAGTTCCATTAGTAACTAATCCAGGAACATATCAAGGTAAGTTAACCTATTCAGGTAATAAAATAAGATGAATAATTAATTTACAAAGTGGGGTACCCTTTGGTCAGTCTTGTTTATATGAACATGCACTTGTAGAGATTTGTTTTTCTGTAGCAACTCAAACCAGCATTGCTGTTAAGTATGAAAAATGTGTTCATGTTTTATCAAATGTAAATACAAAACTTCTTGTCAGTTTCTTTTATGGGTGAGTGAAATGCACCAACTTTATATCATTCAAATGAAGAAAAAGATTAAGATAATATAACTAGGTTAAAACTTGTATAGGAAGTGGATACTCTGGTGTGTTTTAGAATGATTAAAACTTGTATATAAATATTTAAAAGATAATTTACACTGAACAATGTTTTTTTGGATTCTTATTGTTTAACCAGTTTTTTATAGCTTACCATGTAAATGTTATTTGTCTGGAGAGTTTCATACACAAGTTTTGTTTATGTAGAGGTGTTCTCATATAGGCATTGTTTAATGTGAGTGTTTGTCATAGAAGTATCATTTTTTAGAGTTTGTACCATGTAGCTAATGTCTGTCATGAGATATGTGTGCTCCCTCATTATGCTTTAGAATGTTTTTTCTCAAGATCTTGCTTTTAGATTGTGTTTAAAATGTGTCTAATATCTATAAACATTTTTAATGGCCTTTTTTATAAACTATGGACTAATTTCTATTTTTTTACCTTCAGTTATATAAATGTCTTTAAATATTCTTGTGATTTTCATATATTTCCAATCAACTAAGATAACAGATGTGATAGCTGTTGTTTTTTTATTGTTGTCAGGAACAACAGTCATTAGTGGTTCAGGACCATCTCCATGTCCCTCTCCAGCCACTAGTGCCAGTAGTAGTCCAATTTTAAAGGAAAAGCTTACTTCTACTTGCTCCTCAACCAACTCCAGTCAATCTCGTCTACTACAATCCTCACAAATTTCACCTGGTTTAACTCTGGTCTCGGGTTCAAGCTCTCTAATCAAAACTTTATTAGCCAGTAAAGTTAACAAGAATCTTCAGAGAAATCAGCTATATACTCAGAATCCTAAACCTACATCAGTTTCTAAGACTGCTTTATCCGAGTTGCTCTCTTCAACTACACATAGTACGTCGACAGAGGATGTCACATCAGCTAGCCCCACTATACTGGTTACATTATACCAGTCTATTGCTTCAGATAATTCAGTTACCCATGTGACTTTATCAAAAGGGACCACATCAGTTAATTCACCTAAACAGCCTACTTCATGTTACTCAGTTGTTCCTCTTAATACAAGTATACCTGTACAAATGACATTGTGTCAGTCTGTTACCCTACCCAATTCAAATGTACAGGTAACGTCAACAACGATAACATCTGATATGACAGCTTCACATACTTTTTCAGTTGCATCTGTCACACCTGCCATGCCCTTTACCCAAGTAAATATATCAAATCCAGTTTCTTCAACAGAAACTTTTAGACGGATGCCATTTCCTGAATCACATGTGTCGGACACTTCAACGTCACGTGTAACTAAGTGGGACTCGCTCATTTCGACAAATACAACATCACCAGTATCGCTATCAAATTATGTAAATTCTCCTAATGTTCCTTTGATTTACATAAATAATACAAACAGTTCAAGTCTTTCCAATGATATTCAGTCCAGTCAGGGAAGCAAAGTGACAAGCAATCAGGTAAATCAACAGTCAGAATCACAACTGCCTAGTCATACCACCAATGTTGTTTCTACAAATCATTCAACCATTAGATCAGAAACATCTTTTGCTTCATCAAGTGTAAATGGTGTCCAACGGGATATTCTGTCAGAGGTAGGTATTAGAACAACATTAACAGCGATGTTAAAACAAATGTTTTTACCTTTTTGACTTATCTTTGTGTTAAAGTCTAAAAAAACTTACTAACTAGCATAGTGTATAATAAATTACTAAAATCAATCACAAATGGATAGATTTTTTCTGTAATAAAAATATACCATATACTTGTTATATCTGCTACATTAGAATATAATATAAGAGTTTAATTAATATTGAAATAGTTATATTAATGTGCTTGTCCCTAAACATCTATACAAATATATCAGTGAAATTTCACTGAAGATTAAAATGAAGATTGAAATTGTTTATGAGGAATATAATATGATTGTAAGTTTTAACTAAGTTTTTTTAATTTAGAAGTGAAATTGTTCTAAACTGTTAATGGTGCTCTCTTATATGAAAGTGATACCAGCTTGACATTTATCTTGTATAACTGTCGTCAGTCAATAATACAGTAGTGAAATATGCATATTCATGGTGTTTAACAACCTTATTTTTAAGAAACGGTAAAGAAATTTTGTATTCTTATGTAACAACTCAGTTTGGATCAGAAAAAAAAATTGCTTTTAAACTCAGCAAAGGGATCAAAGGTATTTCTCATTATAAAGTTAATTGAGAACTACAAATTGAATCTCATGAAGTGCTGAATTGTAAAATTGTTGAACACTTCATTTTGATTTAAAGGCTTTGTTTTCACACTTTATCAAAGAAATATTTTTAATTTTTTAATTTACATTTACCAGACAAATGAAAGTAAATATAATAATTAAAAAAACTATTCTTTATTCTGCAGAAGACCATACTGTAACCATTCTTTTAGAAGCAGTTTTACAGTTTTGTTTTAAATTTCAACTTTCAAATACCTTGTTAAATGTCCCCTGTTGGTAAGTTTACAGATTTACAATGTTAATAAAATTCAGGGATTTGATTCCTCTGGGTGGACTCAGCAGATAGCCCAATGTGGCTTTGCTGTAAGAAAACACACACACATACCTTGTTAAACACAAAGAGAGGTTTTGTTAATTAATGGGTTTCTTTATCAAATTATATCCTTACCTTGTGAGGGCTAAGCATGAGCCAGTAGTTAGTGTGCCTAACTGTGGTCTGCCAAAAAAAAGAAATTTTGTTTTTACTTTGGGGCCATGGTTGCATTATAAAAGTGATAGTCAAATCCTCTTATTCAGCTAGGGTAGTCTGAGAATTAGTGAATGGGGAAGCCTTGACAGTGACTTCCTTCTTGTCCATCAATTCAGTATTAGGGATTCTTAATGTAGATATTCTCTGATTAACTTTAGGTGAAATTCTACAAACTATAACCTAAGCCTAAAAACTATTGTTTTTAAAGTTTTTGTTACTTTTTGTTGTTTAGTGAATTTTGATGTTAATGATATTTTTTAAACATTTTTTCTTACAGATTTGTTCAAAAGTATTTGCTGATGATTCATTAGAAGAATTTTCAGACGTAGAGAATTCGGTTGAAAATGCTCATAATCATACAATGGTAGTTGATGGCCAGGACTCATCAGGAACAATAGGACAAGAAACAGCTTTCAGTCACTTGTCCAACTGTGTAGTGCCTAGCGGAACTTGTACTCCACACTTTAATAGTTTGCCATTGAATGTGCAGATTACCAAATGTGTTGATTCTTTATCTTCTACAACTGACACCTTAGCAAAACCTTCAATTCTTGTTTCAAATGGAAGTGATCAATATGGTGTTACAAAATTGGTTCTTTCCTCTCCAGTAACTACAGTGGCCACAAACTCTGCATATGCTGTTACAACTAGCAGGGCAACAGTCTCAACATCACAAGTTTCTGAGACTGTTGTAAATGTTGCAAAGGAAACAGAGATCCCAGGTGATATTTACAGGAGGCAGCTAGTTAAAGACAGTGTTTTTAAGAGCTATCCTCTTCTTAATGGCCTCTTAGATAAAGGAAAATCTCCTTCACTTGGAGAACAGTTTATAAGTTTAAATGCAGAAGCTAGAAATGGAAGTGGAGAAAATAGTTGTGTTAGTTCACCAAAGATTGGTAGTAATAGTGGTGTTGTGTTAGGAAGAATAGTTTTAGACCCAAAGGACATTATCAGTGGGGTATCAAATCTGGTGGGCATATCAAACACTGGGTCTGGTACTGTTATGGCTACTAACCAGTTGATTGGTTCAGTGGAAAAATTACAGATGGGGGAAGTATCTAGTACAAATAGTTTACATAGGGAGCCTGAAACATCAGTTTCAGGTACAGACTTATCTTCATTATCAGACATTGCTCAGACTGTTGAATGTGCATCAAAAGTCATATTGAGGACTAACATAGAAAATCAGTGTATTCAGCAGCCTTTATCTAACACAGCAGTACTTCAACCAGCCAATCTTTCTGTGTCTCAAGTGATTCCCTCATCTGGATGCCAGACCACAACATTTATTGTCAGTATTCTCAATCCGAGCCAAACGCTACCCACTCAACACCTCTTGTTACGTGCTACAGGAAATTCACTAGCCAGACTGGAGGAACCTATGGAACTCATGAGAATTCCAGTGGTTTCCAAGACACAAATCTGCCAACAAAATATTCCCAGTAGTCAGATCCCTGTCAAACGACCGTCCACTGAATGTACCCCATCTACAGCGTACTCGGCAGACTCTAAACGACCTCGTCATGATACTAAAGTATCATCTAAAGTAGCTGTTTCATACAGTAAAAAGGTTCAGCGTAGCAAAGAAGTAGGTTCTTCTTCAATCAAATCCTCTCAAACAGCAAAGCAAAACAGTCACTCTTCTAGGACAGTTTCATCGGGAAGCAAGTCACGAAGTTCCTCACATTACGGTCATAATAACAAAGAATTAGATACAGCTTCAAGAGAGAAAAAAGGGCAAGAGAAACAATCTTCTTGCATAGCAGCAAACAAAACATTGGTGAACAAAGCAACCAACAAAAAACTAGAATACATGTGTGAATGGAAAGGATGTCGCAGGTAAAAAAAAGAATTGCTATTTTCTGTTAAATTTTATTATTGTTTGTAAATATGAATATTTGTGCTGAGAAATAGTTTCATAATGTCCTTCATAGTCAATGAAAATAGAGATGACAAGTTTTAAAATTGGTCTAATCACTTTCTCCATTTGATATGTTAGAACAGTTTTTTTCTGATTGATGATTTACAGCAAAGAAGAAAAGAAAAACCTATTCTGTTAGGCTTAGAAATGAATACTTCTTGGTGTGTTTTCTAAGCTTTCTACAGTTACAAAACACTCCTACATTTTCTTTTTAAGGACTGGTATAAACCAAACTATCATTTCCTCAAGAAGCTCACTGTAACTTGTATACAGTAGTCTTTTAAGCTAGGAACCCTTGGATATCACTTCACTTTATTATTTGTAATTATACAGCTGGTTTGTTATTTTATTAGTCAAATACTGATGGTTAAGTAATGTGAAATATGGTACAGAATGTTATTTGTTATTGATTTTTATCTTAACTGCATATGTTGAATTTTACTTAGTTTTATATAAATTATATCATAAAAATAAAAATAACCATTTTATGAGTTCATAGTTTCTTTCCAGCTTTCTAACAACAAAAATCAGCACTGCCATTTTGATTTGTGTATTGTAAATAAATAATATTATCAATCATTTTTACTAAATAACTAATATATGTTTTCAATATGAGTTTGTGATTTTATAAGCTTGCAATATACGTTTCGGTTGTGTAAACCTGAATAATATAATAATTCAGCATAGTGTAATGTCACTCACATATTAAAGTTTCATTTGATGAAAAGGGTGGACCCATTAAACTTTTGCATTATATTATATTAATATGTACATAATACTTATAAAATATTTAAAATGGTAAAACATATTAGGTTGTGATAGAATAAATAAAGTTTTTCATTGTTTAAATTAAACACAGCAGTTTTGAAACTGTAGTTAGAGAAGTGATTCCAAGATGCCCTGTTAGTGGAGGTGGAACTGGAATCTAAACATGAATAAAATAACCTTGAATAATATATAAATAGTTATAGTATTTAACATGAGAGCCTCTAAAGCCATCAATTTGATGGTTCACCTTGAAAATGTAAGTTTCTTTGCTCATATGAAAGATGTGCTGTTGTCCATTTGTGGCTTTCACGAAATCCATGCATTAAATACCCTAATGGTGTTTCCAAGGTAAAAATTGCAAAATTTAAAATGTTATAATTACTTTTACCTAGAACTGCCAAACACTCTTCAATATGGCTAATGTTTACACTACATTTTTGTTATTCATAAGAACGTACAATTTGGGTTTGGGGTTTTTGTATTGCAAGAAGCTTGCAGTTTCTCTATAGATGCATGTTTTTATGACTTTCTTTAACTGAACTCCCAGCTTTTTTATTACATTAGCAATTGATAATGTTTTGGACATTGAACTGTCAAAGAACAGATGTCTGTTTGGCAGCTTATGTGAATTAATTTTGGCATAGTCTCTCCATAATCCTAACAATCCTTCTAAGAAGTTGCATCTGCTTGTCTGTTGATTTGAATATATCATAACATTGCCTACCAATAATTTTATTGCACTTCTTGTCACTTTGTGTATATGTATAGTAAGAGTTCTTACAAAAACTCGAAAATGGCTCAAAGAAGACAAATGTTTGCTCAACAAACCATATAGAAACTCACAGTTTTCTTGGAAGATGATTCTGATGTGAGGAACATAAGGGAAAGGATCACCAAAGCAAGAAATCCTGAATTTGTGACACAAACAGTCCTGTAAGTGAAAGTGAGGAAAGTGCCATTACTACCAAAATAGCACTCCAGATGCAGAAGAGGTAATGGCAGAAGCAGCAGTCCTGGATAGTCCTCTGCAGTGTCAGCTACTTTACCTCTGTCATCTCTTGCAAGTAATCCAGCTGTACTACCAGCCACTTTGCATGATACAGTACCAACCACAGCAACTCCAGGTGTGTCACCAGTATGAGCTGGTGTACAGGAGGTGGGGAAGGATGGAATAATATATGAATATCACTGTTAAGGGTGCAGGAAGGCAGCTGAACAAAATGTTTTGACAGAAACACTAGGCCTCGCAAAGTACACATAATGCAGCATTGATTTCAGTACTTTTCACTTATTCGTGGTGATCAGAAACCCACTTGAAGTAAAAATGTATTCTCAAGACAGCTGGTATGGGTATTAAAATTTTAATTAAAATAAAGTTTTAATACCCATGCCAACCATCTTGAGAATACATTTTCGCTTATATGATAATGCTATGCTACATCCAATGATGTAAAGAGGTGCATAAGATGCAAAATGATTATTCCTGGAAAATATCTCTGGAGGAATTACAAGAATTTATCACAGTGCTGTTTGTGGAGCATGTGGTGGAAAAATCTTGGATAGCTTATGGTCGCATACAATGTGGAATTTCTTATGTTAGAAAGACAGTGCCAAGGAATTTATTTTAAAGAAATACTGAGATTTTTCTGTTTTGACTTAATAACAATGAAAAGTGCCCAACTTAAAACAGATAATTTTATCTTGGCATCAGAAATTTGGAAAAGCTTCATTGAAAATGACATTCTCTGTTACAAGTCAGGAGAGAAAATTTCTGTGGATGAGCAGGTTTTTCTCTCATAACCATTGTGTTGTTGGACACAATACATGGCAAACAGACCAGATAAATTTGGATTAAAATTTTAGCTGGCAGTAGATGTTGTTTCAAAATACATTCTGAATGGTTTCTCTTACCTGGACAAATATGAAACTCACTCAGTGGGTCAGAGGCTGACAAACAGTGTGGTACTCAGACTGATGACACTGTACTTAGGAAAAGGGAGAAATGTAACTAAAGACATTTTTTTTTTTTACTTTCCTTGAATTGGCAAGACAGGTGCTAGAAATAAATCAAGCCTAATAAAACAATGAACAAATCAAGAATAGAGCTTCCACAATCTGTGCTAAACTTACAACCAGAGCTGTACACCAGTAGAGTTTTGAAATGCTGTGACTTTGCTGTGTTGATAGTTTACAAGTACAAGTCCAGGAAGAATGTTTGAATTCACAGCTCTCTTCATGTATCAGTTGGCATTGGTGCTATTGAGAAGAAAAAGTATGGAGTGGATGTTACTAACTAGATCAATACTCAGTAAAAGCTGGGCCTTATTTTGGCCAGTTGCTGTATTTAACAATGTCCTCGATCTGTCAGCCATCAGTTCCTTTGTTTTTTTTACAAGAAACACACTAGAGAAAATATAAATGAGAGTATCTTTATCTTGAAGCTAGCTTCAGAGCTCCAACAAAAACACGTTTGAGAAAACTGCAAAACATCAAGTATCTCCTCCTGGATCTGTTACTGCATCCAATGAAATATGTAAAAGAAAACAGTGCCATGTAGAATCCAGTAAAAACAGTACTTCAGATAAAATGTTCCTTGTTGAAAGATCCTATTGTGGTAAATGCACAGTGGAAGTTGGAAAGTTTCATCTGTGTGTATTATACCATTTAGTTTATAATGGGAGTCATGTAACTTTCTTCAGAATTTTTCTGGAAGCATGTACTGATTAAACTAATTTATCTACTAGTTTGTGCTTAAAGTTCTGTATGTACATGTAGCTGTTTATATTGGCTTACTAACTTGTTTATCTTGATATGTTTCTTTTATTATAGCATTTAAGTTGTTCATTTTGATACAGTGCTTAGAATGTAATTTAATGTTCCAAAATAAAACTTTTGAGTTGTATCCAGTAATTTGTCTTTCCATTTTAATACCAATGTTGTAACATATAGCAGTTCTAGGTTTGAGTGAAACCCTGAAAGTCCTAGTGTCACTATAAGTTTTTACAATATTTGACCAGTCAGTTGACTAACTTGTCAATCCTGTCACAGTTTTTCACTGTGAAAATATATGTGCCCATCTAGCTACTTTAATAGTGCATTTAGTATTGGTGAAAAATTAAGTTCTGCTGTCTGTGGGCTTTGAAGGCTTTATGTAAGCTATTTTGTGAGAAGAGATAATGTATTGGAAATTAGCATTTTCCTACACCAAAAACATATTTCTGATAGATACCTCCTCTCAAGTTCACACTCAGCCTCCCCTTTTCCTGTGATATATTGTGTATGCCTTCTGACCAATCTTAATGTGATTAACAAATGTAAATGTGAAGAGGGCATTGATTACAATGGGGATTGTCACACTCCTATTGGTAGGTGGCTGCTGCATGATCACTTGCATGTAGATATGCAGAACTGGTAGCTGAAAAAAACTAGTGGTAAGCATTGAAAAATTTTGCCAATTGAGGGCAGAACTAATAAAACAAATTTATTTTGGGAGTGAAGGTATTTCTCTAACATATATTTTCATTGTAGGAATGTGCAAACTTGTCCATATATTGCAGCTGCTAGAACTAGTTTAGGTTTTTAATAATGGTGGTTTATTTGTATATTGCTCTTCAGAAATTGATCTTTTCTATACATGTGCTGTTTTGTAATGTACATATAATGATTCAAATTAGCTAAAAAGCAGTCTTTTCCAACTGGAGCTTTAACCCATGATCTCTGCTTATTCGAACTGAAGTAGTAGGGCTTGAGTTTTGAACAGCCAAGTACATATTTATCTTTACTGTTACACAGCTAATGCTTGTTAGTACTTCAGTAATAATATTTGCAACTAGTTCCATACATACACAGTATGTGTTTACTTGTGAATATCGTATATATGAAGTGGAAGTACTTTATTATTCCATTTCTTGAATATCATATTAATCCTATATTATACTTAGAAACTATTGAGGAATAAGTTAAGTATATTTATTTTTTACTTAAAATGTATTTCTGTGCCATGGTGGTTTTTGAAATATATTTTTAATAGTCTTGTCTCAAGTTTATTTAAAGAAATGTCTGTTATGTGAATAAATATGGAAAAGTCTTAAAAAATACGCTGATGGTTTTTATTTAAAATAATTTACAAAACTTAACACATTTTTACAGATAATGATACATCTTACTTGTAATATTGTTTAATGGTATTTTCTGTCTATACTAATAATCTCTGGGATATTTATGGTAACCTAGATAAGCTATGCAGACCTTGAGTGTGGTTATAATCATTTCTTTGATTTACTGCTGAACCATGTGATATATTTTAACAATAGCTAACTTTCTGTAATAATAACCTCTGGGATATTTAATGTTCACTAGGTCAGTGATATAATTATACATTTAGCTTACTGCTAAGTTAGGTGAGTTATAGAGGACAAGAGATGAATTTGAAAATCTAGTTTTGCATGCCCTTGATTTTGAATTCAAAATGCACAGATTAAGAGTAGTGTGAAAAAAAAACAGGTATTTCTTATGAATTTTATCAAAAATTTCAGGCAATTTGGTCTCTAGTAGTTACTCATCTTTTGGCATTTAAGTCATAACTTTAAATAAGTAATAATAATTATGAACTGAATATAGACAATACATTAATTATGTCCTAATAGATTATAAGCATGTTCTCAGCAGATTACCTGACCAGATAAGATTATTATTTCTTTATAATTTTGTTAAAACTAAATATCATTTGTTTCTTGCCATATATTTAAAGTAACTTTTGAATCTAGGTTTAATCATACTTTTTTCAAGTAAGGTGAAATTTACCCTCATTTTAAGTAACTGTTCAGTTAAAAATAGAATTCAAATCTTCAAATTATTCTTGATAGACTTATACTTAAAAAGCTTTTAGCATTGAAGTTCTGTTCCAGTTGTATTATGGGATTGCACATTGTTTCTATAATTAACCATTCTTCTACAGAATATGTAACACATTCACATGGAATCAAATTTTGAGACTTTTGTTTCATACTATATTATATTAATGGAATATCTAACGGATACATTCGTATGTAGGCATAATGTATAAAAACATCTACACTATAGTTAATGTGAAGATTTACAGTGAAAATGTTGTTAATGTGGTGAAAGTTGTGATTACATAAGAAATGCCCTGAATATCAAAACAAACATTTCAGTGAAACTGGTCCACTCACTGTTACTATTAACAAAATCATAAACAAGGAATTGAAGTTGAAAAAGATTTAAACTAAAAGTTTATAAGCTTCCAGCCACATTTCAAAATTACTAACTGTTTTCTTAAGAAAGGTTAATCTTGTTTGACCAGATATCTGTCCAGCTTTCTAGTGTAGCTTGAATGGCCTTTTATGCACTTGGTCTTACTTAAATGTGCTCTTGGAAGCTAACATCTACAAAGTATAGTGTAATATTGATCACATCATCCCTTACCTAAGCTTTGTGCAGTTAAATTTTTCATGTCAAGCAACAAGTCATAATCATGGCCATTAAATTAGGCATAACCAACTATACAGGAAGTAGTTTCGAGGCATCATGAGATGTGGAACGTATTGTTTATAGGCTGTAATTTTTTTTTAAATTTACATAGCTGTGCTGTTTTTGATTAGAGTGTTTTTAACATCACACGACGAGCATGTCTCTTTATGACTAAAAGTATTTTGAAAATTTAGGAAATAATTTTGGTAATAGAAAATACCTATTACACTGCAACAGAATTCGTTTGCGATTGATTATCGAATTATTGAGATATGTTAATCAGTTTGTGTGGTACGTAGTCAGTTTATTCAGTTTTATAAATTTTGACTTTGTGTTTTAACAAACTACTAGAAACAAGGAAGTTAGAGAATAAGTGCTGTTTAACATTATTTGTCAAGAGTTAGGCCAACTGTTAATGTGGAAATAGTAAAACCTTAAGTTCAAGAAATAAATTGCATTTGTTATCATTAAGTGAACTAAACTTCTTATTTTAAACAAATAATCCAAAGAGCTTGCCCCACAAAATTAAGTCATTAATAACACTGGTTTCACAAATGGAATTCATTATAAGTTAGAATATATGTATTGTTAATTGGGTATATATCACTGGACAAAACTTACAACTCCTTCACTCACTACAAACCACATCCACAACCTTTCAACAGCTGAACACCTTGGTTTTAAAAATAAAGTCAAGAACATGAATACTTGTGCTGGGTTGGTCAGTGTGAAGGATTGGTATAGCTTGTATAGACTGTACTGTGAGAAAAGAGGTCCACAAGGGAAACATCCTGAGCATATACAGCATTACTGGGTTAAAATACCATTTGAGAGAATTGATGTGATTGGTCCTCCACCACAAAAACACTGAGAAGAAATGCATCTGGTTGGAGGTCAACTGTTTTACCAAATGGCTAAATACATATGATGTTTCTAATAGGGAAACAGAAAGTCTAATAAGGAAACTTCTTAATGACTTTGTTTCAGAGTCTTCTGAATGCCCATGTGACTTCACATAGATCAAGGATGGAACTTTGGAATCAGCCTTGTTTACAGAGACCTGTTGAATCCTTGGAATTAGAAAAATGAGGATTACAGTTTTTTGTCCCTATTATGACAAAATGGTGGAGATATATAACTGTACACTTTTAATTAAATTAACCACATATGTGTATTAATGTCAGAAAACAGAAATGAAATCTTCAACTTGAACCAATGAGTTATGAAACAGTGATAAATAAAGTTTCATACAACACACCATTGTCACTACCTTTTGGGAGAAAATTCAAAGTGCCATTGGACTTTCTGTAAGCAGACTTTGAAGATCATTCCTCAGCAGAATTTTACACAAAGTATACAAGAGGACTAAATAACAACATTATGTAACTACACCCAAGGAAACTTAGATCAACTAGTGATTAGATGAAAAGACACTGTGATGTAAATACTGATAAAACTGAATTTCATATTGGTAATACAGTATGGCTATACAGTATAAAGTTTCAAAGAGGATGATCCACAAAATTAAGTAAGTATTGGAAAATACCCTAATATTCAATAGTATAGTTTATAGAACACAGAGGCGCAGATGGCCTAAGTCAAAGGTTATACAGCATGGTCATCTTTCAAAGTACATTGGCAAGAGAATGGCTTACTGGTAAGTTTCAGAGAGGACTTCACCAGTAGTAAGTCAACCTGTGAAGAATCCAAGGTTCTTGTTCATATAACTTCCTGAAATGGAGACACCAGTGAATTCCTTAACCATCTTCTTATAAAGAAATCTCCCAGTAACAAGATGACAAATGTTAACTAAGGGCAAAAAGTCATATTATCTTTGTATCATAGCCATGGAAAAGGAAAACTGCCAAAAGGATTTGGAGATTGAACAGTTTAGAAAAGTAAATGAGTAAATAAATATTTTTCTTTATTAATTAAAGTTTGATCACACTTTGGCTGTATTTATGATTATTGATTTGGTTAATTACCAAGTTTAAGTTTAGCATACTGTTGTTTTCTTTGTGTCATAAGATTGTCTAATGCCCTTTGGAACCCAGGAATGTGGGACTCTTGCGGGCTGTTTTTGTAAATGGTTTTATCATTAAATGAGGTTAGACTTTGCAATATCTTTTTAACAAATAACCCCTAAATGTACCTAATAATGGAAGCTGTTACAGTAATATTCAAGATGTTATTATCAATTATTAAATTTATTTAATATGTAACACATTTTTGTGCAGATGCTGTCTGACATACACATTATACTACCAGGTAAGTTATACAGCAGAATTATTTACAGGTCCACATACGAGTAATATACAGAAAGTTCTAACCTTCATTCATTGTTTTAGTTGGAGGTCAACTGTTTTACCAAAACAAGACAAATGGTGTGGAATTTCATGCTTGAACATACTCCCACCATCCATGTGTTTTCATTATTTGTGCCAGTGTGTAACATAATTGTCATAATTCTGTAGTCCTCCACCAGTAGGAGAGCAACTAAACCTCCATGCACAGTAATCCTTGTGAGCACTAACACATGGTTATTTGTTCATTCCTTTTCTCAACACTACCTATGATGGTTTTTTCTGTGCTTTTTGAGTTTCTAGCCATTTTGACCTACTGTCTTTCTTTTATCCTATTTTTACCTTCATTCCCTCGACCTATTTGGAACTTTGTTTTTTCTAGCCAACACATTTCCACTCTATGCTACTTCAACAATAATTGAAAAAAAAGGTCCAGAAACCCAGTCATTTCACTTCTCTTTCTCCTTCTGGGGTCTAGTCTCTGACAGAACAATCTTTGTGTATCAACACTCCGAAGATGTCTGCAGCTTTTTGAGCTTGCCCAAATCGTCAGAATGGCTCAGTTAGACACTTGTGTGATGGTTCCTTACATCACCTGCCACGGAAGCTTCTGCTTTTGGGACCAATGCTTTATCTATTCCAGTGATTGCCACTTACCAAAACATTATCTTCACATCCTCTGCCTCTTTCATGGGACTATCCTCATTCTTTTAGTTCTTTTCACTTACTCATATGTGGCTGTCTTTTCATTTTTCTATCAATAGATTGATATTGGACTAAAAGAGATTAAATTGAAAGTTTTAGCAGGAATGTAAAGGTTACCACTTCTTTAATTATAAATCAGTTTAGTAAACTAGAGTATTTGGAATTATGCTGAAAAAATTTGTGGTTCAGTTTTTAAAATATTATCCAGACAGGAAAAACCCTTTGTCCTCTTTGATAGATGCATTGCATTTCAATAAATTATTTGTAATTTAACCTGCATTTTGTAGACCACAAATGTTTTTTGTTTGTTTTCTTTACACTTAAAGGACATTTCCGACCACTTCTGCTGTTCTGAGCCACAATGTTAAATGCCATGTCCCAATTGTTCAGGGAAACTTCTTCTGTCAGTGGGAAAACTGTGACTCCTTGAAAAGAAAGCAGTTTTCTTTACTCACCCACATTCAAGTAAGTTTTGTTGTCTGTAAATTTAGTTTGTAGCTTTCCTTATTACTACTGAGTATTATGTTTTATTCATGTATTTCACTTCATCTTTGGGGTGCAAACCTTTCAAGTTATTAATTTTTTGTAATTTCAACTTAACGTTCATTTTGTGTCTGATGTATACTTTTATTTGGCGAGTTTTGTTTTATTATTTTCTTGCACATTGTTTTTATTTATATTGGGTAAATTAATAGTTTTATCATGAAGTTAACAAGTTCTAATGTTGATGATACTTTATATTTTTTTATCATTTTTACCTTTTAATTATCATCACTAATTTTTTAATTAGATATTTTGTAATTATAATTTTATGTTACAGCAACTTGGGTTTTGCACAGACTCTGATGTTTTGATATTTGAATGTATATATGTGTGTGTGTGACTAAAATGTAATCAAACCTAAGATAGGAACATTTTATTGTATATTTCAATATCATAGAAAACTTAAAGAGTTTTCAAATGTGTTATAGAAGAGATATAGAGACAAAATGAAGATGAGGAAATTTGTTTCTTAATATCAAATATTTACCTTGTATTTCTGCTTCTAGATTACAAATATGATTATTCTAATTGCCAACTTACACAGATACTTTAGCATTTGTTGCCCTCAAAAATCGGTAGAATAACTTTTCACCTGTCCTTTTTTTAGTGCCCTGAATCCAAATCTGAAAAACATTTTCCAGATATAAGTTTTTTCTCAGAAAAATCAGGCCCTAAGATTGGGAATTTTCACCATTATGATGAGAAGGAAAGTGCCCATCCTTCTTGCAAGTATACTGGTGAGGGCAGGTGATGAAAACTGGTTTTATTTTATTTTGTAAAATGAAAGTTTGAATCCAACCTCCATCAGTTTACTTTTTGTAGATATTTTGCTCAAACTTTGTACAAAATGTATTGACTACATCAAATAACTTATTTATTAAATGTAAAATGCCCAGGTATTTCAATCTGTAGGTCATAACTTTGATTTTTTTCCATGTTCTTTGACTCATTTTAAGTGTATTAACAGTTTGTTCATTTCAAAAATGATTAATTGTTCTGACCAATTATTTTAATTTTATGTCTTTTTACCCCAGTATTTCATGTAATGAGTATTTTACATATCCCAAACACCATAATGTTTTATGTATGACATAGCCACTAGGTTTTGTACAACTTTTTATAGAGGTTAGATTCAAACCTTGCACTTTCACAAACCCAGTCTTCACTGCTAGGCCATGATGGATTACTTTCAAGAAAATTGGCTATTTTTATGAGTATACTTAACCCTTTTCCTGTTTTAGATAATTTAATGGTTTATATTAATATACATTGGCTTAGCATAGCCATGAGATTAAGGCACTCAACTCATAATATGAGAGTCATGGGTTCGATTCCCCATTGCACCAAACATGCTAGCCTTTCAGCAATGGGGGGTATTATAAATGTGATGGTCAGTTTCACTATTTGTTGGAAAGAGAGTAGCCCAAAAGTTGGCAGTGAGTGGTTATAACGAGCTCCCTTCCATCTAGTCTTACACTGCTAAATTAGGGACAGCTAATGCTGATAGCCCATGAGTAGCTTTGTGCAAAAATTCCAAACAAACAACCTATGGATATACTTATTTGACTACTTACCCATATAGGTATGAGTGAAGAAATCCTTTAAGCGTTATTGAAAGAGAGTGGAATTCTAGGTTTACATTTTCACTTGCATGAAAGTAACCTATCATCACTCATGTGCTTTAAGCATCCACATGACAGTTTTATGAGACTCACTCCTAATCTGGCATTTTGAACCAAAACAACCAGTTCCTATTGTCACATTTTGAAGTATTTTACTTCCTCTACCTAGTTTAGGCATAGGTTAATATAAATCTTATAATTTTTATTGTGATTGCATTTTATCTTCTATCACCACAATGAAATAATGTATTTATTTTTTTTTCTCTTAGGATCACCACTGCACAGACCAGTATCTCCAGACACAAGCCTTACGACATAGAGAAATCTCTCAGCGTGGAAAAACAACCATCCCTCCACCCCCTCTTCCTCCCAGACACCCTGGCTATTCTCCTGATGCAGCTTTTCTGGCAATACGCAGGCATGCACTTCAGTTTGTACAGAAAAAAGACAAAACGGTAAGAAACAATCAGATTAGAATAAAAATAACATTTCAATACAGAAGACTTCAGATGCACAATACTATGAGAGTGTATTTAAGTCTCATATACCGATGTAAATGGCTTCCCCATACAGAAGAGCTTCTATAATAAATCAACAAACTCAGACTAGACTCATTTAGAAATTTAACAATATAATGAGAATAGCTGTTTTTAATATTAAAATTTTTGAATGCTGGCTTGGTAATTTGGGAAGTAGCTCAAGTACTACATGGTCATGTAACAGTTTTTACACATTCTTAAAAATTCATCTACATTTAATATGTTCAGGCCAACCTCCTATAAACGTTTACAAAAAACGTGCTCGGTTTTTGTTTTTAACACTGTAGGAAGAAGAAGAAAGTCCGTTGACCAAAAGCATCCGACTGACTGCAGCTCTGATACTAAGAAATTTGGTCATCTATTCCGAATTGGCTTGCAGGTACACAAGTTATTGATATTAATATGAATAATTAGGATAACTATTAAGGTATGTGATAACTTAAAGCTTTGTTTCATGAAGCAGTACTAGTTTTGTATTTGTGAAAGGTTCACCAGGTTAATCATGTTTGTTATTTACACTAAACTCTCATATACATTGCAAAAACGGTCCAGTTATTACAGTAATCAGCAGTCCACATATTAATTTTGAATAACTGGTTTATTAGCCACTTGTACAAAACATTTCTCTTCCCAAACAGTATTTGACTGGCTGACTCCACAGTTTTTTGGCAACAAAGTCATGTTGTTTTGTTAATACCAGACTCAGGCCTAACAATCCAGTTTTTATGCTATGTAACCTAGCTGTTTCTGCAATACCAGACTTGTGTTTGACTCATTGAAGAGAATATAAAACTTTTCATTATACTTAATTTATTGTTGTTCTGTACATTTAACTCTTAATCAAAACTGATTTCAAAACCTCAAACTGGAAAACTGATTACATAAGATTTACATACAAGATAAGTTGGAATCACTTGTGGCATGCATTAAAAAAGTTCACATATAGGGGAAAGCAGTGAATGAGAATAGCTAAACACCTATCTTCCAATAAGAGCACAGTATACCCACATGATGCATGTGACTCCCTCTACATGACTTTACTGAACTATCACTTAAAAGTTTGGCAGAAGACAGAAGCACTGGAAGGGTGTGGAAAGGAAGGGTGGTAGTTGTGAGAAGAGGGAATTACTTATTGGAAATATGTTTTCAGTATAGGAAAATTATAACTTTTAATAAAATAGAATCTGTTGATTAAAAATATACAATCTGATATTGACGTTTATAAGAGTACTAAAAGTAAAAGATGTTACTACCATCCACCCAATCCCATTTAAATAAAAATTATAAGTATGATAACAAATTACATGTGATTAAAGAAGGTCTTGTCAAAAGTGCTTAGAATAAAGAATTATGTTTAGAATTAAAAAACATTGTAAATAATTGTGTTTCTACTTTCAGAAATATTTCTCGAAGGTAACACACAGAGAAGCACGATATGGTTTTGCTTCTCTTCTGAGTGTGATCAAGTGATTTGGAAATATTGTATTTCTGTTTGTTGTATATTAATTACACCTATTAGCATAAGAAGAACTAGTTTCTAAGAAACGAATAAGATTAAAGTTAATTTCTTTTTTTTTATCAAAAAATATGTGGATATTAACTACTTATATTCTCTAACTTACAGTTACTTGAAGTACTATGAGCCAGAGCTAACTCTTCTAGCTACGTCATCCACAGAAGGAGCTCAAACACTGAGTCACTGTTTGGCAGAGTTATCTAAGAGTCAAGACTGAAGAGAGATACAAAACACGAACTGCATTGTGTGTGTTGTGATGGAATTAGCAGAACTTGATGACTATTGGCTTTGAATAATATTACCTTAGGAAGGTAGCTTATTTCAGCCTGTGTCTTCTAAAATGGAACTTCATGTAAGAAATTACCACTTGTTTGGAAAACAAGTTAGGGCTATGGCATTCTTTATCTGTGATGTCAAAAGAACATAAACTCCAAACTTTGTCTTGAAATGAAGGGTTTTAAACGTTGGTTCACTTATTGAAAAATAAAATATTCAAGAATTAATTTGCAAGTAGCTTTAGCATAATAGGCATTGACACTTCCAGGCATAGCTGTATAATATCAGCCAGAAACTCACTCCAAACCTAACCTGAATTATATTTAAGAATGGTTTCTGTGAACTGATACTCTTTTAGAAGTGAATATGGTTGATAAATTCAGCCACAAAACATACGTTATTGTACGAGCTACTCTTCTGACGAGTGTAAGGAGGACTATTCATGCATATAACTGAATTGATAAACAGAAAGTATAATTGTGCATAAGCTCGTTGAAAGTGACTCTTCTAAAAATGTCAGCTGGAATAGGAATGATTCTGGTTAGTTGTTTTCAGTGTTTATCATGAGATAGACATCCTGGTTGAAACAACTTGAGAAGTAAAAATTGTTGAAATGGAGAGATTAGAAACTTTTATGATAATTAATAAACCAGATGTTGGTGAAGAAAATGGCAAATGTTATACAGAATACAAATATTTATATACATGTAATGTTTAATTATTTAATTTTCTCTATGTAATTAGATGATGTACATGCAAAGAGAAATTAAATTCTTTTATCAGTGTGTCATAAAATAATGTTAAATAAAGATTTCTTTTATATAAAGTTTTTCCAGTTTTAACCATGGGATGGCATTGCCTTTGTGTAATTTTCTGTGGACCAAAGTGGCATCATGTTGTTTGAATTGTGAAAGTTGTCAAACTTGTTTCATGGAGTTGCTTGCATTTATTGTACAGTAGAAATCAGAGGGTGGAATCCCTTAAAAATCATCTTTTGTGTAAACTTTTGTTCTATTGTGAGTACAAATTACATTATCTTTGGTTATCATTACAATCAACAAACAGCCATTTTCATTTTGTCTCCATTTTCTTTTGTTAAATGTGCAGAAATACATTAATTTCAGTGATTAAAGATTTTGCAAAGTTTTATTGGAAATCACTGTAATTGTTTTTTCTGACAGTTCTACATCTCATAGCCTAACACACACACTATTTTGTTTGTGCAACACTAAACAATTTTGTCTCACTCATCGTTATATATATATATACTTACTTTTGTGTCTGAAAGAGTATTTCATGTGAATTTATTATTGGTAGCTTTTATTAAAGAGGTTAATATTTTCCTTTGAACCAGTTTGCAAAGAACTGTACATAATAAATAACAACAAAAGGATTTAACATGGAGTTTCCTCATTATAAACTCATGAAAATTTAATTTAATTCTAGAACTAAACCACCAGGTGCTTTTATTATAATAAAATCATTATTTGTTCAGTTGGCACCATTGTTGCACTATTTGTTAGTGATACCTCATGTTTTATATTAAAGACTGATGCAGTGTAGATTTTGTGTGCAAAGCTGTCTCATTTCACATTTTTATTATAAAAGAGACACTTTTCTCCATAACTATCTAAAGAACATATCTATATTCATGTATAGCCCATAATGTTTATTATTTATAAATTGACCTTCCCTTCTGTTATGTAAATAATACTTTTGATTTCAATATGAGAAAAAATGTCTACAAGTGAGTATAACAATCAAAACAAAAACAGATGTATTAAATAATTCGTTTGTTCTTTTGTAACCAATAAAATAAGGTAGGTTTAATAACAAATGAAACCTCTTGTGTGTGTGTGTGTGCATCAAATGTTCCATTGTCAGACAAGAAAACGTTTCTCACAACTGAGTTAGCTCTTCAGTGTTCAACATCTCAACAATTCTCAGTCAAACACTGTGAGTGATAGTTAGTGTAATTCACAACATTTCTATATTGGGGGCTTGCTCAAACAGAAACACTAACAGTACAATGTTTTTGATTTCTTGATAACGAGAAACCCATTTGAAATAAAAATGTATCTCGGAACGGCTTGTATGGGTATTAACACTTTTATTGATAAGCAGAGAACAACGTTTCAACCTTCGTAGGACATCTTCATGTTAACCTTTTGTTCTGCCTCGTATGTATATATATATATATATATATATAAAGCATTAAGAAGTTTTTAGTTGTTATCCCCAGTCGCCATCTTGAAGTTTTAAAGAATGTTGTTTTGGTAACAGCTCTTAAGTGCGTTTGGGATGATATACCATCTACCAGACAAAATCCAAACGCTGACGTTAATTTAGCCAGAACGCATGGAAAATAAATTAAGGGTAAGGAGTTGAGTGCTAACATCAACGTCTTAACTTCCGTTGCAGTCAACTGTGGGAAGACAGTCACCCTTGAAAGTTTTTATAATTCGTAAAGCAGAAATGAAATTACCCTAATATTTTTTGTATATGCAACTTAGAACTACTATCTGTACCTTAGTATTTTTTACGCATTTCATATTTCCAAACTTCTCTATAACACGAAAAAGCCAAACCAGATACTTGGAATTAGCCTTTCCGTTATGGTCTATTGAATAAAATTAATTTTAGTTATAGTTACTAGAACGTAGCCGACGACGTCTAGTGAATGATAAAAGGGTATTTTTATACAGAATGTTTTTTTATTTTTGATTTTGGAATTTCGCACAAAGCTACTCAAGGGCTATCTATGCTAGCCGTCCCTAATTTAGCAGTGTAAGACTAGAGGGAAGGCAGCTAGTCATCACCACCCACCGCCAACTCTTGGGCTACTCTTTTACCAACGAAAAGTGGGATTGACCGTAACATTATAACGCCCCCGGCTGGGAGGGCGACCATGTTTGGCGCGAACCCGCGACCCTCAGATTACGAAGCGCACGCCTTAACGCGCTAGGCCATGCCAGGCCTGTTTTTATGTTTGTTATAAACTAATCTAAATAATTTTCTTAGTGTCATTACTTTTTAGTTTATTTATAAAGAATATAACGTTGTTGATAAAAATATTATCAAATACAAATTGTTGTTAAAAATCTTTTAGCTGAGATGTAATCTTACGCGGAAAAACACTGTGCAGTGTGAGTAAATCGAGAATGGGTGAACTAAATTATCTTATCAGAAATAGCCTAAATTAATGACCAACTGTAAATAGCTGGCATAAACGTTGAAATTGCGTTTTACTCTTTCAATTTGGTCAGGTGGTTAAGGCACTCGACTCGTAATCCGAGGGTCGCGGGTTTGAATCCCCGTCACATCAAACGTGCTCACTCTTTCTTTCGTCCGTGGGTATGTTATAATGTGACGGTCAATCCCACTATCCGTTGGTAAAAGAGTAACCCAAAAGTTGGCGGTGGGAAATGATGACTAGCTGCTTTCCCTCTAGTCTCACACTACTAAATTAGGGATGGCTAGCGCAGATGGCGCTCGTGTAGCTTTGCGCGAAATAAAAAAAAAAAAAAATATTTATTGTAATTCCTTGTAGGCATAACACTCAACTCCTTGCCCTTAATTGATTTTCCAAGATGACGACTGGGATTTAAAATGGATTCTTTACTTATTTTATCTTAAGTTCATTACTGTTTTATAGTAATTATTTTAATCGGATATTAATTAAAGTAATTAATAGTACTGAAACTATTTACCTCACTATATGTTTGTGTTTTTTACAATCACTCAAAGCATTGAGGACTAAGTTATTTATAGTTAGCAACGGTTATTCTGTGTAAATATTCTACCAAACAGAAAGCCGTTGCTTTATTTATACGAAAAAACACACAAGTAAATCATTTATAATATTTTATTCACATAAGAAAACGTTTCCGATACATCTTTTAAACTCCATCATCACGAAGAAAACACCTTAAAAGATCAAGTTAACCTTGCTCAAGTACAACAACAAAATAGCGCATGTGTGTTATTTTAATTTCTTGAAGCAAAATAGCGCATATTTTATAATTTATTCCAAACAAATACCGTTATAACGTTTCTTATTTTTCATTATTACGTTTGTATAAAAATAATCAGTTTCATACAAACCACTAAAAACGTATATTAAAGTTTATTCGTACACTAAAGCGCTAATGGCACGTTATTATTTTCATTCAAACAAAAGAAAATTGATATATAGTATAAAAACTGCTCCAACAACACTGTTAGCATACCGTTAGTGCTTTTATACATTCGGTGCTTTATAATTTGTTCAAACATTGTTCACTATTAACACGTGTTTTTAAAAAATGTTCTAACAATTTATACTTTACTTGTTAAATAAAAATAACACCTTTTTTATTGTTTTCAATTACCAGGTACTACCTCCAAAAAAAGAGAAAGAAACACTTCACAATATATTGTTTTAAAGACTCGTATATACTATTAGCCTACTCTGTGTTGAGAAATAAGTTATTTTCGTTACTATTTGTTTTGTGCTGAAAGAAAACAACTCGATAAACAGTAAACATCGTCAGAAACAAACTATTGAAAAAAAATACGACACTCTCCTTAACGTTAGATTTTGAATACCTGAAATAAACGTCATAATTTTAAAAGCTTGACTAGTAATAATATTTATCACCCAAAAATTAAATGGTCAAGTTAAAAGCTGTATAATCTTTTCAAAGATTAATCACTAGTGGTGAGTGCTGTATTGCAATTAAAATCAGAGAACGCAAATATAACTTTGATATTCTACATAAAAATAATAAGTTACAGATCCGTAACAAACAAGACAACACAGCTACGCATCAAACGTTAGTCTTCTAGGTGATCAGAGAATTCTAGTCCGATTTGTTTCTTCCCGTGTTGAAAATTTCCAAGACTTACGAAGAGCAATAATGCCCAAGTGGAAATCACTCCTCCAATAGAGAGTAAAAAATCTGAAAACTGAAACAATAATTCGTATTTATAATAATGTTAATACCAAATTAAACAAAACTCTTGCATGAAATGACCATAAGACCGAAACGTCGCGATCCTGAAATAGTCCAGTGATAAGGGCACTCGATTCGCAATCTTGAATCCTCGTTCTGCCGTGAGGTTGTTATCATTTTATGATGAATTCCACTAATTGTCGATTAAAGATCACTCCAACAGTTGGCAAACATTCAAGTTCATTAAAAATACGCATTGGAAAAACAACAGTATAGTGTGTCGCATCAGCTGTTGTACATTAATGAAGTTTGTTGAGATTGAAATTTTATTTTTATTTTTTTGAATTGATACTTGCAATTTGGAAAGTTGAAGATAACTTTAACCATTAAGTTAATTTCGTCTCATTTCTATATAATGTGTTATTTGCGAGTTAAAATATATTGTTAACAAGAACGTATTTTCTTTAACGATGTTTTAAGAACGTTCAGTGATTTCGGTGATAAAATTGTACATTCTATTGATACGATTAACAACTTATAAATTACAGATTTTAATACATATTTCTGCGTTGGTCAGCTGAAACAGTTAAGTCGTATGTGGTCCGCGGATTATTAGCTGATCAGCGCCCTAATTATTAACCAAATTTGGTTTGGTTTGTTTTGAATTTCGCGCAAAGCTACACGAGGGTTATCTGCGCTAGTCGTCCATAATTTAGCTTTGTAAGACTAGAGGAAAGGCAGCTAGTCATCACCACCCACCGTCAACTATTGGGCTACTCTTTTACCAACGAATAGGGGGACTGAATATCACATTATAACACCCCTAGGACCGAAAGGGCGAGCATGTTTGGTGTGACAGGTATTCGAACCCGCGACCTTCAGATTAGGAGTCGAGTGCCTTAACCATCTGGCCATGCTGTGCCTAACTTAATTGAAAAGCCAGTAAACTTGGAAGGTTGCAGATTTCATATGCACTTAGTGTTCACGAAGAAGAAGTGTTCGGTCGTTCTTGAATCAACAAGAAATGGATTTATATACCACCAGTATATAAAAGGTTAACAGACTGCATGACGTGTCATTTCTGGATAGTATTTGTTTATGCATAAACTTTGACACGAGTTTTTCTTTTCAATATTATATATTCGTCTGTATGACAACAACAGGTTGTGTAAATGACCCAGACATATTCAGTTATATTTTGGTAAATTTGTTGAAACTTTGATCTAAATAAGTTGATTTTTTTTTTTTTTTGGTTTTCCACTTTGTAAAAATAAAATCCGTATGTGACAGAAGAAGTAAAATTATTTTCGAAATCTATGTAGCTGAATTATGGAAAATCCGTTATATATATTTAAAACAAAACAATTTTTTATGATGTTGAATTTCGCAGGTCTGTATAATTATTACGATACTTTCACATCGTATTAGTTCATTCACGGCTGGCGATCTGTGTATGCATTGTTAAACCGTGAACTAACCCTTGCAGAATTTCAAACATATATAGTCTTGACATGAGGAAACAGACAACAAAATATGAAAGAACGTCCGTTTATTGTGGAACTATAACCAACATTGGTAAAATATGAGTTGGATTGGTACCTTGTGTTGCAAGCTTTTATTTTTCTTTTTTAAAACAAGAAAATGGAGCGTTTACAGATTGTTCAGAGAGGATCAGCAATTCCTCACACAGAACCTCAGTCAATAATGTTAGGGAACTATCTCTCCTGAGAGTCTTGGTATTCTTGAGTGTATTTATTTACGTCAAATCGTTGAATGTTGAAAGTTAAACCGTATGTTTATTTTATTAGTTCGAGGTCTGCACACCAACAAGTCTTCGCACAAGTACGTTAGTTCGTAATTCCATATAGTCCATGAATCAGTACGTTAGTTCGTTAAACACTGCATGCTTCCATATTCAACTTGTCCACGAATTAATACGCTAGTGCGTAAAACCTCGTGGTGTGACTGCGTGTTTTACTTTCTTGTTCTAATATAGAAATTACAGTAAGACCAAAAGACTTATTTTAATATATAAATTTACATATCATGCCTCTTATTTTCCGTTATAATGAAATGTATAATAGTTGAATTTTACAAAAAAATGTAAGAGTTATATATGTCCAATTTCCAAATATTTAATTGCTTCAACGTTTGGAATTTTGTCTTTACCTATAACGTATTAATGGTGTAACGTACCTCAAAGTTTTCACAGATACACACAACGCGTTTTGTCCTCCTTCAAGCATCAGTTTAATAATTCGTTTACATGCTATAATGTATCGCGATATTTAATAAATTACCTTTAAGTCTAATAGCTAAAATGTATTATTTGTATGAGATGTTGTTTTACTAGCCCTCAACAACTAGTTCACTCGATCGATGACTTTAATGAAAGTCCCAAACATTAAAATAGATCTTAAAGTGGTTGTTTTCGACTGCTTGTGGGCTGGCATGGCCTAGCGCGTAAGGCGTGCGACTCGTAATCCGCGGGTTCGCGCCCGCGTCGCGCCAAACATGCTCGCCCTCCCAGCCGTGGGGGCGTTATAATGTGACGGTCAATCCCACTATTCGTTGGTAAAAAAGTAGCCCAAGAGTTGGCGGTTTGGTGGTGATGCCTAGCTGCCTTCCCTCTGGTCTTACACTGCCAAATTAGGGACAGCTAGCACAGATATCCCTCGAGTAGCTTTGTGCGAAATTCCAAAACAAACAAACAAAATCGACTGCTTGTTTGCTGTTTAGGTCAAAGCTGCGCAATAAGTTATCTCTGCTGTACCCACCACGTGTATCAAAACCCGTGTTTTGGCATTAATAACCTACAGACAGATACTAAATCAACGTTTCTCACACAACTATTTACGGTATTATCTATTTATTGTGCTTTTATACTAAACCTTTTTTTATTTGATGTGAGAACATGGAAAATGATATCATGACGTAAGGTTTTCAAGTGTTATTACAAATATGTTTGTTTGTTTTTATTTGTTAAAGTCTTAAAAACATAAACATTTATTCACCTATTTTCTGCAACGTTATATTATGATCAACTCACCAGATAGTGGGGTGAATGTCGGGTTAGTATTTGACCAGCCAAATTGTACATACTCTGCATTTTCACGTAGTTTTGGGGATTCCTATAGAAAAGAAAATAAGAATGATTTCTTCGATTAAATCGACTTCAGCTTTTGTTTGTGTTGATTAAAGATATATATACATGTATATAAAACACTGAAAGCTTTTCTTCCGATAACTTTATTACATTCATTTGTGTTTAATTTATTGTGTGGTGCTGCAACATCAAAAACGACAATTTCAGTGTTAACGAATAAATGCTTTTTGACGAAACATTGGAATGCCCAGGCATTCGACAAAGCAGCTCAAATAATTCTCGGTACTAGTACCATCTTAAAAAATAAGTTCCGGGACTCAGAATTTCATCCCTTTTCACCTGTTTTTATAACGTTCACTACCGATGTAATTTATATAATGTGATGCATTGGGTAACGTGTTTTAGTCGTTAAACACTAGTGTATATGACTGAAGAAATTAAAAGATGAAATCACTAATTTTCTGTGGAAAATTAAATGCGGGACCAAGTTAGCAATCAGCTTAATAAAAACTCGTCATATAGCTTGTAAATACAACAAACTGGAAAGATTGAGAACACAAGTGGTTACAATTATTATCACTAAAGCTATGATAAAATATAATATTTATTAACTGCCTAATAGAGTATTACAATAGAGCAGAACTTTACTGAAAGGGTTACAACAAAGAAAAGGGCTAAGATTGCGTATATGTCAGAAATTTTTTGTCTTTAAATTAGAATAAGAATTAGTTTATAAGGCATGTGGTAAGAATGTGTTGATGTGTGGTATTATAGATACAGTGGTTGATTAAGTGATTCTAGTTTTAGTTTGAGTGACAGTTGTATGTGTTCCCCCGTGTTGATCAGTGGCATCCATAAAGTGCTAATCTCAAACCTGTATCTCTGTTGAGCTAAAACTTTAGTGTAGTTATATAGATAGTTTCCTTAATCTTTCTTATTTTCCAAAATTCGTTTGTCTCCATTGTCGTATAACTGTATTATCTTTACAAAACAAACAGTTAGAATAATCAATGTTCCCTAATTGACGTGTATGCTGTATTACAAGTGCATTTACCATGATTATACATTTGTGTTAAGATGTGAGGCTGGCTTCAAAATATTCGCCCCTCAAAAAAAACAGTAAGTGTTATTTAGTGTACATTTCCATGATATGAGCATAAAATATTTATCAAACTAGTTAAATATGTAAACAGGATAAATAACTAACTACAAAGATAATATTTTAATACACCATATTTCAGTGTTATTTACATGGTTTTATTTTAATATATATACATACATACAGCGATCTCTCGCATAAGAGATTTAATTATTCTTATCAATTATTCATTATGTGGGTAAGGGAAATACATGTTAAAGGCCTAATTCGTTCCAAGACCATCGTAAGTTAATTTTTTTTAAAATTACAAACATAGTTCAGAAAATTAAAACACTAATGTGTATTTGACAAATAAACATTATAATTAATTGATACAAGAAGAATCCGTAAATAAGGTATAACGTATTCATACAGTAAAACAATTTTTGCCTTGGGGTAAGAAGATAACCAGCTTGAGGGGGATTAATAGGGAATATTTGGTAGAATAAATTTAATTTTTGGAAGGAAAATATTTTTCTATTATACCCCTGGAGGTTCAAGGGTGCTGCAGGGTTCTGAGTTACTGGATGTTGATGATTTCAATCTTGGCTACTTTCTTTAAAAAGCTGTTAAAACTTGACTACTATGTTGCCTCCCTCTTCTCCATTCACAGCTTCTTGAAGTGGTACACAACTTTGTCATCAAACTGACTGATTTGGAACTCCATTTGCTCTGTGAGTGGGTGTCTACTGACATATTTTTTGACAGTGTCCCAAGAATTTAAAGGTGTCATTTTCTTGCTCTTCCTACCCACTCTTATATTCAATGAAGACTCAAAATACTTGTGGAAAACCTCGATGTAGAATATCTTGAAATTGGCTATCACTCTCTCTATATATATATATATATATATATCGTTTTTGTTGTGTGTTTTGAAACGAATAACGTGGTTTGTATATAATTTTAAAATATCAATCAAAGCAGTCCCCTGTTTTTCAGTATGGTTTACAACACAACATTGAGCAGAATGAAATATGTACTCTCATTCCTTAGCTCAACACTACAGGAAGGACGTGTTTTATGGCTCACGTGCGAGCTTCCTGACCTTATTTAAATATTGAAGTTCATAATAATTTCGTGTGGCATATTATTATCGTAATTAAATAAGATTATTCGGTAATGTTAAATGTTGACAAAACATATGTTATTACACGTATACAGGTATATTACACGTTTAATAATTCATAGTTTCTGTATCTTGAATATGGAAATTGTAAATTAAAACCTTCAAAATCTCATTAAATAAAAATATTTAACTGTTCAAAAAAAAAAAACGTGTAAAAATACAGTGTATTTGCTTACTGTAAAATATAATATTTCATTTTTGTAAGAAAGCTATACTTGTTTTTAACGGCCTTCCTTTATTGCAAAGGACAACTTGTGCACACGGCCTTCGTGTTGTTTTGTTAAAAAATCAATAAATATAAACTCTTCAAAAAAAACGCAAAAGGCAAAATTTAAGACAAATTGTTAACAAGTTTATTCCGGGTAGTTTTGTATGACATGTGTGAAACTTTGCACATTCACTGCTGAACATCCAAAGTCTGCAAAGGCGAAGTCCACGCTCACTAGTTGAAGTTTAATGTCACTCAACGTCAATAACGAGTATGCACCCTGTGAGCATCAATAACTGCTTGGCATCTCCTGCCCATGGAAGTGATGAGATGACGAATCACATACTGTGGAATGGCTGTCCACTCAGCCTGCAAAGCTGCTGCAAGCTGAGGTAGAGTCTGCGGTTGAGGTTGTCGCCGTCGCAGACGTCGATCCAATTCGTCCCAAAGATGTTCAATGGGGTTTAAATCTGGTTATCTGGAGGACTAGGGAAGAACGTTGATGTTGTGATGTCTCAAGAAGACAGTGGTGAGTCAGGCTGTGTGAGGACGGGCGTTATCATGTTGAAAAACGTCGTTTACGTTCACCATGATGGGTTGCACATGCGGCCTAAGAATCTCGTCGACGTATCGTTGAGTCGTAACATTCCCTCGAATGTGCAAAAGGTCTGTTCTGGCATTGTAGGAGATGGCAGCCCACATCATGACGCTGCCACCACCAAATCTGTCAACTTCCTGCACACAGTTTGCTGCAAAACGTTCACCCGGCGACGGTAAACACGGGTCCTTCCATTCTGCCTACGAAGCATAAAACGTGATTTATCGCTGAACCAAACATGCCTCCATCGTCGATGAGGCCATACCCGATGTGCCCGAGTCCACTGCAGCCGTGCTTGACGATGTTGCTGGGTGAGGATGACGCCTCTGACTGGACGTCGAGGTCGGATTCTTGCATCTCGTAGACGGTTGCGTACGGTCTGATCGGAAATCCTACGCAGCCCTGGTATGGTTAAGGCAGTAGACGTCGCAGTGGTGGTCCTATCCCGAAGGTGACGTAACCTAATGTAGCGATCTTGTGCGGGCGTGGTCACACGAGGTCTGCCAGATCGTGGACGGTCACGAGTTGATCCATATTGTTGGTGACAATTCCATAGACTTGTGATGGTGCTTGGGTGGACATTCACAGCTCTGGCAACATCTTATCGAGATTCGCCTGCTTCCAAGTGACGAATGGCGTTGTTGCGTTGTGCTTCAGTCAGTCTTGGCGTAACTGTATTGCGTGTCGGTGGCTTAACACTGAGCTATGGAAACCGAGAACCCGTCACTTTTCTAGGAATTTTGCGCATGTTGCACTTGCAGAACATGTAGATCTCTCAAACAAATTCATTGGACACGCATGCGTTTTGGCGAAAAATCCGATGTTTTCCTTCGTTTTCAAAGTGCACAACTTTTATTGTCATTTTGGTCTGACAATCAGTGCCTTAACACGTGTAACATCACATAATCTGAGCTTGTAACGTTATTACATATATTTCTTTTAAAATAAAAAAATATATCCCTTTTGCGTTTCTTGCTTTGAAGAGTATATCAACAAATAAACTTCGAAGAACTGAAGAACAGATTTTCAGGAGGCAGTAAAAAAAACATGTTCATGGAACGGCAACTTTAAGATTAGTTGATACAAAAATGTTTATTTGTCGTAACGTGTAGTATGATTACGTCATTAACTGTTAATTTTTAAAACTAGTTCTTAATTGTTTTTCACGACTGTAAACACATATCTCGATTAATAGATAAAATACTGCTTCATTGTATTAAAAAACAAGTGAATAGGCTTGGAAATTAGGCTTAGGATTAGAACATGAAAGGAAACTTACTTATAGTAGTCGCCTTTAGTCTTGCTGCGCAGTAATAATTCCATTTGATTACTGACAGTCTAGAAAAGTAAAATATTTATATTGGTAAAAAATGTTAAAACTGTTAAAAAAATCTAAAGCCAGCAGCTATAACGTTGGGTTAGGAACGAACACATCGCTAACGGAAGGGTGCCAAATAATACGTTTCTATCGTTATAAGACTACACCCTCCTGTAATAAAGCAGCATGTCTGCGGACTCGCATCGTTATAAACTGTGTTTCGATACCCATAGTGGTGATTCATTGTGCATCTTTGTACTTAATTTCAAACAAGTACTCTTTATAAGAAAGAGTATTATGTTTAATTAATTATTTAGTTGTCATCGGTCTGATTTTTGGTTTCACTTCGAGTGGGTAGCTTGCTTTGATCATAAGTTATGTTAACTAAGTTTATACTTTTACACGGAAAATAATATTTAACTTATCATTGGTTGCTGATAAACCATACATTACAATTTAAAGCTAACGTGTCAGATAAACGAACATAGGAAATAGTAATAGTTTGTAGTGTAATCTGAAATGTTTTTAATAATTTGAATAAGAACGAAAAAACAAACGTTTTGTTAATTACAGTGAAATCGATAGTTCACACACCAAGGTTTCGAACATAATAACTTTAACAAAATAATGATTATTAATTGTTAATCATGACCATGGCTCTTCTTTCTTTGCTTTAGTTTGTTTATTCGCAGCACAGAAGTCGCCCAATACAGTATAGATAACAAAATATCTCGTTGACTTTGCTTTTAGTGACTGTTCTCTTTTCGTGTAAATGTTTTAATCGACCGTTAGTTTTTAATTTAGTTAAGCCTACTTCTCTTTGGGCCTGGCATGGCCAGGTGGGTTAAGGCGTTTGATTCCTAATCTGAAGATCACGGGTTCAATTTCCCGTCGCACCAAACATGTCCGCCTTTTCAGCCAGGGAGACTTTACAATGAGACGGTCAGTCCCACTATTCATTGGTAAAATATGTAGCCCAAGAATTGGCGGTGGGTGTGATGATTAGTTGCCTTCCCTCTAGCCTTACACTGCTAAAATAGAGACGGCTAGCATAGATAGCCCTCGTGTAGCTTTGCACGAAATTCAAACCAAACCAAACCGTTTTCACAGCAATTTGTGAAATAATTCTCGTTTTTACGATACTTAAAGAGAGTGAATTGACAGATGACTGTACGATCATTATGTTTCTTTGTTATTAAGCACAAAGCTACATAATGGGCTAGCTGGGCTTTGTCCACCAGGGGTATCGAAACCCGGATTCTAGCATTGTCAGACCGCAGACATACTGCTTTGTCACTGGGGGACGTAATCATTTTCTAAAGAATTCCTATATAAAATGTATTATGATTCACAATGTCTTTAATATCCGTAATTTTTGAAACATGAAGACAGATGTTTGATTGACAGCGTCTGTGCGATTATTCTTGCGGGAGTTTGTATCAACCTAAACAAGGTAATATTCCACATATTTAGAACCTCTTGCAGCCTAGACTTGTTACTCTTTGTTCATCTGGCAGTAGTATTTGCCTTCCCCTGACACACATATTATAGAAATCAGTACTGCTAATTTATGGGGATCAAAGCTTTAATATTTGAATAAACACATCAATATTATCATTGAACATTTTATAGACTGAAATAAATTCATCAACAATACTTAAACAACAAGCATGGGTCCCACGTGCCTGGAGCACTTCATTGTTTCGGAACAATGTCACGTGACACTCAACAATATCGGTAAAACCGTTATGATATTTCAAAACATAAAACGTCTTCATAAAATAATTTACCTGTGTAAGCAGTCAAGATCGAACTGACTTTGACCTTTAGGAAACACTTTGTGTGTATGGAACCAGCACTGTGTTGAAACTCTATTATATGAAAATAATTTTATCGTATTGTTTTCAGTTAAACTCAGTGAACCGTTACTCATCTTTTAAACAAATCAATTTCAATCAACTCATATTTCACACACGGATTTTACAAATTTTCATAATTTCATCATTTCTGTGTAAAACTCTAGAAAAGTTAGTTATCTATTTAAAATATAGCGGACAATTTATGATTTAGTGGTAAATGTGCACAAAAACCTATAGTTTATGATTCACGTCCCATTTTCAGCATGAGCTATAAAAGTAACAGTTAAATCCCATTATACGTTCAGAGAGAGTGGCCCAAGTGATGGCGGTGGATGCTGTTGACGAGTTACCTTCCTCCTAGCCTATCGTTTCAAAATTAGCAACGACTATGTATCCTTGTATATCCTTGTAGGAGGTTTGGGCGGAAATTCCAAAAAAACATATATGTGACTTAACACCAACAGAGGTGTTTCGATACTTGAGTGTAGTTGGAGTCTAAGTAAATACACCATCCAACAATTTCTTGCCAAGACATATTTTCTTTAAGTATGTTATAATTTGTATTAAACACTTGAAATAAACGACAAAATTCGTCTTTGTCGACCCATTAAGTTAAGCCTATCAGTTGTATCACTCCATAAAGCTTCGCCGCATCACACACGCCTATCCAAATATTATTTTTAGTTCATCCCGTGGTATTCCCATCAACGCTGGGGTCATTATCTTTTCTAAGGCTCTGCTTGGGAATCTACAGTAAATATAGTAAATGTTAAATCCCCCAGCAACTTTCAAGGCCTGCCCTCGGTTCTCAGGGCTTTCTATTAGAATCCATTAAAAGAAAGTCACAGAAACAAAAAAATCACAGAAAAGAGTCACTAATACGAACATATGCATATTTACAGACACTTCTATATAAACTCATCCCTTTTTCTGCATCTTATATGGAATATCTTTGAATGGTTTCAGCGTGAAGAAGCGACAGTGAGCACCATTATGCATCAGAATGCTATAAGCAACATACCTTCTTCGTTGCCAATAGTAACAAAGAGTTCATCGACACAACTTGCGTGTTGCTCGACGAGAGAACCACAAAACTGTAGCAGGCTTTCTTCATGGTGTTAGCTGGGATATTTTCTCAATCATGAACATTAAAAACAATGAATATAGATGTAATGCTACAATATTTTATGAGATGTTTTTGTTTTAAACTTTGATTATTTATAGTATTTAAAAAAATGTGACTATTTTTTTCCTAGCCAAAATTGTAACTTCATTTCCGTCTGTTAGTATCATTCCAGCATCTTTGGCCCTCATACGGTTACAGATTTACTATCAATAAAACTAATAATGTGAACGATATAAAGATATTGTAATACATACCAAGAAGGAGTTGGGCTCCACATTGACAAATATTTCATATTTCCTCTCTCTGTAACAAAACAAATAACTAATTTTTTGAGATAAACAAACATACCAAATACAAAACTAAAATAAATAAACTAATTTATTTATAAGTTTAAAGTGCTTATGAGCAGCTAGTATAGGAATTCTTTTTTAAAACATATTTTTAGGATCTTATTTAGTAGTATAACACCACGGAATCAGTGCGAAAGGGCCCGGCATGGCCAAGCGTGTTAAGGCGTGCGACTCGTAATCTGAGGATCGTGGGTTCGCATCCTCGTCGCACCAAACATGCTCGCCCTTTCAGCTGTGGGGGCGTTATATGTGACGGTCAATCCCACTATTCGTTGGTAAAAGAGTAGCCCAAGAGTTGGCGGTGGGTGGTGATGACTAGCTGCCTTCCCTCTAGTCTTACACTGCTAAATTAGGGACAGCTAGCACAGATAGCCCTCGAGTAGCTTTATGCGAAATTCAAAAACAAAACAAAAATCCATGTGAAAGTGTTACAGGTACTGTTTTGTTGATATAACCTGCACATTTGTTCTTTACACAACTGACGGTCGCAATTATTTCGATGAAAAATGGTAGTGAAATGGTTAAAATTATTGTACTAAAATCCAAAGCTTAGGAACCATGAGAAGTGATGACGGTTAAAATGTCACGATGACGAGAAATTTACTTGAAGTAAAAATGTATCTCAGGACAGCTGAGAAGAAAAATAGGAACACACCTAAATTAACAACACAATCAACAACAAACAAACAATAATAAATTCCAAGACACAAAAAACTACAAAATCTTACACTGCTGCATACCATATGTTCCAGATATCAGGGAAAAAAACAATCAACACACGGAAAAAAACTTATAACAAAATACAACATTCCAGTAGAGACCAAATTTATTCAAAAACAGGTACAAAACTAAAGTCCATACTATATAAAAACTATAAAGACAAATAGAACATCAACATAATTTACTAAATACAATGCAACAACTACCACGACTTCTATATTGGAAAAACAAGCAGAAAAATGGAAATCCGATTGAAAGAACACATAAAAAAACAACACCTTCACACGTTTTTGAACACTGCAAATCAAATAAACACAATATAACCATAGAAAACACCCAGATATTAAGTAGGGAAACAAATATAAACAAATGCAAAATCAAATAAGTCATACTTATACAACAACTAAAACCAAAATTAAACCAATATAAAGGAACACCTTTATACCTACACTAATTAATAACCTAACATCTAACTGCAAAGCCCCAAACAATCTCGTACACGTTTACACTCTCGTCCCTAAGACATGTTTCCGGCAACGGTCACTTGCAAATTCTCTCTTTGTTAACCTGAAGATGACCTAGGAAGGTCGAAGTGTTGCTTTCTGCTTTATTAGTAAAAGTGGTAACACCCATACTAGCCGTCCTGAGATACAGAGGGAACATGTTAAACTTTTGGGAATTTAGGGGGTACTAAGTACAATTATTTTCTTACATTTTCCTGAGTTAATAAAACGGAACTTCGAACTGACATCATACCTGCAGGGTTTTCGGCATAGATTTTTACAGCTGGACTGAATTTCAAGTCTTTTCTCGGTCGTCAGAAGTGTTCGACAGTCTGAAAACAATATGGACAATAATTTTCAGTAATGATCAAATGTTTTACTTACAGCTCGAGGAAACGTTCATTATATATATATATATATTTATTTACTTATTATGAAAAGTCCATTAGAAATATCCCGACAGCTCGTCTTACACTCGAATATATAAACACATTAATGTTGACAATTTTCTGTACTTAGTACGAGATAACGTCTGATATTTTTATTGTTTAAGTTACGTCACTCAACAATAACATACGGTACATGTACATTTTTATTGTTTAAGTTACGTCTCTCAACAATAACATACGGTACATGTACATTTTAAGTTACGTCACATTTTGAAATATGAATGACAGTGTGATAATTCTTAACAGTTTAGTATAGAATATCCTGCTTGTTAAATAAAAGTTGACATCAGCACTATCCATGCCTAGTCTCTCGTCATTTTAAAAGTGAATGTTGAGCTTTGTCTGCGTGCACAGCTTTTCAAACGGGAGACAGATAAACGTTCAGACAGACACCAGGGTTCGTAATATATATATATATGCATAAGATCAAAAGTAATTTTAGTCACTCTCCTTGCATGAAACTGATAATTTATCATGCATTCTTATGGTAAAAGAAGTGATTACACACGTAGAATGATAACCACTGTTAAGGTTTAGATATATAAACTTGTAAGAAAGTACTTCCATTGTTCTTGCTATAGTATGTTTGTAAATGTTAACAAATGTTGAAATTCTGGATATAATTGTAAAGAAAAACTCATAAAGTTTACTTACCGTTGTTTACCAAGTGGCAGAGCGGTTTCCCGGTTTCGTAAGCGTATGAGTAGAAGTCCTTGTACATACAGCCACACAGCTCCAGGGTCTTATTAGCGTGACATTCGGAGAAACAGAGCTTGAAAACGATAAACACTGATTTGTTTCCATTTTATTTTTCATTCACTTCAATGTGTATCAATTCTTTAAATATACGGATAACATTTTGAAATTTGTTTGTAAGATGATAGAACATTTAAAAAGCAGAAACATAACGTTAGTTAATATTCCATACCAATACTTATGTTACTAGTAAACCAATACGTATGTTACTAGGTAAATTATTGTTGCGACCGGCATGGCCAGATGGTTAAGACATTCGACTCGTAATCCGAGGATCGCGGGTTCGAATCCCCATCACCACCCAACCAAACATGCTCGCCCTTTCAGCCGTGGGAGGGTTATAATGTGACGGTCAATCCCACTATTCGTTGGTAAAAGAGTAGCCTAAGAGTTGGCGGTGGGTGGTGATGACTGGCTGCCTTCTCTCTAGTCTTACACTGCTAAATTAGGGACGGCTAGCAGATAGCCCTCATGTAGCATTGCGCGAAATTAAAAAAAAAAACAATAGTTATGTTACTAGGTAAATGTGATTTTCGAGAAACGATAACAATTTACATTATAAAGGATCTACAGTTATTTTGTAAGCAAAATTTGATTTTGATATAAGCACTTATTTGTTTGTTTTATCATATTTATAGCACAGTACTTACACGTACATTCCTGAAATACACCTTCTACATTTTCTTACCTCTTTGGTCAATATTCCTTTTCTAAAGTTTGTCCTCCCGAGGACTTCGTAGTCAGTACATTGGTCAGAATATGGCGATGGGAGTCGTAGAGTTTCCTTCTGTTTGTAGATATTTGAAATATTCGAACTTACAATTAACATAAAGTTATTTATTTCAAATATAACTGAAACTTACATTGACGTGATTACGTGAAACATTTAAGCCACAACAAGAAAAGCCTGTGCTAAAATAATACAGCTCTACTAATAGTAAAATATGTACTCGGTAAAGTTGTATTGACAACAGAACATTTACTCAGTTACGTTGTAGTGATAACAGAACATTTACTCAGTTAAGTTGTACTAGTAACAAAACATTTATTTAGTTAAGTTGTACAAGTAACAAAATATTTACTAGGTAAAGTTGAACTTGTAACAAAATATTTACTTTTCCTAAGTTATGCCTTACATACAAATAAACAACTAATAGAAAATTTGGTTTGAAAATAGACATTATCTCGTACAATGAGATGCATTTAGATGCACAAACCAAAATAACATTCAAATAAATACCTTGTATATATCATGTTGTTATTTTAACTGTATTCTTATCGTATCGTTTTAGCAACAAGAGCATTTCATTTTATGTTTTACCTGTGAAAGTATAAAAGTGTAAGTAAATCCTGCATCCATGAAATGAAGATCAGTCATATATGGTGCTGTGTTTGTTGGCAGGTGCTTCACTACAACACGAGGACTTTCCTTGTGGTAGAAACTTCGCTTTACACTGTATACAGAGTTCATTTGGACTGCTAGAGATAGGGGTAGAAATGTCAAAATCTTTAGAGAATTTATCGTAGTGCGGACGCAAAAGTTTTGTCTTTAAAAACATAAAAAAATATAACATTATTTAAGTGAAAGAACTCCCACATCGTTACTAAAAGGTAAAGTTCACAGATATGCATTTATTTTTCTCTTATACGGAAAAGTCGGAATTTCTTACCATACTCATAGTTTTTGCACTGATTTTAAACTGTCTGCAGAGTAAACGCGTTTAGACCTAATGCCACCGAATCTTCTGATACCGCCTGAAAAGGAATCTCGCGAGACAAAGAAAAAGGAGCTAAAAACCCTTTTAAGAAACAACACGTATGTTCTTATTCCAAGATCACAGTAACAACACAAAGGAAATGTCATGATCACCGAGTATTCATGCACTAACCAGACCCAAGTTATATGTCTTCTAAGATCGAACGATGTTTGTAGATCACATCCACAAAAAATTAAATGGATCTGCTTTTGAAACTTGAAAGGTACGTGGTTCAATGGGATTACTCTGGTTCCATATTTCTCAACCATCTTCTTCAGGAAAACACGACTCTTGATTTTCAGATGTAGCTGCAAGTTTGTGAGCTTCTGGATTTGGCTTTGGTTACCTTGTCAACGGTACAAGCCTTGTTTCAATGTATTAACTTTGGGTTGGAGAATTACAAAAGAGAATTCTTCCACCCAGAAGCCAATTAGTTGTTGTTGTTTTTTTTATAGCTTCTTCACTTAGCGTATGAGGGCGTCACTCCAGATTAGCTCTGGTTGTGGTTTTCGAGAGCGGTGCTCTCCTAAATAATCTGCTGCATGAATTTTTTCCACTTATTTTGAGAACATTAAACACTTCCCTTCTCCAAAATAATTATTTTTATATGAATATTTTTTTTTCGGAAAATGTTTCTATATTCCTACAGCCATAAGTCTATACGTGTTGAAATTTCACTGTTAAATTTTAAAAGTCCTAACGAATTGAGTGTGTAAGTGATTAGCTCAAGACTCGGATCTGCTATTGAATTGTAGAAATCATTCAAATAGGTCGCGATGTATATCTGTTCAGTTTCAATTAATTTTAACGCTACATAATATTACTTTAATAATCCTCATTAAGGTTAGATGTTCATCAAAAGTTCGTGCTCTACCTGAAATAATTTTCTTAAAAATTACAACTATGAAGTATTATTTCGATATGTATGACAGCGGTATACAGCAAGTATAATTGAAATGTCATCATGAACTACGGTAATGGTTCATAATAGGGATCGCAGGAGAGGGTTTTTTTGTTTTTTTACTATTGTTTAATATATTTCTGCCAGCTTACAGCAGCAATGGTTGTGAGTACTGTAATAAAACTCGGGCAATATTACTAAACGTTTCATTGCGTATTGTGTAGAGTAATTTTAAAGTTTGTTTGACTACCTAGCAAATAATCAATTATAACCGTTCTCACTCAATCATTTAAACGTAGTCTGTAATTTATATGGAGTATCATAATCTACTAAGTGCATGCATATATAGCTGGTGCAGGTATTGGATATAATTTAATCTTTATATAGCAGACATGACACATGTACCATAACGACTGTTAACTTACTGTTGCAACTATACTGATGTTGCGTGTCATCTATTTAAGTATGGGGTTCCTGTATTTTCGGACACGACATTAATGACATCACTACATGATCGATTTCTTCCATGTTACAGAAACGTCTAAAATGTCTCCCACAACAGAAGTCTTTAAGCCTTAGTTTAAGAGTTAGCATCAGGCTCAGTTTCGAACATCGGATCAGCAGTCACGGTGATGTTTGATGGTAAGTGTGGTATTGTAGCCAGATCTGCATGATTGAATTTTATAAATACCATAATTGTAGTGTGTAACTCTTGAAGATGACTTTTAGCACTAGTAGCAATTTCGCAAATAAGAGACGGACGTTCTAGGCGAAAGTTAGACAGACATCTTATAACTTTATATTTTATTTAGAAAATATTTTGTTCCAGATAAAGAATGCAGCAGCGAGGGCTCACCAGCGTGTAAAGTCGTAAAAGTGTTACGACTCTGCTCAAAGTACATCAAGAATGGAGGGGAGAAAACATTAATGTAATTAGTTGTTAATTAACACGTTGTCGACCTTGTAGAGTGGAAAGCTGATACCCTAAAAGGAAAACTTGCCAGCTGCAACAGATATTTACCCAGAAAGAAGAACATTTGAAATGGTTCAGCTGCCTCAAATCGACGAATTAACACTTTAAATACCTAGGACACTTGTAAAAGAAGTGGATTTCATTTGCTATTTGGAATTACTTTCTTTTAACTGAGAAGTACCATTAATTTAATAATGCAGTCAAGTGCTCCTGAACATATATACACACACACATTTAATTCAAATCACCAATTTTTTGTTGTTGAAAGAGAATTATTGTTGGTATTAAGCACACACCTACACAAAGAGCTATCTGTGCTCTGCCCACCACAGGTATCAAAATCCAGTTTCTAGAAGTACGTGTCCGCAGACATACCGCTGTGCCACTGGGGGATACGTTAAGAGAGAGAGAAAAACAAAACGATCAGTTAAGACAAAGTTAGAAAAGTGATGTATGAATTTTGAAATGCTTTATAACTTTGTTCAAACTTTTATATAGTGTTCAAATTTGTGAATTTCAATGCGCTTCTAGTTAAATCTTGTTCTCTTAAGATAAATAGTTTTTAATGTTGTCTAATTGCTGTATATTTAGAGCTTTATTTACAATTATCCTTTATGTATTTTAAATAGAAAATGTATCAAATAGAAACAAATGCTAAAGATATAATGTGTGTAATATAGGAACGAAAACTTTCGTTGTTTATTTCCAGTCAAATATTTTTCTATAAAGACTTAACATAAGATATGAGAATATAATTTATTTGAGGTTTACAAACCATAATAGTCATTTCTTCTATGAGAGTCTTCTTTGAAATCCCAGTCTTTGTTGAAACTGAAGCAGTTTCCATAATGTGAGTCATAGTAGTTAACAAAAGGTCTGAAAGACAGACACATTTTACGCGTAATGAGCATATAATATAAAATTTGAAATAATTCTGAACTGGTTAACATCATCTTTAATATGTAAGTATCTAACTACTAAACTCAGAAAAAAATATTTGACCAATTTCCATTTTTAAAGCATATATTTGGTATGATAAACATTTCTCAAACATTCAAGTCAACAACATTATAGGTAGAACACTTGGCCAATAGATTTTGGTATTGCTCTAAAAGTCTTTATGTTTTTGCCAGTTTTATTGCAGACATGTTGTTTTATGTTACAATTGTTTTGTTTTTCAGAATTAGTTTTGACTTTTTTTCTGGTGCTTGTATTTGGAAGAATGACCATAATTAAGATTTCAGCATTGGCCAGTTTTTAGAGATAATAGGTATTTATAAATATGAATGTTTTTTATCTTATTTTGTAGTTTATTTGATATACTGGTTGTTAACTTTATCATCTAACCAAAAATTAATTTCTAAACTATTTACTTGCCTCATGCAAAATAAACAAATAACATAATTTATCAACTGTCCGTTTGAGCTATATAGAAGCAGGGATGTGTTCTATCGGGTGTCCGTTTGAGCTATGCAGAAGAAGTGATGTATTTTATGGGGTATTCATTTGAGCCATATAGAAGCAAAGATATGTTTTATGGGGTGTTCATTTGAGCCATATAGAAGCAGAGATGTGTTTTATGGGGCCTTCATTTGAGCCGTATAGAAGCAGAGGTGTGTTCATACGATGATTAATTTGCAAGACAGTAAGTGAGGCATAAAGTTCTCATCAAGTTTTCATCAAATTTTAAAAGGCTATGCCATCATATTGCATCCCAACAGACCAACTGCTTCAACAACGGGCCTGGCGTGGCCAAGCATGTTAAGGCGTTCGACTCGTAATCTGAGGGTTGCGGGTTCAAATCCCAGTCGCACCAAACATGCTCGCCCTTTTAGCCGTGGGGGCGTTATAATGTGACGGTCAATTCCACTATTCGTTGGTAAAAGAGTAGCCCAAGAATTGGCGGTGGGTGATGATGACTAGTTGCCTTCCCTCTAGTCTTACACTGCTAAGTTAGGGACGGCTAGCGCAGATAGCCCTCGAGTAGCTTTGCGCGAAATTAAAAAAAATACAAAAACAGCTTCAACAGTAGTCGGAATTCTTCACCAAAAATACTTTGAGAAGATGCTTTAGAAACAGTTATATGACATTCGATATCCAATCAGAATAGCAGAAATCTCAGGATAACACAACCAAAGCAGTCGCTTCAACCTTAAACTGTTAATTTTTAAATACTAAAAGTGTTTTATCTGCTTCTATGTTGAAGTTAAAGTAAGATCATGGATATAAACACAGGAAGCATTTCTTCTCTTACTTTTTATGTTTTTTTTCATTATTGCAAGCTGTTGGAGGCAGTGTAATGGCATCATAAAAAATAAAAGGTTAATATTATCCAAGTTACCCTGTCAATTTTGTTCACCTCACAATACTGCATTTTTACTCTGATCGATAAGGGCTTTTCAAGATAATAATGTAAGAATTTGGTACATTTGTATTAACTAGGGTTGGACGTAGTCCAATGGCTAGTATGATGGGCTGCAGAATGTTAAATCCAAAATCGAAACTTGATATACAACTGAACATGTGCTACCCACTTTTAGCTATGACGTTTTATAACCACCAACAATTTAGTTAAATATAGTAGATAGCTTTGGCCTGTCAGTTGTAAGTTAGGAATAACTATATGTAAATCTTTGGGACATTTAACCTAGCTATTTTGTCGTGTATCATATAACGTGACATTTAGATTGAAAGTGACAAATATGCAACTGATCAAAATTAGTTTAAAAAATATAATTGATTTCGTTTATCTTATTTGGCCAAACAGTCATCAGGTGAAATTGAAACAAGGATCTATGCTTTCCTTGATTGGCCAAAGAAAGAAAAAAAAATTGACACACATTTAATCAATAAATAGTTTGTCCGCTGTAAAATAATTAATATCGAATAACGAATTATTCACATACTTCAATTAAATTAATGTAAGGTGTATTAGAAATGATTCAAAACCCTCACGGATATTATGCACATTTTACCATTATTTAAGGCCTAACTATATTTATTTGTTGGCCCAAGCTGCACTAATGATCCTTGAATAGGCAAAACTGCAGTACGCTGTAAAACTTACGTCCAGTCAAAGAATGTATTAAGCCTTTACATCATAGATCCTCCTTTAATTATCAGAACTTAAAGCGATTAACTTTATAAGCGTTGTAAAGTATTAACAGAAATTAATAAAATTCTGAAAGTAAAATAAACAGCTAGAACCTATTCTTATGTGCTATCATTAATATATTCATGTATAGACCTCATCTAACACATTTTGAAAGAGTTACGAAGAAAACAAGTATGGAAGAATTATATTCTGAAGATATTTACAATCTCAGAAACTTAAACTATTAGAAGCACTCGACTTTCTGAAGTTAATGTATAAATTATAAAATAATTCGTATAATCTAGCACTATTTATTTATTAAGTAATTATAGTTAACTTATTTAAATTTGACTTTTATGAGTTTTTTTCTTGCAAACGTTTAGTTTTGAAAGAACATGTCGTTAAACTAATATTGAAAATTAAGAAATGGTTCTTGTTTGTTTAAACCGTACCTACCTGTTTAGGTGAGCAAAACCTGAATATAATAAGAGAAAAAATGTGTCTTTTTCAAATCCGTATTTTTCTAGCTTATCTGTACTTCTTTCTAATATTTCAACGAATTTATCCCACAACTGAAAATATAACAAAATAAAGGAACATTTCAATTAAAACAATATTATACCTATAGACAATAAAAATAGGCTTAATCATGATGTGAAAATGAACGTAACGAGGTCAATTTTATTTTTTCTTTGCTTAAACTTGACAGAAAAAATCTTGCTTTTACAAACTTGTTCACTGAAACACTTCTCAACCAGCTTGTGATATAGTAACTAGTTTCAAACCAAATAAGACACTCGTTTAGAGACTGAGTTGTTCTGGCTCCAAGAAAATGTGTCCATTGTTCTTCAAAAGTTGCAAAAGTTAATGAGAGGTGATCTTCACCAAAATGAAAGCATGGCTATTTACATCGATAATAAGGTTGCCCTTTGTTTGCTTTTTGTTGTACATATGTGAAATTTCTTAAGGTTATAACTATTTTTGTGTAAGTAGCAATATTTTCAATTTTGTTTTATTTGTACCCTGTCGTTGATTTTAATTTGTACGCATTTTTTTATGAGATTGTCGAAAACCAAAGTGGTAGAACAATTACTACCATGGTATATTAATATTATGTGCTTTATATCTTTTTATTTTGATACAGTATCATTCTGAATTTGTCATTTATTCTGTATGTGCGCAAATTACACAAACACAAGCTGGAAAGAGTGATTAAGCTACTATTGTTCCTTGTCATTTAACTGAGGTTGAATCTGTCATATACATGGACGGCATGGTTGTATAATAATTTAGAAAACAGTGTACTTCAATGGTAGTTCAGGAGTTTAAAAAGTATCTTGTGGTTACGGGCTCACCTATGTTTGAATCAGAATGACCGATCGCGTGGTTAATACTAGTCACATTAAGTTAATACGTTTCTTGGAAAGCAAATAGAGTTGAGTTTAAAATGTCTTGTACATGGCTTCGGCCTGATCAATTGAAGTTAAAGCAACGAATGAAATCCGCCATCTCGTGATAATGACAGCAAATAAACTCATTTTGTTTGTAAGTTCAATAAATATAGTTTAATTTGTGTTCAATCCTCTTTCTTAACTCAGTTATTCAAGTACTATAACGTGATAAGTTTCTTATTGAACCTTCTGTTAAGAAATAGCCTATTGCTCAAAAGTTAATTCACTTCAACGTAAACATATCACACTACTAAATATGATAACTTAAATTTAAATGAAGTTCAAGTGATGCGGATCAAGTCATCTCATTAGCTTCAGTGTCAAGCAATTCTATTACACTATTAAGTTTTGTAATTTGTCGTATAGTATTCCAGTTGGTCGTCATTTTGATCGACTCTTTAATCTTGACAGTAGCCGAGTTAAAACACAACCTACATATGAGTTTATCCATTAAACTTTTATTTGAGGTCCTGATTATTCATAAATAACCATAGCAACAGGTTGGAACACTTCCATTATTTCTTTTCGAAATTTTCAGCACTAATATTAAATGGTTTCTAAAATATTAATTGCCAAATAGCAAAAAGTAGATTTGACGTAATATTTTCCAAAATTAGATAATCTTTGAGTATTTGTTCGTAAATGTTTCTTTATGTTTCACACCAGGTTCTCTCTTTGGTGTACGACAACTATTACAAATTATTATATTTATCAGAAAAAAGGTCGGTGTTAAGGCCTGGAGGTTAATTGTAGCGGCTGTGTATCGGGAAGTCCTACAGTCGAGTTGCAATATGTCTTAAAACACCCTCTTAATTATTACTTATGGGTTTTGTATTATAACTACTGGGCTGTAGGAAGCGGTAAGGCCAGTCATGCCATGGTCTGACCGTTTTTTCATGGCATGTATAGTTACAGCTTATGTATTTAAACTTGCTAATTGTAATTCAATACATTATATTGTGTGTATGCAGTGTTTATAGGTAAAATGGATAAAGATTCAATGTAATAGTATTACATTTTCAAACACCTTATAGAGGGTATCCCCCCCCGTCCCGGTCAGCACTTTCATATTAGAGATGGTTATGTTTGTAATATAGGGTTCTCTGGCTTGACTTTTTAGCTCGTTTATCACATAAACTGCCACTCAGTTTAAAAATACTTCATGCTTCAGAATACAAATTTGGTATTATAAATATATTAAGATTTTCTTTTTAACTCTACCAGAAACATGTATTTAAGTTACACAATTCTGTACTGTACGATGTCAGCACGTTACCGATACTTCATCCATACGAATAAATGAATCAATAATGTAATTATTCATGACATTTGTTTATAAGAAATATTTACAGAGCCACCTATGAGAAAGGAGCGTAAAACAATAGGAATATTTTAAGCCTGAAAGCTCATGCACAAAAGTATGGGCGCAGGGTTTCTCCGAGTTTCATAGCTGACGAGTCGGGTTTGAATCCGCGCGACACCACGAAACATTATCCTCACTTTAAGCTGATAGTACGTTATAAGAGTGTCAGTCATTCCTTTGCTATAGGGCCCGGGTTCGCGGGTTTGAATTCCTGTCACACCAAACATGCTCGCCCTTTCAGCCGTAGGGACGTTATAATGTGATTGCCATTCCCACTATTCGTTGGTAAAAGATTAGCCCAAGAGTTGGCACTGGGTGGTGATGACTAGCTGCCTTCCCTCTCGTCCAGTGGTTCCCAACCAGGGGTGCTCGCACCCCTTGGGGGTGCGAGATAACATTTCAGTTTTTTTGTTTATATTAAGGGTACTATCCTATATATTCAAAAATTACATTCGATTTTTATTTCTTATTTTTTTTGTTACAGACGTAGCTTTTCACCTTGTTACGATAAACTATCGTTTCTACCGTCACTGGCGCAGACCGAAATCTTAATGTACAACTGTAAACAAATAACACACGAAACGTGACCTAAATACTCGGCACAACTAATTAGATTACGTTCGTGAATGCCGTTTTAAAGTGTCTATTGTTTATTTATGCTATGTATTCACGTGATTGTGATTCGAGAAACTTCCAGAAGTATCCAGAATTAATCGATGACATTATGTGACGTATATTCGAGAATGTTCTAGAAAGTTTCGCAGAGTATATAAACTCGTGCGTAATGCTATAGTAGTTAGTGCATTGTTCATTCTGTGTTCGTGCAAAAAAACGTCATTATGTCAAAGAAAAGGAAATGGAATGATGATTATGGAACAACTGAGGATTTGCAAAAACCCCAGTGCATGCTTTGTGGCGCTGACCTTTCAAATGCAAATTTGAAGCCATCTAAGCTACAGGAACACTTCAACAACCAGCATGGTGGAGCAGCTGTTGCAGACCATAATGTTGAATCGTTGAAAGGTAGAAGAGCCCATTTTGATTCTCGAGCAACCCTTCCAAAATTAGGTTTTTTATCTGCTGACAAACCACTACTGATGGTTTCATACCACGTGGCGTATAAAGTAGCCAAATCAAAGAAGCCCCATACAATTGCAGAAGAGGTGATAAACCGTGTACACTAGAAATGGCAACAATTGTTCTGGGAAAATAAGCCTTAAACAAGCTTAAATTAGTGCCGTTATCAAATAATGTTATTCAAAACCGAATTGGTGATTTGAGTTCGGACATTTTGGACCAAGTTATCGCAGATAACAGGGCTAGACCCTTGAAAATCTTTCTCCAATTGGACGAAACAACTGATGTTGCAAATTTCAGTCAACTCATCGCACTAGTGAGGTATGTCCATGGTGGTGCCATAATGGAAGATTTCCTGTTCTGTGAAGATCTGAAAATAACCACAAAAGGAAAAGATGTCTTCCAGTGTGTGAAGGGCTTCTTTGCGAAATATGATATAGATATCCAAATTATTGGTTCTATGTTTACCGACGGTGTCCCTGCTATGCTAGGAAATAAATCAGGATTGCACTGATGAAACAAGAGATTCCGCACTTGCAAGGTACTCACTGTTTTCGTCATCAATATGTTTGGCATCAAAAACATTGCCTCCAAAGTTGAAAAAGGTCCTTGAGACTTCTGTGAAGACCGTCAACTGGATTAGGGGTCGTGCTCTGAACCACCGCCTCTTCAAGTCGCTTTGTGAATATTTTGGAAGTGAGCATTCAGTTTTGCTTTTCCACACAGAAGTCCGCTAGCTGTCACGTGGGAGAGCTTTAACGCGCTTCTTTGAATTGCGAGAAGAAGTCAAAACCTTTCTGAAGGAACGTGACTATTATCTGCCCGGAGAAATAGAATCACAAGAATTCAACCAAATGCTAGCCTATTTGAGTGATATTTTCACTCGCATGAATGACTTGAGTGTATCTCTTCAAGGGAAAAACATAAACTTATTGAAATGCTGCAAAAAGGTAAATGCTTTCAAAGCATTTGGTGTCGACGAATTAAAAGAGGGAATTTTTCAAATTTTCCATCACTCGAAGACATGGTAGGTGAGGATGAGTCCCTAATTCCATGTGCGTGTGAAGAAATTGTGGATCATTTGGAAATACTATCAAAGTGATTTGATGGATATTTTGGAGTAGAACTGAAAACTTCTGAAGAATGGATTATGAATCCATACTCCTTCAATTTGGATAATATGTCGGATGATGAAGAACTGAAGGAAGATCTTTTTGAACTGCGCACAAATTGAGTTCTTGAAATGCAGTTTGAAAGCAAAACTTTGGAACAATATTGGTGTTCGGCAATAGACATGTTTCCAATACTTTGTGAAAAAACACTAAATGTGCTCATCCCATTCGCGACGACATACTTATGTGAGTTTGAATTTAGTGCCCTTTTGTCAATCAAGACAAAATCTAGAAATCGCTTGGGTGCACAGGCAGACTTGCGGATTGCTATCAGCAACAAAGTGCTACGCTTTGAAAAACTCGTAAGAAATAAACAGGAACAAAAGAGTCATTAAATTTAAATTGGCTAATGAACATTTGAACATTTCAAATTCAAAGAAATTTCATGCATGGATGAAAATTTATTTTTTGTAGGCCATGTAGGGTTTATGCAACTTTTAGTTTGTTGTAATATTTTTTCCTTTCCAAATGTTTCGTTTTTGTTTATATATCATTAAAAACTAATTATAAAAATTTGTTTTAGCCACCTTCACCTTTATTCTTAACTAAGTAATTACTGTGAGGGGTGCGAGAACATATTAAATTTTTTTAGGGGTGCGGGGCAAAAAAAGGTTGGGAACCACTGCTTTAGTCTTACACTGCTAATTTAGGGACGACTAGCGCAGATAGCCCTCCTGTAACTTTGCGCGAAATTCAAAGCAAACCAAACCTTTACTATGGGTGGTGGGTTTACGAGCTGGTCAATAGTTCAAAATTAGGGCTAGCAGCAGATAGCGTTATTAACTTCACTATAAATACAAAATTCACATAAAACAGTAATGGAATCTGACACTTACCTCTGTTTTACTGGAGTTACCCGAACAAGCCTGAGGAACCTTGTCGCAAACACGAGAGAAATTGAATCTGTTTTGCAATAAAATATCAAAATTAATTTTTCATGTTTTAAAATATTTTTCAAAAATGTTTAGAAATAATATATAAGGCCCGGCATGGCCAGATGATTAAGGGATTCGAATCGTAAACTGAGGGTCGCGGGTTCGAAACCCAGTCGCACCAAACATGTTTGCCCTTTCAGCCGTAGGGCATTAAATGCGACGGTCAATACCACTATTCGTTGGTAAAACAGTAACCCGAGAGTTGGCAGTGGGTGATGATGACTAACAGCCATCCTTCTAGTTTTACACTGCTAAATTAGGAATGGTTAGCGCAGATAGTCATCCTGTAGCTTTGCGCGAAATTGAAACCAAACGTTCACTCTTTTATATTGTGAAAATTTTGATAAATATTTTGATTCACCGAGCTTATGAAATAGACATAGCCTTTCATCATGAAGTTAGACATATAAAAACATTTTGACAAAGAAATATTTCCAGTTAGATTTTATTTATGATTGTATTAAAAATATTTACAGACTTTGTGTAATCCTGAGACAATTCGACTGAAAAGGAAACAAGAAGAGACGACGAGAAGCAGATCGGATAAAATATGAACGATACACCAAACGGGCCGTTTCAGGGCCGGACATGGATCGATGGATCAGAGTGCCCTAACATGGATCTACAGATCCAATGCCTAAGATTTAGGTTGGGTGAAACGAGAGTATCCCGAGAAAACCCACTTTCACTGGACGGGAACGAATGAAGCTCGCCTGGTGCCCTCGTGATGAACTGGTCCTGAAAAGTGAATTGTACCTGAAACGAGACTGAAAAACATAATAGGTTAATAAAATGACAGATTGCAAGAATTACGATGTGTTGGACTGATTCAGGATAAAGTTATATTGGGATAAGTATTTACACCAGGATTTGGGAGTGGCTGCTATGTTCTTGAAGTCGGAAGTCAGTGAGTTGCGATGAGTGGATTTTTTGTAGTATTTTGTTGCTAGTTTAATGAATCGTTCAGAGATTAAAAGCTATAGCATTTGACCAGGAACCTTTATATATTTCAAACATTACAAACCATTCAACTTCAGTGAATTCATTTACGATGTTTGCATTTCGACGGGACACTAAATATCTTCGTTGGTAAAAAGTCGCGATACCAACCAGTCATGCTAGCTTAAGCGAGATGTAATAATATAAATTGAGAAAGAATTTTCTCGTCTTGGATCTGGATCACCAATAAAATATTCAGTTCTGGATTTGATATAAAACTCAGTATTGTTTGTACGTTTGTAAAACTCTTGTATATAAACCATCATTTGTAATAACTATTATTAATAACCTTTATTATGAACTGTATTGTTGTTTGTATATTAAAATATATTTGTGTTAAGAAAGAAAAATGTGTGTATGAATCTTGTTGACAAATATTATAAATTTAATACATATCAAAATTCAATTAACTTCTAAATTAAAATTTCCGGCTATTTTAAATAGTAATACGTAACGTACGTAAAATAATAAATCGGAGACTGTTTGTTTCTTTTGAATTTCGCGCAAAGCTATACGAGGGCTACCTACGCTAGCCTTTCCTAATTTAGAAGTTAAGACTTCGGAGACTCGTCCAAGGTAAATTAAAATACTTAACAAGTGTATACATCTCTTGTAAGGTGAGAGAAACTTATATAGTTAAATCCGGAAACAAACCCGAAAACAGAGGAAAAGAAAGTTCAACACTAGAATTAAAAACTTTATAAGGTTGTGATATTTTACCAGGTGTTTAAGACTCACATTTTATGAATTGCTTTTAAATAGAAAATATTAATATCAAAATAATTTTTGTGGATAAACGAACCATATCTGGGTTAACTTGTAGAATCAACACAAAACACACAAAAGCTTTTCAAGGCAGGTCTTCTCTACTCAAACTGGTAAAATGATGTTGTCTTAGTAGTGCTGATGGATCAATTGAAAACAACATTAATGATATTCTGTTAAGAGTTGTGTTGGATTTCTTTATCCTAACGTTATTGATAGCTTTCTGGTGGTAAAAAAACATCAATAAAAAAACCAAAACGCAAAATTAAAAATTTGTTTGTGTTTTTCCATGGACCTAATGAACCTCCATACCAGTTTCAGTGAAGATCCGTCTACACCATACCGAAGTAGGTACATGGACATACAAAAGAATTTTGTTTTTTCTGGAATTAAGAACAAAGCTAAACAATGAACAATCTCTGCCTTGTCCACCACGTATATCAAAACCAGATTTCTAGCGGTGGGGATCATTAGACATCCTGCTGTGCCACTGGGGGTGTGTGTGTGTGTGACATACAACAGATAACAGGCGGTTAAGAGTTGAACTAATGAAGTTATTGGCTGTTAGATTCTAGCCAAATCCTTGCTTTGAAATGTTTATTAATTGTTGCAGATTATAGGTTGTTATATTCTAGCCCAATCCTTACTTTGAAATGTATATTAATGGTTGCAGGTTATAGGTTGTTATATTTTAGCCCAATCCTTACTTTAAAATGTTTATTAATGGTTGCAGGTTATAGGTTATTAGGTTCTAGCGCAGTTTTAATTATAAAGTGTATATCAATGTATTTAGATTTTAGGCTGTTAGATTCTAGCCAAGTCTTGATTATAAAGTGTATATCAATGAATGTATTTAGGTTATAGGCTGTTAGCTTCTAGCCCAGTCTTGACTCTGAAGTGTATATCAATGTTTTCAGTTTATTGGCTTTTAGATTCCAACTCAACTCTTGATTATGAAGCGTTTAACAATATTTTCAGAATAAGGTTGCTTTACATTTGGATGCAAAACTAATATAAATATTCTAAACTGGTCAAACTTCTTGAGATATTATTAGGATAATGACCTAAAATACCTTTAATAGCGAAAATACTCAAGTTGTGAATCAATGCAATCTAAGCTCTATAAATTTTAATTTCACTACTTTGCATCTAACTAGTTACGACTGTATATTAAGCTGTCTAGATTAATAACTGAATTAACTTTCGGTTCTGAGTTCTCTAAGCAAATTGCTCTAATAATAATATGAGTAATAAAAGACATGTAGGTGATACTTTTGAAGTTTTCAAAATATTGATTATTTTAAATACGTTAGTGCTAAATATACGTCCAATATTAAATTAAAATTAAAATAAAGATATAATTATTTGTCAGGTATTTATATTTAAAATAATGTATGATAATAACCTTTTGAAGTATACAAGAAATTGCTGTTACTGGTAGTGTAAGTTGAACATTTTCTACGAGTTATTACGTAATAACATTTCATTTAATTACGCAGCTCTTGTTCAACCTTTTAATATTTATATTTACTATCTGGTACGCTACACTGTAAGTTGTACTTTCTAAACAGACTTCTAGTTTCAAGTTTTACTTAATATTTAAATTAAGTTGTACGTTAATTTCTCTCAATAAAAGAGTCACATTTGAAACTTCAGTTATTGTTTGTTCTTATCTCTGAAATAGATCCATTTAAAATAAATCCATTTGAGAGTTTGCAGTTTTAATGTTGTAGTGCACGACAGATCACGTTGGCAAGTCTGTGTTATACAGTCTTGGAACCTATGTAGATTATACAATGATACAAAACCATCACTTAGCATAAGTAATTAATGTTTTGAGAAAGCTAATTAACATATGAATAGTTCATAGATAATTACTCACTATTTTTCACAAGTTTGTACTGAAACATTTAATGACACATGAAATAAACTTCAGTCATCTCAACCAAATTATGGAAATGCATTATCACAAGTTATTAATATGTTATTAAAACGGGCCATAAGAACCAAGTAACCATGCGCCATGCCACCCGGTAGAACAGAGGCAAGTCTTCGGATTTACAATGCTAAAATCAGGAGTTCGAGTCTCCTCGGTGGACATAGCAGATAGCACGAAGTTGCTTTGCTCTAAGAAAACACACCCACACATAGTATACCAACCACAATTAAGCATTCTATCTTTTCAGGATAATATTCGTAACATAACTTGAAGTTAAAAATAAACAAGCTTTAGAAAAAAGCAAAGGCATACAATACCTGTACAAATAATGTGATGACACTGTTGGTACTTAAGATACAAAAACATACAATACCTGTACAAATGATGTGATGACACTGTTGGTACTTAAGATACAAAGACATACAGTACCTGTACAAATAATGTGATAACATTGTTGGTACTTAAGATACCAAGACATACAATACCTGTACAAATGATGTGATGACACTGTTGGTACTTAAGATACAAAGACATACAGTACCTGTACAAATAATGTGATAACACTGTTGGTACTTAAGATACCAAGACATACAATACCTGTACAAATGATGTGATGACACTGTTGGCACTTAGGATACAAAGACATACAGTACCTGTACAAATGGTGTGATAACACTGTTGGTACTGAAGATACAAAGACATACAGTACCTGTACAAATGATGTGATGACACTGTTGGCACTTAAGATACATTGTAGTAATTGCTTGGTAAAATGGTAAAGCTACAGTTTAATGGTAATTCAGTGAAAATAGTAAGGCGTTGGAGAAAAAGTTACCAGCCTGTTTGGGAAGCATTAGAGGCATAAAATATATAAAAGAACGACGAAAATCATAAATACATAAACTGCATTCTGGTAAATATACAATCTTTATTCTTGTTATGGTTCACTGAGGAACTTGTGGTACTGGTACAATTTCAGCAAAAATATTAGAAACTCCAATCAAGTAAAGTGCGGAGATGCCGAAAGCTTTGGTTACAACTTCGATACGATGTGGCATTGATTCCATTCGTGTCTGAAAGATAGGTGTTTCAGTCCAGGGTAGGTGTTAAGAGACTGTTTTATGTTCAGTGAAACTGTCACGAAAGATTTTAATTCTATCGTTGCTAGTGTTATCGTCCTTGAAATAACAATCACAGGGTTCACTCGATGAACTATAGCGGTCAAACTTTCAACAACAGACACATGACCATTCGCAGGAATCAGTTGGGCCAGATAATGACATGAAAATGGAACCCACAATGTTGCATTTTCTCCAAAGTCTTGTAAAGTAGACTCCATGCTGGATTTCACAGTCCATAACATTAATGCGTTTTCGCCAAAGTCCAATTATTTCATCATTGAAATATGATGTAGAAAGTGACTTCTCTGACCACATAGCACACTTTGAACCATTAAAGATGTCCCTTCCTGTTGTTGGTAGAGACAAATGGCTTACTTAAGGGGGCGCTCTTACCAAAGAGAATTTCACAAAGTTTCCTACGTTTTAATCCTGGACACATTATTAAATTTGTCCGTCGACTCACACACACAGTGGAATGTCTGTTCACCTTGAAGAATTGTCGATAATTGTGCTCTAATCTTTTTCCGACCATTTTCAGTGATCTTCTATTTGCCAGTCAGGACCAAAATAATCTCTCAAAATTACGCTTCGTTCAAAGCTTAATGAGTGTCTCTCCTTCCCCATTACACCAATAATTGAAACTAGTTTAATTTACCCTCCGTACTCGACTCGTAATCCGAGGATCGCGGTTTCGAATCCTCGTCACACCAAACATGCTCGCCCTCCAGCCGTGGGGTGTTATAATGTGAGGTCAATCCCACTATTTGTTGGTAAAAGAGTAGCCCAAGAGTTGGTGGTGGGTGATGACGACTAGCTGCTTTCCCTCTAGTCTTACACTGCTAAAGTAGGGACAGCTAGTGCAGATAGCCCTCGTGTAGCTTTGCGAGAAATTCAAAACTAACTAAACCCTCCGATTTACATCCTCCTCGTGGATTAATTTTTATAACGTGACGACAACTGTTTTGTAGAGACGAAAAGAAGGAATTGTTTTATGCTACAGTTAGAGGTTTCTGATATTTTAGTAAATAATAATAAGAGTATAGATAACCCTAATTCGGATACACGTTCAGGATCGTAAAAACTGGAAAATCCAGTTACTAACTGAAGATACACTTTGGATGCTACGGAACATATCTATTGTTACCGTTGAAAACACACACGTGTATATATTACTAAACAAAAATAAAACACACTATATCTTAATTTCATGGTAACGAGAAACCCACTTGAAGTAATAACATATTCTAAAGAAGGCTGGTATAGGTGTTAAAGCTTTATTTAAAATAACGTACAGAAAAACGTTTCAACCTTCTTCGTACTTTACTTTAATTAAAGTTTTAATATCCATATTCAGAATACATTTTTGTGTCTAAATTTGATGACGAAAACCAACTTTTTAGAAAATAAATTTTGACGACGGCTGAATGAGAAGTGAAAGATATTTTATTACAACGTTTCGACAAGTTTATGCTATGATGAAGCACCTGATGATGACATAAGCTTGTCGAAACGTTGTACGTTTGAAATAATTTCTTTCCCTACCCATTCAACCTGTCCCCAAACTTTATACACCATGTCTGAATCTTCAAAACAATATCGCTTCTTTTATCTTCTAAACTACATGTGTAAATTAGACAGTCTCTATGTATTGAGATATTTTTAGAATACATCTGAGTTTATTTCAGAGTTTAAAACGTTAGTAAACTTTCACAAACCAAGGCAACACTAACCGTTCTGAACTGCATGATGTCATGGCTGGAAACTTCATATACTCTCTGGAGCGTTGTATGCTCACTATGGAAGCGAATTCGAAATATTCTTCGAGTTCCAACCATACCTGATATACAGACGCTATAACAATAAAGGTTAAAAAAAGCAATTTTAAAGCTGTTTTTACCAACCAGATCTTGTCCATGATGAAAACGGAAGCGAAACTAAGCCAGAGTCGACAATAATATGTTAAGTAGTCTCTAGTGTGGTGACGTCAATCGGTTTCTTCGGTTTTCCAGTGTTTATTTCACATATATCAATGTTACTATGTCAACCACTTGGGTTTAGCCCCTGTACTTGTTCGTGTGTTCAGGAAACATTGGAAATGTGCTTACTTTTAAGTTTCATAAACAATGGCTGACTGATTTAAATAAATATCTGTGACTGGTTCGTCTTTAAACCTATGCTTCCAGCGAGTGTAAATTGATGAGGCGCCATTGCCTCATTAGTACATTGAAAAGAATATAATATGAATCAATGGCCTATCAGTAACTGATACCATTGAAAATCAGAATCGCTGACATTATAATTTTAATTCTAATGAGGTACGTTTGGTCTATCCAATGACACTAACAAGGTTAGTTTCAGGACAAAGAACGGACATTAGTTCTCGTCAGTAATACGAGTTTATTGATACTTTTAAATACTTTAGTTTCATTAGCACATGAACACAAGGTAGAGTGTAGAAAATTGGTCTATTTTATTAATATTTAGCGATTTTACAGTCGATGGAATATAGGGTTCGTTTAAGAGATCACTGCCATATAAATGCTCTCTCCACTGGTGGTGTATTACTGCAAACCTGCACAATATTTTTTGAGCACTTTGTCCTATATTGAACCCTTGATTTTGGCATTGTAAGACCAGAAACGTACCGCTGACCCAATGAAATAATAAATTTTTTAAAAAGAGGATATTAATTTGTTCATAGCTTTCCTTAAACTCTCTAGCTCTAATTAAGTGACAAATCCATATGTATCTTCATAAAAAGGATTGCAACTTAAATGTTTTATTTCTTGTGAATCCGCCAGGGGTGTTGCTCTCCCGTAAAATAAACCGGCTTTCATGATCCTTGGTGAGAATTTTCGAAAGGGGTGAAGAAAAGTGGATGTTTGATGTGGAAATCAGGTGTAGTTTATAGTTTAATATAAATAACTTAACTATCATTCAGCACTGTGTTAACGTAACATGGTATACACATGAACAGCTACATTTATACAGATCTAGTGCTGGAAACTGGTTGAGGTATTAAGATCAATAATCGATTCTTTAGAACCAATGGCTCATCGATTATAATCGGTTAGCAACATTTGTTTTTCAATAAAATACTGCCCGGCATGGCCAGGTGGCTCGAGTTGTAATCTGAGGGTCGCGGGTTCGAATTCCCGTCACACCAAACATGCTCGCCCTTTCAGCCGTGGGGGCGTTACAATGTGATGGTCAATCCTACTATTCGTTGGTAAAAGAGTACCCCAACAGTTGGCAGTGGATGGTAATGACTAAGTGCCTTCCTTCTAGTCTCGTATAGCTTTGCACGAAATTCACAAAACAAACAAACAAATCAATAAAATACATATATTGGACAACAAAGTATTTAATACCAAAAATATGTTTTGGAATATTTAGCATATTTGATCGACTTCCACTTTAATTTATCGTAGTTTATTTGTTTGTTTTTAACTGAGAGTATGCTCTTTCAGTTTTCACTATTTTTTATTCTATTTTTGTATCATGCTCTTCGGATTACGAGTTGAGTGCCTTAACTAGCTCGCCACGCTGGGCCGAAACTTGTTGTTAAGCACAAAGCTACACAAAAGGTTATCTGTTCTCTGCCCACCACAGGTATCGAAATCCGATTTCTTCCAGTATGAATCCGCAGACATACAGCTGTGCCACTGGAGAACAAACACAGGAAAGAAGACATGACCAACTAAACAGAGAGACGGATACAGTATAGAAGAGGGGTTGCTGGGGAGGGATCACATACTTCAGTACAGAAGAGGGGTTGCTGGGGAGGGATCACATACTTCAGTACAGAAGAGGGGTTGGTGAGGAGGGATCACATACTTCAGTACAGAAGAGGGGTTGATGGGGAGAGATCACATACTTTAGTACTGGTTCAGTAAATTTAGATCATCATCTGACGAATGGAGAAGAACATTTATGATGGAAAAACAACGCGTAAAGAAATAAATTGAGCCTTAAACTTTATCAATAGTTTACTAAGATTAGTTTACTGTTATTTCATACATAGTTTATTTATATCATCATGTGAAATTTGGGGTTTAGTTCGGTCTATATTTCGTACACAGCTACATAAAGACTATCTTCACTGGCCGTCTCTAATTTAGCAGTGAAATTCTAGCAGGAAAGCAGTTAGCTATCACCACCCACCGCCAACTCTTGAGCTACTCTTTTACCAACGAATTGTGGGATTGACTGTTACGTTATAACGCCTCGTAGGCTGAAAGGACGAGTATGTTTGGTAGTCGAGCGCCCTAATCACTTAGCTATGCTGAACCAAATATGGAATAATAGCTTGAATAGGGTAACAGAGATTAGCTACTAATTAGCGCCCAATAATTCTATGAAATGTCGAATACAATATTTTAGCGTATAGATTATCATAGGTACTTCAATGTCTTTGGATGAAAAGGATTTCACATTAGTAAAACATGTGGTATAAATACACTAGGTTTTAAACTGGTCTTATAAAGGCTGAAAGTTAAAAAGACAGTTTGTTCAAGTTATAAAAACAGAATTTTTGTGATCAAATCAATCATAATTTTGTTTGTTTGGAATTAAGCACAAAACTGTACAATGGGCTATCTGTGCTCTACCTACCACGGATATCGAAACCCAGTTTCCAGCAGTGTGAGTCCGCAGATATACCACTAGGAGGCGATCATAATTATCTGATAGATGTGCTTTCACAAAGTCTATATCAATTGCATTAAAATTAATTATAATGTATGTAATAGTTTTATTACAGTGCACTCACCAGTGAAATAAGGTAACAAACAGATCTGTCCGTCATTAGCTTTATTTTACGATTGTTTTAGACTTTTCACGTGAAGCTACACAAAGGGCTATCTGCACATATATGACCTTGACTTTGAACTGATGGGCTGGAGAACAATTTGCCGCAGTAAAGAGTATCGACCGCCAATTCTTAGTTGAGTGTTTTTTGTACATTTGTCTGCTTTTAAACTTAAAATTACACAACTGATTATTAATCAGTGCTCTGCCAACCGCGGATATCGAAACCTGATTTTTAGCATAAAAAGTCCTTAGAATGACCGTTGAGCCACTAGAGAGGGATCTAGTTAATTGTTTAATCGATTCTTTTGATTATTCCCCCAAAACTATACCTGAATCATTATTTTGAAAGTGATACACTAGAGGGAAAGCAGCATCCACTGTCAACTGTTGGGTGACTCTAATCAAGTAATGTAATTTAACTGTCAGTCCTATAATGTACCCTTAGCCCCAGAGTGATTTTTTTTTATGGCAAGGGACATATAGCGTAAACTCTTTGATTCACGATAATATATGCGTAACTGTCGAATTTTTACTTCAGTTTTCATTTAATTTACCAATTACTAAAAGTATTTATTCAGTATCCTATGTTCAGGTATTTAAAATGCCGATGATATACATTTTACCTTCATTACTAACTTATAGGAGGATTTACCGTCATATTATAAAACCCCCGCGGCTGAAAGGACGAACATATTTGAAAACCGTGAAACCGCGACCCTCAGATTACGAATGTAGCACCCCAACCACCTGGACATACCGCACCACGACAGTCAGCAGCGAGTGTGGACAAACGGCGTTATTGGTATTAGTTATAAGCTTATCACAAATTGAATAAACTTCCACTTTAAATGGAATTCCTGAATTAGTATCTTACTAGAACTCAACAGTTGCGTTAAAAACAATTAACAAAAACATTAAATTGTATCTTTACTAGTGCAGTTTATTGCATTCAGTCTAATTCTCAAAAACATGTCAAGTTTGCTAAGCATACAAATCTTTCATAAGTCACACAGATTCCTGCTTCTCATGCTTCTCTCTGATTAAAGCCGAACATCGAAATGTGTGAGATTTTTAGTTATCTACTGCTTGGTAAACAAACTTTTAGATAAAATTAAGTGTTGGATATGTTTATCTTGTGATTTAAGTTTGGTTTGTGAAAGTGTTTGTCTTGTAAATTTGCATACTAATCGTGCTGTAAGAAATTAGCCATTGTCATATTAACCAAATTTAAAAACCTAGAAATAAATAAACATTTTACTACTAAGTAAGTGCAATATAAATTTTCGGTAGGTATTTCATATTTTTAAACTAAAACAATATTTATGGTCTATCATAAAAGTACAAATTATCAGGTTCTTTTAATGTGAAATACTAAGTTCGTTAACCATAGAATGTCAAGTTCGTTATTCGTGAATTCAGATTAGAAAACGTAGCAGTACACGTTCGAACAGCAAACACAAAACTCAACCTCTGCTCTCGAGTCGGTGCTTGTTGGCATGATGCAATAACATTAAATGTTCATTCAACCTTGTTTCAATCACACTGAAATTATATTATACTGAGAACTTCCACGTAATAATCCTCGTTGGCTCAGCGTTAAATCTGTAGAATAATAACGTAAAAAATATATATGTACAGGTATTTTTTGCGAATTATTAAAACCAGAACTTAAATTGTTTCAGCCCTACTTTATTTGTTTACACAGTAACTTGAAAATAGAGAACGTTATTTGAAATGAAGACGTTAAAAACCAAGTTCTTATAATATTGTATATCTTTGAACGTTATTTGGTTTTATTAATATTATCATTAGAAATTAGAGTTTAATAACAAAAATAACTAGGTTTGGTAAGGTTGAGGACTAAAACAACAGGTATAAGCTTTTAATTTCGATGTTAATAGTATAACCTAAGATTAAGCTTAGTGCACGTAACGGCTTAATTATAATTCAACTTGCAATAAAATTAAAAGGCAAAATAAATTTGTTTTATTTAATAAATACAGTCTAAAAACAAGTTAATTGTCAAACGTAGACTTAACAGCGTTAACAACAGGCTACTGGTATTTAATCATAGGATCGAGTGTTTACCTTAATTTTACAAATAATACAATGGTTAAGATTAGTTCAGGGGTTAAGAGTTCAGAGATTTTAGGTGTGATAGGTACAAAGAATGTTTTTTTTTGGGGGGGAACTCTGGACTACTATGCACTTTTAAGGAATCTAGTAATAAGGATGTTCAATTTATGTGTAGCGTTTGTAGCTTGGAAGAAAAGTTGGAGGCCGTCTCAACTGAAGTTAAGTAACTAGATAAAGAGGCGTATTACCTGTGAGAAATGACAGCAGGACTTCAAGAGTAGCTTAAGCTTTTATATACAAGGGAATAATTAGCTAAGGTTAACAGTGACATTTAGAAAGTTAGAAGTAGTGAACTTAATTGTAAAGATCTTGTTCTATTGAGCAACAGATTGCAGTTCTTGGTTTATGTAAATGAGGAACTTTTAGAGTGAGGAAAATCTTGTTTGTTCGTTTGTTGGAATATCGCACAAAGCTACATGAGGGTTATCTGCGCTAGCCATCCCTAATTTAGCAGTGTAAGACTAGAGGAAAGGCATCTAGACATCACCACCAATCGCCAACTCTTGGGCTACTCTTTTACCAATGAATAGTGGGATTGACCGTATTATTATAATGCATCCACGGCTGAAAGAACGAGCATATTTGGTGTGAATGGGATTCGGAAACGCAACCCTTATATAACGAGTTGAGTGACCCAATCACTTGGCCATGTAGGGAGAAGAAAAAAATAGAAAAAATGAATCATGAACTTAAAGAGGTTATAGTTATATATATCTGGATAGAATAGTTTGTAGAGTAAATAGGGAGAAAAGAGTTAGATTACGTTACCCTGGTGCACAGGTGGAAGACATAACTGATAGAGCAAGATATATAATGAAAGGTACTGACAACGATACAGTTTTTGTTGTGCTGTAGGAGCTAAAGATATAGGGAAGAGCAAGTCAGATGAGCTAATTAACGAGTACAGAAGGTTAACAAAAGTACTTAAGAATAAAGGTCATAAATTAATTGCGTCATGAATACTGCCAGGAATTAAATGTGGAGATGAAATTATAAATGGTTTACTAGGGTTAAATGTTGGCTGAAATTAATAGTAAGGATCAGCCGGTTATCTGGTTGGGCCTGTGGGATCAGTTTAATGGGAGGAGGGAACTTTTAGAAATGGATGGTTTACACTTAATAAGAAAAGAATCTGGCATGTTTGCAAGGGATATTTATTGAGTTGTAAAGTTTTAAACTAGGACTAGATAGTGGTAAGGGCAAATATAAACTAAATGAAACAAAACTGAATGTAGAGGAAAGTTTAGCATAGGAAATCAGTATAAAAGCAGTTATAAGAATAGGCTTAAGTGTTACTAATGTAATACTAGAAGTATTATAAATAAAATAAATGACCTTAGGGCACTTGTAGGAAAAGGAGCTTTTGATACAACAGGAACAACTTAAACATGATTAAACGTAGATGATTTTGTTTACAGAATTTTTTTTGAAATACGTTGTTATAAGTTGTTTAATAGGGACAATGTAGTAAAGAGAGAGAGAAGTGGCTTAATATGTAAAATGTGAGTTACATCATGTTGAAGTTGATAATATTAAGGATGATAGCAAGTAGACTGGGTCCATTTGGGTTTCTTTTAGTGGATATCAAGAGAAAAAGCTCTCAGTAGGAATTTCTTAGAGATCACCATATTGACGTTAAGTTAACCTCTAAATTCAAATTCAAATTTACGGCTATTTGAAATGTAATGATTAATAACATAATAAATCTTAAACTTCTCCGAGTGAAATTATAATATGTAACATTATGAAATTATTAGATTTTATTTATTATTTTCAGTTTTGACTAACGAAGACTTAAACATTACTCCTCGTGAGCAATTCACAGACGAAACCCAAGCGAAACAAGACAACTTCATAAATTCTGAGCTTGTTAAAATAAAATTGGGAAGTTTAAAGAATGACAAGGCTCCTGAGCCAGATAATATTTTCCTGAGGATTTAAAGGAGGTAAAAGATTGTCGTTGAACAGTAGACAAGTACCAACAGATTGAAAATTAACTAATGTCACTCCTATATTCTAGGAAGATAATAGAATTTATCCCAGTAATCATAGACTTAGTCTTACATCAGTTGTAGGAAAAGGTTTAGAAAGTTTGATGTAAGATACTTTGTAAAGTCATTTAACAAAGTTTAGAATTTTATTGGAGAGTCAACATGGTTTTATTAATGAAAAATCTTGCCTTACAAACCTTTTTACATGCTTTGAAAATGTTACTAGCTATGTAGATGAGAGTAAGGGTGTAGATTTGGTGTTTCTGGATTTTCAGAAAATATTTAACAAAGTGCTACATAAAAGGCTAGTAAAGAAACATCGTTATAGGGGTTCGTTAACTAACTGGATAGAAGAATGGTTTGATGGAAGAAAGCAGAGGGTTGTTATAAACGGAGCTCAGTTAAACTGGATTAATGTTGCAAGTGGTGTACGTCAGGGCTCAGTCTTAGGACCTTTGCTTTTTTGAGTTACATTAATGACATAGATGAAGAAATGATCAATAAATTACTTAGATTTGTTAATGATATTAAGGTGTTGGATGTTGCTGGCTGTGAAGTGGATGTACCTGATTTACAAAATGATTTGGATCATTTATTGAGTAGTGCAAATAAATGACAGATGGGTTTTAATTATGATAAATGCAAGATAGTTTATGTGAGTTATTATAATTTGAATTATAAGTATAATTTGGGTGGGAATATTCTTTAATGTGTCATAAGATAAAGGATCTTGGTGTAATGGTTAATCAGCCTCTTAAGCCATCCAAGCAGTGTACTGTTACTAGTGGTAGAGCAAATAGAATTTTAGGTTGTATATACATAAATATTTGATAAAAGTCTAAAGAGGTTATAACTTTATTGTATAGGGCACTGGTTAGGCGATATTTGAAGTATTATGTTCAGTCTTGGGCTCCCTACCTTAGGAAAGGCATTGAATTGTTGTACATAGTTCAGAGGAAGGTTAGAAAATGGTCTCTGATTGAAGGGCTATCATATGAGAAGAAATTAAGATCCATTAAATTATTTTTCTTGGAAAAAAAGAGTTAGAGGGATTGTGATTGCAGTGTTTAAGATTGTAAAGGGAATTGATAATACTGATGCATCAACATGTATCATACATAACTACGATAATTATTGAACTATGTGACACGAATATAGATTTAGGGAAGGTAAAAGCCGTCTTTAGCTGAGACAATTTTATTTTTCATATGGAGATGTTGAACTATGGAATGGGTTGCCTTCGAATGTTCTGGAGGCAGTAAATTTAAGTGAGTTTAAAAGAAGGCTTAATAGACATATGAATGATAAGGGCTGGCTTTGATTTTTTAAATAGTTTTAGTTTGGCTTAGAGGATGTGACAGTCGGGATGGTCCAATAGGTCCCTTGTTATCCCTAAACATTATGTTATATTAAAATAACATACAATGTCTTTCGTTTTGGACTGTTTTACAGAAAGTAGTATTCAAATATGTCATATATATTTATAGTAAATATTTAATTATGAAATTAAAGCATTCATAGAATGAAAATGTTAAATGATTTATGCTAAATATTCACTTTATATTGAACTATTTGTCATATCGAAATGATATGAGTGTAAACTGGTTTCATCAAATAGTTCCAATGAAATTTTGGAAAGTGTTTCTTTTGATAGTAGTTCATTTATCAAGGCCTGCAACTCGTTTGTAGATGTCGGTAGATAATTACAGTTACGAATTTGACGTTAAAGTTCATCATAGGAATTCTCAATTAGATAAAAAGTCAATAATTGTACCAAACAAAGAATGTGGTTGACGTCAACACGTATAATTCTAACGAATTTCAAAAGACAGTTAGAAAACGTTGGATTGTGCTGTTATTGCTTTGGAAGAACCTTTATCCATGAGGATGGTAATGCAATATCATGAGATACAATAACCTGCGTTAACGTTTGGGACATTCCGAATACCATTTGTTCTTCACGAGTAATAAATGGATCACGAGAACATTTCAACACCATTAGATCATCAACACTACAAACAGGGGTTCATTGATATTGTAAGAGTTATGAATTAGTGGAAAAGTCATGTGGTCACTTGAATCCCGTTACTCACAAGTGAAAAGATTCAAACGTGGTATATGTCTCGTTAAGCAATTTACCTTGATGCATTATAGGTTGCTATAAGTAATGATCAGGATGATGTTTTACTGTCATGGTTTGGAGCCTATGATCTCCATCTGGAGAAACAAGGAATATTCAAGAGGTATTTAGGAATTGTGATTGACAGATTCACCCTGACATAGTGAACTACTATCCAAGTAACGACAGTGTTTTCATTCTTTGCATCCTTTATCGTTTGTGTCTTGATGCTTACCTAAGTCACCATCTTTGAGGAACCACAGAGATTCGTGTCTAGAACAGATCACAGTTATCATCTTTTTTATCTTTAGGCTAACCACGCACCTGACTATTAACGTAAAATATCATTAGAATATATAGAACAATCCAATAGATGCACGAAGTTGTGTTACTGTATTCATTCAAGCCAAAAGTGGTCACACATATTACATTTTTTATATAATTGTGTGCACGTGAAGTGATAGGAAATATTTTGTGAACAATGAAACATAAGTATTTCTAGTATGCTGCTATAACCATCAAACAATCATCCACAATTTACAGAGGAGCCGGAATGCCCAGAGGTTATGTGCAGAACTGAGGGTAACGCACTTTGCGACTCGTCACCACCGAAACAAAATCTTTGCACTCCTCTCTTTGGGGCTGTTGATTCGTAATAAAAGCAACGGTTGAACCCCACTCTTCGGTTAAAGTAGCGCTGGCGGTGGTATTTGGGGATGTTGGTTAGCTGACCTATTTAGTCCATGACTTCAAAATTAGGTACGGCTAACACAGGTGATTATTGAGTAGTTTTGTATGAAATTTCAAAAAAACAAACGAATCATTTCTAGTAATCTTAGTCCGCAAGATTTCCAAAATTGAGTTTGATCACAAAGTGACTTTGCGAGTTACGAACATCATTTGAAAATATAGAAAACTTGAGCAATTTTAGTTATTTAGGCTAAAGTTTGTAACTTCGAAATATTGATTATTTCCATCCTGACACGTATGATAAATGGTTACATCAGTAACCTCAAGACTTAGGCATTGATGTCCCTATTTTATGGCTTCCTACCGGAAGAAGAGACACCAGTCAACAACACCTCACACTGCTACTGTTAGTCGAGTAAGGAGAGCGATTATTAAAGTTTTGTCTACTGATAAAACATATTTTTAAAACCTTTTGAGTTTTCATAAAGCCCTACTTTTCGTTAGGTTTATCTGGCATTGTCAGCTCTACATAGTTCAATGATAGAACAAAACTGTTACGTTTTATAATATCAATAACGATACTACATCGCTAAGCAACAAAGTAAAATCAAATGAAATGCAAGCTCCAAATATGGGAAAAAATTAAAACAAATATACTTTTACACCTGAATACTAGATAATGCCAGGTTGTTGTTGTTTTTTTTTATAAGTTTTTTTTTTAATTTCGCGCAAAGCTATACAATGACTATCTGCGCTAGCCGTCCCTAATTTTGCAGTGCAAGACTAGAGGGAAGGCAGCTAGTCATCATCACCTACCGCTAACTCTTGGGCTATTCTTTTTAGAACGAATAGTGGAATTGACATTATAACATTATAACGTCACATTATAACATCTCCAACCCCAGCTGAAAAGACAAGCGTGTTTGGTGTGTCAGGAATTCGAACCCGCGACCCTTGGGTTACGAGTCGAGTGCCTTAACCACCTGTCCATGCCAGGCCTTTTTTAATAAGTAGTGCCACTTTGATTTTTCTTCTATCTGTAAAACGTTTTATGACCCGGCATGGTTAGTTGGATTAAGGCGTTCGACTTGTAATATGAGGATCCCGGGTTCGAATCTTTGTCACTCCAAACATGTACGCTTTCTCAGCCGTGGGGGCGTTATAATGTTATAGTCGCGGCATGGGTCAAGGGCTATCTGCTTTAGCCGTCCCTAATTTTGCAATATAAAACTAGAGGGAAGGCAGCTAGTCATCACTACCCACCGCCAACGCTTGGGCTACTCTTTTTACCAACGAATAATGATATTGATCGTCACATTATAACGCCCCCACAGCTGAAAGGGCAAGCATGTTTGGTGCGACGGGGATTCAAACCCGCGACCCTTAGATTACGAGTCGAACGCTTTAACCCACCTGGCCATGCCGCGACTCGACAGTTAATAATGCACAATAAATATTTAAAGATGAAACTGCCTCCAGTTTGAAAGTATAACAATAACAATGTATCTTATAAAGGCAAACTACTCTTTGTTTGTTATTTTGAAATTCGCGCAAAGCTAAACGAGGCCTACCTGCGTTAGCCGTCTCTAGTTTAGCAGTTTAAGACTAGAGGGAAGGCAGCTACTCTTTTACTAACGAATAGTGGGATTGACCATCACATTATAACGCCCTCACGGCTGAAATGGTGGGCATGTTTGGTGTGAAGGGGATTTGAAGCCGGGGCCCTCAGATTACGAATCGAGAGCCTTAACAACCTGGCTATGCGGGCTCTGTTCTCGTTAAGTCCGTTTGTATTTTAACCGTGAATACATTTTGGGATTTCTAGTATTTTAAATTGATTTAACACAAATAAATCACAATAGATTGTTCGTAATTTAATTTGTTCATGTTTCTTTGATAAAAATAAATATAAACTTTTTAGTAATTTTCATATATCGAACAGTAACTAGTAGATATATAAATCGCTATAATTTTACCAATTATTTATCCGAATAGAATCGCTATTAACCTACACGATTCAACATGGCCAGGTGGTTAGGGCATTTGACTCGCCATTTGAGAGCCGTTGGTTCGAATCCCCATCCCACCAATCATGATCGCTCTTTCAGCCCTTGCGGCGTAATAATGTTTCGGTCAATCTCACTATTCGTTGTTAAAAGTAGCCCAATAGTTGGCGGTTGGTGGTGATGACTGGCTAGCCGCCTTCCCTCTAGTCTTGGGCTGATAAATTAGGGACGGTTGGAGCAGAAAGCTCTCTTGTAATTTTGCGCGAACTTCAAAAGAAACGAATTAAACCACAAATTAAAGTCTACAATTTCAAAATGCTTTATTGTCGTAGCGTCAAAAATACAATTGCAAAACAATATTTCTATTGTACTAATGTTACTGTGTCAGTTCTTCTGAGTTTGATATTTAAATGCTACAACTAAACTCGAAAATCTTCTTCTTGTTTTTTGTCGAACTGTGTTAATCAAATAATTTTGTGCATTTTCAAACACTACCAATCTTTACACATTGTAACCAACTCAAACACATACACGTACGTTTGACTGTGCGTGGATAAAGCAATAAGTGATTATTTTAACAACTCTAGTAATCTTATACCCAAAGAAATGTGAGTAAACTGTGAAAACAACAACGTATTCTGTGTTACATTGGTTTAATGTTATTGTATGCCGATTCAGTATACACCGTAAACAATTCAGCATTTCCATGTCAACATGCAACTATATATAAAGAGTGTAGCTCTCAAACGTCAACTATTCAGTTTATTTACCAGTATTTAGCTGTCAATTAACCATTATTTGTATTCTGCTCTCGATACGTCAAAAATGATACATGCTAGCTGGTTATAGAAAAGAAAACTGAGTACCGCTATTCTTCGATTTGCATGTTGAACTACATTGGATTAAAATCTATTATCACAATAAAACATTGAGTGCTACTGTGTCTCTAACAAAACATTAAACCACGTGGCATGCTATATATTTATCAAACAGGAACACTGTGTGTCAATGTTATGCTACCCGCGCTCCATAATGAAAAATAACTTACATCAATAACACAGGTCAACAAATTTTTTCGAAATCTCAGTTGCATAAGATTTTTTTACTTATTCTTACCCTTTGTGACCTGCTAAATTCAAATATGAAAACGGTTCAGCTCTACATGCTCTAGTTTTAATGCAATTTTAAGTTTTTCATTCTAGCCGTTTGTGGTCAAATTAACACGTTTCCTGCGATGCCTATATTGGCAAACCGGCAACTGCTGCGATGCTCTTGTACATCTGTCAGCTTCAGTGCTGCATGAGCTATGATAACGTGAGGTTGTCGTTACACTTGTCTCTTGCCTGCAACTTAGTTAAAGGTAAGACAATAGTGGGACACCGGTGGGTCCCATCGCAGGAAACGTGTTAATTACTTACATGTTTATGTTATCAACAGAGATATTAAAATTGTTTAGATTTTGTTTCAGATCTGATCATGGCTACAAGGAGACGTCAATGTGAGAACAAGCCGGACGCTTTCTGTTATATTTGTGGATGCTTCACGCTTATTCATCAAAGGCGTAATATAACATCATTTCTGAGGCGTGCTTATAAAGCGTACTTTGGACTTGCTCTTGGTGACCAAGACAAGAAATGGGCCCCACATATTGTGTGTCATAACTGCGAGGAAATGCTGCGTGACTGGACAAAAGGGAAACGTAAGGGTTTACCTTTCGGAATTCCATGACCTGGCGAGAACCGATGGACCACACAACTGACTGCTATTTTGTCTGGTCAATACAAAGGGCATTGGCAAGAAAAACAGACACAAAATCTCATATCCTAGTATCCCCTCAGCAATCCGACCTACTCTGCACTCTGATGAGCTCCCAATCCCAGTTTTAAAGGATTTCTTCCATCTGAAGATGTGGGTAGTGACCAAGAGCAAGAGACTGCTGATGAAACTCAAGAAATACTTTCAGAATCTGGCGATCCTTCTTATGAGACCCCACAGTCATTAACTCCTCAACAGTTTAGCCAGCCAGAGTTGAATGACCTTGTGCGTGATTTGGGTCTCTCCAAAATGCAGCTGAAGTGTTAGCTTCCAGGATGCAAGAAAAGAATCAGCTGAGCCATACAACTAAAGTGTCATACTTCCGAAATCGGGAGCAGGCTTTTGTGCCATATTTTACAGAGGAGAATATGTTTGTTTATTGTCATAATATCTCAGGTCTTCTCCAGGAATTAGGGATGCCAGTATACTATCCAAATGACTGGCGATTATTTCTAGATTGTTCTAAGCAAAGTTTGAAGTGCGTTCTACTTCATAATGACAATGTCTATGCAGCTGTTCCAATTGGACACTCTGTGTATTTACGAGAGGAATATAATGTCATTAAGACTGTGACTGACCTACTAAAATACCACGAGCACAACTGGACAATTTGTGTGGACCTCAAAATGGTTACTTTCCTCCTAGGTCAACAAAGAGGATTTACAAAGTACCCTGCTATCTTTGCATGTGGGACAGCCGAGCTCGAGAAAAGCACTGGAACCAGAAGGAGTGGCCCATACGTGAGACTCTGAAGGCAGGTATGCCAAATATTGTCAACGATCCAATTGTCTGTCATTTGAGGAAAAGATCATATTTCCTCCTCTCCATATCATGCTGGGCTTGATGAAACAGTTTGTGTAAAATATTTTCTCAACCCAAACGAGCCGTTTTGCATATAAAGTTTATGAAGGCGTTGAATACTGACGGTGAATGCTTCCAACACATATTTTCTGTGCTCCCTGGTTTGTCCTTCGAGAAGATCAAGACAGGTGTTTTGATGGACCACAGATTCGTGCACTTGTGCGTGATCAAGAATTTGCCAGAAAGATGAACGACAAGGAAAGGACTGCATGGCTTTCATTTGTGGCGGTGATGGCAAACTTTCTCGGTAATAAAAAAAGCTGACAACTATGAAACCCTTGTAACGAATATGTTGTCAGCTTTTCGCGACCTTGGATGTAACATGAGTGTCAAACTCCATTACCTGTACAGTCATCTTGATAGATTCCCTGAGAACCCAGGAGCTATAAGTGACGAGCAAGGCGAGCGGTTCCATCAGGACCTCAAGACCATGGAAGAGCGTTACCAAGGAGATGGGACAAACATATGATGGCAGATTACTGCTGGAGCATTAAACGAGAATGCCCTGAGACAGTCCACAAACGCAAGAGCTACAAGCGGAAATTCATGCCTGAGTAGACTGCAATTGAGCTTTCCCTCCTCATAGTAGCAAATGTCTTATCTACTAATCAGTTTTATATAAATAAATTGAATTAATATAAATAACTTGAATACATTTATACTATCTTGCATTTTCTTTTTTAATTGCCCAGCTATATTAAAGAGTTTTATAACATATTTTATCACTATTTTTCATGATAGACTACGACGTCAATGTGATGATGACGAAATTTTGAGATTTTCAAATACCTTGATTGCAAAAAAAGTAGAGCACTGAGGAAAAAACTAACGTCAGATCTGAAATCAGGGCAAGAAATTATGTAATACCAATTGTTTGATATAAATGCAACAAAAATTTTGTTGACCAGTGTTATAATCCATTATCAACGAATTCGATTACGAGTTTCTATTGCACCAACAAACAATAACGTTATTTATATATATCTTAAACAATTTAAAAAAAGTTACTTTCCCTTTAAAAATAACAAGTCATGATATGACTCACTATTTCATCAACAACCAGAGTTGTGTCACTTTCCCTGTAAAATAACAAGTCATGATACGACTTACTGTTTCTGTGGCTTAGCGGTATGTCTGCGAACTTACAACACTAAAATCCGGGTTTCGATACTCGTAGTGGGCAGAGCACAGATAGCCCATTGTGTATTTTTGTGCTTCATTCAAAAAACAAAAACTTTAACAAACACTCTCCTCTGTCAGTGACCTTCAAAAATAAAAATTCATGGTATGACCTACTGTTTCAATAATAACAAGTCTGTTGTGCACAGTTTCCCTTTAAAAATAACAAGTCATGGTATAAGTTACTGTTTCATTAACTACCAGTCTCTTGTGTCAAGTTTTTCAAAAATAATAAGTCATGATATGAGATTATGTTTTCTTCACAACTAGTCTGTTGTATTAGTTTCTCTTTAAAAATAACAAGTCATGATAAGACTTACTGTTTCATTAACATCCAGTCTGTTGTGTAAATCTCCCTTTAAAATGACAAGTAATGATACGATTCATTACTTCATTATTAATAACCAGAGTGTTATATCACTTTCCATTTAAAAATAACAAGTCATGATATGACTCACTATATTATTAATGACCAGTGAGCTGTGTCACTTTCTGTTTAAAAATAACAAGCCGTGGTATGATTTACTGTTTCATTAACAATCAGTCTGTGGTGTCAGATTCCCTTTAAAAATAACAAGTCGTGATGTAAAGCACTATTTAAATAATAACTAGTCTGTTGTGTCACATTCCCTTTAAAAATAACAAGTCACGATACGGCTCACTATTTCATTAATAAACAGTCTGTTGTGTCAGTTTCCCTTTGAACATATGAAGTCGTGATATGACTTACTGCTTCTTTAACAACCAGTCTGTTGTGTTAATTTCCCTTTAAAAATAACAAGTCATGATAAGACTCACTCTTTCATTAACAACCAGTCTCTTGTGTAAGTATCCCTTTAAAAGTAACAAGTTATAATACGACTTACAGTTTCTTTAACAACCACTGTCTTGTGTCAGTTACCTTTAAAAATAAAAAGTCACGATATGACTCACTGTTTCCTAAACAAACAATCTGTTGTGCTAGTTACCTTTAAAAGTAACAAGTCTTGATATGACTCACTGTTTCATTAGTTAGTAGTCTGTTGTTTCAAGTTTCCTTTAAAAATAACACGTCGTGATATGAGACAATGTTCCGTTCATCATAATTCAACATGTACGTTTTTTCTTCTAGGAAATAAACTCAGAATTATGAATTAGTGTGTCCATGTTCTTCTAATGACAAGGCAGGACAGAGATCACTATCTCTTAACAATCAATCAGTTTATCAGTAGTTGTATTTTTCTTTGAAATAAATCTGGTTAAGGCTGAATATTCAATGACTTTTAGTTGATGTTTTAGTTTTTTATCAACAACACGTCAAGTTCGGAGAGAGTATCCCATAGTAATTTATCAGTGTGTGCATTTGTTCTTATCAAGAGGTAAAGTATAGAATAACAATAAATCAGCGAGTCAATATTATTTTAACAATAAATCAAATTAGACAGACAGTTAAGTGTTTAGTGTTTTACTAAAAGTTTAGTCGGTGGATTTTTTACGTTTTGTTTTGTTACAATTCATGCTTATGTTCTACTGGGTTTTGTTCACTCTGAACTTTGTTACTAATTGTTTCTATTGTCTCATCATCTGTTTTGGTTTCTTTACAAGTAGGATCGGAACTTTGGTCGAAAATCTTTCTCTTCGCTCTTTCCTTTATTAATCCTACCAGAAAAAGGAACTTTTTAGGCAGATCCAACAACAAAATTGTAACGACTATTCCTAAACTCGCTGTACAGCCGCTAGACAATTGCTTTACCTGAAAAAAAAAAGATAAATAGGTCATGACATGAAGGCGTTAAAATAATATGTTCGGAAAACATAGAATAGTTTGTAAATAATGCTATGTAATCGTAAATCTATTCAGGGGTTCGATTCCCCTCGGTGGACTCAGCAGATAGCCCAATGTGGCTTTGCTATAAGAAAAAAAAACACACACACACACATTAAATCTATATGGCTTAATTTTTTAACTTTATTATATCCAAGTGAAGAAGAAGGAAAACTTTATACATACTACATGTTTGAACTTTGGATGAAGCAAGTTATATCTTTATTGTCATAGTCGTGAATTATTCGAATAACATTATGTTTTAAATATTTCAGAATAAAACAATAACAAACACTAACTCATAAAGACTAAGAAGGTAAAATAATAACATGTGCATAATCTATAACAAAGAAAATTGTTGACTTAGAAAATCTACACTAAGGTTGTCTGAGTGTAGGTGTATATAGTTTTGAACTAATAAACTTTTAGAAGGCAGTTTGAACGGTGGCATTTGACCTTCACTTTTATTCAATTTTACTGAACTCATAGCCTACGAAGTGCGGAGCTCAGTTTCGTGGAAATATTATTAAAATTCACTGTATGCGCACTTTAACTATTAGGCCGCACCGGCAAAGTTTATTAGGACATTCTTTGGCAACAGACAGCAATAAGTAAAAATTATTTTCTTCTCAAAATCAGGTGTTGTTAAGAAATAATTATAATTAGTTCTCGGTTTGTCTATTAAAGAGTCGGAGAGAAACTCTGTGTGTGTGTGTGTGTGTGATCACTGATAAATCTTTATACCTGGAATAACAATGTGTTTTTTTGGGGGGGGATAATTGTTTGGTTTGGTTTAAATTTCACGCAAAGCTACACGAGAGCTATCTGCTCTAGCCGTCTCTAATTTTCCAGTGTAAGACTAGAGAGAAGGCAGCTAGTCACCACCATCCACCGCCAACTCTTGGGCTACTCTTTTACCAACGAATAGTGGGATTAATTGTCACATTATAACGCCTCCACGGCTGAAAGGGCGAGCATGTTAGGTGGGACGGGGATTCGAACCCACGACCCTTAGAATACGAGTCGAGTGCCTTAACTACCTGGCCATGCCGGGTCGTGTCAAAAGGGCGCATCAATGAAAGCATACTTATGCAAAAAGAAAGGCATTCTAAAGTGTTCTGTCAGTTTACACATCATCAGTATTTAAATTTAATAAGTCTTGTACAATGATAAATACAGATTCATTGACGGTGGGTGGTGATGACTAGCTGCCTTCCCTCTAGTCTTACACTGCTAAGTTAGGAACGGCTAGCGCAAATAGCCCTCATGTAGCTTTGCGCGAAATTCAAAACCTTTTAGTAAGTCTTAGGAAATCTGATAATGAAAATAACAACTGCAAGTCCAGAAATTTTCTTAATTAAAGTTACCATCTTTATAGTCACACTTCCCATCTCTTTATCAGTTTCTTTAAAAGCAGTTACTCTCTCTGTACATGTGGGACTGCATTCCTTCAAACAACTAAGTTCTCTTCCCTGGGAAATTAATAAACCTTAAATCTGTTCGTCTGTCATGTTGATTTATTTTGTTCAGAATTGTCGTTCCAGAGCTGTTCCCGAGTTTGAGTCTGACAGACTATAAGGAAGATAACTAGTGAACAGCACCCACTACCAACTCTTTAGCTGGTTGTGCCTAACTGAATATCGGAGATATAAAAGCCACCTTTATAACAATCGTACAGTCACAAAGTGTGAGAGGTATTTTTGAGGTAACAGACACGAGTCATGTGCCCCCAGTGCCACAGTCTGTGGGCTCACACCGCTAGAAACCGGGTTTCGATAACCGTGGTGGACAGAGCATAGATTGTCCATCGTGTAGTTCTGTTCTTAATTCTAAACAAAGAAACAAACAAATCGAGCTATGAACCTTCGAATTCATAGTCCGAGCACCTAAAACCACAAAGCCACAACCAGATCCCTTTGACTAATGAAGTTGATGCTTTAACCTGACTTAAATGTATTATTTATATATTATTAGAACAATTAATTCCTTGACTAAATATATCACCTACCTGGACCATTGGTACATGATAAAACATTTCATATTCTTTGCTGGTAAAACGAACCTTGATCAATGCAAATTCATTCCTGTAAAAAAAGTAAAATGACGTGAAAGTGTGATTCAAAACGTTATTACAGAATTTTATAAACTTTTAACTAAGAAAAATAAAGATTGTTTTCACATATATATTGTTACGGTAATGTAATAATCTTTGTTAGAATAATCAGAATTAGTTTTTTTATTGTATAAACGTGTAACTGTTACATCTTTCACACTCAATCAACTAGCGACTTTTAATATAAATTAAATTGGACAAACTTAAACAATTAATATGGTAATCCACTGATTCTCATATAATAACTAGTTACTCAGAATTTTCTATCTAAAGATTCAGAACGAAGGGTGAATAAGACATGTGCTTTTCAAATAACATTTCGATGCTTAAGCATTATTTAGCAATGAATTTTTAGATCTATGTCCTACACGTATTGGTTTTTCTCATGATTAATATTTTTACTTTAGTTCACATATTTAAAAAAAAAATCTTATCCCCAGTCGTTTGTATATTTTAATGATGTTTTCAAAATGTCAATTCAGTTTTCGTTCAGGAACCCGAAGAATATATTATTTAGAATATATGTCGGCTGTGTATGAAAAAAATATTTAAACTTTGGAAACTGGTCTTACTCACTGCTGTCTTAACTAATCTCTCACAAACTAGACAGATTGATTCTACTATGAAAATAATCCAAGTATTACTTTCCGGTATATGTATATATATAATCTTAATTAATTAATTGATAACATATTAAATAGTATTCTATTAGTCGTTTTGGTAGCATACATGTGTGACAAGTTTCATAAGAAACATAATCTGTATAGATTATAAAAAATATCATGATGACGAAAACCTACTTGAAGTAAAACTGTATTCTCAAGACGACTGGTATGGGTATTAACAAAAACCTGTTAACCTGAAGATGACCTAAGAATTGTTTGTTTCTAAATTTCGAGCAAAGCTACACAAGGGCTATCTGCGCTAGCGTCCCTAATTTAGAAGTGTAAATCTAGAGGGAAGACAGTTAATTATCACCACCCTCCACCAATTCTTGGGCTACTCTTTTACCAACGAATAGTGGGATTGACTGTAACTTATAATGCCCCCATTGCTGAAAGGGCAAGTATGTTTGATGTGACGATGGTTCGAACTCGCGACCCTGGGATTACGAATTGAGTACCTTAACCACCTGGCCATGCCAGGCATGACCTAAGAAGGTCGAAACATTGTTCTGTACTTTATTTTGATTAAAGTTTTAATACCCATACCAGCAGCTTTCAGAATACATAAAACATGATAAGTCTGAATTTCACTTAGATATAGATTTTCATAGAAAATAATTGACAACAAGATAGGCAGATAGTTTGATTCGTACTCAATAACTCAATATTGAAATTAATAAATCAACTCAAAACTGTGTTGAGATTTGATTGACAAAAGGAGTTAATTTACTGTTAGGTTACTCACAAAGGTATGATGAAAGTTAGTTTCGTTTTTAGTTAGTTTTTGGCGCTAATGTCTTATTTTAAAGTAATTTTAGTCGCAAAGATTAAATGTTCTCAATATATATTTTTAATGATTTATTAAACTTCAAGCATTAGCGCGTGTTGAAAAATATGTGGTCGTATGCATTGTACAAAAACAATTAACAAAGAACTGGATTTTGTAACACTGTAACTGATGAGTTAAACACATTGTTATAAAATCACTACTCTAGCAGCGACTTAAAATTCTTGTTTTCAGTTCTCTGCTTACTTTAATAATTCGTAATCGTGTATTTACAGTTAATGTTTTTACACATTTTGCTTCTGATTAAAGGAAACGGTAGTTTTCTAACCGACATAAAAACAGAAAACAAGAAACGAAACCGAACTGTTCTTTCTGTACACAAAATTTGTTCAATATACTCAAAGTAACAGTGGAACTACTGTAATAAAGCATTCACAGCTAAAAGTATGGAGCACGTTCAGCAATATGCCTAGACTTGAACCTCAGACCTTGAGATGTACAATACCGTGCGTATCGCCTGACTAAGTAAGTTAGATTGTTTGTTCGTTTGAACTAAAGCACAAAGTTACACAATGGTCTATCTGTACTTTGAACCGCTAGTATTGAAACTTGGGTTTTGGCGTTGTAAGTCCGCAGACATACCGCTGTGCCACTGAGGGTGGCACTAAGTAAATTAGAAATTCATAAAAAAAAGCTAAGCTTTTGGGAAAAGAGATAAGTTTGCTTTTGTGCTGACTTTTTAAAATTAGTTTAAACACAAGCTAATCGAAATATTCTCGAAAACATTCTATTTGTTAACAACTTGTATCTCAGAATGGTATTGGCACTTTTATTGATAAGGAGAGAACAACGTTTCGACCTTCCTAGGTCATCTTCAGGTTAAGAAAGAGAGAGTTTGCAAATGACCGTTGCGGACACGTCTTAGGGACGAGAATATAAATGGGTACGGGATTGTAGAGGCGTTACAGTTAGATGTTAGATTATTTATTAGTATAGGTATAAAGGTGTTCCTTTATATTCGTTTAATTTTGGTTTTAGTTGTTGTATAAGTATGACTTCTTTGATTTTGCGTTTGTTTATATTTGTTTCACTTCTTAGTATCTGAATGTTTTCTATGGTTTTGTTGTGTTTATTTGATTTTCAGTGTTCAAAAACGTGTGAAGGTGTGGTTTTTTTTTGTGTTCTTTCAATCTGATTTCCATTTTTCTGCTTGTTTCTCCGATGTAGAAGTCGTGACGGTTGTTGCATTGTAATTTATAAATTATATTGGTGTTGTGTTTGTCAGTTTAGTTCTTACCTGATATGGACTTTAGTTTTGTACCTGGTTTTTAAATAAATTTGGGGTTTACTGGAACGTTGTGTTTTGTTATAAGTTTGTTTTCTTCCAATTGTTGGTTATTTTTTTGCTGATATCGGGAATATATGATATACAGCAGTATAAGGTTTTATAGTCTATTGTTTCTTTGAATTTATTATTGTTTGTTTGTTATTAACTGTGCTTTTCGCCTAGGTCTGTATTTGTGTGTGTATAAATTTTTCAACGGTGTTTGATTAAATTTGTTGATGTTGATAAAGTGTTGTTTTATTTTGTTGATTTCGTTGTTAATTTTATCAGGTGAACATTGTTTTGGGGCTGTGTTTATTTGGTTTCCTAACACGTTTAGCTTTTGTTTTGTTTCATGTGCTGAGTACCAGGGAATGTATAATCCAGTATGGGTGATTTTTCTGTGGATTTTTGTTTTGAATTGTGTATTAGTTCTAGTAATCTTGAGGTTAAGAAATGCTATTTGGTTAGTTTTTCCTGTTCACAGGTGAACTTAATGTTGGGGTGTATAGAGTTAACGTGATTGAAAAAAATTAAGCGTGTGTTCGGTATATGTGAATCCAGCAACTGTATCATCAACATACCTGTACCAGTATAGTGGTGAGTATAAAGCTGAATGCAGCTGCATGCCATATATGCCCGACATCAGCGAAAAAATAACCAACATTTGGAAAAACTTATAACAAAAAGAACATTCGAGTAAACACCAAATTTATTCAAAAACCAGGTACAAAACTAAAGTCTATACTATGTACAAACTAAACTGACAAACACAACATCAACATCATTTATAAAATATAATGCAACTTCTGTCACGACTTCTACATCGGAGAAACAAGCAGAAAAATGGAAACTAGATTCAAAGAACACAAAAAAAACATCTTCGCACGTTTTTGAACACTGCAATTCAAATAAAAACAGTATAACCATAGCAAGCACCCAGATACTAAGAAGGGAAACAAATATAAACAAACGCAAAATCAAAGAAGCCTTACTTATACAACAACTAAAACCAAAATTAAACCAATATAAAGGAGCACCTTTGTACAAATACTAATTAATAACCTAACATCTAACTATAACGCCCCCCAGTGGCTCAGCGGTATGTCTGTGGACTTACAACGCTAAAAACCGGGTTTCGATACCCGTAGTAGGCAGAGCACAGGTAGCCCATTGAGTAGCTTTGTGCTTAATTCAAAACAACAACAATCTAACTGTGACGCCCCTACAATCCTGTACCCGTATACACTCTCGTCTCGAAGACGTGTGTCCGGCAATGGTCAGTTGCAAACTTTCTTTCATAACCTGAAGATGACCTAGGAAGGTCAAAACGTTGTTCTCTGCTTATCAATAAAAGTGTTAATACCCATACCAGCCGTTTTGAGATACATTTTTATTTCAAGTGGGTTTCTCGTGATAAAGAATTTTTAACAACTTGTCTTCTTAATTGTCGTGTTTTACAACTTTATAATAACAAACCAAGTTAAATGGTTGTTCTTAATTACGTATAATAATAATTATAATAATAATATCTCTTCTAAAACTGATAAAACATATTTTATAAATTGATTGATAAAAATAAAAAAAAAACTTAAACAGTTAAAATTCTTTTTTCACACATTTCAAAATTATAATACAAAGCATTATATATAAAATCACTGGTACATATCAGTTGTTTGTTTCATAACTTTCAAAGAAACATAAATAAAAATGAAATTCTCCCTTACTTATAATCTGGATTTTTGGATAGCCAAGACGTCAATTCTTCCTGAATCAAGAGTAGGAAATTAATTAATTAATACCTACTTGTTATTAATATTATTTTTCTAGTTTTCGTAACCAAAATAGCAATGGAAATCGCATGTCCATCTGATAAACATATCATATATTATAGGATTAAAACTGATAAACTATACAAGTATCGTAATATTATTTATGTTTTATTCCAGTACGAATTAATTACGAGCTAAGGTGCTGTAAATCCACGTATACGTGTAATGTGTTTTATTTAAAGCTATTTTTAATTCATTGTGCATTCTTAATATTACATATTTTTCGCGAATAACGTGTAAATATTAGTCTACAATTTGCAACTAACTATTCTAATATTTGTTTTTAATAACTTCTGGATTTTATTTGAGCAACGAAACATTAAATATTATCACATGTTTTGTAGGCGTAACCATATCATCTACATCATGAGATCGGTGCCTAACAATTGTAAGATAGTAAATATTAAACAATAATTTTAACAGTAGGATTTAAACACAGTCAAATTTTTTAAAGGATTTGATACTTAGAATCCTTATTTTTCTAGCTTATAAAACTTGGCTAGAAAATCTTATTGTTTAGCTTTTATTTAAAACGTTTTTTCGCGATTCCTCTTCCCAGTGAAGAAAATGATGTGTTTTATCCATTTCTTAAACTTTCATTTAAGTTCTAAAAAGTGCTGGAAATGCTTCCAATAGTCTACTCTGTTTTATTACTACTAAAACTAAAAATATGGAACTCCGTATTTTGTGCCTTTTAACGGAGCTTTAATTTAGCTATACTGACCTTAAAGATGCCGTCGTAAAACAAAGCACTCATGCTCAACTAACTATATGATAGTGTTATTGAATCTTGTGTCATTCCATTTCTAATAATTTACTACGACAAATGTTAGCCTAATACAACTGTAAGGAAACTCAAGGAAGATAACTTCTTAGTCTCAGTAACTATCACTATAATTTCAGGAGTTAAGCTCATTTTAGGCCCGGCATGGTCAGATGGTATGTTTGTTTGTTTTAAATTTCGCGCAAAGCTACACGAGGGCTATCTGCGCTGCACGTCCCTAATTTAGCAGTGTAAGACTAAAGGGAAGGCAGCTAGTCATCACCACCCACTGCCAACTCTTGGGCTACTCTTTTACCAACGGATAGTGGGATTGACCGTCGCATTATAACGTTCCCATGGCTGAAAGGGCGAGCATGTTTGGTGTAATAAGAATTCGAACCCGCGACCCTCAGATTACGAGTCAGCACGCGACCCATCAAACTGAAAATAATAGTGTTAAGTGTAGTAGTACAATGTGTTGTTTTATGAATAGTGGTTTAATTACACGTAACACCCATTGTCTATTAATTTTTGGGTTTTTCTCGTTAATGAGTATAGCTTCTACATATTTCCTCTCTTTAAAATATTCTGTTTTTGGTAAAATATGAACTTTAAAGGAGTTTGGGTCTCCTGTATTTTGGGTTTTGTGTTTATGTAGGAAATGTACTGCTGGAGTGGTTTTGTGTTGATCATTCGTATATCACGCACTCATGTGTTCTGAGATTATGAGTATGAAAAGGTTTCTCCGATATATGTGTCTCCATATAGGTAATAAATGATTTGGTGGACCACGTTTTTGATGGGGTACGTTTGTCCTGCTACCTTTTTTCTGGTATATTATCGTTTTTTGGCACATTTTGTTTGTGAGAATTAAGAGTAAACTAAGAGTTCTTTCAGTGTTTTACGTGTTACGTTGATTCTCATTTTCGATTGTTTAATGACTTTACGAACCTTGCTTGTGATTGAGTTGTTTGTGAAAGCAATATTCATTGAGGGTGTTTTTATGTGGTCTTTTTTGTTTTGGAGTTTGTTGCTTTGTGATGGTTTTTGCTTTTTATGATTTGAAAATATCGTTGATGTAACATTCAGGGTGTCAGTTTAGTAAAAGCAATGTTTTAAAATCATTTTGTGCTGTTTGAATGACAAATTGTTAATTGTCTCTGTGAATTAGTTTTAATTTAGTATGCTACATTCTCCTGCCATGATTCCCCTTTTGACTCCTTCTAGGTGGTGTGATTTTTAATGGAGAAATATCAGTTTTTTGTATTCTTTGTTATGTACGAAGCTTTGTATATGTCTCTTGGATTTTTAGGGCTACGTCTAAAAACGTCAAGTATCCTTAGGCATCAGGTAGTTTCGATGTGAATGTGACTGGTGAGTGGAAGTTAGGAAATAGTAAATCTACTGTAGTGTTCCTTTCCTATGATTCTGTATAATACACGTCATTGATGTATTTTACTACTTGTCTGGTTTCTAGTGTATGTATGAATATTATAACAAACGTGACATCTGTTCTGTTACCCGTTGTTACTCCTTTCTTTTGTTTGTACAAAGTGTCACTGAATTGAAAATAACTGTTGTTTTGGGTGACATTAAGCATTGTGTGGATGGTTGCTAATGTGATGTTCGCTTGTAAAATGCGTTGATTTAGTAATGATGTGAAATTAATAATACTAACTATGCCTTCTTCTATGGGTATGGATGGGTACAAGGCGATTACACCTAATGAAAATAAAATGGAGTTGGTATATAATATTTGTGTAGAGGAGTGACGGAAGCTAAAGAAATTCAGAAATGCCCGTAATAAAGATCGTTTTATTATTTTTGTATTACCATGTTTTAAATATTTATTATAAAAATTCGTTTTCCATCTGATGAATTAATTAAAAATATTCTAACATAGCGGTATGGATATGACGTGTTAAATTTCTTTCGTACTGACACGGTAGTATGGATATGACGTGTTACGTTCGTTTCGTACTGACGCGGTAATATGGACATAACGTGTTACGTTTGTTTCGTATTCTTTAAAAGGTCGATCTCAAACTTCGGAAAGTGTCGACTGATATTCAGTTTTTAAGCATATGTAAAAACCACAGTGCTATTCCAAAGTTTCTGAACAGACACTCGTAGCGACTATATTACACATGACAACAAAGTAACCTTTGATCACCTCTAAATAGCATTGAAACGCATCTTAATACATGTTAATGTTTAATTCTAACTTTTATTGATTCACGGTGTTAATTTGACATTTTTAAATGTTCATTTTAACAATGTTTTAAAGTTGATTCCTAGTTGACCTCTATTCATTATCAGATTTAAACAGGCATTTTTTTTCGCATGCTATAGCTGTACAATTTTATCCTAGATAGGTTGTATTTTGTTATACGATATGTAGGAGTATCCGTCACGTGTATGTTTTATTTTGTTTTTTTTTTTAATTTCGCACAAAACTACTCGAGGGCTATATGTGCTAGCCGTCCCTAATTTAGCAGTGTAAGACTAGAGGGAAGGCAGCTAGTCATCACCACCCGCCGCCAACTCTTGGGCTACTCTTTTACCAACGAATAGTGGGATTGACCGTCACATTATAACGCCCCCACGGCTGAAAGGGCGAGCATGTTTAGCGCGACGGGGATGCGAACCCGCGACCCTCGGATTACGAGTCGCACATCTTAACACGCTTGGCCATGCCGGGCCCCACGCATGTGTGTGACGTTACTAATGTACTACAGTAACTAAGCATAGCTGGTCCTAATTTAGACCTGACAAACTAGAAGGTAGGCAGTTAGTCAACGTCACCCACAGTCAGTACTTGGGCTAAACTTGTCTGGTTGAAGATTTCGCTGTAATTGTTGATCCACACCCTCTAGGTACGGAGTGCGTTTTTGCGGAAACGGACCACGAACCATGAATGCTCTGATTTACAGTCCGAATACACAACCACTAAACCACTCCCGGCCCCTGTTGTAGAAAGAAGGGTGAGTATGAAAGAATAATTGCATATCTTTTGGAGAAAATGAATTGGTAGCCTACAAAATACTATTTTCTATATCTTTAATAGTATCAAGGTCCAACATGGCCAGGTGGTTAAGGTACTCGACTCGTTATCTTAGGGTCGCGGATTCAAATTCCCGTCACACCAAACATGCTCGTCCTTTCAGCTGTGGGGGCGTTATAATGTTACAGTTAATCCCACTATTCGTCGGTAAAAAAGTAGCCCAAACGTTGACGGTGGGTGGTGATGACTAGCTGTCTTCCCTCTAGTATTACACTGCTAAATTAGGGACGGCTAGTGCAGTTAGCCCTTGTGTAGCTTTTCGCAAAACTCAAAACAAACAATTAAACAATACATATCAAGACTTTACTTTGTCTTGCCTTGCCTTGATTAACCTTCTGTTCGGATGATATTTACTAATTTATTCCTGGTAGCCAAAGCTCTGAATTTGAACAGAAAAACTAATGATATTAAATTACATGTTGCAAAACCTATGATCATTTAAAGTATTTTATAAAATATATTTTATTATCTGTCTACCTATCCGTTCCTGAACTTCTGCCCTAGAACCATAATTGACTGTTTTTTGTATTGGACAGTTGTTTCCCTAATAAGCATATATTTCCTGCTTGGAGAAGCTACGAAAGAGCAAATTTCACATTATCATTGGTTAAGTTTATAAAACAAAATTTTAGCATGCCAACAAAAAGTCACCACTTTCCCCAACTCCATCTTTATCTCAAGAGATATGAAGAGAAAAAAAATTAAAGGAACAATGTTTTAAATCACGAAGGCACAAACGATTTTTTTTTCACAAACAAAGTATGTTAATTTAAAAATTGTGAAGCTTTTGATATTAAAATAGCTCCCAGGAGGCGCTATTTTCGAAAGATACTGTCAATCCTTTTTGCCTGTCTGAAAGGAAATGTTTCTTTTCGCTATGTAAAACTTACATATATACACTTATAAATTTAACAAAATGTTGTTCAACATTAACTTGTATAACTCAATCTTTGATACCAAACACTTTGCATCACGTGCGTGAAGCTAGAAATCCTTACATTTTCAAACAAAATGCTGTTAGAAATGCCAGTTTCCAAAAGAAGAAAAAAAAGTAAAACTGCAAGATGACTGTGTATCAAACAGCAATTACCAAAGGGTGTTAAATGTTTTTAATGCAATCCCCTTGTTAACTATCAATGAAAGTAAATAAACTAAAAAAAAAATCTTTAGTTTTATGCATAAGAATAACACACATAAGAATAACGAAAAAATTATACCTGTATGTCATGAGACTGGAGCTTACTTTCTGTTGTCACATGATACGACACTTCTATAAAAACAAAAGTATATCCATTAAATATATGATGTGGCAGAATTGTTATTGGCATAAACTACAATATTTAAAATGATTTTCCATTAGCTGCTTAATTGACCAGGCTCTATTTAAAAAGATTTAAGTTTTAAGATGTTGTAAAGCGGTTTGTACAAACTAAAGGCTTATATGAAAGATTAGCAGAAATAAAATCTTGAGAGAATTCACCCCTCTGGTCATTATTTTTTAAACTCTTTATAAACTGATATTTTAGTTAAATCTATATGAAACAACAGAGCAATAAAAGATCGATTTGTGAAGAGGCACAATAAATGAGAGACTGAAAGACAAATAGAGATAATCAATGGATGATTAATTCATAAAAATATGTTTAAATTTCACGCAAAGATGCACGAGGGCTATCTCCGCTAGCCGTCCCTAATTTAGCAGAGTAAGACTAGAAGGAAGGCAGTTAGTCATCACCACCATCGCCAACTCTTGGGCTACTCTTTTACCAACGAACAGTGGGATTGATCGTCACATTATAACCCCCTATTTGCTGAAAGAGCAAGCATATTTGGTGTGGCGGGGATTCGAACCCGCGCCCCTCAGATTGCGAGTAGAGTGCTCTAACCACCTGGCCATGTTGAGCCCATAAAAATGTGAGAAAATTATTCCTCTATTGCTTCTTATAGATTTAACTGATATATCAGTTTATAAAGAGTTAAAAAATAACGATTAGCTTAGCTCTTTGTCAATCACTCTTCTAGTTATTATCTCTTCTCACTTCGAAAATAAATTCAGTGGCAAACACATTTTTACTAAATTTTCAACATGACGTTTCTGACAATGAAAACTTGCAAGTCCTTTGTTTAAGAAATAGTTTTCCAATACGGTTTAATTTGTGGATCAAACCATATGCATTTTTTATTTAAAAAAATTAAAAAAGAAAATTTTATATACCAGAACATAAATTTACACATTAAACAAAAATATTAGAAAACTTTTAAATTTAACGGATGTTTAAGTTTCTTTGTTAACAGGTTTATAAAATAATAAAACTATCAGTGTTTTGTAATGCTTTAGGTCTATCGTGTTTATTGTGTTTACCCACTCGTTTTTTATTAACCTTTTAACAATCAATTTAGTCTTCAGGAAGAAAAAAAATATTAGAAAATAAATTAGCATGTTTGTGGTTAAGAAATTCAAAGCTAAAATGTAATATTTTCAATTGGGAGGGCACCCTGTATGAAACACAAACTAAATAGTTAGGTCAAAGAGCCCAAGGTTCAGGTTTAGCCATTCTTAATGTTAACCTGCTGATGAGAAGGATCGGAATAAGCCAGTAGTGGCCACTTCCTGTACAGGTACTTTTGATATAATAGCAGCATTTGATATAACAGCGCTCTCTTTGCACAAACAACTAATTAATTCACTGCTTTTATACTTTTCAGTTAATCGATATAAAGTAATCATCAAAGTTATTTCTTCATTAATTACGTGAGAAAACGGACCAGGTAAGTCCACCTTTGGGGGTGTTTTTCTTCAAATCCGTAAAATAATATAAATCTATAAAAGGATGATTGTGTGGTAAAAATGACTTACCTACACGGAATTTTGCAAATAGATTTGCAAAATCCTATCACGTCGGTCGTCTCATTGTCAAAGCAGTCTAAAAGAAACACATTTTTTAATTTTCTTTATCGTGATTAGTAGAGGTAATATTGATATAGTTTCAATTTTTATGGTATTTATGATACAGATTTACCTCTAGATGTCACTAAAGTACCCTCAGTTTTTTGTGCATGTGTATTTATGGTTTGTTTTGTTTTTGTTTTTTATTTCGCGCAAAGGTACACGAGGGCTATCTGCGCTAGCCATCCCTAATTTAGCAGTGTAAGACAGCTATTCATCACCACCCGCCGCCAATTCTTGGGCTACTCTTTTAGGCAACGAATAGTAGGATTAACCGTAACATTATAACGCCCTCACGGCTGAACGGGCAAGCATGTTCAATGTGACGGGGATTCGAACCCGTGAACCCTCACATTACGTGTCGAATGCCTTAACCAATCTGGCCATGCCAGGCCTGTGTATTAATGGATATTTTATTCTTATGATGACTAGTTAGTCCCAAACGAAACATGTAAATTTTGTTGTTTTATTTTATAAGTATTGCATGTTTAAGTACTTGTTGATATTTATAATATTACAGACACATGAATTTTTTATCCATATTTAGAAAGTAAGCTATTCTTATCCATCTCCCCTATTTTTTATTCAGCGCCACTTCATGAATATTATTCTCACACTTTTCGTGCAAATATCTTGTTTCTGTTCATATTCGAGAGGGTCACGAAACACGCGAACATAATATTCCTTTACTGGGAATAAAAAAAACATGTGGGAGTGAGAAGATGGGATGACAAGGGTCAGTAAAATGAGTAAAAACCATCAGACGATTCAATAGTTCTAGTGAATGTATCGGAAAGTTAATCAAAAAATTAGTTTACAAATACGTCTCAATAAAAAACAAACACATAAATTATTAGTTTCTAGTATATCTTCGTATGGTGTGAAAATACTTTCATAAATTAGCCTTTTTTACATCGTTTAAAACACATTTCATCACTTTTATGTATCACGATAATGACATTCACTAACTAATGGAAATTCATCATTTTAATAAGATTTCTAAAGTTGGGAGGAAGACAATAATTATAACGGTTTTTAATGTAGTTTTAACTATTTTAGATTTCTTTGTTTTTAATTATCTATTTTGAATTATTTCACAGTGGCTACGCGGCAAGCTCGAGATATTATAAACGCTAAAATTCAGAGTTCGACCGTCACAAAACAAACAGTTATTTAGAGTGAATGAATTTTTGTGAGCCGTTTAAAACATTCTGCAAATAGGTTGAAAATATAGTTAATTAAAGTTACGTCTTGAACACGAGGAAAATCGAACCCCTGATTGTAGGGTTGTAAACCCGGAAATAAACCGCTGTACTAGCGGGGTACGTTGATTTAAATAAAACTTAGGTAAACTTACGCTGTCTAGAGTGTCATACAATAATCGGCAAATCGTTTCTTATGATGGTTGTTACATTCGTTTTCAAAATCTGTTTGTTTGTTAGTAAGCACAAAGCTCCACGATAGGCTATCTGTTATTTGATCACTGTGGGTATCGAAACCAGAATTTTAACCTTGTAAGCTAAGAGTACCCACCGAGGAGGTTTTTTTTTATTTAAAGAAAATTACTCCCACAGTGGCACAGCATTACGTCTACAGACTTACAACGCTAGAAACTGGGTTTTGATACTTGTGGAGAGACAGAGCACAGACAGCTCATTGTGTACCATTGTGCTTAACTACGAACAACCAACAAAAGAAAATTAATGTTAACCATATTTTAAAAGAACTCTGTAAATCACTTATTGCTGCTAAACCAACTTTTTAATGGTTGAGTTTTGATTATTTTAGTTGGTTGAAGATTTCTAATTCTTAACACTTGTTACAAGTAATATATTTGAACGAATAATTATATATCCAATCATTTGTATTTAATTATAAACATTTACACATCAAAATGATACCTATATACTTTACGAACATATTAACCCTTCTTACTTTTCATAGTATCGTAGCAAACCTCAATGTTTTCAACTCGTTGTCTTTCGAAAGTATAAGGGTATGTATCACTTAAAATTCTATATTCTCCATCACGAGTGAAGTGAAATATACATCCACAGTGGTGTAGACTTTCGTTAGCTTCGCATTCTGTCTGGCAGAGCTAAAATGATAAAACCTAATCTTCATTTACCACTAATTAACTTTTTCCGTCGCGAAAGACTCGGTTTATTTTTAGTTTTTTATTCAATTATTAATAGACTTCAAATCATTTAAAATTAGCTATAGAAAAACGCTTTCTTGGTTTTTGCAAGTCTTACTTAGTTCAGTACACTTAATGAATTAAAAAAATTAAGGACATATTAAACGTTTTTTACAGGAGCGTATGAAAAATAAAATAACAGTATCAGTGAATTTTTTGTGGCCATATTACTATAAAACAAATGAAACAATAAAACAATAAACAGAGGCAACAATGAAAAAGATAAAACGTCTTTAATACTTTGTATTATTTGAAAAAATATATAATAAATTATATCTTCATTTATAAACATTTTTTTTTTGCAAAATAAGCTGCTCATACAACTTACTGCCACATAAGATCACTAAAACATATTTTGACACCGCTAGAACATCTTATTACAATTTGGCGCTGCTAGAACACTTTACTTCAGTTTTGCACTCTTAGAATATCTTATTACAACATGCCACGGCTAAGCACTTTACTAAAACATGACACTGTTAGAACAATTTAACGCATTTTGACACTTCTGAAACACCTTACTACAACTTGACACCACTGGAGGACATTAATAACATTTCAGTAAATCGAAATTCTAAGAAGTACTTTTGCTCTTTTCAAAACAATACGAAAAGTTCACAAGAACGAGAATTAAAAGTTTAGCTAAAAGACAAAAATATTTCACTGATAAATAGCTTTTGTTTTCAAATACTTTACTTACAAATTGTGACAGAATTCCTTTTCTGAATGAAGAACTTCCTATAGCGTTGTAGTCCATACAGTTTGTCGTGTATGGGGGTGGAAGTTTCACGGAGGTTGTCTAAAATAAATACGTAAATTATCAAATAAAAATTTCTCCACAAAAAGAATAATGCCATGACATTCTCTTTCATACATAAATCACTATATCACATACCACAGAATGACGTTACTTATCAAACTAAGTGTTCACGAAATACTGGTAATTTACATGTTACTTTGTTGTGTTGATTGTCTTATGACTATACCTTATTGTTCAGATATTGTACTTAATGGTACACTGTGATATATTGAAGACACACGAGCTCTGTGTAATCGCAGTGAAAATAGCACTGTAAAATTATCTGTTTAGCAACAAACATTTAATACAAACGTTAAACTAGATTGCTTTACGATGGACAAACATTTAATACAAACATTACACTAGATTGTTTTACGATGGACAACTGGTAAATTTAAGGATTTACTCTAAACTTCTCGGTTTCATTCGCTGCAAAGGACGGAGTGCAGATAGTCCATTGTGGATCTACACTAATAAATAACTACACTAGGGTACTGTCAGTAAGAGGACGGAGTGTAAATAGTCCATGATGAAGTCCACACTAATAAACAACTCTACCAGGTTGCTGCCAATAGGTTGACGGAGTGTAGGTATACATATAGTCTATTCTGAGGTCTATACTAATAAACAACTACACTAAGTTACTGTCACTAAGTGGACGGGGTGTAGGTAATCTATTCTGAGGTCCACACTAATAAACAACTACACCAGGTTACTGTCAATAGGTAGACGAAGTGTAGGTAGTCCACTGTGAGGTCCACACTAATAAACAACTACACCAGGTTACTGTCGATAGATGGAAGTTGCATAAGAGATGTAGGTACATAAACATGTATTGTTATAGTGCGTTTTGTTGAAGACGTATGTACTTAAGTCTCGTGTTCTTATATGACATTGTACGGGAGATGAGCGTATTTTAGGTGTGTGTTTTTTCTAATGCCCTGTGTGAGAGATGTAGGTAATTTGATCGCGTGTTGCACTTTTAAGACACATGCTGCTCTATTATATTGGAAATGTGGGTAGTTAAGTTATAAAATCTTGTACTTTATGGTCTGTTTCCCGGATTTGTTTTCTTTATTATATTACTTGAATTATTCCAATTTTTTTATGTTAAACAAATTATGAGTAGGGTTTCGTTTATTAAAAAATCAATCGATGTCTACAAAAATGTTTGTTTGAGTTATGAAAAAAACAACAACTAACGTTTCTTGGAAACGTTTCGAATCAAGGAACTCTTACTTGAGATATAACGAAGCTCTGAACACTTCCTGCGTGAATTTCGAAAGTCTCGAACCTCGAGTTTGGTGCGATGTCAGGAGGATGAAAAAATATATGTACCATGGGAACAAGCAGGTAATCTTCCTCATTGAAAGCTATGATTATCTTTAGCTCTTTCTCTAAATGGCATAGATATTTATTAATTGGTTTATATAATATATCTCAGTAAAATTTCATCACTAGAAAATGAAACTCCCTTGAATACTACACTTATTGAGTGTTTGGTCTTGATCTCAGTGTCTCAGTAATTCGCTAATCCACTGTTTTGGAGTATGAACTTCGCAAATTGGTTGTGTTTCATTGAAAATTAACACGACTCAGAGCCCAAGAACGCCATTACTCATTTCTCTGTCTTTAAAACAAATACTAAATCTAGTTAATTATTCACTAAAAGTAATCACGTTTTTATCCTACGTCTTATTTATCTTTCCGTCTCCTGTTCCTCAGTTAACTAAAACTACATATCGAGCATTCAGAATCATTAATATAAACTCATATGGTTTGAAACTTTTTTTATTGTGTTAAAACATTGTCTTCTTTTTAAGCTGTAAGAAGTTTTAGTATTCCTGTTTCTTACAGTAATGCAAGTATGACTATTCAAACACTTGCTTCTTTGTCTTTTACGTAAATGGTTTGTATTTTTTTTAGTAACATTCAATATTCTCGATTATTATAAAGATCAGAAAAAACATACCTTTCAAGCTTAAATCAGGAAACGTTGATTCGTACAGGAAGGATCCAACTCTCTCGCTGGCCAAACCCCAGTCAGCATTGAACGTGAAACAGTTGCCAAATAAGGAATCATAATAATGAGTCGAAAACCTGCATAGTTTAGACTTTATTTTAGTTTGTTGTATTCTAAAGTGTACGAATATTGAGCGTAACAAAAGTTAACTCAAAAACAAAACAGTACAGTAAGTGTTCTGTAAAACTTTGGCTAAATTTAGATTCATTTTATATCATTTCAATATATCAGTTTTATTATAATTTAAATAAATAGTTTCACAAATTACAAACTGACAAATTTACGACATTACAAAAAGAGAATTTTTTGTAACTTACAGAAACAGTCTTATAGCATTACATAAAAACAGTTGTATAGTATCACATAGAAACAGTTCTATGGTATTACAAAGCTGTGGTCTTATAGCGTTATATAAAGACAGTTTATAGTATTTCAAAAATGTTTTACAGTGTTAGAGATATAGTTTTATAGTATTACATATGGACATTTTATAGCACTACACAAATTCATATTTATAGCATTACACTAATATATCCTTGCAGCGTTACAAGGGGTCACTTTTATAACATTAGCTGGTTGATTGTTTCGCGTTTACTGGTACAAAGGAACTCGGCTAGCTGCGCCAAACAGCTTGTAAAAAGTGTAAAAGTAAAATGTAAAAATAGGTCAAATTAGAACGAAAAATTGTCCAAACTTCGGGTAAGAATATTTACATCTCATTTAAAGGGCCAATAGCTTGTAAAAAGCTAAAAATACAAGGAAGCTGGACAGTTTCACCATCTCCAATGTCAAGGGTATACCCGTGGAAAGGACATGTCTGAAATAGTGGCGTCGCTTAGTGTTGTAACAACAGCACGACAGTAAAATGGGCTATTGTGACCTGAATGTTACAAATCCCACACATTGGTGTATCAGTCCCAGTGAAAAAAAGACGATTGGTTAAAAACTGTGACTTATACTTAGCCTAGCCACGACAACTTCCTTATTTCTATCCTTACGAAAACAAGATGGCCAAAGAGAACATAATGTTTGATCTGAAAAAGCTTGTTAATAAGTTGTTCACTCTAAGTCGACTGCCAAATGGCGAGAAACTGAGCCTTAAATATAGGACCGTAGTACATATATATAGACGGACTTACCTATGGGGTCAGCGAGCTCGTTCCCCTATGCAGAGCTGAAACCCCAAATGGTGAATGAGGTCCAGCATCTTCAAGACCGAGGTTCTAGAAGAAGTATAGACCATAGACCCATATTTCGGTTTGGATCGAATGAGAGCTCGATAGATCATGAGCATAGAACATTAATCCATTCTCAAAGAGGTGGAAGAGGACATGGAGGACTTCAGTGCCCTTGTATACTTGACACGTAGTACTTGCTTGATAAGAGGAATGAAGGTCAGCTTATGGTGAAAGATAAACCCCAAGAAATTTGTCTCATGGACTCCATTGGTGACAAAAGTGCATGCAAACGGTTCTCAAGAATGAAAAGGTAAATCTGTTTGCTGTGGTCTACTTCAACACTTGATTGGGGACAATCTGAAGCTGCCATTCAGTAAATCTCAAATTCAGCGACCAACATGAGATGTGGAAATCGTCGACACGGAGCACTTTTGCAAAAGTAAGAGGAAGCTGTTAGTGACAACATTAATCTTGATACTGAAAAATATGACACTCAAGACACAGCCCTGAAGGGCTTCAAATTCCTGTGGAAAAGGATGGAAAGTGTTGAACTTATACAGACTTGGAATAGCCTGGCTATTTAAAACGTTCTGGATAAAAATGAGCAAATGGCCAAGTAACCTATATGAGTGGAGATCCTGCAAAAGTCTGTAGCTCTACGTAGTGTTATAATCTTTCTTAAGGTCAAAAAACGCGAAAATAAGATGTTTCAAGTCAAGTCTTGTGGTCCATGGTGGAGCGCTATTGATGGAACCAACACTGAGTTGGCGAGAGAAAGTTGTTTGATTTGAAAAATCAAACAAGATGAGCATTAACCATCCTTTCTAAAATCTCACAGAGACAGCTAGTCCAAGCAACTTGGCAATAATTAGAAGGAATCTTGTGATCTTTTCCAGGCTTAGAGAAAAGGAGGACAATAGTCCGGGGCCAAGCATCAGAAAAAAACATTCTCTTACCAGATTTGGTTGAAAACAACCAGAAAAATAGCAAGAGAGGCAGGAGATATATATCACAGAATTTCATTGTGAATATCATCAGTTCTAACAAATGTACTGACAGACCAATGAAGAATAAATCTGAGTTCCACCAGTGCAAAGGGGCGGTTATAGTCATAGAGACGATCAACATAAAATGAAAAATACGATTACTCAATACGAGAATTGATAACCAAGAAGGCAGGGGAAGAAACAGAAACACTGGATCATGAGAAATGTTCTCACCAAACGTATCGACAATATTCTGTACATCAGCAACTTCCTAGCCACTGGAGAGTAAGATGGAAAGAGGATAGAAGTCATATCTCCTACATACTTTCAGAATATTTCCTCAAACTATTTTGAAACTGGCGGTAGTAATGATTTCTTTGGTTTTGAGTGAGCGTGGGACCACTGATAAAGGATGTGGTTAGAAAGAGAGAGATACCATATGAAGGTATCCCAGGATTATTTCTGAGCCTTCCTTGCCTCCTGGCAAACAGAACTCCACCATGGACGAAGATACCATGGAAAACATGCCAAGGATTTAGGAATAGAATGAGCAAATGTCTAGATCAGGGGTGTGCAACATTTTTCGTCGGTGGGCCATATAACCAACTTCATCAATCAAGCGGGGCCACTTAAAAAACAAGCTTATTCGTGCACATGCACAATAAATTAAAAAAAATTCTCAAAATGCAAGCAATAATATTTTATATTTTTGCATGAGTGATCATTTTAGTGCGACACTTGAAATTTAGAGCTTGTCAATATCAGCTTTGACAGAAGTGGTTGCCACTCTTAACTGACTGGTCAAATGTTCATAAGTCAGCTGACTTCTACATTTGGTTTTGATGAGCTTCATTTTGGAGAAAAATTGCTCACAGCGGTAGGTGCTACCAAAAAGGGAGGCAATTCTTTGTGCATGACGGGACAAATTGGGAAACTTTTCACGTACACAGAGTTTGTAAAAGTCTAGCAAACTGTTTTCAGAGAATTTCCTTTTAGTGTCCATGTCAGCCTGCAGTTCAATAAGTTCCATTTGGCAATCATCAGGACTGTCTTCCACTGCCAAATCAAAAGGTTGAGCGAACAATTTCAATCTAATTTCAGTTTGTCTGAAATCTGGAAATCTGTTTGCAAACTCATCACGCAGCTTTTGTACACTGGTTCCATATTTGGTGCAATCCAGATTAGGAAATTCCAGTTTCCTGGTTGCAAGACATGTAAAATGGGTCAATATGGCTCTTCTCAACTGAACCTGGAAAATTTCCAATTTCTTCTCAAAAGCACAAATATGCTCAAACAACTTATTCACAAGTTGACTTTTCCCTTGTAGTTTTAAGTTTAAATCAGACAGATGCTGTGTAATGTCTGTGAGGAATGCTAAGTCATTCAGCCAGTTCTCATTGCTCAAGAAGTCCACATTCTGACGTTTGCTCTCCATGAAGAACTTAATCTCCTCTCGCAGATTCCAGAATCGCTTCAAAGTAGCAGGTCTACTAAGCCAACGTACAGCAGAGAAGTACAAAACATCTGAATACTCACTGTCCAGCTCATCTAAAAAAGTTTTAAATTGTCCATGATTTAATCCTCGTGTTCGAATATAATTTACGCATTGGACGACATTTTTCATGACTTCTGCAAAATCCAGAACTTTGGTGCACAAGCTCTCTTGGTGAATAATCCAATGGCTTACAACTACGTCTTGTGCTCCAATTGCAGTTAGAAATTTCTTGGTGAATCCATTTGTCCTACCTGTCATGGAAGGAGCACCATCTGTTGTAACACCACATAATTTATAAGGATTCAGTTCAAACTTTTCTACAACCTTAAGCACTTGTTCACAAATATCCTGTCCTGTGGTTGTGGAGGAAAGGCTTGCCATATCTAAAAACTCTTCGAAAACATCAAAGCCTACAGTAACAGCTCTGATGAAAATGACAAGTTGGGATGTGTCATTGATATCAGTGCTTTCATCCAAAGCCAGACTGAAAGCTTCACACGAATTCAATCTCTCTTTCAAAGTTTCTTTGATGTCCTCTGAAAGATCTTTTGTCCTGCGTAAGACAGTAAAGCGGTAAAGGCTAGTTTGCTCCACCAAATATTTTTTCTCTGGACATGCATATTCTGTGAATATTGTTAAACAATTTTAATAAATTCTCCATCACTGAAAGGCTTTCCTTTTCTGCCATACATTCACAAAGCTTAAAACTCAGTTTTGTCACCAGTTCTGAATTTTTCTTGAAAGTGGTAAAAACACCTTGTTGCTTTTCAATGGATGTTTTTAAATGTTCAATTTTGTCCTTTCGTGCCTGACCAACAATTTCATCAAACTGGGAGGAGTGCTTAGTTGCGTAATGTCGCTTAATATTGTACTCTTTCATGACTGCAATTGTAGTTTGACAGACGAGGCAGACAACACCTTGATTATGTGGGACAACAAGATATTTTGTGCACCATTCACTGTTGAATAACCTTCCCTCATCATCAATTTTTCGTTTCTTAACTGCTGACATTTTACTAGCCCTGAAATCAAAACAAAAATTATTCTCACGAAAATAGCAAAGTAGAAAAAACATAGAATTTATTTACACATGGAACCTCTTATGGACAGAAACACATGTTTCTAAATTGGCATCCCGATCATAGCCTTCCAGTACTTAAATTAATTGAGAATAGCAAAATACAGTGTGACCTCGCCTATTCGCGGTTCGCCATTCGCGGCCCCGCATATTCGCGGGTTATGCGCGAACTGCGATTTTGTAGGTCACAGAGACTGAAAGGGCTTTTCGAGGAGATTTCTGTTGTATTTACTCAATCAAGCCGTTTTTTTCAATTGTCGTCTTCACGAAACAAGATTGGACTGCTATTGGCTGACTGCCTCAACTTCCCCAACAACGCAAACGGCAAAGCACAGCCCGGTAACGCACGGTACAATTTAGTGAAATACATAACAGTATGCAATATTGCTACATTATTACTGCATCAATGAGTATAAGTATCATTAGTGTTTGGGAAGCATTTCATATAGTATATAATCGCATACATATACGTTTTAAAACTGCGTCCAATATTCGCGGTTTTTCGCTATTCGCGGGAGGGTAAAGAACGTAACCCCCGCGAATAACGAGGTCACACTGTACATAGAATCAGATGCATCTGAAAGCAAAAATTTTAATAAATTCAGTAAAGTCACAACAATATGCTAAATAATAATCAATTTACCTTCAATCTCTTGTAGTAACTGTAAAAGGTAATAAAAGTTTCACCAATAATGAATGACGGACAGCAGAGGTTAGGGAAAATTGTCGCCAGCGGGCGAAGGCGAGGTTCAGGACATGACGTTGAGTCGTAGACAATAGTGCTAGTGCACGTCACCTATTCATGCCCTAAGGAGGCCGACCAATCGAATTCGGCCTGCTCCTCTCTAGCAAAGATAATTTTAGAAGTTTGTCGAGTCGAAGCCTGGGAATCCCGTAGGATCGATGCTTTTAAAAAATATTCCATTTGCGTTGGATTACAGATCAGGCCACATGGTTAGATTACAACAACTAGGGCCACACTAAATGGCTTGGCGGGCCGGGTTGTGGCCCGCGGGCCGCCTGTTGCACACCCCTGGTCTAGATGATACAGTCAGTCACTGCTCCCATGCAGTCATCTATTGATGGAAGACAGATGACAAGGTAATCAAGTTCTGAGAGAGCAGTGAATGATAACCAGTTGGCCTGGTTTCCAGCTTCCACTGAGGCACTCGGTCGGGTGTTATTGCCCACAGCCAATCTTCCACAAAACAATAGAACAATGATCATTGCCTTGTAGATCACTGTAAACCATCCAAGAAAAGCGAGAGAAAAGTGAAGGGGAACAGATAAAGAGATCAATGACAGTAAAAGACTGATCATATGCATAAAAATAAGTATAAGATCCAATATTAAACAGAGAAAGATTGTGATTCGAGAGCATACACTCTACAGAATGACCCCTCACATCAATATCAGCACTACCCCAGGTGTTCATTAATATCCTCAGGACTAAAAATATAGACATAGCAACTCTTCAGCAAAAGCATCAAAGTCTGATTGATCATATGTCTCTCCAGGAGACAGCTAGAGAGAACAAATAATGATAGTACAACTCAAAGAAACACGGATGGCGACGGCCTCTAATGGTTATCGAGCTGCACAGACAGGGCTGGCACGTGCTGGTTGACCAACAGCGCCACCTTTCTATGCTCTCGTCCATCACACAACCTGCGATCTAATGTGAAAAAAACTGCAAAAATGTGACTGTATCAGTAGATTTCATAAATGTTTCCTCTAAAGAAAGATATAGAGGACGATAAAAATTAGTCAAGGGCATAATGTCATCCAGATTGGAACGGAAACCCCTGTATAAAGGTGGCCGTTTTTACTTAGATGGAGAACAATTTGGTTTACGACCACGCTATTTTTCCTTATTAAAAGCAGGTCTGTCCACCTCCATGAATCATGCCCCCGATCTAATTAGCAAGTATCTGTCAGTAGATGTAGGTTCCAGTGACTGAGGGCGCGAAGGAATAATCATTCTTCATCTCGGAGCCAAAGACGGAGGACTCGAGCAGACATCAAAAGCTGGGTCCAAAAGAAGTGTACCAGGGCAGTTACTGAAAGGAATGGTGGGGACACAGACAGAAGTAGACATGGACTTGTCAACTCATTTATCCATAAAGGGCAAAAGACTCTTCACATGATTTGAGAATGACTCTGTTGGAGGCACGAAAATATTAGTCTGCACTCCCACTGTAGCAGTAGAACGTATGGCAGCACCATGTGTCCGAGATGAAGTTGGGGAAAGTAATTTCCGAGCAATGGGGTAAGAAATGTTATTAACGTTTTTTAAATGCTGTATCTATTTTTTCTCCGCCTATCAAGGACAAGAACGAAAGTAAGAGAGCGACTACTTTTAACACAGTGAGAGCTCAGTTCGCACTCGTAGGTGTCGTGATCTCTGCTACTGCAATGATTGGACCACTGGCACTGGAAACTCTGAGAGTGTTGGCAATATATGACCTGCCTTTCACTTGACAATGACGGGTGGATGTGGTAACGTAAACGTCAAAATTAGGTCAGTGGTAGAAATCATAATTCCATCCTTACAAATGGAGATACGCCTCTGCAGAAATTCTTTGGGTATAAAAACCAGCAAAGATCTCTGACTCTGAGATGTTCTTCAAGTCTTTCTCAACAATAACTCTTCGTGCAGAATCCAAAGTAGCATATCCCCAATGGCCTTCGAATTCAAGAGAAGTTCACTGTGTTTTGGGGTAGATGTTTCCACCAAGACGTTTCCGGAATGTAGCTTCTTAACTCTCTCAGGAGAGTTAGCAATCTCCTTTAATCTTTTCTGAATAAAAAGGGGAACATATGCCCTAAAGGTTTGTGTGACAAAGAATGCAATATAAGAAAATGAGAAACAGGTGTAGAATAAGGTAAAAACTGCAGTTCAGTTTTCAAGACGTGGTCGTTTACTAATGAGCTGTTTTTTCTTTTGCTTTATTTTTTTATATGGATTTAAGGGATCCATAATGAAAGGAGAAGGACTGAGTGCCAACTGATCCCACCCATCACAGAGTTCTACTGGAGGATGCATTAAAATGCCAAGGAATGACACTGCAGCAACGCCATGGTATCGTGAGCACCATATCCAAACACCAGCATCAGCCACAATGCCCACAACATCCGTTGAAAACGTTCAGCACTAATACTCAATTTACCTTAGCCCAACAGGACCAGCTAATTGACCTTGGGGGGCCACGCCGAAGCCATCCGTCTACAGAAATTTAAGACCAGCGTGGCTTGTTTAAGTTAGACTCCTCAACCACCATGATTCTCTCCCCTTTACGGGTCGCAACACACGATAAACACGTGGATGGATGTACAGATCCCAGAGAAGGTAAACTAAAAGTACAGAACCTTCTCTGAGAAGTCCTCTTACCACGTACAGGAATCCACTTCAGGTGGATATAACATCACACATATATATTTTTATATCATGTATAGATACAATCTTATAGTATTACAGAAGTGCAGTTTTATAGTACTACATAGAGTTAATTTTATAGAGTTACAGGAGTGTAACATAACATTACACAAAGATATGTTTAATAGTATTAGAAATGGATAGTTTTATAGCGTTGCACAGAGACATTTTATAGTATCACAGAGGAGCAGTTTTATGAGCTAAACATAAATATTCTATAACAAAGAGATGCAAATTTTATGGCCTTACAGAGGGATAGTTTTTTATATTTTTACAAATAAACTGTTTTATAGCATTACAGTATTAAAGCAGTTCTATATTTTCACACATAAATAGTTTAGTAGCACTAAAAAAAATAAGTCTTTATAGTATTACGTAGATATAACATTACATACACAACATTATGCGTTACAGAAAATTGTTTTATTACATTACAAAAATATTTTTATAGTCTTAGAGGTATCAATTTAATAGTATTGCACAAAGAGAATTTTGCTTTACACACGAAGAGAGTTATAGCCCTATGGCGTGTCAACTTCAGATTATTAGCACGTTATTATTTTTAAAATTAGTTGTATATGACATTCAATTTTCTGATCAGTGCAACATACATTTTTAGTAAGTTATATTGAGATATTTTCATATTTAGCATTTTATTATTATTAGAAAAAAACTTCTAGTAAAGCTGCAAGCAAAACATGTCCTTATACTTCTATGAACGAGTGATGTAAAATTACATTATGTAACACAAATTTTGTTCCTGGATAGTATGTGTTATTTCTTAATTGCTTATGTTGTACAAGTACAGAAAATGGTCATTATTCCCTTTAAACTTTCCTTTTGTGACCTGGATAATGAAATTTAGAAATTAACCTATTTTCTGTGTAAAAACGGGCAAATTTGTACATTTTCGTTTGCATAAGGTCTGAATAAAACAACATATAAATCAAGATTTACATGTATTTACACTGAATTTATACAAAAATGTTTAACAGTGAGTAGTTTTCGAGATTTGCGACTATAATATAAATCACTTTCACGTATTAGCCCCCAAATATCGTCTCCCACCATGTTTTTGTTCTACGCTCTTTGGTAGCGGCGTTCAAAGTCGAGTACATCTTGGTGGAAGCGTTCGCCTTGCTATTTTGAGTATGCTCCTATGTTCTTCTTGAACTTATCAAGATGAGCGTCAAGGATATGGACTTTCAGAGACATCCTGCAGCCCAATTTGCCGTATTTCTTCACCAGAGCCTCAACCAGTTCGACATAATTTTCGGCCTTGTGATCGCCAAAAAAGCCCTGAACCACTGCGACAAAGCTGTCCCAAGCTTTTTTTTCCCTTTCTACTGAGCTTATTGGGGAATTTTGCGCCCTCCAGGATCTTCTTTATTTGTGGCCCATTGAAGACACCAGCTTTGAACTTTGCCTCAGACAGCTTAGGGAAGAAGTCTCGAAGGTACTTGAAGACTGCAGACTCCTTATCAAGAGCTGTGATAAATTGTTTCATGAGACCCAGTTTCATGTGCAATGGTTGGAACAACAACTTCTGGAGGTCCACTAGTGGCTCACACTTGACATTGTGCCTCCCCACAGAGAACTCGGTTCGTTGTGGCCAGTGCTTCCTGTTGTAGTGAGCTGCGGTGTCCATGCTGTCCCAAAAGCAAAGATAACAAGAATGCTACCATTTTAAAGTATCCGATAACTTCCCAGCCATACTCATCATACTTCAAGGCTTCTAACAAGGTCTTGACACTGTTGTATTCCTCTTTGAGGTGCACCAAAATATATTTAAATTTTAAAATGTTTAAAATTTGTATAATATAAAATCTTACTATTCAACCAAGCAAAAATTGTCCCCCTTACCTTCTAGGATTTTTTTTGCAGTGCTTGCAGGTAAAATGAGGTGCTCAGGGTTTGTCTTAATCCCTGACAGGCATGCCGGAATACCTTGCAGGCTTCACACATTTTAGCAGATACTATCACAGAATACTTTTTCACTCTTGTCTTGATAAATTGGCCATATACATAGCAGAATGCATCTGGAGAATGCTTGCAGCTTTTTGATGCCATCTCTGATAAAATCAGATAGGTCTATGTGTTCACTTAGGCAGCGAGAACTAAACTGAAGTGGTGAGTGGTGAGCCCCCTGTATATATATTACCAGGGAAAGTTCTAGAAAATTCTAAAAGGTTCTTGAAAATTCTCGTGGGTTCTACATATTCTAGAAAGTTCTTGAAAATTCTCTATCAGCTACTTATTACTGAATCTACCTGAAATGTTCTTGAAAAGGGTAAATTTAAAAAGTTCATTATCCAGGTCACAAAAGCAAAGTTTGAAGAGAGAAATAGGCCTTTTCCATTTACTTTAGGCATAAGCAATCGGGAAATAACACTTTCTGCCCAGGAACAAGAAAAAGTAAACATTTTGTTACATATGTTATCAACACGTAATATCAGAAGTGGTTTTCTCATATTGTAAATAGTTACCTGTCTATATAAGTAGTGGTAACCAATAATAGATAGACAATAAACATTGCAGTGTATACAGTGTAGTAAAATGTTAACAGAAGAAATAGAATACGTTAAACTCATTTGTAATTGGATAGTTATGTATATATTGCTATACATTAATTCTTCCTTGTGCTATTATGTAGGGACGTTGCACATGTTATCCACCTACTGTCTTGTTTGTTTGTTCTTTAATGCAGTGTTTCAATAAGCATAGAAAGGTTGTATTTGCAACCACGTTCTAATTACAGTGAAGTTCCAACTGTAATATTTATTGTTTATCTATCATTGGCTGGTAATTCATGTGTCAAACTGTACTGAAACATTTCACCAAACACAAACTTTTTGTAAAAAAGCAAACTTCAAGGGGTAATGTTTACGCTAGAATATGATTTTTTTTCATAAAACTTATAAAATCGGGTACTACTTTTGAAACTATGGCACCTCAGTGAAATTGGTTAACGCCATTGTTATGGATTTTTAGTTATCATGTAACAAAAGAAGCAGGAGAAAGAAGAACAAGAGATTCAAACCTTCTGCTATGATGTTTACAGACATTACCAGAACTTGTGACTCAGTCATTACATTGATACGTGTTATACAAGGAAACAGTATATACTATTGTAAGGTTCTGATTATTTACTGAGGAGATATTTGAAATACCATTTTGATGAACAATCCGAACCATCCTTACATAGGCAGTGACACGGCCTGCCTGATGACTGTGATTGATGTTATGCTGTAATTTTTAGCTTCTTTAAACAAACAGAAATCTGATGACAAAATTTTGGGGTAAAGATAGGTAGAAATATAGAAAATTTACTTGCAAAGCCCGTATCCTTTCATAAAGCAGTGATGGATCATTGATTCAGATGAAAATCCGAAGCTTATTCGTTCATCGTAGGTCAGTTTCTCGTCCATGGACCTGCTCCAGTTTAACACAGTCTTCCACTCCTGTAACATTGTTGTCACACACTTACTTCAGTCGTCTTCGTATTTTTTTATTATTAAAAATTTCAATAATATTGTCGAAATTTGTTGTTATTTGATTTATTTGAATTACAATTCGAGTGAATGTAAACCGTCAAATGATTGAATATTTTAAGACTAAAGCAATAAAAATTTGCACTAATCATTCACCAATTAAAAAGAAATAACAACAATTACAAAGGAGTAGCCCTCAGATCATAAGTGTTGGCGTCTACTAAATAACGCTTTGTATTTGTGAGGCTAATAGTAATAATTATATTTCTTATTACTGTGTTTTACACAGCATGGATCGTGATATGTTTGTAGTTTATTTCACGACACACAATACATTTCAGACCACGTATTTTCCAACAGATAGAAGAGAATCAGAGAATGCAACCTCGTTAGCAGGTTGCTAATTTACAATCATGTGAATAACGTAATAGGATTTTGTTTTGTTTTAAATTTCGCGCAAAGCTACACGAGGGCTATCCGCGCTAGCTGTTCCTAATTTAGCAGTGTAAGACTAGAGGGAAGGCAGCTAGTTATTACCATCCACCACCAACTCTTGGGCTTCTCTTTTATCAATGAATAATGGGATTCACCGTCACATTATAACGCCCACACGACTAAAAGGGCAAGCATGTTTGGTGTGACGAGAATTCGAATCCACGATTCTTAAGTTACGAGTCGAGCGCCTTAACAACCTAGCCATGTAGTAAGAAGGACTGAAGTACGCTTTTTAAAACATTACTCATGGTGTTTAGATAATCAGACGATCTAATTATTTAAGTTTCCAAAACTTTATCTAGTAATGTGACAATTAAAATTCAAGTTTCCGAAAACTGCAGAATATTCAAATATTATTAAGAAATGAATTTAAAAGTTTGGATTATAGAAATTGAAGCTCCCAATATTATGGAAAGACAAAATGTAACATTATTCCACACTAAAGCTAATCTTGTTAAAACACTTTACTGAATTTCGTCTTAAAATTTCTAAAGAATAGATTAAGGACAGAAGAATTAATTTCACTAGTTTATAATGCACATAAAAAGCGTAATTTAACCGAGGAAAACAGTCTATAATTTGATAAAACAAAACCAAAGTTATAGATCCTCACCAAATCATCTTCTTCAGGATGGTTGCATTCTTTTCCTTTCAGACACAAAGAGGAAATGTTGTACCTAAGAAATCAGAAAGAAATTCACATCATGTTAATAATGTATTACTTGCGTTCGTTTTGATACAGTGAAATACATTACAGTTTCAAAAATATTTTTTCTGTCTTTATTTATATTTGGATTCTCAGATTGCAATTTATAAATGTTTACATTTTAGATGAAACTTCTTAGTGAAAGCTAAGTGACATGAAATTTCTAACTAGTTAATACGAAACTAGGTTTTGAAAAACATTGTTATGACATTTTTTCTATCTTAAGTAATATGTTTCGTACAATATTTTATTTTTCAGGAAGTAACTATTTTAAATTTTACTTAAAATTCCACTTTTACGTGTCCAAAATGTTATACAACGACGACTCACGCATACTCTGATTAAATGACACCATAAGTTTATAACTGGAGATACCGTATTTTCCGCCTAATAAGCCGAATTTCTGGCCCTAAATTTTGGACCTGATTTTTGGGGGTCGGCTTATTGGCCGATCACTCCTTTCGAAAATTTCTTCTTCTTAGGAAATGTTTCTTTTTTTTTTAAATTACCATAGGCGGTAATTTTGTCCCATCAGCAAAGCACGTTAAGACTACAGTGAAACGTTGTTTCTGGAATTTCATTGGCTACCTAATTACAGTGAGTGGAGCCAATAACGAATGACATATTGATTTCATCTCTGTCTCAATACGACACGTTCTGCTTTACTACAGAACGCCAATGATCACACACAACATGCATGCTGACGCTGAAACGACACTAAGAAATCATTTTGAAGAAACTTGTCACTTCTTAAAAATGGCTTCGGCTTATTGGGCGGTAATAAGCAAAAACCCTCATTTTCAGAGCTGAAAATTGGCCTCGGCTTATTCGGCGATTCGGCTTATTAACCGGAAAATACGGTAGTTAAACTCTAATCGGTTTGAGGGCTCGGCATGGCCAAGCGTTTTAAGGCGTGCGACTCGTAATGTGAGGGTCGCGGGTTCGCATCCCCGTCGCGCCAAACATGCTCGCCCTTTCAGCCGTGGGGGCATTATAATGTTATGGTCAATCCCACTATTTGTTAGTAAAAGAGTAGCCCAAGAGTTGGCGGTGGGTGGTAATGACTAGTTACCTCTAGTCTTACACTGCTAAATTAGGGACGGGTAGCACAGATAGCCCTCGAGTAGCTTTGTGCGAAATTCAAAAAACAAACAAACTAACTAATCGGTTTGATATGTGCAATCAAAAATGATATATATTTAATTGCTTCAAAATAAACCAGCTAGTCTCCATAGAATATTTCAGTGTGAAACTTTTCTTGCACGGTAGGTTTCAGGAAAATAAATTGATCTTACTTTCGCTCTATTTTTATCAATTATTTAGATAATCAATTATAAACCTGAATGAGAGGTAAATTTAACTCTAAGATAATTTTATTGCTTTGTTTAGGCTCTACGTTAAATAATGTTCTGTCGGCTTTGTGCCTTCAAACTTATCGCTGATCTACCCAGAGGGCTAACTTTTTTTTTTTTTTTTACTTTCTAATAGCACTAAAGACGTTTTAAAACTGAAATATTAACTGTTCGGAGGTCAAACAATTGATGAGAAAATGTAATCGAACTATACTTCAAGGGGAGTGTAAAATATATGTTGAAATGTTTTTTTTTTTAATATTACAAACTAAATTATTGATTCACTTCAAGTAGCAACTTTAAATCGGAATGCTTTTTGTATCCCAATATGTTTTTATGTAGCTCATCATAACTCGTACCTTTCTGTTACAAAAATTATTAGGCACTCTTTTTCACTGAGTTGTAAAAATAGTTTGCAGGAGTCTGGAGTTATAGTAAACAGTTTGTAGAAGTCTAGAATCCATTTATTAATATATTGACTTTAAAATGAAATTTAAAAAATGGACCAACGATAAGTAATCTCAGAAAATTTCCTCATAAAAAATGAAACTGCAACCTTGCAGAATTTGTGGTCACTAATTTGCTTATTTGGAATAGTTCTTATGCATCAACCTTTCTCAAAGCTACACAAAAGGCTATCTGTGCTCTGTCCACCACAGGTATCAAAACCCGCTTTCTAGAAGTATAGTTTTGCAGACATACCGTTGTGCCATTGTATTGTAAAAAAAAACAAAAAAATCTTTTGTTAGCATTTTGTTTTTTTACACTTCTTGTGTGATACTTAAATATAGCACAGGTTTGCTGCGAAACAGAAGTTTCCATTGCAGGCTTGTGGTTTTACAAACACTATTTCAATGGGCAATAACATCTTCAAATAATAAATATTAATTTATAAAACTAGAAGGTAAAAATACATAATGTGTCTATTACTCTTGCAAAAAATTATATGAAACCGGTGTGTTAGAAGCTTCTCGCACAACCACTAAAAGAAACTTGTATATAAATAAGGATACGGAATAACTCTCTAAAAAAAAGAGAACTAGTTTACTGTAAGATATCTGAGGAAGAATACGTTTATATCAATCCGTCAATGTTTAAATCTTAAGCATAATCACGACGAAATAAATCCAGTTTTAAAATATACCTTCAAGTCCAGCTCTACATAATATTTATACAAAAGGAATGAATAATTGTCTCTCTGGCGACCATATTTCTATATCCTGAAACAAATTTTCCTTACTTAACTCCCAAACTTTTGTCGTCTGCTATCTTGATCTATAAAAACCAGTTAATTTATTTTTGTTTTAGTGCTTTGACCATATTATGTACTGAACGCGAATTTAAGAGCTAATTATAGAATCTTATTTACTGTTTTTTTTCATTCTGGTCTTGAAGAATAGTTTGATTTGTTTTGAATTTCGTGCAAGTATAACCCAGTATAACCCGTGGGCTACGTTTTTACCAACGAATAGTAAAAATGGTCGTCACATTATACCGCCCCAGCAGTTGATAGAGGAAGCATGTTCAGAAATTGGATTCAAAACCACGACTCTCAGATTACGAGTTGAGAGTCTTGGCCACCTGATAATGCTAGACTTCTAAAAAATAGGCAAGCTCATTCAAATTAATTTTGATTTAAAAACACTTGCAATATGTATCTCTCAAACACGTTATCATAACACTTTGTTCAAAATTGCGATATTTAAATATTTGATATTTTGATATTGGTATCTTCAGTGCGAATGGTGTCTTGAAAATGCACTCAAATCAAACGGCAAGGCCAAAGCCTCCTTGGGTTCAAGTACAGCCATTTATAACGTTAAACTATCGACTAGAGGAAGACAGCCAACCAGCAGCACTCTCTGTCACAAGAACTTTTTCTGGTGTAAAACTTAATGAAGGAACTAACTGATAATCTTATAAAGCACACACAGCTGAAATTGTGGGACTCGTTCAGGTGGATAGCGGCGCGAATGTCAAATATTTCAACTTTCAACACTGCAAGCTTCTAAAATAAAACAGCTTTTGAAAAATTTCTTGCCGTCAAACATTCGTCATTTTAATTTCAATGGATCTCGTGATAAAAATGAATTTCTCATGTTTTAAGTGATACTTACAGCATATTTCCCTTTTTTCTTCTTTTTCTATAAAGCTTTAAAGTTTTTTTATTTTATTCCAATTCATCGAGGTTTTCAGTATTATGCATAATTCATAACATGATTTACATACCTCACAGAATATATTTAAATGTACATAGTTTTAACATTATACTTACTTCATGTGGACCAGGTTCCTTAGAATAATAATCTTACAATTAACTTATTTAATAATATGTTTATTCAATTCGTCACATTTGACAAAGATTATCTTTCACAAACTTTCTATTTGTTTATGTCTCAGTGCAAGAAATAGCTTTTATTAAAAAGTTATTGAAATTAAATTTTATGTTTAGACGAAAGGCTCAACGCAACCTCATATGTGTCAATTTTATTTTGTTTTTGTTAGGATACATAAATTATACATTGAGGCCAATGTAATTGGCTATTACCAAAGACAACTAATATTGTCTTTTACCCGTTGATACTGTGGTTGATTTACTCGTTCGTTAAGAAGGCAAGGTTTAGTGATCAAATAATAATTCTTACACTATTTTTGATGTGTTGTGATATGATAAAATTGATGAAAAATTATACCTCATCAATTGAACAGTTGTTAGAAAACACTTAGCTAATATAAATATCATCTCAATCACTAGTGTGTCTGTCATCATGTCCAAGTTAGGCCTAAAAATCCATGTTACTGTCCGAAAATTTTTACAGTGCTTAATCTAGCAATGTGTTGTTGACAAGTTATTATACACTCTTCTTTAGTTTCACTACCAAGTTTTCATTGATAATTATATCGATTTTGAAACTTGAAGTTCTGATATTACGTTCACTTCATGTTGCTTGTACTTTAAATTCTAAAAGGCGATAGATAGTGTGTTATTCGTGTACAATATATTTGTTTACATAGTTTGTTGGGAGATTCAATCAACGTTTTGTTCGTAATGTATTTTGTTTTTAAGAATCACATACGTTACATTTATTGTATTGAAAGAACACTGAACTAAAAATCTCATCTAATTTGTGTAATATATAACTTATACTGATATTACAATAAGTTTTGAGAAAATGTGTTTTTAAAACGAGGGTAATCCAACCGTTGTTTTAACACCGCGCTTGATACTGCTTGATTTTCACACGACAAATAATATTGACTTGCAATGTTAAACTTCTCTTATTACGATAGGTATACAGTGTACTCAAAACGAAATCCAAAACTTGTTTTTGATATTATACTCAGTATTTCATGTAAGTCTTTTACGATTCATATCAATCTCTATATTCTGATACTCTATGCAAAATAGCCACAAATTTATATTATCATATCTTTGATGACTCTTTCTAAAACTTCTAAAGTTAATTAACCTAAGTATACTAAACAGTGTGGAGACTATGATAAATAGCAAATGAAGGTAAGTAAATCGAACTGTTTATATGAAGGAGTGATACAAACTTTGGTCGTATAAAATTGTCATTTTCATAATTAATTTCTTAGAATTAAAAATAATTGAATAATACATTAAATAAAAATGTTATGCATATGTTCCGTCAAGGTTATCACACATGAATAATAAATAATCTAATTATATGAAGTAATTTAGATGTTAGCTGGTGCCTGGAGAAACATTTCACGAAATTAATATAAACATTGTTAATGAATTCGACTCAAGTTTTAGTTTGTTAATCGCCAGAATTTCTTTCATACTGGTATCTAGTTTGTTGTTGGAAGTACATATTATGGTAAAGTTGAGTTTTTGAGAATTTTCATCACATTTTTGACCTAGATGTTTGAAGAACTACTAGTAGACAAGTATTAGAATTGAGAAACGCCTTCATAAGAAGCTCTGAAAAGCGTCCAAACGTCGCGTGGTTTATCTCACATAATCTCGTCCACATCGAGAAAAAAACATATTCATAACGGACACACAAGTGTTGAAGTTTATCAATTCTGTCCTTTATATTGAAAAAAATATTCGTAATCCTTAATGGTTATTTTAAGACTATACGCATTAAAATTTTGATTTATTTAATTCCAAGATTATTTTATTTCTCATTATAAATGGAAACTGACATTAAATGTCCATATCCTATCAATATGGGATACTGTTTTATTTTCTTCAAATAAAATGTCAGTTTAGACACATCAATACATGTGTGTTTGTGTTTTTCTTATAGCAAAGCCACATCGGGCTATCTGCGTAGTCTACCGAGGGGAATCGAACCCCTGATTTTAGCGTTGTAACTCCGGAGACATACCGCTGTACTAGCGGGGTGCCATCAAAAGATCCCTTGAGAAGAGTGTACACTTAACTTGAAAACGTTTTAAAATACTGCTAGTTAATGAAAGATGTTTGTTTATGGAAAAGCGCAAAGCTAAACAAGTGACGAGGCTCGGCATGGTCAGGTGCTTAAGGCATTCGACTCTTAATCCAAGGGTCGCGGGTTCGAATCTCTGTCACACCAAACATGCTCGCCCTTTCAGCCGTGGGGCGTTATAAAGTTACGGTCAATCTCACTATTCGTTGGTAAAAGAGTAGCCCAAGAATTGGCGGTGGGTGGTGATGACTAATTGCCTACCCTCTAGTTTTACACTGCTAAATTAGGGATAGCTAGCGCAGATAGCTGTCGTGTAGCTTTGCGCGAAATTAAAAACAAAACAACTGACGATCTGTGCTTTCCGTGCTGCGGGTATCAAAATCCGATTTTTAGTGTTATAAGCTCTCAGACTTACTGTTGAATCATTGGGGCAATAAAAGATTAAAATCATTTTTAACAAAATATTTTTTATACTTTCTATTTCCTCAGAAAAATGATAAAACGTATGGCAACATGATACGCTTTATAACACAACATTAGTCAAATTATTCTTGTAATTAATAAGTATGAAACTATCAACATGACTATACAATCCTGTTTACACTAGTTTATGACCTGTTCCTACTTCTACGGCCCTCCAGTGGCTCACTAGTACGTCTGCGGATTCACAACGTTAAAAACCGGGTTTCAATAACCGTGGTGGGCAGAGCACAGATAGCTTCTTCAATAGCTGTGTGTTTAATTCAAAACGACAAGAACTTTTAGGTGATATCTAGACTTATTAATATCTAAGTTCAGAAAAAACATTTTGAAAATATTCTGTTCTTTGCTTATAGATTAAATACAACTATAAGGTTTAAACATAGAACAGATAATACAAACGTTAAAACCGATACACAATTAAAAACATTTCTAAAATATGGACTCTACACGTTTTTCGCGTCGAAACATGTAGAACCCACATTTTTGAAATGTTTTTAATCGTGTATCTATTTTAACGCTGCGTGTTATTTATTTATTATTTTAACGTTATATACAAGTAATAATAAAAATGATATCTATGAGGTTTGTCTACATATTTTAAAAATAAACAGATTTGTTGTTTTACGTTAGAGATAATAAAGATTTCACCATATCTATGGTATTTGACAGGCTTAAAACTCATAGTACAGTACAGTACGTGGTGACATAAAAACAAATTTGCGAGACGAGGTGTCAGGGTGTTAGTCACTTTTGATCCCATAGCATCGTTATATGTTTTATAATAAACAGTATCATTAAATACGTATTCCTATGCGAATTTAACACGTATTCGTATTTAAATGTTTCAAGAAAATTTGAAAAACCTGCCATTTTCTGGTCATAGGTACCTCAGTTTGGAACTGTTGGTTTATTTAGGACATCTGTTCTTATAGATTTTTGATAAAACATACACATTATCCCAGTAAGAACCAACCGATATAAAACCTTTATAAGCTAAATCACTAATAATATCATCATATTTTTTATTACTTTTAGAAATTTGTCGTGTAACTTATCCTTCTGCTTTGTTTGTTTGTTTCATCTCTCTCGAAGTTACTCGAGAACTATTTATCTGTGCTTGCCCCTAATCTTCAAGTGATAGAGTACAGGGAAGGCAGCTAGTCATCACCACCCACCGCCAACTCTTGGGCTACTCTTTTACCAACGAATAGTGGGATTGACCGTCACATTGTAAAGCCCCAACGGCTAAAAGGGCGAGCATGTTTGCGGATTCGAACCCGCGACCTTCGGATTACGAGTCGCACGCCTTAACCCACCTGGCCATGTCAAGCCCCTTTATAAAATGTTTTAACCACAGAAAAGTTCAGTACAGCGCATTGTCCTGTAAAGTTCGAACTTTTCTGAAGAAATAGAAGTTATAACCGCAACAGAACGTTACTCATTTTATTAGTGTAAAATTGCATAACGGGACACCAGCAGTCTGCCCACCAAAAGCAATCGAACCTTGGATTTCAGCGATACAAAGGGTTGGAATTCATGATTCTACTCGCCGGGCTAATACTTTAACAAATTACGTTATATATTCTGAAATTTCTCACGATTTCAGTTTTAGCTTATTCAGTGAAGTTGGGGTTACTCATATGAAAGGCCCGACATGGCCGGATGGTTAAGGCGCTCGACTCATAATCCGAGGGTCGCGGTTTCGAATCCCCGTCACACCAAATATTCTCGCCCTTTCAGCCGAGGGAGCGTTATAATGTACGGTCAATCCCACTATTCATTGGTAAAAGAGAAGCCCAAGAGTTGGTGGTGGGTGGTGTTAACTAGTTGTCTTTCCTCTTGTCTTACACTGTTAAGTTAGAAACGGCTAGCGCAGATAGCCATCGTGCAGCTTTGCGCGAAGCTATAAAAATCAAACAAAAACAAACTCATATGAGGACGTCATCCGAGCCCAACAAAAGCAGGAGTGAGAACTCTTACAGCAGAAGGAAGACATCCAGAGATAACTTATATTTACCTTTCAGAGCTGCAGATTGTGATTGCTGGGAAAGCTAATTCCTCTTCATCTTCCTCGTACACGCCTAATTTAGTGGAATATTGTAGATAACGTTGAGTAAATGGTGCAATGTGAAACCAAATATATGAAATTACACACACAATAATCAAAATAAATCTTAACGCCCACAACACGTATTTATTGATATAGATTACAATAGCCATCTTATCATACTGAGTTCACTGTCATCTGGCCGCCAAGTGAAGCGAAATCACACGTGCAGGACTTTTCTTGTATGTTATGCAATTGTTACCACGTACATGCACATTATATTATAATACTGTGTATTACAAATATATATTATATTAATGTGGTATATGTAACGGTCCTGAGTAATAAGTAATTTCTGGTTGCTAGAACTTCATCTTACATGTAATTAAGAGAAAAAGTTGTAATGTGCATATATTAGTTTGTTTAATAACCGTAATTACTTTCCTACACAGTAAGATGTTAAAGTTATGTGTATATCATGATAATGAATTACTCGTAATTGATTTTATAAGTCACTACAAGAAAAACTAAACAGCCTTTCCTTTGCAAGTCTCGAGTTAATACAAACTTCATAGCCCCAGCATATAAGTGAAATAATTGAAGAGAACATTAGTTTCACTTAACTTTTATAGTTTGATAATAAAGTTAGAAAGAAAACAATATTTACTCTCCAGATAAAAAACAACCAGTTTTCGACCTTTTCACCATAGGGAAGGCAGCTAATTTGTTTTTTTTTATTTCGCGCAAAGCTACTCGAGGGCTATCTGCACTAGCCGTCCCTAATTTAGCAGTGTAAGACTAGAGGGAAGGCAGCTAGTCATCACCACCCACCGCCAACTCTTGGGCTACTCTTTTACCAATGAATAGTGGAATTGACCGTCACAATATAACGTCCCCATGGATGAAAGGGCGAACATGTTTGGTGTGACCGGGATTCGAACCCGCGACACTCGGATTACGAGTCGAACGCCTTAACACGCTTGGCCATGCCGAGCCCAGACAGCGAGTTATAACCAACTCGCAAAATTCAAAAACAAACAAACAAACCTCCAGTGGGACAGCAGTACGTCTATAGATTTACTAAATTAATATCCAGGGATTGGATCCCCGTGACAAACACAACAAATAACCAAATTAGGCTTTGCTCTAAACAAACAAACAAGTTACTACATTTCGTTTATGAATTTCTGGCCTATTCCAGTAATAAATGTTACAGAAAGTCAAAAAAATTATTTATATAATAAAATTAATTAGTAATTAGCACACGAAGAAAAACTGCTAATTTCTGCTTATATATAGGTTAAGTCACCGTTACCCAAAATGTGGGGCGTGCCTCCAGGGGACGCAAATGATCTCTTTGGGCATACGAACAATTAGGAGAGCCAATAGTAAATGTACAGTTAAGTGTTTTAGTTCATTTTTAAAATAACTAAAGTAAGAGGTAATCACTACAACACATATAGCATTTTTATGTATTACAAACCATCACACAGCTCTCTCTTACACTCTTTTAACAACAACAACAAAAAAAGGGAAAGGATGCGCAAGAAAACATATTTACTGATGAAGGGCGTGGATGATGAAAGTTTGGGAAATATTGGGTTAAGCATTTGGTCAATGAGTAACCATGAGGTTCCTCCTTTTACCCATAAATAGGAGAGCTATCCAATATCCTCCCTATTCCATTAGCTCTTATTTCATCCACAGAATCTATGTTCAACCTCTTGTGTGAAACACACGTGCCTCTAAAATCAACTATTTAAGTAAAGTCGAAAACTATTAACCAAACAAGTGTTTATCATACTACTGCGGTTTCCAACTTAGCGGAATCTAATCGCTTCCCTAAATAAGATACACAGTAAAACATAGCTTTTCACGCCTATTAGGCCTCCCACCAGCTCCGCGGTAAGCCTGAAAGATTATAACGCTAACAACTGGGAATTAACATCCGTGGTGGGCACAGCACAGATTAACCTCTTGTGTTGTTTTATGCATAACAACAACAAAAAACCTGTCAGTTAGACCGTTGTCAAAGGTTTCAAACGCAGCACCACAGTTTCAAGTCTTAGGAATAGCCTAGACCATGTTGATAGTTACTTTTATTTGTGTTTAATCGACCAAGACTTGTACTGTGGGGTGTTCAGATCCTGGGGTGGCCTACAGGACGAAGATTCATTACAGGTCGATCAGCTAACAAATACACAAAATTTATACAGACTTGTTGATTAAATATGAGCTTGTACTGCACATCTCAATTTAACGTTTTCATTTTTTCTCTTTTTCCTATGGTGTTCCCAGACGTGTAATTAAAACAGGGATCGTGCAACGTTTTAGCTCTTTCGTTTTTGTTCCCACCAGAAACAGTACATATATTAAATTATCCGAACGTCTCTGCTCCTCAATATCAGTTTGACATATATGGTTTGCCATTATACACAGCTTTTATATTTTACTTAATGAATCATTTGACAAATGCAGTTCACAGAGCATAGAGTTCAATCCATATTTATTACGTTTTATTAACCTAACCTCTCACTGGCTGACCGCAAGAACTGTTGTTTGTTTGTTTTTGAATTTCGCACAAAGACACACGAGGGCTATCTGCGCTAGCCGTCCCTAATTTAGCAGTGTAAGACTAGAAGGGAGGCAGCTAGTCATCACCACCTACCGCCAACTCTTGGGCTATTATTTTGCCAACGAATAGTGGGATTAACCGTAACATTATGACGCCCTCAGGGCTGAAAGAGCGAGCATGTTTGGTGCGACCGGAATTCGAACCCGTGATCCTCGGATCACAAGTCGAGTGCCTTAACTACCCGGCGATGGCTGGTCCAAGAACTTTTGTTGTTTGTAATTAAGCACAAAGCAACACAATCAGCTATTTGTACTCTGTCCACCAAGGGTATCAAAAAATCAGTTTCTAGCGTTGTAAGACCGCAGACGTACAGCTGGAGGAACGAAAAAATTGAAATTTGAAGGCCTATCTAGCTCGAGAAGAAAAACGAAACTTTTTTTTTTTCCTTTGAACAAGTTACAAACAATTTAGGCACTTTTTTTATTTTGTTTACCAATTTTTTTAACTGAATAAGCCTTCAAGACATTTTTCTCTCTGTGTTTTTAAAACATGGTGGAATAAGCATCAGTTTATTTAGTAAATGGTAAAGATAATGTCATTGTAATTGAAACTGTTTCGTAGCTGTTACAGTACGATCCCACATGTCTTCGGGCCCGCATGGCCAGGTGGTTAAGACGCTCGATTCGTAATCCGAGTTCGAATCCCCGTCACACCAAACATGCTCGTCCATTTAGCTGTAGGGGTTTAATAATGTTACGATCAATCCCACTGTTCGGTGTTAAAAGAGTAACTCAAGAGTTGGCGATGGGTGGTGATGACTAGCTGTCTTTTCTCTAGTCTTATATTGCTAAATTAGGGACGGCTAGCGCAGATAGCCCCATGTAGCTTCGCGCAAAATTGAAAAAAAGCAAGCAAACAAACAATCCACATGTTCTAGTTGTTCGGTTCGGAAATCTGGTAAACATAGTCATTTACCATTTTTATAACATCCACAGTGGCTTGGTGGTTAAGTCTGCGACCTCACGACACTAACACTTGGGCCTCGATACAAGTGGTGAGTAGAGCATTGTGTTGCTTGTGCTTAACAACAATCTACCTATCCACATATCACCTTTATAGTTTATAGTAGTTGCTGTTTTTTCTTTGGTGTTAATCAATATTGCAGTAATCGAGTTGTTAACCTAATTTGCTTGGCTGTAAACACGTTTTACACGGGTACTCAACCGCTGTTTTAATATATTTTGTTTTGAGGTAGCTTTTACGATTTGGCTTATCCAGCGATTTCATGAGTCCTATGATTAAAACCCAGATGAAACAATTTAAAAAGAAATGTCGTTCGGTTGTTTTGAATTTCGCGCAAAGCTACACGAGGGCTATCTGCGCTTGCCCGCCCTAATTTAGCAATGAAAGACCAGAGGGAAGGTAGTTAGTCATCACCACCTACCGCCAACTCTTTGACTATTCTTTTACCAACGAATAGTAGGATTGACCGTACATTATGACGCTCTCACGACTGAAAGGGCGAGTATGTTTGGTGTCGGAGATTCGAATCCGCGACCCTCAGATTAGGAGTCGAGTGCCTTAACTACCTGACCATGCCGGGCCTTTCGTACGTAAAGAGTAGTAAAAGAGTTGGAGTTGACTGGTGTTGACTAGTTGCCTTCTCTCTAGTCTATCACTTCAAAATTAGAGATAGCTATCACACTTATGGTTCGAGTAACTTTGTGCAATTTCAACAAACAATACGTATGAGATGTTTTAGCTTTTAACGCTAAGAATCGGAGCTCGATCCCTGCGATGAGCATAGTGTAAGTAGTTCTTTGCGTGGCAATGTTCTTCATTAGAAGCAAACTTAAATTAGTAAACTACAAAAATGTTACCGGCATATTGGCTAAACTAGTATTATATGAAGCAAAATTATTTACGTAATAATAATTTACTACTTGCTTCAACATAACTATAAAAACAGTGTTAGAAGATATATGTGTGTGTGTTTGTTTTCATATTGCAAAACCACCTCAGGCTGGCTGCTGAGTCCACCAAGGGGAATCGAACGCCGGAGTTTAGTGTGGTAGACTTATCGCTGTACTAACGGGGAATTTTATAAGATATATAAATTGGTTTAGTTGGGTAACATTGTTCATACTAGTTTACAGGTGACCCGGCATGGCCAAGCGTGTTAAGACGTGCGACTCGTAATCTGAGGGTCGCAGGTTCGCATCCCGGTCGCGCCAAACATGCTCGCCCTCCCAGCCGTGGGGGCGTTATAATGTGACGGTCAATCCCACTATTCGTTGGTAAAAGAGTAGCCCAAGAGTTGGCGGTGGGTGGTGATGACTATATCCCTTCCCTCTAGTCTTACACTGCTAAATTAGGGACGGCTAGCACAGATAGCTCTCGTGTAGCTTTGTGCGAAATTCCCAAACAAACAAACAAACAAACAAGTTTACAGGATGAACATCTAATATTATATTCATTTAAAAAAATTCAAATTTATCAAACTGCTTTCTATGACATTTTCAATTTTCACAACTCATATTATTATTAATTTTTTGTAATAAAATTTATTAAAATGTATACCCCTACTATATTTTTACTATATTATTGGAAATATTCAGATCATTTTTGGTATTTCAATCGTTGAACTAGTAGGCTGAACTCGGTATATATATTTAATAAAGGCGATGTTAAGCCTAATTCTTGTTTTGTGATAAACGAATGTAGTTGTGAGAGGCATTGAAAAAAATCAACAGTGGTGTATGATATTGTTAGGCGCCTATTCTTAGCAAATATAGTGCAGTTGTATGCTTAACGTTTTCTAACAATAGGATTATCATGAGTACTCAGGTAAATTAATTTACTTTTTTGGTTGGAAGTGTAGACTATTCTAAGTAGTGACTACTAAATTAAAGTTTTAAGGTTATGCTGTTTCCGTGTCATAAAATAGTATTAAGTTAGGCTTAATAGTAATACTACTAATACTTGTTTTGATTATAAATAAATAACTGTAGGATCGTACAGAATACTATAACGTATTGAAGTTGTTTAACTTTTCTTTTAATTTAAAGACTAGTTCGTAGAAAAGACGAGAGGGAGTTGAAACATAGAACTGGTGCACATGTAATTATTAAAAAACCTATGAGTTTAGACTTTCCTGTTCTGTCTCAATTTTCTCAACTAACTAAACTTTTCTACCCCAAACTGAGAAACGTTAAGTGTTAAAAATATTAGGAGTAAAATTACTTAAAGATGAGAAGGAAATGAAACAATATTTTCAGATGGGAAGCTAATGAATGACAGTGCATTACCGATGTCAAGTTGCAGGCTTATTCCACAAGTTTAATGGTATTTTTAAAGTAACAGTATAATAGGTGTTTTGATATCTCCATCATATCAAATTATAAAGCCAGTTTTGTTATCTGTGAGAATCACATGATTAGTAGAGTGAGCTGGTTGAGTTTCTGTTACTACTACTAGGAATTGTGGCATACAGAGAGGAAAGCTTATTTCACCATTGTAGTATTGATACTACATTGAATTATACATACTTGTTTTCTTTGCTGCAACTAAAGTTTCTTACTTTGGTTTGTTGAAAAAATTAAAAAGGTTCAATATATTTTGTGCACATAATGTGGCCATATTATTATGGTGGAGATCCCCTAAATATCTTAATTTTTTATTTAAAAAAGACAATAGAGTCACTTGTGAATTAATTTTAGGTTCTCCCTGGATAATTAAAATATCTCCTAAGTGTGGGAATATTCTAAAGGTTCTTAAATAGCATCTTGAAACTGAGACAGCAAAATAAAGATAATATACTATGATTTTTTACCTAAAACTGGTTTATTGCTGAGGCATGTTTTATTTCATATTTTCACCACAAGTTTGTTTTTCTTACAAAATTTGTTTTAATTTTTACTTTTGAAAACTATAATATTAATATAAAAAAATTCAATTATTGATTCATAAAAAAAATTAGCTTAAAGAATCTAGCTATAGTCTTATAGCTACTGCTCTTAGTTAAAACATTGAGATGGCCAGTGTATTTGAGTACTTAATTTTGAGACAGTGTGTGGTCTCAGAATAACATTTTAAAAAAATAATCTAGAAACATTGGCCACTTCAATATTTTAATTATTTATAAACAAAGCACATTGAACTTTTAAGTACATTTACTGCATAGAAGTTACTAGTCAAACAGTTCCAGACATACCATGTGTTATAATGATATATGAAGACCAAAGCTTGCTAATGGAAATGCAGTTTCATGAATCAAATTATGTGTGTATATGACAGGGTTGCATGATGCATTTGAACTGGATTGCAGGAGAAACTGGATACTTAAATAGTTAAAGAGACTGGAATGTAGTGAGCAGTGGAATGATACGATTGAAAATAAGGACTTAAATATAGATAATAAATGTCTTTTAGAAGCCTATATCTGGGTGGTTGTTTATGTTGTAAAACAATTGTACATTACTATCAATAACTAGTTTAACTCTCATAACTTAGGTGGTAGGGTAAATGCTTGGCATGTGCTGGATCTACAGTTTAGTCCCATTTAATGATGTAAAGTAAGATAACTATATTTGGACAATTTGTATTTATTTAAACTACTCATGTGTTACAGTTTTAAATATGTGGAGTAATTTGTCTGATAATATGGTATATGCTGCTAAAATATGCCATAGCTATAGACATTACAGATTAAATGTATTAAGATAACAAAGCCTTCAGACAACATTTGATGTTGATACTTCAGGTTTGTGTTTTCGCAGTTGTTTTTAAGAAAAAGTAATATCTTGGGTCCAGCATTTATTTTTCACAAAATTATTAGTTTCTACATTAAACTGTTCAAAAATGTTAGCTTACACTACTACTTATAGCAACTTATTCCATAAGCCAATGACCATATTAATAAAATTAAACTTTCCTATCTGCAGGCTTTCCTGTGTTTCCAATTCTTAAGCTAGTATCCCTTCCTTTTATCTTCAGAATACAGCACAAAAGAACAAAAGTTGTTGTCCAATGAATTTCCTTTCTTTCAACTAATTTTAAGCTCCTAGGATGGAACAGTTATCTTCTAAAGATCTCTAAACTTATTTCATTTTCAGAACAGAAGGACAGAAGTGGTCTTAATGAAGCTTACAATTGTGCAATATTCAAATTGAGGCTTAATTAACTTATGATTTGTATATATATAGTAACTTCGTTTTCACTCTTTATTAGTAAATGCACCTTAAAATTCCATTAACTGTGCTACTAACAATAGTGCACAGCCTAGCTGGCTTCACTGACTTCATGACAATATCCTTTTTCTCAGAAAATCTGCAGAGTGCATTCCTGTCTATATTAAATGTGTGGTCTAAATTATGTTAATCCAAATGCATTACCTTGCACTTAATATAATTAAAGGGCATTTTCCAGATATTTGTCTCATCCAACATTTTTCAAACTGGAATCTAGTGATTCTAGTCAATCTGTGAGGGGACTCAGGGAGATGTCTGTGAGTCATGTCCAAAATGTTTTAAAAAATATGATTCATAGAATGAAAAATGTTTTTAATAAATTCAGTAAAACATTTAATTTTGGAATACACAGCTTTTCATGCAAATGGAGTTTTTTGTTGTTTTTTGAAAACACAAAAATGTCAATAGGTTTGGGGGACTCGGGGAAAAAAAGTTTAAATTAAAAGACATCCTAGGGTTATTCAAATTTGGAACTACTGTTATAACCCAAATGCATTATTTTCCACATAATATAATAAAAGGTAGTTTGGCAGATGTTTGTCCAACAAACCATTTGATCTAAATTATTCTGTTATACTTTAATGCCCTTTAAGTTCAATGTCATCAGCAAACTTTACTGACTTACTAATTATTCCCCCATAAATATCATTAATGTAAATATAAAAACAAGAGGATATGAATGGTACTGTGTGCACTCCAAAAGTATCAAAGACCAAGTTTCACAGAACCCCAATAATACTTTTTTGTCTTTTTTAACTAATTGCCCTTCATTCCAACTTATCATTGTCTTATCTTACTCTCTTTTCTTATCCTATCTTTTGTGTGGCTCCTTATTAAAAGCTTTCTGAACTACAAATAATTTTTTCAAAATAAATGGCTTACAAAAGTGGAACTTTATCCCTATTGAAATAGCATTTAAAAAAAAAAATTTCTTTTTAAAGAAAATGCAACGTTTATATATTTCAGTGTACTTTGGACATAGCAGAGGAGCTTACCCTAGCTCTTGTTTTGTTTTTGCCGGATCTATGAAAATTCTGTAATTTCTCAACTACTCAAAGGTTGTACTATACAATCCTGAATAATAGTACAGAGTAGGAAATTAGATGTCCTAACCTGCACTTGCTTGACTTGAGATGACTATTGTGAGAGATGCTTGCAGAACCAAGGTGGCCAAGATTTCTCTCAAGTAAACGTTATTGGAAGATTCCCCTACCTTGTAGGCCAAAATATAGTTATTATATATATTCTATAGGAATTACAAATAACTATAGAACAAAATTTCTGTTCATCAAATGTGAAAACAGTCATTATGAATGTATGTGTGATATTCAAAATTTCGGTATTAGCATAAATAAGCTTTCACAATAGTAAATTGTGTGGCTTTATCTAAGTAATAACGAAATGATATGCAAAAAATGTAATAAATGGATGTAGACATATATATCTATACTTTGCAGTTTTATAAACTCTATTAAACCTTGGAAGTATGCATACATTTCGTTAGTTATTGCAAGAAGTAACTACAAGCTAACCACTGAACTAAAAAAATCAAAGCCGACCTTTACAGTTTATCAAACTCTTCTGTACACTCCTTTAAATTTACCACATCTGAAGAGAACTCATTCCAAAGGCCAACCACCATGCAAGAAAAATAAAACTATTAGCTGTGTCCTATAGTCCTATTTCCACCATCAAAATTTCTGTTAACAATCTTAAACACATCAATCATATCCCCTTCAAGTTTTTTTTTGTAATAAAACAGTTTCATAATTCTTAATCTGTCACTGTACGATAACTCTTATCCCAAGTAACATTGTAGTGACCCTCTTCTGAACCCTTTCCAACAATTCAGTGTCCTTCAGGTAAGGACTGAGCACAATGCTCCAAATGAGGCCTAACCATTGATTAACATAATGAAGTTATAACTTTTAAACTTGTATTCAGTATTTCTGTATATACAACCTAAAATCCTTGGATAGTTTAAGAGACTGATCAACCAGAACACCAATCAGGGCATGAAATTAAGAAGAAATTCCTCTAGACAGGGGGCAGTTGAAAAAAAATATTTGCTGGACCCCATGTTTTTTATGATAATTCATGTTTTAATTTTTTTTGTAAGAGGCATATTATTTGATTTAAATTTATGATATAATTTAACAAACTAACCAATTATGTAGCTCACAAAATTTTTTATTTCTATTGTATAAAACAATAAACTCAAAAGATTATCAAAATTATCCAAAGATAACACTCACCATAATGAAAATTACCTGAAATCAACTTTCTCAGTTTCATATATTTGTTTTAAACTTTGTGAGAAGCATGTAATTGTGTGACTAATAAACTATTCATAGAATCAACAAAGAAAACAATAAACTGAAGTACTTATTTGTTTTAATTATCAGAAATTAACAATCATTACAATCAAAATTATTGAGACTGAATTTTTTACATTGAGGTTCTGTCATATCTTCATCTACCTTGCTTTCCTGCTGTTGCATCATCAATTTCACTGTCTGTATCATCTAAGTTGCCATCCTCTTCCCTTCAAAGTTGTATACATCTGATCTTTTGTTGTTTCTTTCATGGTTCTTATGGAGCTGTTGAAAGCTGTTTTGAAGTTGTGCCAGCTGACCACCATAAGTGGAAGGCTGGTTCAGGATCATACTCATTTACACTTGTTGTATGTAACCTTGTTCTCATGAAGTCTGATACATGCTGTGGTTGAAGCACATTTCTCTAATCTGTATCCACTAGTTTGTATAAACTGAATCCACACTGTATTTCAGCACCATGTATTTGTAGGCTGAGTATTAAGATCAATGGATGTAAAAAGTTATTGTGCCCACCTTCACATTTCCTGCTGTTATCAACCATGTGATTGATTTGTACGCTTTGTCTGACGATCCACAGACTGAATAACAAATGATTTTATGGTGGTCATTCATTCATAACTGCATCTGGAGTAGAGGATGTTCACAGATTGAGTGATTCTTGAAAATGATCTAAGAGCACCTAGATCTCAGTATCATCAAATTTTTTCAAGAGCTCTTTGTTGTTCAGTGGCTATGTATTGATAGTACATACTGAAAGTGCCAAGATATGTAGGTCATTCAGGTCTCTACACTTTTCCCAGATGAGAAAGCAAGGCACTTAGGATGTTGTCCTTATGTAAACTAAATTAGTTGAATCATCTTGTGACACAAGCTAAATGTGAAGTTCTCTTGCTTGTTGTCTTCAAGTAAACCATTCTTGCAACACTTCTAGAGTTACATTTTAGGGCCTTGGAAATATCACTTGGATTTAATCCTATCTCTGCAGTATTTCAGAAAACTCTTAAGGATGATGGCTAATATCAGATGAATATAGTAGGAAAAACATCTTTTTTTATTGTAGATGTTTCAGAAAACCTCTCATTTTACCTTTGGAGGCAACATATTCACTCTGATCATTGGAGGTAGTATTCAAATGTGCAGTCAATGCTTATTACACCTTGAGTAGATTTTCTGTTGCTATATTTGTATGTTGCACACAATGTGTGCCTCCTACTTTTGAAGTGAACCTGTTTTTTAGTGTTGTTAACCTTTCTTAATTTTATCAGCCCAGACCTGGCTGCTGATAAGTTGTGATAGTACAAGTAAAAGAGGATCTTGTATAAATTTGTTAAGTGCTTTGCTTCTTTGGCTACATCTTTTGATAACTATTTCTATTCTATGAGCTCCATAATGTACTGGTATGATCCAACTTGCTTTTTGTTTCAATTCAATTGGAATTTCTGTCTTAGCCTCAAAGTTGACTGCAGCCCCATCCACAGCAAAATCAAAAACATGTTGGGAAAAACAATGTTCCTTTGCAATATTCAGTTAATTTAATGCTTCTAATGCTGCTATCAGAATATTTGCAGAATTTGGATGGTCTACAACAGGGGTGTGCAACATTTTTCGTCGGTGGGCCATATAACCAACTTCATCAATCAAGCGGGGCCACTTAAAAAACAAGCTTATTCGTGTACATGCACAATAAATTAAAAAAATTCTCAAAATGCAAGCAATAATATTTTATATTTTTGCATGAGTGATCATTTTAGTGCGACACTTGAAATTTAGAGTCCTTGCAGAGCTTGTCAATATCAGCTTTGACAGAAGTGGTTGCCACTCTTAACTGACTGGTCAAATGTTCATCAGTCAGCTGACTTCTACATTTGGTTTTGATGAGCTTCATTTTGGAGAAAAATTGCTCACAGCAGTAGGTGCTACCAAAAAGGGAGGCAATTCTTTGTGCATGACGGGACAAATTGGGAAACTTTTCACGCATTACACAGAGTTTGTAAAGTCTAGCAAACTGTTTTCAGAGAATTTCCTTTTAGTGTCCATGTCAGCCTGCAGTTCAATGAGTTCCATTTGGCAATCATCAGGACTCTCTTCCACTGCCAAATCAAAGGTTGAGCGAACAATTTCAATCTAATTTCAGTTTGTCTGAAATCTGGAAATCTGTTTGCAAACTCATCACGCAGCTTTTGTACACTGGTTCCATATTTGGTGCAATCCAGATTAGGAAATTCCAGTTTCCTGGTTGCAAGACATGTAAAATGGGTCAATATGGCTCTTCTCAACTGAACCTGGAAAAGTTCCAATTTCTTCTCAAAAGCACAAATATGCTCAAACAACTTATTCACAAGTTGACTTTTCCCTTGTAGTTTTAAGTTTAAATCAGACAGATGCTGTGTAATGTCTGTGAGGAATGCTAAGTCATTCAGCCAGTTCTCATTGCTCAAGAAGTCCACATTCTGACGTTTGCTCTCCATGAAGAACTTAATCTCCTCTCAGATTCCAGAATCTCTTCAAAGTAGCAGCTCTACTAAGCCAACGTGCAGCAGAGAAGTACAAAACATCTGAATACTCACTGTCCAGCTCATCTAAAAAAGTTTTAAATTGTCGATGATTTAATCCTCGTGTTCGAATATAATTTACGCATTGGACGACATTTTTCATGACTTCTGCAAAATCCAGAACTTTGGTGCACAAGCTCTCTTGGTGAATAATGCAATGGCTTACAACTACGTCTTGTGCTCCAATTGCAGTTAGAAATTTCTTGGTGAATCCATTTGTCCTACCTGTCATGGAAGGAGCACCATCTGTTGTAACACCATATAATTTATAAGGATTCAGTTCAAACTTTTCTACAACCTCAAGCACTTGTTCACAAATATCCTGTCCTGTGGTTGTGGAGGAAAGGCTTGCCATATCTAAAACTCTTGAAAACATCAAAGCCTGCAGTAACAGCTCTGATGAAAATGACAAGTTGGGATGTGTCATTGATATCAGTGCTTTCATCCAAAGCCAGACTGAAAGCTTCACACGAATTCAATCTCTCTTTCAAAGTTTCTTTGATGTCCTCTGAAAGATCTTTTGTCCTGCGTGAGACAGTAAAGCGGAAAGGCTAGTTTGCTCCACCAAATATTTTTTCTCTGGACATGCATATTCTGTGAATATTGTTAAACAATTTTTAATAAATTCTCCATCACTGAAAGGCTTTCCCTTTTCTGCCATACATTCACAAAGCTTAAAACTCAGTTTTATCACCAGTTCTGAATTTTTCTTGAAAGTGGTAAAAACACCTTGTTGCTTTTCAATGGATGTTTTTAAATGTTCAATTTTGTCCTTTCGTGCCTGACCAACAATTTCATCAAACTGGGAGGAGTGCTTAGTTGCGTAATGTCGCTTAATATTGTACTCTTTCATGACTGCAATTGTAGTTTGACAGACGAGGCAGACAACACCTTGATTATGTGGGACAACAAGATATTTTGTGCACCATTCACTGTTGAATAACCTTCCCTCATCATCAATTTTTCGTTTCTTAACTGCTGACATTTTACTAGCCCTGAAATCAAAACAAAAATTATTCTCACGAAAATAGCAAAGTAGAAAAAACATAGAATTTATTTACACATGGAACCTCTTATGGACAGAAACACATGTTTCTAAATTGGCATCCCGATCATAGCCTTCCGGTACTTAAATTAATTGAGAATAGCAAAATACAGTGTGACCTCGCCTATTCGCGGTTCGCCATTCGCGGCCCCGCATATTCGCGGGTTATGCGCGAACTGCGTTTTGTAGGTCACAGAGATTGAAAGGGCTTTTCGAGGAGATTTCTGTTGTATTTACTCAATCAAGCCGTTTTATCAATTGTCATCTTCACCAAACAAGATTGGACTGCTATTGGCTGACTGCCTCAGCTTCCCCAACAACGCAAACGGCAAAGCACAGCCCGGTAACGCACGGTACAATTTAGTGAAATACATAACAGTATGCAATATTGCTACATTATTACTGCATCAATGAGTATAAGTATCATTAGTGTTTGGGAAGCATTTCATATAGTATATAATCGCATACATATACGTTTTAAAACTGCGTCCAATATTCGCGGTTTTCGCTATTCGCGGGAGGGTAAAGAACGTAACCCCCGCGAATAACGAGGTCACACTGTACATAGAATCAGATGCATCTGAAAGCAAAAATTTTAATAAATTCACTTAAGTCACAACAATATGCTAAATAATAATCAATTTACCTTCAATCTCTTGTAGTAACTGTAAAAGGTAATAAAATTTTCACCAATAATGAATGACGGACAGCAGAGGTTAGGGAAAATTGTCGCCAGGGGGCGAAGGCGAGGTTCAGGACATGACGTTGAGTCGTAGACAATAGTGCTAGTGCACGTCACCTATTCATGCCCTAAGGAGGCCGACCAATCGAATTCGGCCTGCTCCTCTCTAGCAAAGATAATTTTAGAAGTTTGTCGAGTCGAAGCCTGGGAATCCCGTAGGATCGATGCTTTTAAAAATATTCCATTTGCGTTGGATTACAGATCAGGCCACATGGTTAGATTACAACAATTAGGGCCACACTAAATGGCTTGGCGGGCCGGGTTGTGGCCCGCGGGCCGCCTGTTGCACACCCCTGGTCTACAACATTGCAGGCAACAAGAAACACTATTCAATTACTTCAGTCTTTGCCATTTCTGCAGTTCGCTTAGTGCAAACAGCTCATTAATTGTAACTGATGCAAGTTGTACTAATATCTGCACCCTTTTTAGTTTGGAGTTCTATTAGTCATATGAAGTGTTTAAAAGCATGATTATTTAGTGCAAAAACATGAGGTGAGCTAGTTATCAAAGGATTCTTTCCTTCTCAGCAGCTGTAATTGAGTCAAGAGCATTTTTTGGCCTTACTTGAGCCTGGTTTTGCCTTTGATGCATCCTGTATCCTTTGGTATTTCATATGGTGCTTTGATTTACATGATCATGGAAAGCAGTGGTCATCATATTGAAAAAAAGTAATTTTTTTTTGTTTGCATAGTTCAGCATACTTCTGCAGACTTTGGAGTACAGCTTCTCTGTGTTATTATCTTCAACTTCAAGGGAATTCAGCTTTCCAGCCAGTGTGAAGGAGTTATAAAAGATAACATTGGCTAAGTGTACACTGAAATTCCCATGACAGTAAGCCTAACAGGGAAAAGTAATATCAGCTTTTATTTTTGAATTTTTAAGTATGTAGGGGCATATAATGCAAAATGGTTAAAGAAATTATTCAAACTACTAATACTTTCGTTTTATGTTGGCAAGATAAGATTAGATATAGATCACTAAATGGGTTTGGTGTATGAATAGATCTGTGCCTAAAAAGTCTTCTTTGGATGCCGATTCTTTTCATAATCTTTGTAATTTTTCTTAGGTGCAACTTTACTTTTGTCAGTTGTTGGATCTTTCAGAAAATGCATAACTGTTTTGACATAAATGCCTTAGCTGTCAGTCATTATTTGCAGGCAGTAGAAGATCATTGGTGACAAAGTAACATTGCAAAAAGTGTGTGTGACTACCAAAATAACAGTACAAATGATCATTCATGATGATTACTGATGTAATTTAGTTTTGAATATAAGGTTTATTGAATCACAAAAAATGCAAGCCAGTTATTTTCTGGTATTTAATTGCTGATTATATTTCATATTGGCCACTTTCGTATTTTATTTTCTGTAGAAAAATAGCTGAAAACAAAAAAAATTTGAGCAAATTATCTTTCGGCATTTAATTAATCCATTATATTTCGTACTGATGATTTAAGTATTTTATGTTCAGTGGAAAATAGCTTGGAATAATGTTAAGTGTGATCTGTTTCTAGGTAATTTCTTGTGTATTTGAACTTGGCCAGGTTAAATTATGGAAGCATGTAAGATGCTGAATTGGTATCTTTTAGGCTTATTTACTTTGAATAAAACATATTTTTCATAGAAATACTACCACATGTCACGGGTGGGAAATTTTGTTGTCATATATCACAATTTGAGAATTTTTTATCTAAATCTCTAGCAGCAGCATCCTAACAGCCAGCAACACATAAGGCTTTGATATCGTTTGTGAATATAAACATTTTATTGGCTAAATAGAATTACTATAACAATAACCAATCATCAGTAGATTAAAACTAATGTGTACATCAGTTGTATTCATGTGAAATGTGGTATAACACATGTGCAACAAGTTGCTAATTATTCCTCTTCTTACCATTTGCACTTGCGTGTTTACATATGCATGAGTTCTAAAGTATCTTCAAGAAAGATGATACACTGTTCACAGTAATATGTACTACAATATAAAATTCAGTACTGCTTCTACTCTAACAACAAGAGGGACTTCTCAATAACTGTGGAATTTGAAATTCTCCGTGGTGTTATATATTTAAAAACAGCTGGTATGGGTAGAGAAAGCACTAATAGAGGAGTGAACAACGTTTCAACCTTGTTCTGTCATTGTCATGTTCACGAAGATGACCGAAGAAGGTCGAAACGTTGTTTGCTTCTCTATTAGTGCTTTCTCTATCCATACCAGCCATTTTTAAATATATAATTTTCTCTACAAGTAGGTTTTTTTCATCATCACAGATTTCGTAGGGGTTATTAGATTGAATTAATATGTGAGACCTTTTTTTCCTTTTATTCACTATATTTTTGTGCACCAACAATACCAAGTGTATGAGATTGTACATGTATAACCTGCTCTTATCAATTGGTAGTGACAATATAACAAGTTTGTTGACTGTATATGAAAATGGTAAACTGAAATTAGTTTTTATTAAGAAAAAGTTGGTTCTAGTTCACAAGTCCGTTAAGTATTGATAAATATTATTGTAAGTTGTAATTTGTCCATACTTAGAAAGGCCTGTGTTAGCAAATGAAATTGAGATGAAAATATTTTGCATACAACAATTTTTTTTATGAGTTCTACTTGTTGGTAATATAGGTCTATAACTATCCAGAAATGAAAATATTGTTTAAAGATTTAAAATTTATAAGATATGTAGTTATGGTTTTATGATTGATAATTTGAATATCATGTCAACATGACTGTGTTGGGAGTACTTGATACCTTGAAATAAAGTGGCACAGAAAAGAAATTACCACATTTCAACTTGCAACATATAGAAAATGCTTAGGATGGTTTTGTCTTAAAAGGATATTGAGAAGGTTTTTTTTTAAAGGGCATTGAATGAATCTTGAAATGTTAGCTTTCTTAAGAATTTCTCCTAGTCTATAGCATATATAGATGTGTTTGAAAACAAATACAATAATAGGCTGTTTTTTGGATTTAATATATTATATTTCTGGTGTATATGTATTGGACATTCAGGTACATTATTTGACCATTGACAGAATTTGTTGTAGAAATGAAAATATCAGTTGTTTCACATGAATACCCATCTTGCATCTTAAAAGCATCAGTGGCCCATGATACCTAGTGAACTATTCAAATTTATTAGGGTTGTAACAAAGGGAAGATTTTGACTTTCAAGGGTTTGTAACATACTGTCAAACAAAGGTTGAACAATAGTAAGTTGCTTAATTTATTGATGATGTCACAATAATCCCTAGCTTATATTTGATTGAAAATATTTATTTTACATATAATCCAAATAAATAAAATAAATTATTCACATACAGTTTAAAAAAAATGTAATGTGGAAAGTAATCACATTTTGTACTAAAAAATGCACATTTATGCACACACATTTGTACATACTGTAAACTTTCAAGAGCATCATATTGTAGCCAATTAAAAGATCTTATGATGCCTTAAGCAAAAATACTTGTATTTAACAGTCACCATGTCAAGCAAGTTAACATTTCATTGTGATTTCAAACAACACAACAGAATATAACAATGGGCCAATTAAAAAATAGGCAATTTCAACAATGCTAAAAAGTTAAAAGAAAGAATTGTTAGAGGTCACATTTTTAGTAACACCTTGGTGAGGATACATAGAGGCTAAATGTAACATTGTTTAAGTAACAGGAGTTATATGAACCAAACCATTGAATTTTCTACGAGAGACATACTGTGCTAACCTTCATCTGCAGTTCATTTTGTTGTTGAACACTGTAGGTTCTTGAACACTTAAGTTTAACATTATGTACATCTTAAGGAACTCTTTGATTTGACAAAAAAATTTGCTTATTTTTATAAAACAGTGCTATCAGTTTTCACTTAATGTTAAACATATGTGCCACTTAATTCTATTTTATACATGTTTTTATTGAATTATTGGAATTATTTTTAAGATGTTTTATCATTAAACAAATAATAAAAAATTGTAGCCTTAAAAATGTCTTTTCCTAAAGTAGAATTTTGGTGGTTAAATTATTATAATTATACTTAAGGTTACATGTTCCTTATCTATCCTTTTTTTTCCTAAGGATACACCAAAGATGAAGTCTTTTAACATTGGGATGATAGGAAAAAAGGCCTTATCTAAAAAAGCACAGGAGAAGCAAAAAAAAGAGGTATGTTTTAAAAATTCCAATTGGCAAAAATTATTTAGCACAAGAGTTTGATGAAAAAGGTGAAGTGTTTAATATTATTTTAATTTTTGTATATTTTTACAAATAAAGGAGTTGGAAAGAGGGTTTGAATATATATGTATATTTTTAACAATACTGGTGTTGGATAGAGAATTTAAATTGTTAAAGTAAAAATCTTTCACATATTGATCAGGCATTGCCAGGTGCTTAAAGTATTCGACTTGTAATCCGAGGGTTACAGGTTCAAATTCCCGTCACACCAAAAATGCTTGCCCTCTCAGCTATAGGAGTATTATAAAGTGATGGTCAATCCCCCTATTTGTTGGTAAAAGAGTAGCCCAAGAGTTGGCAGTGGGTGGTGATGACTAGCTGCCTTCCCTCTAGTCTTACACTGCTAAATTAGGGACAGCTAATGCAGATAGCTCTTGTGTACAAACCAAACTTTCACATGTCTAATGAAATGCATCTTAACAGGGAAGACTAAGACCTGCTTTAAGGTTGAAACACTAATCTAATGACCATCATCTTTTGTAATGATCATGTCAGTCAGTAAAATAGTCATCCCAGGTTTGACATTAATGTTCCTCATGATACGTATAGCGAATACATGTTTTGAAAACTATGCCATTATAAGTTTTTGACTTTTCATTTACAGGCTAATAGCTGCAATATTTGGTACACTTTTTGTGCAATGTCATGTTTCCTCATAGTGAACTCGATAAACGTTTTTGAGTCCTGTCAAATTTGAAATAAAATGTTATTTTTGATAGAAAATTGTTAGGAGGATTAAAAAGTGGCTTTTATATTCTTTTTGTTGAACAAAATCCTTAAGTGAATGTTTTTGATTCATTTTTAGTAGTTAGTAATTTTGATAATTTTCTATTTACAAGTATAAAATGAACTGTTTATTTTGTTGTTAATTTTATCTGGTAACACCCAAATATTAAATGAAGAAACAAACATAAACAAATGCAAAATAAAGAAGCCTTATTTATACAACAACTCAAGCCCAAAATAAACCAATAAAAGGAACACCTTTATATCTATATTAGTAAATATAATCAAACATCTAAGCACGCCCTCTACATTCCTACAGTCAATTACACAACCCTCTTCAATCATGTGATCAGTTATTGGTCAGTTACTTCTTTTTTTCTTTGTAAACCTGACGATGATCAAAGAAGGTTGAAACATTGTTTGCTCCTCTACATAAAAAAAAGAACTGTTTATTGTTTAAAAATTACCTCCTGATTAATTTTTCAAATTTGATAGACTTAATCTTAAGTGTTCTAAAAGGTGAGTTTAATATTTTGTGTGCAATAGGAAGAAGAAAAGGCAGCAGCAGAAGTCTATGAAGAATTTGTTGCAGCTTTTGAAACCCCAGCCAAGCAAGGGAAATTATTTGTTCGTGGTGCTGTAATCAATCCTGGATCAGGGGGTGAGTTTAAGGAATAGTAATATTTATTTTAGCTTAGCTAATGCAAGTGATGATTGTCTGCCATACAGTGCTTTTGGTTGGACTGTATGTAATACATACATGATTGTATTTATCTTGCTTAATTATGAGAAACTATGGCAAGCTAATTTTTGTTAACTGGTGTATACCAGGCAAATGATTCTTTAGAACTTAATAGATTGGCAGAGATGGAAGACACTAGTTAGTGTGACTGACTGACCTGATAAACCTCTGTAAGGAGAGGGTATCATAGCATCTGCACATTGTGTCAGTCTAAATTAAAAAAAAAAAATTTTAAATTATAAACACTCTTTCTGCTGTGTTGTGTGCTGTATCGGAGCTCCAATTTCTTCACATTAGTATTTAATAACATAGCCTTCTGCAATTTTTAACCAGTTAGAAACACTAACTATAAATAATTATAATCAGAAGTCTAAAATTAAACCTTTTATCTTCTTGATTTACTGAGATATCAATAAACCAACCAGAGAAGAACCCTCTAACTTTTAGCATTGTTTGATAATCAACTTTACATGTCAGATAAGTATGTTTATAAACAGAAGGAAGAACAAATTATCCTCTGCATGAATAATGCAAGCCATTATTTAGTTTTTGTTCCATAAATATTTAGTCTGCCAAAATGTTTTGTATCTGGTTATTATAGCTTTTGCTGTAAAAGTGAAAGGAATTTTTTTACTTCTTTATAGCTTGATTATAAGGTATGAATTATAGTAGTTTGGGATATTCTGTGACTGATGAATATTTTATGTTACAAAATGCATGATTGAAAGCTACATCAGTTCTTTTTGGATACTCAAATTTGTGATATTCAGTAAGGTTTATGGAAGAATGTGTAAATAGTTTTAATAAAATGATGTTAAATTACACTATATAACACAAATTTTGTTCCTGGATAGTACGTGTTATTTCTTAATTGCTTATAATGTAAAAGTGCAGAAAATGGCCATTATTCCCTTCAAACTTTGCTTTTGTGACCTGGATAATGAAATTTGGAAATTAATCTATTTTCTATCTAAAAGTGGGCAAATGTGCCATTTTCATTGACATAAGGTCTAAATAAAACATGTGAATCAAGGTTAACATGTGTTTATATTAAAGTTGTACAAAAATGTTTAGAAATGAGTAGTTTTTTGAGATTTGTGACTGTAATGTAAATCACTTTCACGTATCAGCCCCCAAATATAGTCTCCCATCATGTTTTCGTTATATGCTCCCAGGTCATAAAAGCAAAGTTTGAAGAGAAAAATTAGTCTTTTTCATTTGCTTTAGGCACAAGCAATTGGGAAATAAGACTTTCTGCCCAGGAACAAGAAAAAGTAAAAATGTTGTTACATAGTGTTATTGTCCTTAGAGGTTTTTGTTTCTTTGGAATTTATTTTTTGGTATGTTCATTGAAGCTATGTTTATGGTTTTAATTTGCTGTGTAAACAAAGTTTGAGAGCATAAAACTATCAACTAATATTAGGGAATTATTTTATGTAACTTGTTTTGTGCAATAGCTCTTTAAAATGTGTTAAAATTTAGCTAATATAACATAAACATTTAAAAAGTTAAGCTGTTAGATCAATATTAGGAATGAGTAGTAAAGATAGACCTTGTTTAGCTGTGTACAAACAACAAATGAAGTTTTATTTCTCATTCATATATTACCATGACAAATCAGTTTTATAAAAATAATTCACAGTAATTATTGTGTTCTTGCCTTAAGTAAATGAGGGTTTCATATCAGATTTACTTATTAATTTCAGTTGTTATATAAATTTTATGTTTATAGTGCTGTAAGAGTACAGAAAATTACAAATGAGGTTTTATTATTATTGCTTGGGTATTTTTTCTAAATTGTTCAAGATATTTACTCCCTTATACCAGTAAATTTGGAAATATTGTTATAAAGAGCTAAGAATTGGTGTTCTATATTTATGAAAACAAACTGTATAATAATAATTATTTTGGTGATTCTTTATGTGTATGAATACTAGTGTGTTATGAAAAGGTAGGAACTGTTTGAATTTTGGGGCTGTAACTTTAAAAGTACATAAATATTTTCTGTTATTTCAATAGGTGATAAAACTGCTTATTGATTATTACTGTGGTATATTTTAGGATTTGTACAATTTTAAGAAATGTTGTTTTTCTTTAAATGACCCAGTATCTGTATCTATTATGTAGAAATTAGATAAATTATTCAAATATTTGTGTTTTTATCTATTATAAAATAAAGTATTTGTAATTATTTAATAACATAACTTTAACTTTTGATTCATTTGTCAATTCCAGTAACTAGTTGACCACAAATTACAAAGAAAACACTAGAAATGAATGGATCTCTTCCTATTAGCAGTACACCATTATTAGTATTTTAACCACAAATTACAAATAAAATGGTAGAAATGAATGGATCTCCTCCTATTAAGATTACTCCATTATTAGTATTTTCATTAAAGAATACTCTCTTTTTTTTTACCTTCTTCTTTCTTTGTAAATTATTTCCTCATCAGTGGTGGATAAAGTACTTGCTTCATTTTAAATTGATTCATAACCATTTATTAATTCAAATATGAATTAAGAAATGGTTTTAACAGTGTTTCTCCTTTCAAAATTTTCAGCTTTGAGTTTTGTTATGATATATTTACTACCTTTACACATTGTAATGTATTGGACCAATATGAAATAATCAGTTTTTCAATTATTAGATTTTTTAATTAAAAATGTTGCTTCTTTTCTAATTTTTAAAAGATGAAGCAAAAATTGTTTTTACAACACAATCATCTACTTTTGCAAAACCACCTGACCTTGCATACCTCTTTTAATGTTGCATTCTTTCTTTGGTAGTGTGCAAGAATGTTCCATCTTTATGTAAAAACATAGAAAAGTACAAAATATTGTGCACAAAATTAATAAATATGCCATTTCAAAACATCATTCTGTTTTTTTAATTTTTGCTTGAAGTCCTAAACATTTTCCAACCATGTTTTAAACATTGTCATAGGTTTGTCCTCTATAGTTTTTGATGTCTAGATTTGATATTGGCTTGCAAGGTTGTGACAGTCTAAGATAACACATTGCCACAGTCAGGGTTAAATACAAAATTTTGTATTAAACTATAAAACCAACAGGAATAAATGCTAGTGCTTACCAAAAATGCAGTTAATAAGGATGTGCCTAACCAGAACTTGATAGTTTTGCTAACGAATAATAAAATATAAATATCAAAATTATTATTATTATTGGTAAAAAAACTACAAGAAAATAAAACCTAATTCAAAAAAAAACAAAAAACATTCCAAAAGCATCTTTTTTTATATTAATAAAAATATCAACTGAGAAACAGCAATAATTTACTAAATAAATATTATTCCCTATGTGGCCTTTCTATAGTAGAGTGGTCCATTCTTCTAAAGAGTTCCTTAGGTATTTCAATATTATCCAACTCTAGTGGGTACAAATTAGTCAGAATTTATTTAAATTCTCCCCACTGTTCATAAGCCATTTCTAATCTAAAACCCTTCCACTATTCTAGTGGACCTTCTTTCAAACAAAAAACTACAATTTCCATCTATTTATACTTAAGGTAATTAGCACTACTTCCATTATATTTTTGGCAGTGTGAGGTTTTGTATGAATAAATCCCAAAATAAATCTTACTTTTATTTTCCAGTCTTTTTCAATATATTTTATTATAAAACTAAGTTGATCAATAATTATGGAAAAATAAATTGTATAATAAACAAGCAAACACCAAATTAGATATAATACTTGGGGATGTGAATTCAGGTATAACTGTTGTCAGCAATATAGCTAATCTAACCTTCTCTTCCACTTCTTTGTTATCTAGTGTCTTTCTGTCATTATGGGACAGTTTACTTTTGGTTGGGGCTGTCTATGTTTTTATCTGCTGAGAGATGAAGACATTTATTTGGTCTTGGGTGTTTCTTCATTGGACTTCTGAAGTTGCCTTTTTCACTGATCTTTGGTAGATTTTGAAATTTGTTTTCTTTCAGTCTTTTTTACTTCCCAGTTTGGATCCTATTCCATCAATTAATCATTTGGATTTGTGAGATTTGGGGATTTTTCTTTGTCTCCTTTGAGTCTACTCCTCTCTTGGTGGTGATAGGGTGGAACTATTTAGATTTATTCATGTTGGGAAACTTTTTTCGGTTTATTATATGATGGGATAGGTAGACCTTGTGCCCTCCTTTGTCTGATTGCTTGTCTTTGTTTTCCAAATGTATAAATATATTTTTTTGGTTACTAACATGTTGGTATCATAATTTGGAGTTGTTAGCATGTTAGTAGGACTTTTTCCTCTCCTCTTGAGACCTGTTATATCTTAATAGGTTCTTTCTTTCTAAGTATCTAGCAGTAAGAAAGGGGATACATCCATTTCTGTAATTCTTTTGCAATCTATTTTTCATCTCTGCAGTCAATTGCAATCTCATAACTTCTTTTATCCTGTCAGGCCTGGAAGTGTTACATGACAATGTATTTATTGGAATTCTTCAGTTTCCCCTGATTTTCCTCTTTTTCTTAGAGATGGATTCATAAATGTCCATTTTACATATTTTGGTCTTTATAAGTGAAGTATCTTCCGAGTTGCATCTCATCAGATTAAGCACATTTGTCTTTTGCTGCCCATTTCAAATATCCAGTGGGGGACATTTTATGAGCTGGTATTCAGACTTCTTCCAATGCTATTCTCTTATTTTCTTTTCATACTAAGACAGCTTTTTTCTGGAAGATTTTGCCTAACACATGTCTGTGTTTAGCAACATCTGCTGGATTATAATGAAGAGGGGGTACTTTTTTTCTCAGTCTCATCTCTTTATTTTCCAGGATCCCTTATATCTTGCTTCCACTGGATCTCACTTTGTGGCAAGTGTTGCCAAGACAGGTGAGCTTCTATCAGTTTAATTCCACATAAGCAACTAGTTTGAGTATTCTTACTACTGGTTGCTGTAGAAATGAGGTGTTTCATAAGACCATCTAGGCATTTACTAGATGGTATTATCATATTATCATGGACCATTACTCATGGACTATCACGAGTAAACTAAAGGGGATTCTTCCTGTCCCTGCCAGTCATTTGATTAAATAAATTGGGAATAGTTTGCTGTTAAAAAGTTTAGAGAACTTGGTTTACCTGTTGCACTGTTCCTCAGGACTTTCCACCATGCACTACTCCTCAGATTGTACCAGTGGAGCTAGGAAGTTCTTACCACACCCAGTTTCTGGTCACTCGGGTGGTGGACAAAGGCTTTTTCTCCAGAGTGTTAGGGTGTGTTTCTCCACTTTTGCAAAAGAGGGCAAAATTGGGGGCCCTCCTGCTTGGGTCCTTGGATGTTTTTGCCAGATGTCAGTTTGGATGTTACCAGTCTCTGTGGAAGCCTACTTGTAATTCCTGTTCAAACTTGACACTTGGTTATCCAGTTGGGGTGTGCATGCCCCTTTTGTTTGATCAATGTTGGTTTCATATATTGTTTGTGGAAAGAGGTCCACTATTTTTTTGTAATTCCAAATGGGTAGTGGTCCCATCCTAGGCCCTTGGTTAAGTACAGGTTTCATGTCCCCTCCATAATTCCATGGGTAAGTAGAATACTTCTCATCCACTTGGTTGGGGAGTGAGGACAAATGTTCATAATTCATGATGAGTTATGACCCGTTGGTTGAATACAGCATAGACGATACTGTCATTCTGAGCCTGGAGTGCTGCTTTAGGACTTGGTAAGGTAAAGGAGGAAGTTTATCCACTTTAGTGTTGCTTACTTTATCGTCATGATTCCAGTGGTGCAAAACACATCGCCTTATGGTTACAGATTTGAATATGATCAAAAGTATATACATCTATGACATTGTAATCCAATAGCCCTAACTTCCAATGTGGGATATAGGGACCTAGACTCCTTAATACCAACCTCAAGTTGTGGAGCCTTGGCTGGTCTGTACTGACGATTACTCTAGATAGAGGAACTAGGTTCTGGGTGAAGAGCATACAGGATGTAGTGTGATTTCCCAACATGTGTATCACTTTCATCGTGTTACATCACTGTTCAATGCAGACACTTTCTGTATGGATCATGCCTGCACTGACACCTCCATCTCCTCATTGTGTAATTCTAGCTATATTGTCAGTGGATGATATGTTTTGGAAGTTAATATTTTCTTAAAAGTTTGGATGAAAGTCTCAAAGTGATTACATTATCTAAATGAAATATTTATATACAGTAATGGGATAGAGGGCACATTGACGAGAATGGAGAAATTTGCAAATTAGATATTGCTAAGGGCATTTAAGTGGGGTATAAAAGACAGGCATGCAAGACCATTCCTTAGATAGGCAAAGCTGATGTTGAAGGATATCTATATTGTCAGTGGAGATAAGTATTATTAGAAACAGATTTTCAGTTTAGAAAAAGGTTAACTACTACTATATTATAGCAGTCTAAATGATTTTCTTAAAATCATCAATTTTGCTAAAATACTCAAGACAAATAAATACCTTTCCTTTTTTAATTTAATCTTTTGTTATAGCCTGTAAATACTTAATCCAAAGTTAGACAACAAATTTACAGTAACTTACTGTTCCAAAATGTAACAATTATCTTTCTTTACAATCCATTTATTTTCTCATTGCAGAAACAATATGACCAAAGTGAAAATTTCTAATAAAACTTCTGCTTTGAGTTTCATACATTTTTGGGTTTACTTATCATGTAATAATCAATAATTGTATTAGTAAATATACCTGGCCATAAAACAATATCTTGTGAGTAGTTAGTAGCTGAACTTGAATATTTTTCATTTCAGCTTGATTTTTGATTGGATCATTACTGTCAGTTGAGGCTATATTTATTATCATAAGATTTATCAGCATCTTCTTTGGTTGTTTTTTTCAAAGAAGCTAATTTCTTCACGTTCAACCGCATGTTATTCTAGGAAGCAAGAAATAGCACCTCTCTGCTTCTTTAGGCTTTTTTTTTTAATTTTGTTATTTTCTTTGTTATGCACCAGACTCGCATACTATTTTCATTTTTATTACTACACAATGTGATTTAAAGAAAACAAAAAAATGCACACACTTTTAACTTTTAAAACATCATTAAATACCTATATTTGCTACACTTTCTTATGTAAGGCACTTACGGCAGTTATTCATTCTTGTGGATGCAAGTTAACTGGATGTCATGTGAGAGCAAAACATCTATAGGGTTGAAATCTAGTACCTTTCCAAAGCATAATGATAGTTTATATGTGTTCTATAGGCTTGCCAACTTTTTGAAATGCATTTCCAGGAGATAAATGTGTGTGTGTGTGTGTGGAAGGCTTCAACCTTTTGCTGTTTTGATAAATTTTGATTGAAAAACTTAAATTTTGAAATATAAATGCATGTCTCAGTAGTTTTAAGTCTTTGCAAATGTTTTTTGTCTAAGTTGATTAAAGAATTATTTAAAAAGACATCTTTTGTAGTCTTGACCTTGTAACAGATATTTGAGGTTTAAGTACTAATTCGGGCACTACTTCATTAAACCAGTAATTTTTAAATTATTTTATATAAACATATGGCCTAACAGAAAAGAAATTGATAATTTCAGAAGAAAAAACTACTGGACAAAGTGGTAAGCTTTATAAACCTCCAAAACTAGCAGAGATTGCCAAGAAGCCAGAACAACCAAAACCTGACATTCCAAAGTTTGATAAACCAGACAAACCTGTAAGTTTCTACTACTTTCACTAAATATAATATTGATACATGCAATGTTATGTAACCTTTGTAAGGCCACTTCTCATCACTTAGCTGTAAATTACAAGTATTACTTGATCAATAAATGAACACACTTGATCTGCGAGCTTAGTTACTGTAGTTGAACAATTAATTCATTTGATGTAATTTATTACTTAGGATCATCAGCTACATCGATTAAGTGTCGCATAAGATAATGAACTAATCAAAACTTTTTCTGATTATTACTGTTTTAGGTTATTATAATTACCTAATTGATTTTAATTATTACCACTGGTTCCTCGTTATTAGTTTCAGTTAATTCAAAGTTATTCAGTCAGACAATCTCATGACTTGTGAAAATTATCAACTAATAAAATTAGTGTTTATGGTTATACTGTATAACACAAATTTTGTTCCTGGAGATATTTTCATATTTAGCATTTTATTATTATTAGAAAAACTTCTAGTAAAGCTGCAAGCAAAACATGTCCTTATACTTCTATGAACGAGTGATGTAAAATTACATTATGTAACACAAATTTTGTTCCTGGATACTACGTGTTATTTCTTAATTGCTCATGTTGTAAAAGTACAGAAAATGGCCATTATTCCCTTTAAACTTTCCTTTTGTGACCTGGATAATGAAATTTAGAAATTAACCTATTTTCTGTGTAAAATCGGGCAAATTTGTACATTTTCGTTTGCATAAGGTCTGAATAAAACAACATATGAATCAAGATTTACATGTATTTACACTACATTTATACAAAAATGTTTAAAAGTGAGTAGTTTTCAGATTTGCAACTATAATATAAATCACTTTCATGTATAGCCCCTAAATATAGTCTCCCACCATGTTTTTTTGTTCTCGCTCTTTGGTAGCGCATTCAAAGTCGAGTACATCTTGGTGGAAGCGTTCAGCCTTGCTATTTTGAGTATGCTCCTATGTTCTCCTTGAATTTACCAAGATAAGCGTTAAGGATATGGACTTTCAGAGACATCTTGCAGCCCAATTTGCCGTATTTCTTTACCAGAGCCTCTACCAGTTCAACATAATTTTTGGCCTTGTGATTGCCCAAGAAGCCCTGAACCACTGTGAAAAAGCTGCCCCAAGCTTTTTTTTTTCCTTCCTACTAAGCTTATTGGGGAATTCTGTGCACTCCAGGATCTTTTTTATTTGTGGTTCATTGAAGACACCAGCTTTGACCTTTGCCTCAGACAGCTTAGGGAAGAAGTCTCGAAGGTACTTGAAGACTGCAGACTCCTTATCAAGAGCTGTGATAAATTGTTTCATGAGACCCAGTTTTATGTTCAATGGTGGGAACAACAACTTCTGGAGGTCCACTAGTGGCTCACACTTGACATTGTGCCTCCCCACAGAGAACTTGGTCCGTTGTGGCCAGTGCTTCCTGTTTTAGTGAGCTGCGGTGTCCATGCTGTCCCAAAAGCAAAGATAACAAGAATGCTACCATTTTGAAGTATCAGATAACCTCCCAGCCATACTCATCATACTTCAAGGCTTCTAACAAGGTCTTGACACTGTTGTATTTCTTTTTAAGGTGCATTGAAAGGTATTTAAATTTTAAAATGTTTAAAATTTGTATAATATAAAATCTTACTATTCAACCAAGCAAAAATTGTCCCCCTTACCTTCTAGGATTTTTTTTGCAGTGCTTGCAGGTAAAATGAGGTGCTCAGGGTTTGTCTTAATCCCTGACAGGCATGCCGAAATATGCCTTGTAGGCTTCACACATTTCAGCAGATACTGTCACAGAATACTTTTTTGCTCTTGTCTTGATAGATTGGCCACATGTGGAGAATGCTTGCAGCTCTTGATACCATATTTGATAAAATCAGATAGGTCTATATGTTCACTTAGGCAGCTAGAACTAAGCTGAAGTGGTGAATGGTGAGCCCCCGTGTATATATATTACTATGGAAACTTCTAGAAAGTTCTTGTAAATTCTACAACATTCTAGAAAGTTCAAGAAAATTCTGTATCAGCTACTCGGCACTGAATCCACCTGGAATGTTCTGGAAAATAGGTAAATTTGAAAATTTCATTACCCAGGTCACAAAAGAAAAATAGGTCTTTTTCATTTACTTTAGGCATAAGCAATTGGGAAATAACACTTTGTCCAGGAACAAGAAAAAGTAAAAATTTTGTTACATAGTGTTGTTACAGTTTTTGGTTATTATAAATATTCAAGTCTTGTAAAAATAACTGATTAATCAGTTTGATAATTAATTAATTATCAAATTTTACTGATCCCCCAGCTGTATGAATCAAGATGAGTAAAAGTTAACTTCAAATACATTTTTAAAGCTTTGGATATTCAAATTTTAAGGGAATACAGTATTAATGTGATAGTTTTCACCTTTCTTTTAATTAGTGTATTTTTAATATCTTTTTTTTCTTTTCTTTAACTTCTGTTATACAATCTATTTATTAAATTTAGTTTAATCCTGTTATTTAAAGCAACATTTTTAAATAGTTTCATTCTCTCTCTTTTAAGCATAAGATATATAAAGAACTCCATAACACAGTTACTAATAACACTAATATTTTGTGGGTGATGATTATTTAGATGGCAATTAGAAAAACAAAAGTTACCACTATATGATGAATTTTGTAATAAATGCCTTGGTTTTTATATATATTTAACTGTTTTTTGTTAATAAGAAAAATTAAAATGAAAGCTGATTATTTTGTTTTGCTTTATATGTAAATTGAATTACAGTAATAGTAGTATTTGCATGATCCAAAAATATTTTAATTGCAGGATCATGATAAGGGATATGAATATGCATATCATAAAGATAATTCACATATATGATGGGAAGACTAGATGCATTCTCAGATATCTTTTTTGTAAAGTAATCCATGAAAATATTAGAGATGTTGAGATTTTCCGGCTTTCTGTGAACCAGCAAAACAATAACTTTCTCTGTTTATTAGCAAAAGTTTTTTAAAAGACAAGGTATTCATGTAATGATTGTGAAAAGGTTTTTACATTGAATGAAAAACATTCTTTGTCCATGAGAGTTAATGAACACCAAAAATACTATAAACAAAGGAAAGAGAATAATTGTATATTGCTTTACATATTCATAATTCATGGCATTTAATTGAGATGAAGCAAATGTTAATGCAGAACCAAAATGTGATTAGCATTGCAATATTGACAGTTCTATTAAAATCAGCATGGCATGTCTTGGTGGTTTGTGTTCGGGTGTTTGAATTGCATTCTGTTGGTAGTGGGATCAAAACCTAGCACCAAACATGCTTGCCCTTTTATCTTTTGAGGAGGGAGATATAACATGATAGACAATCTCGCTATCCATTGGTAAAAATAGCCCAAGAGTTAATGGTTTGTTTTGATAGACACTTACTGGGAATTCAAAGTTAGAGATGGCAGCTAGTAGCCCAAGAAACTTTGCCAAAAACAAACAACCTATTGGATTTGAAAAAGGAGGGTATTAATAATATTATGAATAATCATAATGAACCAGATTTACATCATGTTTAGAGATCCTTCTTTTCCTCTCTCCCTTTAGTTTAAGATAATTTATGGAAGTTTTGTGAGTATTTGACATTGTAATAACTCAATTCAGTGTTGTATGCTGCATACAATAAATCAATGTATATTATAACTCTGTGTTATCTTCATGATGATTGGCTGGTCTCTGCCAAAACATGTGGGTGTGTGATTTTTAATTATTAATCTGTTCTCCTACAGAAATGGGGCTCTTTCATGAAAACTACTGTGTTGAATGTGTAACTTGGGGGAGGGCATAATGTATTTTACTCAGAGTAAACTGTTATATTTCTTTTAAAATTAGATGAAAAGTTTCTTATGTTACAGTGCAATTTCATTTTGTTTAGGTATAAGTGACAGTGAGGCTCAACAAAAGAACAGGGCTCCAGGGCTGTTCAGGACTACACATTTATACAAACATGTATTTTGATGTAATTAATCTTATAAATCAAACCATAGCTAACCCAGAAGTGTTAGCCATGACAACAAAACACGGAGAAGAAAAATGACATATTTTAGTCAAATCCAGCCTTGTGCACCAAACTGTCAAAAGTCAGGATTTATTTAGAGGCATCAGATTACACTAAACTTGTTATCAGTGTCCCCTGAATATATATGATACTTTCTGTCAAAGCTAATTAGAACCTTTTGTTGCCAATCAAAAACAACAGTATTTACATTAGTAGAAAATAGGTGTTAAAATTTAATGCATATGAATTATCCAGTCTAGGGTTAAGTATGCTTCAGTTCTGTTTTTTAAGATTATTTTTAAATAATAGCTTCATGACAATATGTACAAATACACAAGTTATATATATTTACACAACTTCAAATTTAAAATAGATGTTCAAGCTACATTTTCTTCATTTTAGATTCTAACATGGCATTGTTTTTAAAAATGTATATAGTTTTGTTTTCCAACAACTTTTCAGGCTTAAGTTTTTCTTTTATGTACTTAGTGCTGTGTGTTAAATTTTTTGATGTGTCATCATGGGCACTAATCATACCATTGAGGAGCTTCCAGAGTTAATTAGAGAATTGGTTGTTAATGTGCCCAGTCCATAATTAGTGCATCTGAACTCTCAGAGAATGAAACATAATTCTTGTTTCTGGTTTTATTCTCTCATAACCTGCTGACAGAATATATATGCATTGGGTAAAAATGAAACATGATAATATATATATAGAGCTTTCAGTACTGGTGGACAAATGATTTTTTTTGGTACTTAGTGGCAAAAATATATACTATTAAAATCACAAGTCACCATAATCATAGTGACATGGTTTTGCATATTATGTGATCAAATAAATTTGTTGTTCAAGAAAAAGAGAAAAATAAATTGATTGTGTAGATTTAAATATACTCTTCAAAAAAAGAAAGGCAAAATATGAGACAAATTATTAACAAGTTTATTCCAGGTAGTTCTGTATGACATGTGTGAAACTTTGCACATTCACTGCTGAACATCCAAAGTCTGCAAAGGCGAAGTCCATACTTACTAGTTGAAGTTTAACGTCACTCAACATCAATAATGAGTATGCCCCTGTGATCATCAATAACTGCTTGGCATCTCCTGCCCATGGAAGTGATGAGATGATGAATCACATCCTGTGGAATGGCTGTCCACTCAGCCTGCAAAGCTGCTGCAAGTTGAGATAGAGTCTGTGGTTGAGGTTGTTGCCGCCGCAGACGTCCGGTCCAACTCGTCCCAAAGATGTTCGATGGGGTTTAAATCTGGTGATCTGGAGGGCCAGGGAAGAACGTTGATGTTGTGGTGTCTCAAGAAGACAGTGGTGAGTAGGTCTGATTGGAAATCCTACGCAGCCCTGGTATGGTTGAGGCAGTAGACGTCTCAGTGGTGGTCCTATCCCTAAGGTGATGTAACTGGATGTAGCGATCTTGTGCGGGCGTGGTCACACGAGGTTTGCCAGATCGTGGACGGTCACAAGTTGATCCATGTTGTTGGTAACAATTTCATAGCCTTGTGATGGTGCTTGGGTGGACATTCACAGCTCTGGCAACATCTGATCGAGATTCCTGCTTCCAAGCGACCAATGGCGTTGTTGTGTTGTGCTTCAGTCAGTCTTGGCATAACTGTATTGCGTGTCGGTGGCTTAACACTGAGCTATGGAAACCGAGAACTCATCACTTTTATAGGGATTTTGCACATGTTGCACTTGCAGAACATGCAGATCTCTCAAACAAATTTATTGGACACGAATGCGTTTTGGCGAAAAATCCGATGTTTTCCTCCGTTTTCAAAGTGCACAACTTTTATTGTCATTTTGGTCTGACAATCAGTGCCTTAACATGTGTAACATCACGTACTCTGAGCTTGTAACGTTATTACATATATTTCTCTTTAAAATAACAAAAATATCACTTTTGCGTTTCTTGTTTTGAAGAGTATATTAAAAAAAAAATCATTTTACCAAGATTAGGATGCATTTTTAAAAATCATACCAATATCTTAACTAGAAATGCACAATCTTGTCAATAAAGTGGTATTAAATTGTCTGCAAGTTGACCAACAGTTGGATATATGATCTTTATCAGTAAAAATTTGTTTAAAACTTTAACATTTTGTGTTTAAAGACATTAATTTTGTAAACATATGAAGGAAAACTGAACTCAGTTTAGAAACTTGTGTTTATATCTAATTATTGAATAAATTTATTTAGAGATTATATTTTCATTTTAGTTGTTTAGAGACTTTACAAATGTACTTGGGTTGTTGCTAAAACTACTGCTTAAAGTAATTCCAAAATTGTATCATAGAATAAGAAGAAAGGAAATGAGAAGCAGAAGAGTAATCTTGAATTGTTTAAGGAAGAGTTAAAAATGTGAGTACATAATTCAAATTTTTATTTTAATTCTGTCAGAATTGCATGGAGCTCACCCAAAAAACATAATAAATAATATAAATGGATACAATAGAATGAAGATTTAGCCTCATTAGGTTTCAGTTTCTTTTTTATACCTTAAACAGTTTCTGGACATTATTTCTGTCATTATAAAACTTAAGTATTATTTGGGCAAACTGTTTTTCTACATATCTATTAATAGTGAAGAATGATGCTCAGCATTGTAACACAAAAATATTTTCAACATTACACAAAACTAGTTGAAGCTGTTTTAATATGAAGCACCTACAGTTAGTTCATTGTGTATAAGTTTTTGTATTTTGTGATGATGATGATCTAATATATAAATTGTAGTTTGGGTGTAAGCAATCATTAGGTAAACATTAATTCAAAAGTAGACATTCAGTGAGAGGTGGCCTGGCATGGCCAGGTGGGTTAAGGTATTCAACTTGTAATCTGAGGGTCACGGGTTCGAATCCCTGCTGCACCAAATATGCTCACCCTTTCAGCCATGGGGGCATTATAATGTGATGGTCATTGGTAAAAGAGTAGCCCAAGAGTTGATGGTGATAACTAGCTGCCTTCCCTCTAGTGTTACACTACTAAATTAGGGACAGCTAGCACAGATAGCCCTTGTGTAGCTTTGTGCAAAGTTCAAAACAAACCAGATCAGTGATAGGTATTCAGTATATTTTCTCATTGTTTTGGAGATTAGTTTTGAAAATAAAAATAATTTAACCTGCAGACCTAGTTTGATAGTTGTGTGATAGTTTTGTACACTTAATTTTATGTTTGATGTATGTGAGTGATTGAAATTTTTGTCTCTATTCAGAATGAATAATAACTAGGAAATTCTGCCACATCAGATTTTATTTTCTGCAAATAAATCAAGAACAAACCTTCTTGTAATATTGTACAAATTACTTTCTTATCCAATTAGTTTCTATCTTTGTGTTTTCTTCCTAGTTATTAATCTAGCTCTATTGTTTAGATTTCATAATTTTTAGAATATCTATTTCTGTAATAGTACAGCAATGGTCATGGAACAACCAAAGAACAGACATGTAAAAATAATTAAACTGGCAAAAATCATTACAATCATGGCACTGGTAAATTGGTATTAAAATCTGTGGTTAGAGAAGCAAGTCAGGCAGTCAGTGGACGTGTTCAAGAATGAATATCAAGATTTATCTGATAAAATGCCTAAACAATTAGAGAATAACAACAGTTTCTATTGTTATCAGTAGATGTACGTTTACAAAAGTTTGTGAATAAAAACAACTGTTGTTTGATGATATATTTTATAGCATTCAAGAAGAAAGAGAAGAACGACACAGACTTAAGCATGCCATCAAAGATCAGATGAAGATTGGAAAATTTGAGCCTGTAGATACACAGATTAGGCTGGGTAAGCAGAAGCCAGCAATTGGCAGTCATTAGAAGTAATCTTTTGAAAGCTGTGGTGTTAAAAAGCCTATTTTGAGGCATTATGAGATTGATAAAAAGGTTTTTTTAAATGTGTAGGACATAAGAAAAATCCAGTATTTCATCCAGTTAGATAATTCAAATTTTGTTTAAATTAGATAAACGTAGAATCTTAATATAATCAAGTTCATTATATGCATTTAAAGGTTAGGTAGAAGAAAAATATTAAAATAATTAGTAAAATTATAAATGAATTGTTTAAATAAAAATTAAATAATACAATTTGGTAAGATCAAGAAATGCAACTCCCTTGATGTGCATCTACACACACATTTCTACATGTAAATAGTTGTGATGTTCATTCCCTATTCCCATAAAATTAAGTAAATCAATCTACATAACTGATGATTCAGTGAGTGGGATCATTCTTAATGCTTGGAAATCTATAAATGCAATTGGCTTATGACCTCTGGATATGTTTATTTTGTAGAAAACTGCTATTAAATGTAAAATAAATTTTCACCAGAACATTCTGAACAAAAATTATAGTTTTAGGATAACATTTTTCTATAATAAAAGCTTAATACCACAAACAAACCTTGCTATAAGATAAAGTTTTTAGTAATCTGGATATTTTAATAAATAAACACTGTGTTGTTTTCAGACTTAAAGTTTTTAGATAAGTACCACATACACATGTGAGACTTTAAAAAGTCAGAAAAAAAGAACTCAGTTTTATCATGAGTCACCTTAAAACCAAGTATGAATGAAATAGATAGTATTGTAAACAACAGCAAAAAAATGCTGAAAATAGTTGGCCAAAATATTGCTCAAACAAGTCAGTATTGGTTAACGACAAATAAATATGTATTTTTGAAGCTCAAATCAGTCTGTTTGTAGCTGAAGAAGAAAACAAAGGTAGCACTCAGGAATTATTTTCACTGTATAGAATAAAACAAATATTAGTTCATAATTTAACTAATAAAGTTTAGTAATCCAAAACTACAAAATAAAATATGCCTGTAAAAAGTGACTAGTATCACTGAGGTTGTGAAAAAATGTTGAAATATTATTATGACAAATAAGCTTGAGTAACTGGGAAATTAAATGTTTTGTGTACGAGAGAGGCGAGTTCTTAGTTTCATGTTTTTATTTCTGTGATATTTCTTCCAAGAAATTTTTCATTATTCCTCATAACTTATTTAACATGAAACCTTAAGTTGTATTGTCTATGCTGTAGTAGTTGTACAAGTTTAAATTGACTACATTTTACCATTTGTCATACTTCTAGAAACTGTAAAGATTGATAAGATCATCTGCTGTAAAGTTTTACAGGGAAATATAATAAACAAATATGAATGAAAACATCTGTTAAGAAACACTGCACTTTAAATCTTCTGTAAGAAATACATATAATAAAAAGTCCTCTATTGTAAGATGAGTGTTTTAAGTTGCTAAGTGAATCCTGTCATTGCTTAGCTGATGACTACAGACTGCCTGCTCTTGGATCATATGATACAGGTGATCCAAATACCACCAATTTATACTTGGGAAACTTGAATCCAAAGGTAAGTCTTACAGATTATTTGTCATTAAAATTGGATTACCTTACAAATTATTGGAAGAAATTGTGACACAAGTTTAATTTTTTATAAACAGTTGTTTTGTAATATATTTTAACAACACATAACATTGTTGCATGCAAATTGATGTGTAGTTAATCTTCAGAATATTGTGACTTGATAATTTTGCTAAAATATATTCAGGTATTCATGACCTGTTTTATAAATGTATGTAAATGAATGTTTATGAATGACAGTCCATTATTTGTTATTAGCAAAAGGGGATAAGATAGAAGTATTAAATATAATTTATGATTAATAAAAAAATTAGGTTAATCAAGGTTGTAGTATATGGCAACCAGTTAAGTGATTATTAGCCTATTTAGTACAGAAATAATCCAAAGTTGAATAATGAAGTTTAGAAAAGTTAGAGGTATGTGTTTTTTTAAAATCTGATGACAGGATATAGATAAAAGCAGAATAAATGTAAAAAGTTACAATAATAAAATAAACACTTAACACTCCTATGAAAAGTGGGGCCTAATAGGCCCCAGAGCAACTGGAAAGGTTATTAATATTAGGCTAATAATTTTGTATTTAAATGAAATTGCCACTTCATTTGATTTCATTTCATTAAATGAAATGGCAATTTCATTTAAATACAAATTTATTAGCCTAATATTAATAACCTTTCAAGTATTTGATTTCATTTCATTAAATGAAATGGCAATTTCATTTAAATACAAATTTATTAGCCTAATATTAATAACCTTATTAGGCCCCACTTTTCGTAGGAATGTTAATGTACAATATTAATTTATTATTTATATTTTTATGTAAGATCTTTGATTGTTCAGATAAAGTGTTTAAGGACTTGCAAGTTGTTTATGTATAGTAAATATTGTGATTTTGTAAATATTGTTCAGTGGTATTTTATAAAAATTGCACAAATAAAATTTAATGCTATTATCATCCTCAACAAAAATAAGTGTAATAAAGCCTGTTGACAAATTTAGAAAACAAGTTGAACAATTTCAAAATATACAAAAGGTTCAAAGATCTTACTAAAGAGAGTTCACCAACTACAAAACTATTCAGTAAATAAAAGCTAATCAACTTACTCCTGTTTAAACCTATATGATTAAACAAAATGTGTGGGTATCTTGTTGTATCTGTCTTTATTATGGCTACTGAAAGCTAGTCAAACTTAACTAATTACACTGCACAACAATATTTTGAAAAGTTTTGCTTCCTGAAAAGCTTTTGCTGATTGTGACAGGTACCTGGTGGGTATGCACAAATATAGTTCTGGTTTTGCTTCATCATGTAGGAACTCTGAGAAATAGACAGTAAACTGTTTACAGGCAATAATGTATTTATTTGTGTTTATGTTTCTAATATGCTATTAAGTTCAACATAATTAAAAGTGTTTTGCTCCTAATTTTCGTTTGTATTCAATGTTCGGTGCTTCATGTTGCAGTGTCCAACAGTAGTCAGCAAATATTGATGGATTCCATTTGCCCTGATATCGTTTTTCCATTGTAGTAATGTCCTGATGAAGCTGAAAATTTCGATGGAACGGTACATGATGGGCAAATTTGGATATGATTTTCGTGATCAGCAGCCAAACATCTATAAAGAACACCCAACAGTGTTCAAGAAGCAAAAACTTTGTTGTGCAGTGTTACCACCTTAAAAATCCACACCTCATCAAATTTCATTGGTCATACCATTAAAATCTTGTATCTCATCTATACTTGTATTTTACAATTAAGTGAGACTTCTAAGTAATGATTTCTCTCTTTCTTACAAATATGATGGTTTGAATATTTTATGTATTTCTGAAAGAATTATAAAGCTTTAGTTGTCATAGTCAGCCTAACTTTAATAATTTTGAGTTCTGCAAAACATTTTATTATTTAAACTAATGACATCACTATGAGATATAGTAGGAATAAATAGTTTGGGTGTAATGGTGTCTTGTAAAATAGAATGTTTTACAGCTGAATGCTTAGCAGTGTTCAACATGAAACAAAAATTATTTTGTTCCTTCTGTGAGCATTTTACACAGCCTTTAGATAAACCATTCAAATTAGATTTGATACACCATACTGATCTGGTTTCTTTTTATGTAAGAGCAATAGATTTGTACCAGAAAATAAGAATTCAGTATCTTCATAATTTAAGATAACATTTTCCACCCACTAAAGATATTACCTGGAGTTAAGCCTCCAAAAGAAATTAATTTTCTTTGACAGAAAGATTATGAAATTCTTACTGGTTATTTAAATAAATATACATTCAAGATAAATATTTTATTTTTCTACCATATTACTAACTCTAGCTATGATCATCAACATGCATATAATTAATGGATTAAAATTAGGAAATAAAAAATAACAACTACTTTTTAATTTTTTGTAGCAGATGGTGTTTTACTTATTCATAATTTAGGATCTTTTATTTAAAAAAAAAATATTTTTAATGTTGTATTTTCAATTCTTTCCTTTTACCATTTACTGTTGATCTTGACATAAGTCAGTGGTTCCCTTGAGGTTTATTATAGTTTCCTTGGGAGACATTTGCAACCCTTCAACAAAATCTTCCTGCACTGCATAATATTCTAAGCCTTGAGAACTGATTTAAACTATGATGCTATATTTTAAAAAATGTTTAAATATTTCAGTTACGCATTTTGAAATGTAACATACATAATTAACTAAAATGTAATGGTAAACTTGAATACAATTTAACTGTATATCTAGCTGTAATATATTTACATAAGACACAGCTGTAAGTGCTGTAGATGGTCAAGCAGCTAACAATACTGTAAACAGTTGTGTATCTCGATGAAAACAGTGCACCAATTTCAAAATAACCATGTTAAATTATAGACTAAAATGAGCTGTTCCTAACAGCTGTATATGTGTATTATGTAACATCTACTTTTAGGCTATAAAGTAGTAACAAAGTTGTTAAGGTGGGCATAACAGCTGCCAGGTTAAACAATTTATTAATTGTTTCAGTTGTGTTTATTCATAGAATTTTGAAATGTGCAAGTCAAAAGGTTGTGTAAGCAACTTTTTATCTACATGTACCTCTGGTCAACTAACATTGAATATTGAATAAGTAGAGAATTTTCATAGATTGTTAGTCGTGAAAATACAACTGAAGTTTAAGTAGTTTTTTTAAAGATTGATTTTGAAATAAAGGACTTAAAATGTGGATATCATAAAACTTGAATCATAACGTGCATTGGAACGTTAATCCTATTTACGTACGTTGATAGTTAAGGTGTTTGATTAAATTTTGAATGTAACACAGTGACTCGTGCAGAAAAGATTTAAAGGGGGTACCCTTCACAGAGCCTAAACTGACCTGAACAGAAAAGTAATGAAGTAACTTGTTTAACTGTTCAAGTCACTTAAAGGAAAAAGATTTAGAAATTACAGTAAAATAATGTCTGTTGTATATATTCATTGTTTTCCTAGATTAGTGTTAGTATATTTGTTAACATTGTCATTCTAGATGACTGAGCAACAGTTATGTGAAATATTTGGACGTTATGGCCCTCTTGCCAGTGTTAAAATTATGTGGCCTCGATCAGATGAGGAGAAAGCCAGAGGAAGAAATTGTGGTTTTGTGGCTTACATGAACAGGAATGATGGGGAAAGAGCAATGAAAAATTTAAATGGTAAATCTGTTTGTGCTGGAAAAACTCTCTTAAAATATATATATATATATATATGTTTCTAGGAATGTGTAGTATATAAAAGTAAAATGAGAAACTGCTGATGAAAAAATTAGAAGCATTTTTTCTTATTTTAATGCTTTCATTGTACTTGTACTAAAATGTAAATATTATTCTGTTGCATATTTTTTCATTCCCAATGCTGTGCAGAATAAATCCTTTAACTTATAGAAAAACAAAGGAAACTGAACTTGATTTTTAAGCTTTGCCTGTTTATGTAAATGTGTGAATTCTTGTATCTCATAAAAATTAATATTTAGTAAACATTTGAATACAAGTATTTTGTGAAAAATTCTGAATGGATGACATTGGCTGTAGTGTGTTGTAAATGAGAAGAATAAATGCAGTTTGGCTGCAATGTTGTGTATCTAGGCAAGGAGATCATGAATTTTGAGATGAAACTAGGCTGGGGCAAGGCAATTCCCATCCCTCCCCACCCCATCTACATTCCTCCAGCTCTGGTGGATCTCACACTCCCACCACCTCCATCAGGTTTGCCTTTCAATGCTCAACCAGACATGAAGGATAGGGAGAGGCTGCCACCACCTGGCACTGGATATCCTGGCACACCAGAGGAAGAGGAAGAATTTCAGAAGGTAACCTGTCATCTGAAAGAGTGGGACTTTTGTAAATTTATCTTTTCTCAACCAAAATATTTTTTCAGTTATGTGTACAAGAAAATTCTGTTTGAGAAAGTTGACATTAAAAAGCTGAAGTAAGACAAAAGTCAGGTAAGGTAAATAGATAATTTCTCCCAGCATTATAGAAATAATTGTGTCAATTCTAAATCAAAGAAATTATATGATTATCATTCAAAGGAAAGTAAGAGCAAGTAGATTCTATAACAATTATAGTAACACAATCAGAAGCATTTAAGTTATAACTTTAAACACCAAAAATTAGTATATTTTTCATTAATACCAAAATTTATTAGTTTTTGTTGCTTTTTTAACAAATTTCTGATGAAACAAAACCATTAAGAAAACATTTAACTTGGTTCAATTTCACTTGTACATTAGAAGTGAGGAAATAACCACTCATTAGTCCTTCTGGGCCAGACAAAAATAAACAAAATATTATGTGGATTTAGTTCATGTGAATAATGGCTTTTAATGTTTTTCTTTCTGTAAAATAAAGATAAAATACTTCACTTCACTGGCAACAAATAATGAGGAAAAATTTTGCTAACAATAAAATTGTCCAAAGAGGTTTGAAACAATTGCTAATATTATAGCTATGCAACTTCTTAATGTTTACAGTATAGTAAGAAACCTAATGATTAAAAGTGGCATGACAGTACCTTCACCTGAGCTAAATTACTTTTTAAAAGTAACCACCACAACAACAACAACAAAATTTTGGCTTTGGTCTATTCCAAGGTTGCTTTCTGAAAGGCATTTCTCAAATTATATTGAAATATAATAGTAAAATAGTTTGAAGCAACAGATACATTAAGGTTTAGTGTGTTAACATTAGTAAAAGAAACTTTATCATAAACATTTTAATTGTGTAAATAATTCACTTAGTTTTAACAATCTTCACATTATCTGTGTTTGATGAAATATCACTGAAGGATTGCATTTATGTTGTGCTTTAAAACTTCAACAACTTCCTTTTAAATGTTTTTAAGAGATTCTAACATAGACTAGATCAGTGCTAGTAGTACCATGTTCAATATTTGGATGTGAAAAAACAAAACAAAAAAAGACTAAACTACTTGATATATCAGTTTCCATTTTGGTAAAATAACTGCTTTTTTAGTGATAGAAACAGTTTTATTTTTTTTTTAATTGTAAATCAATTTATTACCTCAGTAATATAAATATTAAAGAAAGACACTCGCAACCCGTAGAGTCTTTTGTTAAAGACAGCAGTTGAAAACAGCATTGGTTAAGTTGCAGATACTTCTAGAATAAGTAAAGTTATAAAAGGAAACTTTCAGCCTTGTCTTCTTATAGCTTATACCCATATTTATATATTTATGATGTTAGTAAAACACAATTCAAAACGTCAAGGACTAAAGTAAGAAATCTTAAAATCCGAACACTTTCAAAAGGTAGATCTTTGTCAGAAGCATGTCTACTTTTCGAAAGTGATTTTGTTATAATATTTTTTTGTCCATATATGTGTTTGTGTATATATGTTATATTTTGTTTTTAGTGTTAAATTTCATGATAGTGTTTCACTATGTGTATGGTATTAAAAAAGATGAATACTGTGCTCAATTTTGGAAGGGGGGACTAAGTTGTATAAACAAAGGATTAATTTAACCTGAACATTTTTTTTATATCAACTATGATACTTCTGTTTTATTGATAGACTCTTTTCTTTTTTTTTCATGAAATGTATGGCAGTTCTTATAAATGTTATGATGCATATAACATTTTATTCCAACCAAAATATTGGCTGATCAGTGTTGTCTGTAAAAAAATTTATAAATATGAGTGTTTCACTTGGCCAGGGATAGAAATAATCACATAAAATTACCTTCACTGGAGGGAAAGCTATCAGAAAGATTACATTCCTTCATGTAAAGTTGTATTTCCTCACAAACTGCGTTTTATTTAATCTATGCAATATCTTTAGTTTCATTTGTCATAACTAAAGGAATACAGATGGATGATGCATTCCTGATCAGGAAAGCCAACTGAAAAGATGAAATTTCTCAAGCAGAGATAAATTGCTAAGAAATACAGGAATATAATATTTCTATCCCTGTTGGCCATATTTAATTGAAGGTTCATTACTGTAATCAAAAGCAAAGCAGTGATCTGAGGGTTTGTGAAAACAAAGTTGTAGCCTTATCAACAAGTAACTGAAGAAGAGTTTAATGTTAGTAAATGAAGTACAAGAGGGATGAAGTTTAGGCCCTCTTGACTATGAATTGACTGTTGCTTTTGTATACATTGAAGAAATTTTTTTTTTGAGTTTGATTTTTTTGTCTTAGTATTTAAATAGGAGTGGCAGTAATTCCAACAAAGAAAATATTAATTGGTAACTTATAGAAAAAAAGCATTGTTCATTGAAAATATAATAATGCATGTTAAAGCAATTTATTTATTGTATAGTATGTTTAAAAGAAGTTCTGTTGGTGTTTAAAGTAGTCTTTCTAAAAATAGTAATTGCAAAATAAAACATTAATCCTTTCCCTTCAGAAGACATCCAGTTTTCACTACTGAACCACTAATATTGTTAAAAAAAATTGGTTATTACTTGCAAAATGTAATGAAGTATCATTAAACCTAAAAAATTGTGTTATTAATTAAGGCTCATTTTTCTTTAGAATTATCAGCTTATTTACGTGCACTGCACTGTAGCTTTTCTGTTTGAGTAAGGAAGTTGTTTTTTTTCTATTTGTTTTAAGATCTGTAAAATATATAGCTAAATTGTTTGTTTGTTTTTTGTTTTTTTTATACCAAGTTTTAGTTGTTTTTATTATAGAAAAGAAAGGTAGTGTTTTCTTTGTGTGCTCATACAAAACGTAGCATTTATACATCTATAAATGTAATTCAGTGTTATGGTTAAAAATTCTTCAGAGGTATACCTGAAGTGGAAAGGATTAAAAATGCTTCTGAAATTAAAAATGAAGTGTGTTTCTGTGTTACACAAAAAGTATATTTATGTGTAGTATGTTAGAATATTACTCAGTTATTCTTATTTTTATAACACTTTAATCATATGTTTTTAATTACACATGATAATAATTGTCATCTATTCTCACCTCTTGTTTGGTATCCATCGTCCTTCCTGCAGATATTAGCCAATGCAGTTGTCAAAGTGGTTATCCCCACGGAAAGGTACTGGCCTTTTTGTTCCAATTATTTTTTTCATCCATCCATATTTTAAGGGTAGGAAATAATGCTTTTCAAGGTCATCCAAGTATTTCTCAAGGGCTACTTGGGGTGGTGGAGACCAAGATACTCATATACTTTGCACATTTTAGTTGTTTGATATCTTAAATTTCATAATTCTTCTCTCTCAGTATTTATATTTATGGGTATAAATGTAATGCTGTTATTACTTTTGTTTTACACTTATGTAATGGTATCATTATTATTAATTTCAAAACACTGAAGTTTTTGTGAGCTGGATTAGTATAAGTTCATGTAGTTTGTTTTAGTTCATTATCACATGGTGTAGCAAGTTTTCCAAAGTTGTATCTGAAGACTTTAGTCACAAATGTTCACCTGAAAAGAAGTTCAAGAAATTGTGTAACTTGAAAATAATCTAATGTAACAGATTAATCACCTTTATTTGAACAATTTTTGTGTTTTAATATGTTGATGTAACACCACAGATATGAGCTATAATGCCACTGGAGATACACTTAATGGCATTCATATATTTTGTTCACAATGCATTTCTAACCATTTAACAATCATTATTTTTTACAAGAAAACTTGTAGGTAGAGAAATATAAGAAGATTTTCTAAAGTGAAATGCACATGGTTTGAGATTAAGTAATGTTGAGGCAAAGACATAATATTTTAGAGAAGGGATCTTTGGCTGTCTTCATGAGAAAGATGATCAAAGAAATTTGAAACCAGTTTGACAACTTATCTGTGAAGTTCTCTGATACAGCTTTAATGACTTTGGGCTGCTTAACTCCTTAAACCCAAGTGGACACTGTCAGTGTCCTGCCAGAAATCCTGATTTTCCATCAAACAGTGACAGCAGTTAATAACATTTATGTCTGTTTGGCTGAAAACTAACCCAAACCATTATAAATAGATAGGAAATTTTATAAGCTATTTTGATGATTATTAGGACATAATGAAAATAATTGCAGCATAATGTACAAAAAATTGTAGGTTTAAATAGTTAAATATGGTTTTGAAACCATCATATGTACACAGAAAAGGATGTTTGTCAAAATATTGTCAGTATTTTTGTTAAGTTTATTTGTTCACTTATACACGAAACTGAAAGAAAAACATCCCTTCCAGTTAGAAAAGAGTATAGTTTATTAATAACATCTGATTCAAGCAATCAATCAATGTACATAGATCAGAACTAGACAGAAGTGGTAATGAGTAGCTGTTTGAAATACATTGTTCAAACTTTATTGTGTATGATTATTACAATGCATTATTTCATCAGTTGGGCAGCATCACTGTTAACAATATTTTCAGCTGTAAACTCAATAACTTGCTGCTAAGTTCAGCCACCCAGGAGATTTAGGCTAATCTTAAATCCCTATATTAAGCTAACAATACAAAATAAACCTTATAATAGAGTAATAAACATAAAATTAAATAGTAATAGTTCAAAACAAAAGTAGATATATTAGATTATTATAATCAACTCTTGTAGTAAGTTTTACTTCTTTATGCTAATAGCCAGGTATGAACTACCACACTGTTGTAAATGTTTCACTTTGCTTGGCCAGCTTAATAGATTTAGGTAAATCCATCAACTTAGCTACAAATGTTTATTAACCTTTAGAATAATAATTTAAAAAAATTAAAATTATAGAACATGAAATAACTAATACTATTAACGAAAATAACATTAAAGAAAAGACTGGGTATAATTAGCTTAACATTTTTGCTGAAAAAGAAATACTGTCCTTGAAGTCTGCTAAAATACAAGAAATACTATCTACTATCATAATAACAACTTTGCTCTCAGAGTATGGGCAAAACTTGTGTAACAGCCACTTGTTTCACCACTAGGGATATTCTTTGTAATGGCCAAGATCATGAACAGTTGTCTGTGGTCCAAGTGTTACTGCAGGAGACTTTGTGCTGTGCATTTATGTCTTCAGGCAGTCTTCCCTATTCACGTATTTTCTAAGGTCTATTATCTACACAGAAGATTTCTTCCGAAAATCCCTTTGAAGAGTCCAAAGGTTTATGTCGGATGTTAGTAAATAGTAGATCATGAATTGTTATTGATACTTTAATCCAATGAAGGAACTGGCCTGTTGACTTAAACGTGTAACTGGGTCTTTTGTCTTGATGGGACCATAACATACTAACCTCCAGTGTATAAAAGGCTTTATTTATGTTCAGTATCATGCAATCAGTATATGTTAGCTTGATTGAATGCAGAATTCGCATTGGCTTTTTTCTCACCTCTTCAGATGTTTGATTTACTCTTACAGCTTTATCCTGAAACTACCATAAATCTTGTAGGTAAGCTTTCATGGTATGATCTGTACTATATTTATAACACTGATTCACCAGTAGGATAACAATAAACAACTTGGACTTTAAGTAGATGTGTGCTTTATCCTCGGTTTCCACAGATCTGAGAAACTATGAAAAGTATTGGAATGTTTAATTTTTGCTCTCCCACAAGTTTCATTTCAGTGCTGTAAAACTGAGAAAATTAATAATAATAAAAATCATTGCAGCTGTGAATGAATAATGATTAAATAGAAAGTGATGATTCAGATGTTTATTGGCACTTCACCTGCCTTTATCAATTCTATATTAGTTGTTCAATTAGTGAGTAAACACACAGAAAACTGACTCATCTTCCAAAATAATACACTTAATTTCTATTAGTTAAAATGAGCAAATATTACAGTTAGTTTATTTGTTGTTTTTTTTTCAAAATCTGGGTGAATTCAACAATTTTCTGGTCTCTTCTTTGATTGCATTAGTCAGAGTGGGACAACCCATTTAAATTCTCTTGTTATTTCTGCTTTATAGTCACTACTTGGTTTAATAGAATATGTTATTTTTGCTGTTTTATTATTACATCCATAAAAGCTCTGTGTAAATGTAAATATCTTGTTGTTTGAAAGAAAAAAATGCACAATTAAAAATTAATGCTCTTACTACACTTGTTAAAGATTGCATGCCAAAATATTTTAGAAAGTTATTTTCAAAATTTTATTGAATGACTTTGCTTATGTTGATGGAGCTGACATCATGATATAGTTTATTATAGCAATTTTAATATTATATACATTTTGTTGTTTTTTTTATTTGAAAGGAAATATAAAGACAAAAATACTAAATACAGATTTTTGTCTGTGTCACATAAGTCATCCTATTGTCTTATTACTTGTTTTATATTTTATTATGGCTACAGTACAACATGTGAATTGGGTAACGAATTAGAAACTACAATTTGAGATATGGACAAGCTAGAGTGTAGAACAAGAAATTTCCAATTTTCTAATTTGCTGGTATGTCAATACATTTAACAAACCAACTAGAGTGGCACCTCCCACCATTCCATTCTTTTGAAACCTGTTGTCCCACCAAATGCATGTTTATAATCATCAGAAAGAGAGCATTCTATTCTATATAAATTTTACAGTCAGTTGTAAATAGCTTGAAGGAGAAAGTTATAATTTTGCTACAACTGTTTAAGTGGGAGGACTAAGATGTTGCTTTGAATAAATTTTTTTTTTGTAACTTGTATATATGTAAAAACAGCTGGTATTGGTAGAGAAAGTACTATGTAGAGGAGCGAACAACATTTCGACCTTTTACGATCATATAGTTCATTTAGAAACCCAGATACATTACAGGGATTTTTATGTATAGTAATAAAGCAACATGATATATTTTATGTTCTAAGATGCATATTTGAAGGTCTCTCCACCTTCCACTTGGTAAAATAAATGAGGCTTATGGCTAGGCTTAGTATGTACAACACGAGCACTAAGCAATTTTGTTATGCTAAGTACTCAGAATCATTATTTTTAAGTTTTTTTTTATTTATTGGTCTATGTTTTAAGGAATATAACTAAAAGTTAAGCATTTTTAAGTAAATATTAATATGCATGTGTGTGCATGTACATGGAAACATACACACGAAATGTATGGTGACCACAGTGTATCTGTATTATACAAAATACTGGTATTGTAGTTACATATTTGTACTTTGTAGGCCTATATGTATGTATGTGTGTGTGTGTGTAGATATATATTATGTCTACTGGATTTGTGTTATTCTTCTGTCCAAGTTGTCTTAAAATAAAAGCAAATTATGCAGCATTAAAAACTTGTTAACTTAAAGTTTTATTCACAACGTTTTAGAAAGGTACAACATTTTACAAAAGTTGGGTTGGTACAGACTCTGACACACAAAGGATGTGTACAAATGTTGAAATGTGATAAAAGAAACAACCAGAAGGAAAGGAGCAAGAATGGAAGAACTTCCAGAAAACGTGTTGTAGGAAAAGGAAAATATATCATTCATTACAAATTTATATAGATGTGTGTTTTAGTATAAACACTTTATAACACTGTAAAAGGTTTAATTATGATTCCATGTATAAAATTATAAATTGATTTTGACAAACATCACCACTGCAGATAGATTTTAGAAGAAGGACTGTGATAGGTCTAACCTTAAAAGTTTATCATAATTAGGGTCAGTTCTAGCAATTAGAATTTTATTGACGTGTAAGCAGATATGGATAGCTAAAAACTTGTCCCTAGAGAAGATGTTTAGAAGCCAAGGAGTGTGAAAAGGAAGATAGGTAGATGGACCAGTAGTCAGAAAGAGAATGATTAGTCTAATTAAGACTATGGAATTTAAGACTGAAGTATATTAAAATCTCTTCAAGAATACCATCAGTTCATTTTAGTTTTTTTCTTGGAGGTTTTCCATCCTACTATTGATGTTGTATGTATTGACTTATTTCATTAACAATGGGATGCAGTTTTCACAGTGAATAAAAATTTAAAAAAATCAATGATTTTCTGAAGGAGTGATCTGTTAGGACACAGGTTCACATCTGTTAAATAGAGGTACTTCCCCCTAGTGATCTGTGCCAAGATTTAACTATTGTCACAACTGAGAAGGAACATTCCTAGTGCACACTGTAGAGAGCTACAACGGTGAAGACTACCTCTTTTCTGTGTTGATGTTGTAACTCGTCTTGATGCACCTGGCATGGGCGATTCTGAAACACCCTCATCCGATAAAGACCTTTCACCAGCTACTTCCTGAACTATCTATAAGACAGAGTGAAGAAGAACTGATTTTAGATTTTGTAATTATCTTGTTTTATGGACAGATTTTGTCAGAAGCATTGTATCAGAACCATCAATTTCAGATGCTTCTGACAAAATGCCTTATTTATCAGATGAGAATGATACATTGTGTAGCTTTGTGCCTATTAAATTCCATTTCTAGAAGAAAAAAAAAAAAGTATTTGTTTATTACATATATTCTCTGTTGTTTATCATTGAATATGTGTATTCTTTGATGTGTACATTTGTTTTATGTTTTCAAATATTCTGTGATATGTACCATTGTTTTGAAAAACAGCACTTGTTATGCTAAAATACAGAAACAGCTAACAACTGTATACTAAAACTGTAGGACAAATATTGCACATGTTTCATAACTAATAATTACTTCTAGATAAGAGGAGTCTTTATGCCAAATGTTTTCACTCGGTAACTGGGCTAGCTATTCTGCTGTACTTTACCTGCAAGAACTAGAGTGCATGAAGAAGACTAAATCAGAATGGTTGAAAGGGAGACTAGATTAGAGTGCCTGTGAATTCAAAACTGAAACTTGTTTGAATGTTTGCACAACTTAAACTGGAACCTGAGTACTTATTGGTTGATGAATAAGTGTGCTGAATGAGAAATAGAATTTTTTTTTTTTTTTTATAAGCATTTGCATAAATAACATCTTTGTACATCTGTACCACTAAATTCCAAACACCCGAGAAGGATGACCAATACTCAGAAGACCTGCCATGTTTGTTGGATTGAATTGGAATCATATAACAGACATTTTCACTGATTGAAAATGCAATATTATTATTCTGAAGAATTCTCATTGCAAAACTGTAGGATACATAAGCCAATAAATCCCACATTATCTAGGAGCTAGGAGCAAGTCAGTATATTTACTCACATGTGCTTTGTTGCTTCTAATAGTATTGTATTATAGTGTTGTTTAAACACTGACAGCAAAGGCAGTGATGTATAAGCTTTATTTTCAGCAGATTTCTACTTCAGTTGTCGACAGTAAAATAAATACAGGAAATAAGTGTGAAAAGTTTAGCAGTTGAAACTCTCAGGATAAGCACTTTGAAACTTTGTGATCAGTTTAAAAAAATATATAGCTGTTCACTTTGTTTCTCATTTTGCAACTTTTCATTTTACATTGTTGATTTGCCTACTGGCTGAAGAACAAAATATATTATTAGGGTAATAACAGAAAAAATATAAAGTTTTACTGAAAAAAAGTTTCAAATTTAATTTTAAGGTTTTAGAAGCTACTTAAATGAAATTCAACATTTTTGAATCAAAGAAAAATACTTTTAGCCTAAACGTGAAAATCACTTTGCACTCAGTCTATTATAAAAGCAGCTTGATATTTTCATGGATAAATCTTCAGTGATAATACTTTATTAACAAAACTGATTTTTCTGTGTACAAAAGACTTGTAATGATTACTGAAAATCTGCCAAATTTTGTAAAGATGCATATACTGTATTAAAAGTTCTTTATGGAAACTAATAAGTATTCTGCAATGGAGCTAAGTGCTAGCTAATCACTTTTGCAGTTCATTGGGTAGTTTCATTGTGAAAGTTTTGTAGCTGACAATTTATTGTTTTCTTCAACTCATAACTGCTAAAGTTACCATCCACTATCTTTGGTTTTAGCCTGTTGAGGTAAAGAATCTGTCCGTGACATTGGTTGGTTATCTGTCAATGCACATTAAATTTGAGCCTTTGTTCATTAGCTAACATTTCATCATTCTGACCAGTACTTAGTCTCCTTGTTGTTGTTTTTTGTGTACTTTGGGAAAACTGAAATTTCTCTTTTTTTAATTAAAAGTTAACTGTTTTTAAACTACTTTTATGTGTTTTATTGATTTATAAAAACTGTTGGTGTAGAATCAATTTGCTTTCCTCTTTTTATTATTACTTATTAGTTTGGTTAACACTTACAGTTTTAAATATCTTTAATACAAAAAGGTTATGATTGTCTTGCAAAATAAGGATAAAATGTTAAAATTTTTGGAAGACTTGCTGGATTATTGAAACATAATTGTTTAAAAGTTCAAATGAAAGTTGGACTACATGCTATAGCCTTTTGTGTTTAACTGAACAGACTGATATAAAAGAAGTGATAGTAATGCATGAAGTGTTAGAATACTCTAAAGATCAATATTTTTCAATGAATAATTTTAAAAAAATTATTCAAAGACCAATTCTAATGCCCTCCAATGACAGTGGTATGTCTGTGGATTTGCATAGCTTGAAGTTAGGTTTTGATACCCATAGTGGGCAGAGCAAAGATAGTCTATCGTGCAGCTTTGTGCTTAATGCTAAACAAACAAACCAATTCTAAAGTAGACACTTTACACTCATTTGGTTAATAAAATTCCAAGTTCCTTTGTGGACCCATTAGGAACTGTTCTCATTCCAGGAACCCAACATTTTGGTTACTATGTTCACTCAGTTAACAGTATGATTCCATTTGTCACAGGCCAGATGCTACTTACATAGCTTTGAAAGTAGTTGGTTTTCCATCTGGTCTTGTACTTTGAAAGAAACTTCTGTACATAGCTGTTTTGTCTCTCTTTTGTTTTTTTCTATTTATAGGCCACAGGATATTATCTTCATTTTTATGACCCAAACCCATTGTTTCACTTGTATGGATATTTATTAAGTTCATATGGAGTGTCTTGTTTATAGTTAATTCCAAAGGAAGTTCCTACTTTAGCCTCAATGAATTGCTATACTCGGGGATTATTTCAGGTGGTAAGGAGTTTAACTGTCTTCTTTGTGTGTGATTGGTAGTCTTTTTTTTTCTTCTTTTAAAATTTTGCATTGTTTTACAAAACTTATTTAACTGAGGGAGAGGAGAATTAATAACAGAAAGTCCTGTAATGTAGTCCCCTTCCTCCCCCACAAAAATCAATTTTAAGCAACCACTGCAGTTGCAGTCAGCATGCTTCAACTAAAATGGTACAAGAGAAATAAAGGTTTTTGCTTGTGTAGACAAAGGCCATAGTGATTGGATGTGAATATGCAAACTGGTATCATAAGTCATGAATGACCATCTGTGATACAGGAGACAGATGTTTTTGCATTTGTCCGTTTCATGTATCCTCCTCCTCCCTCCAATAGCGCAGTGATAAGTATGTAGTATATGATGTTGAAAACATAATTCATTATGTTGCTTTGGGCTCAATAATGATCAAGCCAAAAACCTTTGTGTGTACATAATTTTACTAAGAGTTCTCTTATTGTATGCTTAATGACAAAGCCTCATAGTAATAGTAATTTTATTCTTTCAATAAATTCAGCAACACAAATACAAGATGAGAATTTTGTTTTTACAAATAGAAGAAAAGTAACTAAGTTGATTGGGTTAGTAGTTGCGCTTGCGTTTTGCCTTTTACACAGAACCTCAAAAATAAATGAACTGAAATACTGTTGTTTTTTTTTGTTTTACTTTTCATCATACCTTATGATTTTATATACTTTTCATGTTTTAGATGTATTTATTTTCAAGTACATTTTTTGTTCATGTGTATGGAAGTGTGCAAAGTACATGGTTATCTAGGATCTTATCCACTTGTATGATTAAGTTTGTATGAAAAACTGTTTTGGCTATCTGTGCATCCCATAATCTTACCTGAATGAAGACTAGAGGAGGACGTGAAGTGAACATCTGAAAGATAGTGCATCTCTGAAGAATGGAGACATGCCAAGGAAGAGGTTGTTTAGAGTTCTACTGCAAGATGACATTGGCTGAGAAGAGCACAATATTGTGAAAAGAATATGAATGATCAACCAGAAATGTTAAACATGTTATTAGTATACCTTCTTTATATAACAAGCTTTGTACTTTAATATGTTTTTTTTCTTTTTTGTTTTAAATCAAAATTCTGCATTCTCATCTCTATAAAGTTGAGATGTCTAAATCATAAAGGTTTTCTACTTTTGTGGAAAAAAATTGGTTACAAGTATGCTATTTGTAGTCAATCTCTTTTAGTTTTTTTTTAAATTATTAGTTCAAAATCTGAAATAATTTACACAAATTTTGACTTTAAGTAATTTAATGGATTTGATAAGCTTGACTGGATGTTACAAAGCTCTTGTTAAACTTTCTATTTATTGAAAAATGTTGACAAAATTGAACATTGCTTTTATTTAGAAATGAGATCCAGTTAATAATTTGACATCTGTAACTTTTTTTTTCTTTGCTGTTGTTGCAGAAGTTAATGATACAAAACCACATTACTTTAAAATGACCTCAGGCATAAATGAGAATGAAGGTTATAGTAATTAATTTAGTTGTAATTAACAAATTATTTTTTATTACTTATCCCTCATCTAACACTGTCAGTTTAGGCCATAGGATTATTTATGCCAGTCCTGTTTTAAACTATTTTTACATATATAGCTAGATAACATTAATTTAACCATTAAAGTTGAGTTATGATTTCAAGTGTACCATAATGATTTTTAATCCTGTATTCACATCAATAAGTATTTTTCAGTTTTATTAACTTTTCTAGTTGGCAAGTCTTGACATAATAGCATCATGTTTGACATTTTGAAAATGCTTAATTAACTTTAGAAGAATTACCAAAACCTGCACCATACTTTATTTGAAAATGTTAAGGTTCTTAGCTAAGTAAACCTGTTCAAAGAATATTCTAACAACCTGACAATAATGCAGGAAACATTAAGCACTTGAAACAGTTTAGCACAAGCTGAAGTGGACAGACATATAACACAACAATTAATAACATCATTTATATAATTTTTATCTAGTCTTTGTTTTTACTCTTATGTTCACATGCTCTTTATTGAGTGTTCAGCCACTTTTAGTGGTATATTATACAAATAAAATTCAAATATTCTTAACAGCATGGTTAAGGCACTTGACTCTCAATCCAAGGGTCGTGGGTTCAATTCCTCATCATACCAAACTTTCTTGCCCTTTCAGCCATGTGGGCATTATAATGTTAGGGTCAATCCCACTATTCATTGGTAAAAGAGTAGCCCAAGAGTTGGTGGTGGGTGGTGATGACTAGCTGCCTTCCCTCTAGTCTTACACTACTAAGTTAGGGATGGCTAGTGTAGATAGCCCTTATGTAGCTTTATGTGAAATTCAAACCAAACCAAAACAAACTAAGAGCACAAGTTAAAGATGTTTTTATAAAGGTAGTACTACCTATCAATGTGTACAGTCTTGTTCAGGAAGGTGTAGCAATCTACACTGAGAACAAATTAGCTGTAACATATCTCAAATTTACAAGCAGAATAATATGTAAAGTAGATTGTTACATCTATGGTAGAGCCTGGTACAGCCAGGTGGGTAGGACGCTTGACTCGTAATCTGAGGGTTGCGGGTTCGAACCCCCGTCACACCAAAGATGCTCACCCTTTGAGCCATGGGGGCATTATAATATGATAGTCAATTCCACTGTTTGGTGGTAAAAGAGTAGCCCAAGAGTTGGTGGTGGGTGGTGGTCTAGTCTAGCACTAATAAATTAGGGGCAGATAGCACTCGTGTAGCTTTGCTAGAAATTTAAAAAACAAACAAAAACTTCATAGTAGAAATATATGTAATATTACATAAGCGTTATAAAGAGATTGGCTTAGAATTAAATATAACTTAAAATTAAATATGAAAGTGTATAGTTCTAAATTATTCATGTTTTCATTTATGTTGATTGATTCTTGATTTAGCAGTAGGGTTTAATGTGTATGATAATTTTAGAGGTAAAACATTAAAATGTGTAAAATATTTTCTTGTTTTTTGTTATTTTTTCACAATGTTGATACAACTTTAAACATCTTATGTTTCATATATGTTATTAGATAATAAAAAATATTAAGTTAGAGTCTTATCTAATGCAATAAACATTCTTGACACTTCTAATAGTTTCAAGTAGTTAAATGTTAAGTAACATTGTAATACTTTTGAGATTAACTTTTATTATGTGTGCATGTGCTCTAAAGCTTATTTATGGAAAAGTTAAGGTATGTTTAGACTCAAATGGTAAAACTTTAAACTGGAGAAACAATGTTGTCTCATTCACTGTTTTATTAGTGTAAAAGTATGGCTTTTGTATCTGTTTTTGTTAGGCAGAGTTTTTCATAGATTGGACAGTAGTGAAACAGTTTAAAGATATTAACTTAGTAATATTACAAATATGAAGCATTATATTTTTTTAAAATTTTAAGATATGTAGTTTGTTAAGAATAATTAGAATTTAATATATGGTTGCTTTACTTTATGTGGAATAAATACATTCAGTTTAGGAATATCAAATTATCAGTGCAATTTTTAATGTCTGTTCAGATTTTTAAATAAGTGTCAGAGAAGTAGTGTTAATTTTATTTAGTTGATTATGCATTCTGATTGTCTGTATGTCAGCTGTTATTAACCATAATTAAAGAATAATTATTATTCATTTTCTGGGTTATACTAATACAATATATTTTTAACAACTGTTATGTGCAACATGAATTTTTTTGTTCAGGTTTCTCTGTGTTACACTGTGCAACATGAAGTTTTTTGTTCAGGTTTCTCTGTGTTACACTGTGCAACATGAAGTTTTTTGTTCAGGTTTCACCGTGTTACACTGTGCAACATGAAGTTTTTTGTTCAGGTTTCTCTGTGTTACACTGTGCAACGTGAAGTTTTTTGTTCAGGTTTCTCTGTGTTACACAAATTCAAGATTTACTTTTCTTTTGACCTTTCTTCTTTTTCTTTTTAAGACTTTTTATATATTTTGCATTGCAATGCCCCATTATCATTTAGGTCACAAAACAAATATTTAGACAGATTTTGTTTTTCCAAAAATGATGAAATGGCAAATGAAACTTTTTTTTATGTTAACAGAACAAATGTATTTGTACTTTAAAAAATATCACTTTAAAGGTTATTAAAACATTTATCCCACCCCTTAAATCTATGAAAATGTCACCTGTTTGCTTTTCCAAACTGTAAATACAATGAATTTTGTAAAACATGGACTATATTCAAGTCTAAGCAATGGAGATTTCTGGACTTAGAAGAAAAGAAAAAAAGATGTTAAACCTGGAGTTGCTATGTTTTTTCAAACAATTTATTTTTTTACTAGGGTTATGTGGTTTTTCGTAGTTGTATTTATTAAGTCTTTCTCTGTACATGTAACAAGTTATTATGTAAGAAAAGTAAAAATTCTAATTTGTTTTTCCATGCAGTTAGTTAGGTATAAATTGTTTGCTAAGACTAGAAAGATAAGTGAATCTTTAAGGTACTACTTTTTTATTCATTGTGTCAGTAAGCTACTCTGATTCTTATAAAATTAAAAATTTCATTTTATTTGTTGTACATTTTTCTTTGGCTTCAGTCTGTCTGAAGGAGAAAAGTTTATATTAATTGTTTGTGCTAACACTGTGATAAACTCTTCTCTTTTGTAATGAAGTCCATTGTGTATTGCTAATTGTTTAATTTAATTTCTTGGCCCTGTAAGTTTGAAGACTTACTTTCTAAGTTAAAGTACAACTTTGAAACTTTTGTTTTTAAGCTAGAAATCTACTATTAATCTGACACAGAAATAGGGAGTTTGTGAGTGGTTTTAGAGTTGCTTGAACTGTTACTATATTATTTCATTTGATTAGGATTGGTTAAGTTAAAGTGAGTGCTAATTAGTGTCGTATAGCATGATATAAAGAAGAGTTGTAGTGTTGTTACCACCCTGTCATATGGAGACACCAGATGACGGGGAGAAATGGTAGCATAATGAATCCTTGTTTGCAGGAACCTGCTGTGTCTGATCCATCGTATGATTGAATTTGTCGTCCGTGAGGGACCCATGTTTGAAGCAATGATTATGAACAGAGAAATCCACAACCCCATGTTCAGGTATGTTTTACAAACTGGCTGAGATTGCTCAGTGTGAAAAGACATTTACATTTGCATGGAGAGTTATATTTATTTATGCGGGTTTAAATGATAATTTAGTGACAAGCATAGATCCTTTCACTTATGTGAATGACAAAAGACACTAGCCAAATATTCATGAAAAGGAGTCCATTTTTCCAGGCAATGCATTTTAGCACCCATACTTTTTATGGTGAGTCATGTCGTGTGTGTGTGTGTTTCTACAATGCTTTGGAAGAAAATGTTCTATTAAAAAATGGTCCTACAGTTTTACATCCCAATATGATATTCAAGGTTTTTTTAATCCTTCAAGTAAAAAGATGACTAGTGAGTAGAAGCCTTGGTAATTTTAATACTCATTCCAGAAAGAAATGTCTAGTGTTATGTCTCCTTTTCTAGTGGAATGTGATTCATTCTTCTTTCTTTCTGGTACACCACATGTTTAACAGTTTTTTTGTTTTTCGAGAAGAGAGAAAAATTATTTTTCATTGTGAAAGAATCTACCATTGTGGCTTTTGTGGTTTTGAACTTGTGCTTTGATGTAGCTAGTTTTGTTATACAAGAAGTAACTATCTGAATGAACAGGGTGTATTGTTTCTCTTGTTTGTTATGATACAACTCAAAAACACTTTTAGGTTCAGCACAACCAGGTGTTAAGACACTTGACTTGCAATTTGAGGACCATCGGTTTAAATCCCTCTCCCAAGAAACATTTTTTTCCCTTTCAGCCATGGGGAAATCAGAAATGCCAACCATTACGATTTGAGCGTAACCATTACGATTTTGGTGTATACATTATGACTATATGCTCATACAGACAAATATTATGACTTTCTTGTTGCAACTCCCAAATTATTATATATTATATAGGCCTATACAATAAAGTGATAAATTGTTTCCCCAGGTCTTGAAAGGGGTGAAAAGAAAATTTCTAGTGATACAAATAAATTTTGATAATAAATAAAGGACATAGTCCAAATGGCTATGTGCGATAATCAAATTTGTGCTTGAAATAATAAAAAAAATATTTGTATCTCTGACGTCTACCAATAGTTTGAGTGCAGTACTTCTCCATACTGGGTACGTGGAGAAATCCATAGTTACATCATCAGTTCTTGTCAGCCAATCAGCACTCGCGTAGATAGGTATTTCTCATTTCTAAGCAGCATAGAAACACCAATGCGATCGTTCACAATATGGAAAAAAAAGAGGCCACATTCACCAGATTGTGTTGTTTCTGGCAAATCTAAAAGGACTAAAACTGTGAATCAAAAATTTAGGAAAGAGTATAGTGCAAAATATCTGGTCATTATATCAAAAGTCAGTGACAGTCATGCATTTTGTACAGTTTGTAATATTGATTTTTCTGCAGTGTATGGTGGGATAAACGATTATTCCAAACATACAAAATCAGTATCTCACCAACAAAGGCTGAGGCAAAGACAAAAACTATGCAAATAACGACATTTATGAGTAAGAATTCAGAATATGAAAAAGAATTTCAAAAGAATGTTTTAAAAATTTATTTATTAAATACACAAAACAGTTATAAATGAGCAATCTATAGCAGTAATAAATACTAATAGTTATAATAATTTAATAATAAACAGCTTAGAGACATTGGTCAGGCCTAGTAACTGCAAATGATAAAGGGCTCTGTCTATAATCATTACACTCAGTCATTTGAAATAGTTGGCATCTCTGGGAAATTATAATATAACAGTCAATACCATTATTTGTTGGTAAAAGAATAGCCCAAGAGTTGGCAGTGGGTGGTGATTGACTAGCTGTATTCTTTCTTGTCCTTCATTGTTAAATTAGGGACAGCTTGCACGGATAGCCCTCATGTAACTTTGCACAGAATTCAAAAAACAGACAAACAACACTCTTAGAATAAAGATTGAACAATTACTTTATTTCTCAGTACTGTTTCTTACAAAATTGTATTGATCTTTTCCAATATCTCTTCTATTTTTTTATCCCACATGTAACAGATAAAATTCACCAAATAAATATTAAGAAAGAAATCTAGCTAAACCACTTATTTTAACATTAAAATTCTTTCACTTTTAGTTTTTGAAAGAAATTATGTTCATAACAAAGAATTTCCTTGTTATGTTCACTGCCAAATACACTGCATTATATGAAACAGTGCACCTTTTGATTTTCTTCTCAACAGCCTCATTGGCACTCTTGTTTATCTTCATTATTTGTTTATTTCTCATACAACAGAAGTTCAGCTAGGAAGGGATGGTCCATCTTGAGCATTGCCAGAGATTTTCAAGTAGCTGTGTTGCTTTATAATTTTAGAGAATTGAAAAACGTTTTGCTTATGTGGATGTTCTTTAGTAACAGCAGTTTTAATGGCTTTGCCCACGTACCTTTATTGAGCATTTTGTTATATTGTTATAATTTAGCCAGTAAGGTATATTGATCTTTCTGGCTTTAACACCCAGTGTACAAGTCAGAGAGACACTTTTGGTGGGCTGATGCCCAAACACATTTTTTCAGTACTAGCTGAAATTGCACTAGATTCCAGACTATGAGGAAGAAAAACCCATAAATCAATTCAGAATTCTACAAAATATATGGTTGTAGTCATATATCTTGCAAAATACAAGATCTGGTTTCTTGGCTCTGTTAAGCCATTTCATCAGTAGTTGTAGTCAAAACACAATAGCAGTATCTCTGGCATGGCATGCAGTGGAATATACAACAGTTAGTGGTTTTATTTCAGTTTCAAACCAGTTATGATCTAATATTCGTGAGTGTTTTTTATTTGACTAATCATGGTTCTCCAACACGAATGCTTCTGACATTTTGTGAAAGAGGAACAGTCTGTTCATCCCTATAAACTGAATTTTCATGGCCAAACACTATTTGAGAGGTGATATCTTTTGACAGTAAAATGTGCTTTTTTATACATAGATTAACAGATCAAGCCCTTTATCAGAGTACTTTGTTTTTAAATTCTAATGTGTAATCTGGAAACTCTGTAGCCCACTCAGTTACCCAAACTCAGTTAATTAATACTGTTGTCTGTTGTCAGAATAATGAAGCATTCTTGAGTTATAGCTCTTTTTTTTTTGGAACTTTTACATCCAAGCATATTCTTTTTTATTTACATTATTGTGTTTTAGCAATGGAAAAATTAGGGAAATCTATGAAGCAGAGCCTTTTTCCATAAAGTAATTTTTTAAGAATTAATCTTGTATTTTCTATGGCATATGTACTAAGAGAAAATGAATTATTCTTTTTGGTTCCTGTTCTACACTAATTGTTATATTTTTTCTGGTTTTACAGAGTCAGGTTCCTTACACTGTCTGTAACTTGTTGGCAATAAAATTTGAACAATAAATAGCACACAATCCACTTGTTTTAAAATAATATATATTTGCAACAAGTCAAACATATACATAAAAACTTTATATAATAGGATATTACAGGTGTATCTAATACTCTAGGTAATTATAATTATCTCTCTGTTTTGTCAAAACTCCACACAGATTGATTCAATTACTCTAGAATCCAATTGACAAAATAGTTTTTTTTAGTATTCTGTTTCTTACTATACATTCTGCAATATATTTGATTATGTTACTCTGTGGGTTCCCATGATTATATCCAGAACTTCAAATAATTGCCTCCTTTTCATCAAAGTCCACACAGACAGGTTCAATTACTTTAGAATACAGTTTGACAAAACAAATTATACTTCTTATCTATTTAAACTGTGAAATTCACTTTAAACTATTGCTTGTTATGGATAAACTAAGAGTCATGCATTCTAACCTCAATCTCTAACTTAACTTTTGCTACGTAACTTGCACACATTGTCCAGCTGAGGCCTAGGGCTTTCTACAAACTGACATGTTATAATGTAACAATATTCACTTGGGGCAAGGTGAAGATACAGAAAGTTAAGTAATGTGAACCACACACAAAAAATGTGACGTTTACCGAGTATGTAAGAAAATTTATCACAACTACTGCCTTTTAAAATAATTACTTTTAACTTTTTGTGAAAACTAAATAATCATTAAATGTTAGATCACTAAATAATAACTTACAATAAACAGCCTTGTATATCCAACATCATTTCTTTGATGTGAAAATTGACTTGATCACCATTCAATTTGCCAGTGCTGTTAATAAGTTGTTTGTATGTTTACATTTTCAATTAAAAATGGTGGCATATTAATAACTTTGATAATCTTCATGATATCAACATTATTTGCTGTTTTATTACTAAGCAATGACACTTTTTTTTCTTCTGAAGCTATATATAATTTTACAGTTGTAAATTTGTATTTAGAACCAGTAGTGATTTCAAACATTTGCTATAACTACTAGGGTTTTTTAGATCCATGTGCTTAAATCTTGGATTTCTTGTTCTGAGTAGTAGATTATTTGACATTTAACTGTACATATATTCATGTAAGATGTTTACACTTGGCTATCTGTCAACCATGATTTTCACATTGATTAAGCTCAGCCTTATGTAAAGTTGTTCTCCATCATCCATTTCATCCTCTGTGCCAACCCCATTGGGTTCATGTGTAACAGTAACTTCTAGAACATTCATTTTTTTTGTGTAATTGCTGTTTTATTGGGGATTCTTCTATTTTCTTTATTTTAACAAGTTTCTAATACAGGAATGCTTGAACAAAATGAATATGCATACTACAGTTATGTTCCCCCAAAGGGGAAGTTGGTCTCCATGGTTGCAACATATGTTTGTGACTTAATCTTTTGATGTTTGCTTCACTGTGAATTAATTATTTTATGTTGGTCTTGTGTCTCCTTTCTCTTGCTCTATTTAGCTGCTTATTCTAAAACCTTCATATGTTTTCAGCAGCATCTGCTTATGCTTGGGACATTTTCCAAGGTTACTTAATTTTCCAGTGTTCAGTTTTATTGTCAGGGCATGACATTTATATTTGGGTAATGATGTTTCATGTTAGTGTCCTTATTTCACTATCCATATTACTAAATTTAGAAGTAGTTGTTAGGTTTCTAAATCTAGTTTGCTAGGCATTGATAGTCCATCCTCTCCTTGACAGCAATGTTTAAACACACACACTTTGTATTCAGTTCATTCTTGGTGCAGAATAATCAGTCAGAAACTTTACTACTTTACTAGCATTAGATAATGATTCAAATATAAACTGCACTGCCAACATAATTCTATAAAATACTGTTTTCTATTTTTGTGTTCCAAACTAAAACCTAGCAACTACTTGTGAATTTAGTGTTCCAGATAATGAAATTAGTTGGCTAATAGTATAAAACACATAATCACCAAGAAGTAAAAGTGATCTTTTGAGAGCTAACTGAACACTGGAAGGTGTATTGGATCTTGCAAAAGAGCTGGATACGTCAGATTGTGAAATTGCTGTTAACACTTTTTTCCATCTTGTTTCAAAGTCATTTTTGAAAGTTGTATTAATAAATTAGAAAACTCATGGAAAGTGTTCATTGTATTTTACATTAAATAGAAGCTGTTATCAGAGACAATATATTTGAGGCTGCACCACTCAATTAAGAATGTAGCATCTTTGTCACAGATGAGAAGACATGCACTTGATGCTCAGGTTTGGTTCTGACAGAAATACTTCATTGATGTTGCGAGTTGTACTTAGTTATGCCTTGAGAGCAACAGTCTTTTTTTCTTGCAGGACAAAACATAATAAATGAGAACAGTGTGATGTAGAGATTTATTTATGTCAATACACAAGTAAAATAATATCAAAAGGCTTAATTTATTTCATATGTATTTCTCATGCATGTGTTTATGAATATGCTGGCATGTAACCTGTCAAAAATGATGAGACAAGTACTCCCACCCCCCATAGTGTATATCCTAACCTCACATTTCACAGCTAACTAAAATAAATAAATTTGGGGAAATTAAGCTTCACCAACAAAGAGGCAGAAAAGTGCAGTCAAGGCAGTCAAACATTGGTAAGTTCCTTTGTGAGACAATCAGAATTAAGATAATTCATGAAATGAATTTGTGGTATATTAATAGAATAATTATTGATTAAAATTAGTTAAATTAGCAACTTCTAATGTATAGCAGAGACAGTATTGTTTGTTAATACTACATTCCAACAATAGCTTTTATGTCATGTTGCTTAGCAACAAAAGTATAACCTTTTATTGCTAGTCTTTGTACTGAAAGTATAAAATGAAATGTACAGATAACAAAATTGGAAAAATATTTGTTTATTAAAAAGGTTTGTTTGTTATTCAAAACATTGATAATATTACAAAAAATAGCTTAATTCAGAAATAATTTAAGTTCAAAATTGAATCAATATTTTTAACTTTCATTATAACATTTATGCACCATGTTCTAGGCTAGGTGATCCAACACTATGTCTCTATTATCAATGCTTACAAGGTTTCACAACATCCCTCCAGCCTCCTTTCACCCCTCTCACTAAAATTGTAATGGGCAGACAGTTATCAAACTATTCCCGATAAATGTATTTTGGCTTTTATAACTTCTATTTCAAGAAATCGGGCATGGTGTGATGTGACACACACTGGCTTTTTTATATAGAGGTTAGATATGTGTATATGAGATGTATAGTGAAAAATGTGTTTGGAAGTTTTGACTGTATCAGTGGTATATACATAGTATCAAATTGTCATTCCTGTTATTCTCTGACTGTAGGTTCCTGTTTGTGAACCAGAGTCCAGCACATGTTTACTACCGCTGGAGACTCTACTCAATTCTTCAGGTATGCAAAGAATTCTCAGTACCTTATACCATAACTTCCATTTGTTTGGAAAGGTGACTGATTGTTAAATCACTTTTAACATCCTATTTATGTATTCCTCCATTTGAAAAATTAACCTAGTTTAAGTAACTTGACAAAATATGTAGTAATGAAGATGGTTAGTTTACAAATATCAAATTTTCAGTAAATAAACAAGGATGTTAGATAAGTAGTATAATTTTATTATTTCAAAACCTATGATTTTTCTGAATATTTGTATCTCATTAAACATATTGGTATGTTTAATTATCTTGCAAGCTCTAGAGCTTGAATAAAGAGAGTTTATATTATAAACTGTATCCAGCTGTTCTTCACCTAACAGTGATGTGTAGAAAGAACAGACAATTTCAGTTTAACTGATATCGATCAATCATTATTAATGTGACGTCCACAAAAAGAGGTCACCAGAAACATATATAATGAGGTTGCTACCTGGAAAAACAAATAATCAGTTAATTTTTCCATATTTTGAAAAACACAATAGATCTTAAATACTGGTTTTCTGATATGTCTTACTCCCCTCATAAAATAGCTTTTCTTGGCTAGCACTGCCCTCTATTGATGCAAAGTATCAACACATGCTACTAACATTCCACTTCCCTCTTCTGCATATCCACCTGCAAATGATCATGCAGCAGCTCTCCACAAGTAGGAGCATGACACTAGTCCTATTTAAGCATTTAACAACTTCTCAATTTGCAGTACTTGCTGTACAGACGTGCTGGTTTTTGCTTGTGGATTTGCCAGTGTTTTCCATTATACTGCGGACTTAGATTTTCTTTGCTGTTTATTAAAATTTATTCAGTTTGGTATTGTGAAATGTTACTTTTTTGTTTGTCAGTTTTTTTTCAGGGGCCTTTTACTAGTGTGTTGTGGATCTCACTCTGTGGCAAGTGGTGTGTTACAAGGCATCCTTTTTATTTCTCAGATCATCACTGTCCATCCTGTGACCATGCTTGATGCCAATTACTATTATAGCCCTTCTTACCATGGACCTGATGTATCATTTCAGATGCTGCCAGGTGTTGGTTATGTGTCTCCATTTTATTGTTCACTATAATTAAACAATTACATAAGATGTAGGGGTTATTTATGCTCACTATAGAGATGAGGTGTTCCACAGGACCTGATATACAATTTCAGGTGCTGCCAGGTTTTGGGTGAAGCACTCCACCATGTCACTAATGTATATTATTGCAGTTTGTTCCTCAGACTGAATGCTCCTCCTCACTACCATCCTGTGAATGTACCTTCCCAATGGGTGTGGTGTTGGTTGGAGATGGTCCAGCTAAGCTGGTCGTCACATGCTGGCCAGTATACGTCCTCCTTCCATGGACCAGATGAAATATACTTACTGGCACCAGCTTTTGGACTGAAGATGCACCCCAGGTTTGCAGTCTCTCTTACTTCCATCTGCAGGATGTCAGTTTTTGGTGGAACTGGTGTTGATTGTAGCTGTAAATAGCATGTTTTCCAACTTGTGTTCAGTCTGATATCCTTTTCTTATGATGGACTGGAAAAGCCATACCCATTGCTATAATCTTTTGGAGATGTCATCTTTTCAGGGCTTTTCACCTTTCTGTTGCTTGCTAGATGTTGGTTCCCAATGAATCTAGTGTTGATTGTGTTGGAAATGTGCAGAGTGTAGATGTATTTTTGTATGTAATCTCATTTTACCTACCCATTCCTGTTTCAAGGTGAAGAGCGTGGTAATCCTCTACCTACTGAGGATCTGATATACTCTTTCAGGTGCTGCCTGGTGTTGGATGAGGTTGAGCTACTACTAAAGTTTGTCCCATCCTAGCCACTCAGCACTGTCTTGAGTCCTGTTCAGAGGCTATGCATATTCTGGAATTCTGTCATGTTTTTCTGCCTTTGATATTCAGGACATTGTCATAAATGAACAAAGAATATACCTGGATTACATTTGGTGCAATCTACTGCTGAGGTGTGATGTTTTTTTTCCTAGAGGAGGATAATTTTTTTTTATTGGCCCTCCATTAGTTCACTGTGGGATTTTAGTTAGTTTGTGAGATATCATATCAGAAGTTAGAATTTTTCCTACACTAAAAATATATTTCAGATAGACTTAGCTATTCTCACATTATCCAATCATTTCTGATGGTATATGGTGTAGATCTTCTGACCTGTGTTGCAGTTATTAATGAATGCAGGTATGAATAGGGTGCTGGATATGATAAGGGGTGGTGTTAAACATCTATTGGTGGAGAGCTGCTGCATGATCATTTGAATGTAGATATGCACAAGTGGGAGGTGGAAGTCTAGGGGTATGCATTGAAAATTTGTACCATAAGAGGGCAGTATCTATTGGAAATACATTTTCAATGCAGAAAAATGCTAACTTGTATACTTTGGAATCCATAACAATGAAATTAAGTAAAACAGAGAGGGAAAAAAACATTCATGTAATGTGATTTTTATCATAAATATTAGGACTAATGGTGTTGTGTAATAAGAATGTTTTGGATAAGTAAAAATATGTAGTTGCAGTGTTACATGTGCTTCATCATTTATTTGTTTTAGAATAATGAAAACCCAGGACAGTCTTTTCTTTTTCTCATATATAACAACTACAAAAGTTTGTTATGGTGCTTCTCTGTGAATTGTGAAATTAGAACTATTGGTTACTATGCATAAAATATGCAATTAAATTAAAACTGTGAAATATTTTAACTTTTCTTAAGTTTTGAAATTTAATATGAATTATCTTAATGTCATGGTGGTTTCAATGTGTATGTAATAATAAATAGTCAGAAAGTAAAAGGATAGTGCAAGAAGTGAACAAAAAGAAACATAATTTTCCTTCCTTTGTAGTAGATGAATTAACCATAGTTGATGGAGAGTGAACATTTTTGTTAACAAGTCATCTCTCTATCACTTTTTCTATCATGTGTTAAATGTTCTGTGATAAATATCTTTCAATGCGTAGCAATGTGACAAAGTGATGGTGGTTTTGAACATTATGCAAGTGAAAACCTTTGCTGTGTGGTTTTCTCCTGCTTCACTTTTAGCACTGACTGTGAGTTAATCCTCTCAAAGATGGTCTTTGTAAACAGCACTTCCTGACCACTGATGTTAGTAAGGCAGTTAAAGCAACATGTCTATAACACTTAGAGATGGCTTGTATCTTAGAATGGCTGGTATTGGTATTAACACTTTTATTGATGAGCATAGAACAATGCTTTGACCTTCCTAGGTCATCTTCAGATAACCAGTTAATAAAAGTGTTAATATCCATACCAGCTGTTCTGAGATGTATTTTTATTCCAAGCGAGTTTCTCGTCTATAACACTTTATTTGCATTTTATCAAACTGATGCAAAATTTGCAGAATGAAGAAGAAAAGACATCACTCTGAGAACCAGTGACTTATTCTCCACATTTTCAACACAGCTGTTGTGTTAGGGGCTGATACACCAATTTCCTAATTTTAAAAAATTTTGGGAGAAACAAAGGGTAGTCAGACAATAAGGATTAAATATAGCAAATTACTCCTACTTCCTGCTGTATGCATAATTTTCAGAATTACCCAGTTTTTATGGTTTAAAACATTTATTAGGAGACCAACTTCCATCAAGTAGCCACTCTCATAAATAAGTTACTGTAGCAGTGCTTGTGTATATTTTTTTAAACTGGTACATTAGAAAAGGTTAAAGAGAAATGGTATTTCCTTTTGATGTGTCACAGAATGAATTTTTATTTTTGTGTGTTGCGATCATTATTTTCAGGGTGAGCATCCTAATGAATGGAGCACAGAAGAGTTTCGAATGTTCAAAGGAGGTTCTATATGGAGACCTCCACCATTAAATCCATATTTACAAGGGATGCCAGAAGAACTAGTAGATAGATCCCCTGTCAAAGAAGAACCAAAGAAAAACGGACTATCAGAGAGGTGACTTTATTTTTTGTTCAAAAGAATTTTTTTTATTTTTGTTTAAAAACAGAGTTGCAGTTCAAAAGTTTATTAATATGCATTTTTGACATGTGTTACTCACAAGAAGCTGTCATTCTTCCAAAGTTCTTCATGGATTCCTCATCACAGCTTGATTTAGAAAAAAAACCAAAAAACATGCAATTCACTTTTAGTCAAGAACTAGACAGACGTGGAACAGTGAAATAAGCAAAACTAAGAATGTAAAATAAAGTTTGTAGTTTCTACTTATAAAATCAGTGGAAGGAGTAATTTTTACAAGTTTGATATAATAAAACAGTGTTACTCGGACATATTAGAAAGTTGTATAATATTATCTGCAATTTAAAAAAATGTTCAAAGAAGACAATGAAAATTTTAAATCATATAAAGATTTTTATTAGATTTTTTCTCAGCATTAGAATTTTAATGGCTTAAAAAAATCAAAAACAATCATACAAACTTAGGTTTTAAAATCAATCAGAGTTAAGAATTACATCGGAAGACCTCAGAAAATGCAAGTAACTGGTTTGAAAGTTTACATTCAATGTAAACTAAAAGTTTTGCTTTGAAAGATAAGGAATAAGACCTTGTTCATATTAAGATTTAAAAATATGTAGTATGTCAGAAGTAGCCACTCAAGAAGTACAAGTTTTACCAGTTTTTTGTTACCTGCTTTTCTTACACACATCATCCTAATCTGGCTGCTAGTAAGATGGACTGTAGACTTTATGTATATCAGAAAACGAAAAGTGATGTTAGGAAGATACACCATGCACTTATACAAGTTATATAAAATTAGAAAACTGATTATCTGGGATCATTTAATATTAATGTTTTGTGGCTTGTTAGTCTACATAAGTCTGGAAAATTATGCTTTTGTTATAAAAACTGTCAGCCTTTGAATAATTTTTATATATTACTGAAGTTGCATAATCCTTATTTAGTTAAAACTATTGATTGTACAAAAGGTTCAAAGGCCATGTCATCACATTTGTGAACTTGCATTCAAAATTTTATTGGACTACTATTTTATGAATTTGTCGATAAATTTGGAATCAAATTGTAGATTATAATTCAAACTTTAATATTATATATGAGTTAATTTCTTTATTTAAAAGAACACATTTAAATATAGATTTTAGTAAGTCATGAGGTATGTTGAATGTAGTGCTGTTTTAAAATTAGATGTTTGTAATGTCAAAATAATAAGTCTATAATTTTATACAAATTAGGAACTCAAATTACTAATATTGACGAGCTAGAATATAAAATAGGAACCATGTATATTTTTATTTTGCCGAAATATGGTTTATGTACTGAATCAGATGCAGTGGCTCCATTTGGCTATTTCAGTGTTTCGAAACAGCCCCTTGTATACTCTTACTACAGTATATGACATATGAATAACCAATCAACAGCTTAGAATGTCCCCAGAGTGGTTTTCTCAGTCATTTTAATCTTTGAAAAAGCTACTTTGTTTTTTTGATCCAAGTTTTCAAGGAGGTAGATTGTGTCTAGTCTTCTCAAAGTTTCATATTTTTAGAAATCTAAGTAAATCTTAATTAATAAGTGTAATAAATTATAATGGAATTCTGTGGTATCTTTGTAGTTATTTATGATTTTTTTGGTTATTCAACTATATATATAAAACCTAAAAAAAATGAAATCCTTCACACGTGAAATTTTAAAAAGCTTAGCAACCTATGTACATAGATCATAGAGAGAAGTGATAACTGTTTGCTTTACTTCTTGATTTATTGTTCTATATTTTGCAAAAAATAAGTAATAATTTATTTCTAAGTAATAATAATTGTGTGTGTGTGTAATAATTGAAATGCGACTGTATATTACGAAATACTAGTCCACTAAAACACGGCAAAGACAGGGAAGACTAAAGGGCAGTTTTATATTGCTGGATACATGACCTGAATACACCTCATAAATGCAAGTTGTATAATGTTAAGCAGGCATGACTGGAAGGTCAGTATTAAAAAAAAAAAAAGTAATTCATCTATAGCATTATGAGACTTAAGCTACTTAGACCAAACATATGCATTTTCATGTTATAATGTGTAGTTATTCCATAACGAAAAAAGCATAATTTATATTTATTTCCTAATTTTTTTTATGATGGTTACAAGGTTGGTCAAGTGACAGACCCCACAAAGAGTACAGAAAATAACATAAAATATAAAGTCTTACTGAAAACAAACATTTGAAATGTATTTAGGAGGTTTTAGAGATTACACAAGTAGTATTTGAGATTTTTCAGGTAGGTGATGAATACTTTTTTTAATCATAACATGAAATCACTTTGCATTCAGACTAATAACAAAAGAAACTCTATGCTCACAAACAAATATTTGGGGAAAATATTTCATTAAAAAATCTGATTTTTTCTATGCAAAATACTTAACTAAATGTCCAGCAGATTTTATGAAGATATACACGCTATATCAAAAGTTATACTGCAAATACTTAACGTGTGCAATTGTGTAGACAAACTCGTTATATTATAAGGAGCCTGTTGCAAAAGGGTTAATACAAAACAAACAAAAAGAAACAAATAAAGAGAAATTTGCTTCTATGAGATTATGGTTAGATCTACTGTCTTTTCTCTCTTTAATAAAAAATTTCTATCAATTAAACATTCTGATCTTAAAGTGTACCTAATTCTAAAACTCAGTAGAACGGACCTAGGAAAGTGTGCTTCAATTCATAGGTAAATATTTTTTGTCTGGTCAGCAGTATCATACCATGAGTTTTTATCTTTTCATGGCATTTTGCTGTAATACACAGACATTGTCAGTTTGTTAAGCAAAGATTATAACAGTCGCTACTGCTTCAAATACTGATGCTGTATGTTACTGCAATATTCCTTTAAGTAGACTAGACATTATCTACTATAGAGAACAAGACAACTTGGACAACTGTCTGGCCTATATGATTTTGCTAAAACTGCATGAAAAATAGGTAATGGAATTGTTTTTAACTTTCTACATAATCAAATATGTAGAAAAGTCTATATGCATGAATACTACAATTTGAGTGATGTATTGATTTTTTAGTGGTCAACCACATTAAAAATGCCACAAAAAACTTTGAACTCAGAATTTCATTTACATCATTTCAGTGTACTAACAGTGCTGTGCTGTGTAGAATTTAAATACCACATGCAAAAAATGATATGAATAGCTTTGTTAAGTATGCTGTATCTTGAACAAAATGCATGATTATATAAAGACATCAGGTACTAAACAGTATACAAGATGTTGCAAAAGTCATACATAACCAAAATATTTCTAAGGCCTATACTTACTACAATTTTTCTGAATCTGGTTTCTGTTTTATCAGCTTTTTTTTTCAGTAAAAATATTAAATTCAGAGCCCATTAATTTAGCACAAACATGTGAAACTGCTTCTGTAGTGTTGTAATGGTTCATAATTTTTATATTACCCTTTAGATGCACTTGTGAAAAGATTTGTATTTCTAGGAGTAATATTGTGGTAAAATGAGCACTTGACACAGCTGGTAATTTTTGTATGTGAAAAAGAGAAACTTATAAACCCGAGCATGTTTTGAAGGATAGATTCTTCTAGGTTCACTTTCTTCAAGCACTTGATTTAAAAGGTTTTTTTTTTTTTCATTTTTATTTGTGATTATACGTACTTTTTAAAGTTACGATGAAGAGATCCTGTATTTCATATGTCTGTTTTTTTGTTTCTTTTCTGAAAGTCAAAGAGACAGGTTGGAAGACATGCTTAGAAACTTGACACCAGAACGTCAGATGATAAGCCAGGCCATGATTTACTGTATAGAACATGCAGAATCTGCTGAAGAAATTGTTGACTGTATTGCAGAATCATTATCAATAGTCCAGACTCCACTTCATAAAAAGGTACAGTTTCATTTGTTCTTAAGAAGGAAATTGTTAGTTTGAATGAAGTGAAAACATCACATTTTTAAAAGGTGTGTTGTAAATTATTAAAATGATATTATGATTGATGTACAACTACATGTTTTTGTGGTATTCTATCCTGCCATCTTTAGGAGAAGCACTTTCTAATGTTGTACTGTTTTGTTTGTTTAACTTATTCACAGGTACCTTTGTTTACCATATTTACAAGTTTAAACTGAATATGAGAAGTAAATTGTTATGTGGTAATTATTTTTAAAAAATCTCTGAGATATGAAAAAAATTGTTGAGAATTAGAATATAAAAAAGGTAATAGATTTAATGAACATTAATAAATAACCTTTGAATAAAGGTAATAGGCTTTAAAAATATTTATGTAGTAAAATTAATATTTACAATATTTACAAGTTTAAACTGAATATGAGAAGTAAATTGTCATGTGGTAATTATTTTTAAAAAATTTCTGAGATATGAAAAAAAATTGTTGAGAATTAGAGTATAAAAAAGGTAATAGATTTAATGAACATTAATAAATAACCTTTGAATAAAGGTAATAGGCTTTAAAAATGTTTATGTAGTAAAATTAATGTTTTGAAGTAGTCAAGATTTGAAGTTTATAACTTATAGGATATTTCAAATATACAAAAGTACAAATACTTTGACCAAAAGCATAAAACAATAAGTTTTATCTTAATTTTTAAAATTATATTCAACAATTACAGGAAAAAGTTAGTTTGAAAAATACACAAGAAAAATAGTTCCTTAATGAGTATTGTAAGCATTGTAACATTATGCATTACTCAATGTCTTTTGTAATGTTATTTTCTAATACTGTTATTTACAGTATCCATGGTAATCCTGAAGCAATAGAGTAAATTATTCTTCACAAAAAGCTGCTACATATTTCATACATTTTTTGTTACACTGTTGTTTATTGTTGTCTTTTCTGTTTCAGCTATTACATAAGCACCAAAATCTTAATTGCTACATTTATATAGTGTGTGAAAACATTACCAGAATAGTGACTCTTCTTAGAATGCTGTTTTCACAGGCTGTGATGGTATTATGGTATCGATGGACCTTTTTAGAACATTGTTTTTGGTCCATGTTAGCACAATGTGGCTTTGATCCAGTGTTATTTTGTGGATAAAATTACCATTATCAGTGGCTTATTTTGAAATAGTTGATGTTGAAGTTTAAGGAACTGTGGTGCTCTAATCCAAACTTTTAAGGTTTTTATAAAATTCCTTGTTGTATATATATATATATATTGGTTAGGCTTACAAGTTCATTTGATTTATTGTATATTAATAGATGGGAAACAACTGTCCTATGTATTTTAGTTGCCATTCTCATTAACTTTTTATTAAATTTATTCTTAAGAGTCGAGTTAAATGTGTTAAATTAATGCACTGGATTTGTTTTGCAAAGTAACAATAACATAATTCACATTACTTAAAAGTAGCATTCATTTTACATTTAATTTATATCTCCAAGTGATTTTTCTTCTGATTGTTGGGTTTGAAACTTGTGACAACTAATATGTTTCTTAGAAAAATATTATAAACACTGCCATTGTTAATGAAAATGTAATTTGAAAAATCTTTTATTTCTTATAATGTTGCTTCAGAAAATTAGTATATTGTATGAGTAATTTATAAAGAAAAATACGTTATGCAGGGGCAAGAATTACATTTTTAAATGTTGTGGTCAAAATTTTATCATATCGTTACCAACATATAATAACTTTGCACACTTTTAGTCAACATTTTAAAGTACTTTACTGATTTAAATGTAATGAATCATCACCATGTTTAGGTCTTTTCAGTATATGGTAAATAGGAACACAATCACTATATTATAGAGCATTTTATTTGTGTACATTTTGTATATGAATCGGAATTTTAGTCTGATTATATTGCACTATACAACACCATGAAAGTATGAAATTATTTCTTAAAAACCTGAATATAAACTAGAACTGGCAGAATATGGACCAATTTTGGGAAACTGAAGGAACCCAGTGAATAAAGAGTCTATTTCTGACATCTTGGAAAGAGTTAATGTGAGCCAAATAACACTTCGGGGCTCTTAAAGGACATAACAGATGATTAAGGTCATTGAGGTGAGAAACAGCTGATAAATGAAACGGTGAGAAGGATTTATCCTTTTCCCTGGCTGCCAGTCATAGAAAGAAAGGACATATCAGAGTATAGCAGGACATGTGTGAAATGATAAAAGTCCTGTGCACATGTATTGCAAACAACTCCAACCCACACCTTCCACATGCCAGCAACAACAAAAACAATACACTTTAAGGGAAAAGTGATACATAGTACATGAGGCTAAAGGCTTGAATGGATATCAATACAAAGCATGTAATACCACCATAATATCCCACTTGGGTAATGGAAAAGACCATTTGGAAGAAAGGATCCTAAACAATTTGAAATTAAAGTGCAGAAATAACAGACTTCATTTGGATTCCACCTTCAGCAGCTTGCTAGATTTTTACTCAGTTATAGTTAATTGATTCATGAATGAAGGAGAAATTCCCTGCTGGTACATAGGTAAGTCTATAGATTTACAGTGTTAAAATCACAGGTTCAGTTCCCCTTGGTGAACTTGGCAGATAGCCCAGTATAGCTCTGCTATAAGAAAAACACACACACATGAAGGAGAATACATACTATTTCATTATCAGTGTTTATAATAATGTATTTATAACATTAGTTTAGCTAGATTACAGAAAGTCACCATGTAAATTACCAACTGTAATGAGTATTTTTTATTCTCTCTTCAAGTGGGATTGAAGTACACATCACAATGTTTTACAGAGTTATATTTAAAATTTAATGAAACAACTTGCTTTTTAGTGTATATCAATGTTAAGACATTGTTTATAATTCAAAGTTTAATATTATGAATTTTAATTCCAAAACTGACACTGTGTCATCCACTGACACTATAACTATTTCTTGATTGTCAGGCTTGCACTTGTTGCCCATCTATTTATTGAGAATATTTGCTCCAGTGTTTTATGTTCTATTCAGATGCCTTAGGTAAATTCTAATTTGCAGATTCCTCTTGCAGCTTCAATGCACCCTTCATATAGGTACTGTATATAAACACATCATCCTGATAATGTAATGACTTTTCTCGATAAAGTATTTGGCATGGGTTTCTTTCAACAGGGATGTGTGGTGCTTATTTACTATTTACATTATGAATTTGGACAAGGCCAGCATATCAGTTGTAACTTTTTTAATTTTTAATTATGCATTATTTAATAATTGAACTATCGACAGGTATGAATTCTTAAGTTAATGTTTTTACCAAATAGGTCAGCTAAACTTCTCTTCCATCTTTGCTATTGGTTGTTTGTCAACAACCAGGGGGAAGCCACTTTTAGTTTAGGCTTGTTATGATATGATTCATAAGTGAGGTGAAGGTATATATGTGGACCAAGGGTGTCTCACTGGGATGTTATGAGACAGTTTTTACAAATGACCCAGGAGTGAGTAACAAGAATTTCGACTTGCACTTTCCAGCTCCTTTTTTTTTCACTGTCAACCTCAACAAAATATTATTTTGAGTAGCCACCTCCAGCCCCTTTTCTTCAGCTGGTTAATGAGTTTTGTGAGGTTTGGGGAACTCCTATTGTATTTGTTAGCAGAAAGAATGGCAAGTGACTACTTGGTTTTTCTCCTTGTGATATTGTTCTTCATGCTGGGAGACTTGCTGCTCAGTTATGCAATGGGATAGTTATGCCTTTCTCCTAGTGATTATCAGATCAGCATACTTTGGCTAATCACTGCCAGAAGGAGGCCTGTTTAGATTCTCAGTAAATGGACCCCATTTGCATTTGTGGTGGTCTTGATTGGAACCTATGATTACTTTAAACATATAACAGTTTTCTCATATTTATCTTACTCTCATGACTCTTCTGAGGTATTTATGCTCCATCCAACTTTTGTCTGAAACAAGCTCATCAACAGTTCTCTCACCAATTTGAGGATATGATGGGAATTTTGCTGACTTCTACATAGCTTAGTCAGAATGTCTTCTTTCATTCCTCCTTTGATTTCTTGACTGGTCTGTTGCTGGGATTTATTGAGCAGAGATGCTTTGTTATCAACAGTTCCCTCACTAATTTGAGGATGTGATGGGAGTTTTGGTGACTTCTATATAGCTTAGTCAGAATGTCTTTGATTTCTTGACTGGTCTGTTGCTGCCATTTATTGAGCAGAGATGCTTTGTTAGAAAGAATTCATTTACCATCTTTTACCTTCAGTAAGCTCATTTTCTCCATTCCATGTTATTTGCTTGAGTTCCAGAGACATTGGAATCATGAATTGATACTGCCAATTTGCATTTGTCTTTATTGTTCTTGACTTCTCATCATTCTGGCTCTAATTTAGAAATATTGGCCCATTCATTTGGTTCCCAGGTTATTGGTTCCTATAATAGAATACAACTGTATTCTTGAGGAGTTTTGGCTTGTGCAGACCATTCACATGGGTGTTGATGACTATCCTGGGGATGGGGTAGCAGTGGTTAATGATATCACTTTCTGTATGTTTGGAGCTCTTTCATTATGAATCCTTGGGTACTCCTGACTCTGATTTCAGGGTTGGCCATTCAGTTTACATCACTTCAACCATTGTCTACTGAACCTGTTTCATTTTCACCTCCAACAGATTTGTGGTGAGTGGAGCTCTGTTCTCAGCCCATAAGAGAGTTGTAATTCAAAATGGAAGTAGAGAGGTTTGATACCATTCTTCTAGGATTTTATTCATGATACTCAAAAAGGCAGGAGATTAGCATTCAACCATTGATCTATCTTGACTCAGCCAGTTTTTAGAGCCTCCTCACTTCACAATGGTATCTTTTCTCAACCTACGAGGGCACTTTACACCAAAATTGTAGTTGACCAACTTCAGGATTACCAGTGCTTAACTCCATATTCCAATAGCAGATTCTTTTCAGAGGTTTCTCAGATTTGTGCACAAGGGTCAGGTGCTACAGTTTTGTGTTCTTTCTTTTGGTCTTGCATCAGCACCTTATGTCTTTTGCAGAGTTGTTCAAACCTTTTCTCATCACTTGCAGTTTATACACTCATCATTATATGGATGACAGGCTCCTTCAGACTTCCTGCCATGAATTAGCAGAATATCATTCTCAAATTCTCTTTTCAGAAGCCACAAAAGTTAGCTTCCTTATCAGATTGGAGAAATGTGTTTTGTTACCAATCCCTCTCAAGCTTCAAGTCATGGAAAGAGCTGACAGGCTTTTAATTCTGTCTATTTTTCCTACTGTTTGGATGGCTCTCCTTCTTTTGGGGATATAGACACCCTTCAAACCTTTCATTCCTTTGTATTAAGCCCATACGAGATCCCTTCAGTGGTCACAGTGCAACCAATGGATAATGCATTCCAATCATTTGGATCATCTTGTCTCATTACTCAGGAGTAACATCATCAATTGTGAATGGTGGTTGGATAAGAGCAACACTACTATTTAGGTATCCATTAAACCATCATATCCCAAGAGTCATCTATTCACGGATGTATCACTTCAGGGCTGGAGAGCTTATCTTTAGTGTCAGGAGTTCCAAGATACTTGGACAGAAGATGAATCTACCTTTCTTATCAATGTTCTTGAACTTCTTATACTACATTGTGCAATAGTTCAAGTTCTGTCACTTTTGAAGGGAGAAATTGTCATGATATTCTAACAATTTTACAGTTGTATCTCAGATTTCTCATCAAGTAGACACACATTCTTGAGACCTTTGTTTTTGTTCTTGAGATCTTCTCTACTGGACTCATTCCCATTTTATTGGTCTCTTAGCTTGACATATTCCAGGAATGATTAATTTAATTGCAGATCACTTATCTCAACCCATCCATATTCTTGTGACAGAATGGATGTTACATCATGAGGTTTATAACTGAATTTGCTCTCAGTTTAGATCTTCAGTCATCAATGCCTTTGCGACTCATTGGAATTCTCAGCTGGAGTTGTTTTGGTCTCCAATACTTTATCCTCCAAAATTGGCAGTAGGTACATTAAGTAAAGATTGGACAGGTTTACTTCTTATCAAGTTCTCTTAGTTGCACCTTATTACTAAAGGGTATCCTGCCTGTCTCTGCTGATCTTTAGGTTGAATAAACTGGGATCAGTTTGCTTTTAAAAATGTAGGGAATTTGGTTCACCTTTTCACAGTTTCCAAAGCACTGTTCCTCAGGACTTCCCAATGCATTTTTACCACCTCAGATTCTACTAGTGGAGCTGAGGTGTCATTACCCACCCCTATTTTATAGTCATGGGAGTGGCAGACAGAGGATTTTTCCTACAGAGTGTTTGAGTGTGTTCCTCCACTCTTGAAAAAGAGGGTGAAATTGAGAGTCTTCCTACTTGGGTCCATTGATGTTTTTCCAAGATCATTAGGTGTAGCACTAGCCTCTATGACAATTACATTTCTGACTTGACACAGAGCTAGCTGGTTGGGAAGTTAATGGCCCTTTTCTTTAATCAATATTGTTTTAGTCTGATGGTCATGGAAAGTGGTCTCCCCAGGATTCCTGATGCAGTTTGGTCCCATCCTAGGTCCTTGGTTGAGCACAAATTCCATATTCTCTCCATAATTCCAGGGGAAAGCAGAATACTCCTTGTCTGTTTGGTTTGGGAGTGAGGATGAATGTTCATAATTCTAGCCCAAAAATGTTCTTTTCCTTTGGTTGAGTACAACATGCACAATCCCATCATTTCAAGCCTGAACTGTTGCCTTTTGGACTTCTTCAGATGGAGGAGAAAGTTTGTCCACTTATGTGCTGCTTGTGATTCCAGTAATGCACAATGCTTCACTCTGTGACTACAGATTGGGATATGATCAAAAGTACATACATCTTCAACATTGTAATTCAATAGCTATAGCTGCCGATGTAGGAAATAGGGATCAAGACTCCTTAATGCCAACTTTGAGTTGTGGAACCTTGGCAAACCGATTGGGGTTGGTCTATACTGATTATTTCTGATATTCTATTCCATGTTTCATATAGGAACAAGGTTCCAGATGAAAGGTATACCTGTTCTGGATGTAGTGGGATTTCCCCACTTCTGTACCTAATTTCTCATAGTACACTCCTGTTCTATGCAGATGCTTTCTTTGTGAATCATGTCTGCACTGGCCTCATTACTTACTCACTGTGGGATTCTAACTATGGTGTCAGTGGATGGTTAGTATGTTTAGACAGTTAACATTTTTGTAAACTGAAAATGTATTTCCACTCTTGTGTACTACCTTTTCACTAAAAGCTAGTTTATGTCTAGAAAAAGTGAATACATAATCAGGACAAGGCACTTATATATAGTGCTTGGATAGAGGACACACTGAAGTTGGCAGAGGAGTTTGCAAATTAGAAATTGCTCAAGCTGGGTATAAAAGGCTGGAGCAAACATCCTCGATGCATGGATGGGCAAAGAGAAAAAATCTTGGAAATCAAGAAGTAACTGTAGTGATAGCTGTGGCAAGTATTATTGGATATACATTTTCAGTTCAGAAAAATATTAACTTTATTGATTTCAACAGGAAATATGTGAAAAAATTCTCAAACTTGTCTTTGACATGTGACACTTTTTATCTAAATTACACATTTTTTGCTACCTAACCACTCCTATAGGTCATTCCATGTCAAATCGTCCAGGGGTCTGCAGGTGACCCCAACAGAATGCCTTGAAAAAATTCACATGTGCTCATCTACCCATATACTGAAATATTGCCAAAGATTTGATCAATATCTCTAATAGTTTCTGATTTACAGTCCTTTAAAATTTAATTAATTTTGTTTTATTTTTGGCGAATTCATTTTCTGGCAACTTTGGCTGCTTAAAGCTGCAAGAGTAATGGTGGTAGAAGGCTGAAATTTACTACACTGACTGAATTAATCTCTCAGAATACAAAAATGGACTCAAACGAAGTTTATCTCTCTTAGGATTTTCATGGTGAGGCTGTAAAAGCACCTGAAAAGTATCTTCTAACCATACGTTGTTTCCTTGAAAAAAAAAACTTTAATTCAGGTGTGTTACTGTGTGCAAAGATATTCATACAGTTTTGAAAAAATTATGAATCACATTGAAATATGCTAATCAGCCTTTACCATATATTCTTACATCTCTAAACATGATCTTCAAAAAAATAAAGGTTGTGCAAAATAATAAATTAACAGGCAGCCTAGATAAAATAATTGATTTATTTGAATTACATATTTGTAAAAAAAAAAAAAAATGGTTGTTTGGGAATGTTGAGAGCTTATTTCTGCAGTCAGTGTAGGAAACTATGGTCCTATTGGTTGCTTCAGTATTACTCAATGGTTTACACACAAATTCTCTTCTGGTAAAAACTTTCACTTCAACTGAATATATAAATGCAATAAAGCTCAATGAGGAAAAGTACCAATAGTATTTGCCTATTCCTCAGCAAGCTGATATTAGTTTAACTTCAGATAAACAATACATCTGCAATATTTATTTAATTAATTATCATATACTGTATGACCAGTGACTTTTTGTCTTTCATCATCCTGTTGGTAGTAGCAGTGAAAGTGATGCTGCAGCAGCTCAAATAGGGTCTAATGATAGTAATGACAATTATCAGCCAAGGAAATATGTGGCATGCTTATACAATCATGAATGGTATGTGTGAAACATAAAAGATAGATCAGATGAACATTCTGATGTGTTGGTGTCATTTATGAAGAAATCAAGAAACAAACTGTTCTCATGGCCTGCAAGGTCATGTAAAGATGAAAGCTGGATTCCTTTCCAACTTATTCTTTGTCTGATAAGTGCATCTACTGTGCAAGGCAGTAGTGCTCACCACTATGTTTTAAGTCAAAGTGATCTCAACATAATCAACCTCAAATTTCAGAAATTTATTCAAGCTGTCTGAACAAAGCAATGATTATTTGATGTTGTTAAGGCTAATTTATTGCCAAAGCAGTTTTTGAAACATTTCATTGTCACGATTATTTCAGTTTGGTGTGACTATAATCTTTCTCAGTTATACCCTGTTGTAGCACTGTGCTCTTTGTGTCTAATTTACCTTTGTATTTATTATATTATGAATCTTAAACTCAGCCATATTTGCATAACTGTAATGCATACACAATATATTTGCATTGCCATGTGATCCAACTATTTATGCCAATAAACTTGTTCAGAAAGGAATTAATTCTTTCTTGTTTCTTACAACTTCATTATTTGACATTGTGAAAGGCTGGTTAGAATATTTCAGTGGGATTCATAAAATCCTGACGGGTATTTTTCAAATTTTGTATGGATATATTTGCACGCAGTAACGCACCTGAACTGAATTTGTTTTTAAATAAAAAACATATGGTTAGAGGATACTTTAAAAAATTATAACTCAAAAAGTAGGTTGAACACCATCTTGATTAATTACAACAATTGTTGATTCATCAACTGATATGTTATAGGAAATTTGAAAAATAAAATTCAGCTTTGTATCATATTAAGTCTTAGAGCTAAGGCTTATTAAATAAACCAATGTTTTTTCATGAGTTTGAGTTTTCAGGTGGTTTTACAGCCTCACTATGAAAATCCTAAGAGAGATAAACTTGGTTTGAGACCATTTTTGAATTCTGTGAGATTAATTCAGTCAGTGTAGCAAATTTCAGTTTTCTACCACCATCACTCTTGCAATTAAGCAGCCAAAGTTGCCCAAAAATGAATTCGCCAAAAATAAAACAAAATTAATTAAATTTTAAAGGACTGTAAACCAGAAACTATTAGAGATATTGATCTAATCTTTGGCAGTATTTCATTATATGGGTAGATGAGCACATGTGAATTTTTTTAAGGCATTCTGTGGGGGTCACCTGCAGCCCCCTGGATGATATGACATGGAATGACCCCTATATGATATTGTAAATAACACTTTAGTTGTATAGATATTACTGGTGCAGTATAAATAAATTTCATCAAGTATCTTTTTCTTTACAGTGGTATAAACCAGGTAGTTGAACCCATTTGCTATGTCTTTCTGTTACATTGTCTTTTCCACAAATTGCCAATAATCCTCTCTTGTACTTGCTATTACATCATTTATATCCATTACAAAGACAGAGTTTTAATTTACAAAATTGATGTAATTCTAACTTGTTCTCACAACAGCTCTTCAGTTATTTTGCTGGCAGATTAAAAGTTGCTATCACAAAATTGTGGTCAACCAGCCAAGAAAATTATTTTAAAGCACTTGTACCTCAGTTATAAAACCAGTTAGAATAAAATGTCTATTGGACATTGTATGTTGTATGCGTATTGTTATTTAATGTTCTTTTGTTTATATTCAAATTAATTAATTACAGCTATTACAAAATAGCAGGTTTAAGTTTCATTGGTGAGCCATGAATAAAGAGAAGAAAACAATATTGGTCAAATGTAAATATTCAATATCTTTTTTTTTTGCATATATTCGTTATTTATTATTGTAAAAGTACCTAAAATGTGAAAATTAGAAACTTGTTATGAAAAGAAAAAAATAAATAGAAAATTATATAAGTTGAATGAAGTTTCTCAGCAAGGCATGCACTTGAGCTGCAAGTGTGTTTCACTGAGATAAGTGTTTACTGCATTATTTTTAGCTTTACTAGATAAAATGTAGTTGTTAGACACCTTTTCAAAGAGCAATAAAAAGACAAAATCATATGAAAGCAGTTTGAAAAATGATAGAAACTGAAGATGTTAGGAGAGATAACTGTATTAGTCTGTTACAATCTGCAGTTATTTGAGAAACAAAACAGAGTAATTTCAATTTATCTTTTCACTTGTTTATAATGGTTACAAAGTTACTCAAGTGGGTGAGGTGTGCACTGTGTTAAGGTAAGAAAATAACAGGTAAAATACAATTCATTATTTAAAGTTTCCTGAAAAAAACTGCTATTCATATAGAATGTTCTGGGCTTTTGCAAATGAAATTTGAAAACTGTAAGATGAATAAGGATGTATTCTTATTAATATGAAAACCACCTTACACTCAGACTAGTCAGACTCTGAGCACATAAATTTAGATAAATATTTAGAGTTGATACTGTATAAAAAATAAGATTATGTATATTACAGACTTTTCACGTTTACAGAAAGCCATATTTCTAGAAAATACTCATAGTAAATTAAGAATAATGATAAACGGTAATTCTATGATCTGAAGGCAGTATGACGGGCCAACCTTGAGTACCTAATTTTAAATGAGTAGGTATAAATCCTTATTTTAAGAGAAGGGTATCCATGATCCTGTATTATAAATCTGCATGTTAACAGCATGAAATAAGATGTGTATTTTGTAAAATGTACATACAACTTTATGCCAGATTTTCCCTGTTAAAAACACTAAACTAGTGGTTGTCATTGATATTTTAAAAGTTACCTACAACTGTTTTGTTATCTGGTGAACATAAATTTATAATTTTGTTGTCCTTAACAGTATCTTAGGTGGTCTTAACATATACCTTTTGTAATTTTCTAGATATTTTTATCATTGTAGAGATATGTACTTTTTTTTATTATTGTTAAGCATTAATGGTTTTGAATGGCACTTTATTTTGTTCATGATCACACATTTACAGTAAAATAAATTAAAACTTGACTGAAATATAAGTAATTTTGGCATGGTTACATAAAATTAAAACAAAACAAAACTGGATTTCATTGATTTACCAAACATGGGATTTGAGCAGGCTATGAATGTCCCAGAAAGACATGTAATTTTATTTTTAAAAAACGTGAGCACTAGAAATCCTGGAAAATCACTTTTTTTAATCAAGGGGTTCTGAAAGAGATTTTCAAAGTCTAACCCTATTTCTCTCACATCCCCAATTTTTATTCATGATAATCCATACTATTGTGTTTATATCGGTTTAGTGAAAACCTGTTTCCAGAAAATGTGATTTGTAAAACTGAAATTACATTGACAAAGTAACTCGTTAAGAACAGGCTTTGAACAATGTACCACAACCAAATGTTGTGGGAATGCTGTTGGAATGATATTGTTGGCATAAAACTGAGCTGCAGATTCATTTGATAGAAATCTAGAGCCATAAAATTTTTGTTAGGATAAATAAAATAGGTGTTTCAAAATTTTCCTAATTCCACCTTCAGCATAAACACTGTAAAAAAATTGCAATAATTCTAGAATAAGTTCTTCCAAAGTTATGGTCTAGTGATTAAGGAGTTTGACTCGCAGTCTGAGGATTGTTGCCCTTTAAGCCAAGGCAGCATTATAATGTTACAACCATTCACACTATTTATTGGTTGAAGAGTAGCCTAAAGGACAAGCTGCTTTCACTCTAGTCTACAACTGCTAAGTTGGGGATGAATAGAGTAAATAGCCCTCATGTAACTTGGTGCAAAATTCTAAACAAACCAGGTCTTTAAATTTGTTAAGAAAAAGAGAAAATTGATATGCACATCCAAATGGTAACAATGTGATAAAATAAAGGTCATAAACCTACTCACTGTGTATGAAATAGTCAAATATTAGTTATTAAAGACAGGTTATGCTTTATTTATAGTGACTGATTTATGCTTGGATATTTTGAAGACAATAATGAATTTAAATATTGTGACACTGTGGTACTATCATTAGTTTCTCTTTGTTTCTTATCAGTTTATTTCTTTCAGATTTAAATTTAATAAAACTTCAAAAACTGTAGTTCTTGATTTTACTTGTATCTGTCATACCCTGTGGTACTGATACACATGAATGCATTATCAATAACATTTTCTGTTTTAAATATTGTTCAAACCTGAGTATACGCGGACTGTTTGAATTGCGCAGCTCCAGTTAGTTCCAGGGGAATCCACTTGGTGTCGCTAGGTTTGCACAGATCAGCTGATTATGACGCCATTTCCCGATTGCAGATATCTTCATTTGTGTATTAGCTACGCGGTTTTAAGTGAAGTGCGATTTTTTCGTTTGGCGGATTTCAGAATGAATGACCTGAAGGAGCAACGACTTGCTGTGAAATTTTGTGTTAAACTTGGAAAATCTGCAACTGAAACTTTTGCTATGCTTAACACGGCTTACGGTGATGCTGCTATGAAGCGTACGGCATGTTTCAAGTAACATGAACGTTTTAAGGATGGTCGACAGTCCATTGAAGATGATGAGCGTCCTGGACGTCTTTCCACGTCAACTGAAGACCCACACGTCGACAAAATCAACACCCTGGTGCGGGCAAGTCAACATCTGACTGTCAGGGAGCTTGCTGAAGAGTGTGGGATATCAGTTGGATCTTGTTACGAGATTTTGACTGAAAAATTGAAGATGCATTGCGTTGCTGCGAAATTCAGCCCTCAAAACTCGTGAGTTTTTGGCCAAACACTCGATCACTGTTCTTCCCCACCACCCCTACTCACCTGACCTTGCTCCTTTCAATTTTTTCTTGTTCCCCAAACTCAAAAACCCTTGAAAGGAAGAAGATTTGATACGATTCCTGAGATTAAGGCAAATGCGACGAAGGAGCTGGAGGACATTACAAAAGAAGCGTACCAGGACTGTTTCAACAAGTGGAAACACCGTTGGGATAAGTGTATGCGTTGGGAAGGAGAGTACTTTGAAGGAGTCCCAGACCTGTAACTTCTAAATAAAGTACATTTTGTTTTATGACGTCAGTCCACGTATTTTTTGAACAGCCCTTGTATGTTATTGTATAAGAAAAGTTTAGTTTTAAGCTGAACATTACATTGAAAGTTTTCCAGTTCTTTGAAATTTTCTTTGTATATTTAGGAGCCATTAACTTGTTCATTTGACAAGTTGAAATAAAATGTTCAATAGATACATGTCATGGTTGGTTGCAAGCAAGAGAAGTTTGCAGCTGTGGCCAAAACTCAGTGTTTGAGAGGAAAATGTATAGTCTTATGCTGTTAAAGTGAATTTGGGTAAAAATTAAGTTTTATTTAAAGGACTAAATAATTAAGAATTTGGTTTGATTCCATTGTTCTTATGTGAATGTTTTGTATGACTGTTACTGTTTTTTTTTAAACTATAGTAAGACATTATTTATTTAAATTTTGCTGGAGTTAACTTTCTACTAAAATCAGTAAATTAGGTCTTAAGTAATGATAGTTGAGGCATGGGAGTTTTTTCTCTGAGTTAACTAGTGGTTACTCCTGTACTTAAGCTAGTTTGTAATTTATTACTTAAATGTGTGAACAAAGAATTAACAACAAAATATCATGTTAAAGAAAATGTTTGAGAATTTCTAGAAAGCTGCAAAATGAATTTATTGTTTGGTTGAATATTCTGCCCCCTATATTTTTGAATAGATGATGTACAGATTCAACCAAAAAATAATAAATGTTCTAATATGCTTTATAAGATTAGCTACATTTAGATAGAAACTTTGCAGCACTTGAGAAATGAGAAACAATAAATAATGAACAGCATAAATTTTCCCCCAAACCTACATGGTGCATTAATGCAGAGATTATAAGTAACTAGTCACATTTTTAAAGTAAACGTTTTACTCATGGAAGTAATTCTAACTAAAGCTGTTTTTCATTTTCTTAAAAAATGTAACACTGTATTGTCCTGTTTGTTTTATTGTTACAGATGTTTGTGATAGAAAAGTATATTTCAAAAAATCAAAAGACATAGAATTTGTCATAAAAAAAAAAAAGTGAACTGCAGGTGTCCCCCTCCTCCCATTCTTCCTTATCAGTTTTGGATTCACATTTTAGGCCTATTGATAATTAATGGTAACAGCTTAAATTGTGTGAGACATCTAACACTGAATTTTTCTATATCCTTGTATCAGGTTATTTTCTTTATCTCAGAAAATATGAAATAGAAAACAGAAGTAAAATATGCATTTTTTTAAAATAATTACAAAGCTTTCAGGTATATTTACAAAAATTCAGACATTCCAACCATTCAAACCTTTAATTTTCTCATATTCATAATATTTTTCATTTAACCTTACATAAAAGCTTAATAACAAAATGCATATTGTCAGTTTAGGATTTACCGTTTCAGTTTTGATTACACTTTATATTCATTTTTTAATTTTAAATGTCATCTGAAATATTAAATTTCTGCATTTTAGTGCCAGAACTTTTAGTAAAAAATATTTGATGGTTCATATAGTAGCATGGAAATACAATATTGCTTTTGGACCATCACTTTCCATCAATTTTAAGACTAAATAGACCATCATCCTTTTCATACTCTAACCTATTACAGCTAAAAACTAAAACTAATAGAAATTTGTATGAAAATTCTAATTTTTAATTTTTGCACTCCAGATTGCCAGAATATATCTGATCTCTGACATTTTACACAACTGCAGTGTGAAAGTAGCCAATGCTTCTTTTTACAGAAAAGGGTAAGTGTTTTGATGATGTTTTAGAGGCAGTTAAGTAATAACTTTTATGTTTAAAATATTAATGAGTGTCTTGCTAAGATAACTGTGTTCTAATTTTTGTTTTGTATCGGTAATAAAAGTAAAAACAAACAAACTGTATTTCTTTTTCTTTTGAAAGAAGTTTAGTTAATAGGAAAGCTTAAAAAGGAAAGTTTTTGTTTTTTTTGCATTGAATTGAAAGCATGGACTTTTCAAGTTTTTCAATGTATTTTTTGCATCAGATTTCAAGCACGACTTCCAGAAATGTTCAAGGATATTCATGAATGCTTCATGAGCATTGAAGGAAGACTGAAGGCTGAACAGTTCAAGGTAAAGCTAGAAATTGTACAAATTAGGTCTGTCTATAAAACTGTAATTAATGTCGTGGACTTAAAAGTAATCAGGTTATTAAAAAACCCACTATAGGATTATTTGTAGCAATTTATTACAGCAACATTTGACAAAACAACGTTTTCAAATATTATACAAGGTGATCCTGTGTTCAGAGATGATTTTATAAATATACTTTATTTTGAAGCAAAGAATCATGAACTGCTTCAGAGCTTGGGAGGACTGGGCTATTTATCCGAATGAGTTCCTCATCAAACTACAAAACATTTTCTTTGGCTTAGTACCTGTCACAGCAGTAAGTTATTTCTTTTTTATTTACATTACAAAATATGATGGAATCTATTGTTAGAATGTGTTTGAATAAAATAATTTTATATTTATTTCTAGCATTGTGGCAAGTTTTATTTTAAAATTGTAAAACTGAATCACTATGTACAGTTACGACAGAAAGTGTTTGTACCCCTGCATCACAAGTGGTTTTTTGCTCATAACTTAAAAAGTATCATGATTAGGCTAATAGAAGTTTGTTGTTTTATTAATATTATACTAACACACATCTACGTAAATTTTTATGTAAATTAAATGACAAATAAACTGTTTATAAACAAATAACCAAAAATAGGAGGAGCAGAAAGTGTTTGTACATTTTAGAACGTGTGAAAAAACTGATATTCCCATAAACATTTTTGTTTAGTTTGGCAAATAAACTACATTATACCATTCCAGAACTAGACACTGGGTTCATAATAATACCTTTAAATATTACCCATAAAATTACGGGATTGACCGACAATTTAGCACCGTCTCCGTCATTATCTACTTGGTCATCATGGCGAACAGGAAACAACTGTCCAATGATTTAAAAAATCGAATTATTGTAAAATACAAGTCTCGTGTGTCTCTTTCCGGTATTGCTACACAACTTAATGTTCCAAAATCTACTGTTCAAAGCATAATTGCCAAGTTTAAGCTTACAGGATCAACTGCTGACCTCCCTCGTTCTGGACGCCCACTAAAATTCCAGAGAGAACCAAGAGGAAGGTTTTCAGAGAAGTTAGTAATAACCCTCGTTTAACATGTAATGACATATAGAAACTGGTAAGGGAAACTGGAGTTAAAGTAAGTACCTCTACAGTTATGAACATGTTACGCTCTTCTGTGTTCAAAGCATACCATCCTCGTAAAACTCCATATTTAAAGCCTGTTCATTTAGAAGCACGATTGAGGTATGATGGAAAGCATGTAGATAAACCCTTTACCTATTGGAAGAGTATTCTTTGGTCAAACGAGACTAAAATTGAGCTTTTCGGCCATAATGATGTTTGCTATATTTTCCATAAGAAGGGGGAACGAAATCTTTCAAAGCACACAGTCCCTACAGTTAAACATGGAGGTGGCTTGATCATGCTATGGGGTTCCTTCAGCTCTTCTGGTGTAGGTAGCCTTCATCCCATCAATGGAATCATGAAAAAAGAAGAGTACGTTGATATATAAGACACTTATGTCAAGAATGATGCTCGGAACTTGTGGCTTGAGCATCATTGGATCTTCCAGCATGACAATGACCCTAAGCACACATCGAAATATGTGCAATCCTGGTTGCAGAGGAACCATATAAGCATTCTGGAGTGGCCATTGCACTCAGCCTATCTCAACCCAGTTGAAAATGTTTGGCATGAGTTGAAGACAAGGGTTCATCAGCATCATCCGAAAAACTTGCAAGAGTTGGATGCCTTCTGTAAAGAAGAATGGAAGAAAATACCAGTTGAGTACTGTCAAACAATCGTGGAGGGCTATGAGGAGAGATTGTGCCAAGTAATCCATCTGAAAAGCTACGCAACTGACCATTAAAGTAGACACACAAACACTTTCTGCCCCTCCTGTGTTTGGTTATTTGTTTACAAACAGTTTATTTGTCATTCAATTTACATAACAATGTGTAGATGTGTGTTAGTATAATATTTATAATACACTCTACTTTCATTATCCTATTCGTGATACTTTTTAAGTATTGAGGAAAAAACTACTTGCGACGCAGGGGTACGAACACTTTCTGTTGTAAATGTAAGATCTTTAAAAACAAAAGTGCCTCAGTTCATTCTTTTTATTGAAGAATAATGGTAGGTTTAGAATATCAGACTAAATTTATTAAGTAGTATTTTGAATGGGATAGAACAAAGAAGAAGAAATGCCTGTCGTAGAAGTTGACCCTCTAGTTGCAGAAAAGATTGAAGAAGATATTGATGGTGTTCCTTTAGGGCTAGAGGAAGACTTGGAGAGTGTTCCTTCAGAAAATCCAAACTTAGATGGTGTACCATGTAAGTTTATTTGATTGATATTTAGAACTTCTATGGACTGGGGTGCTGCAAACTAGCCTTAGTAATGACTGTTACGAATTGTGAAGCCAACCTGCCCAAACAACTCTATAATTGTCCATAACATGACTTTAATTGCTTGAGAAATACTTTATCAGCAGAAAAGTATAGCAAGGATATTAGATTACAGGGTGTGTGAATTGTATATAAAAAAACATAAAATTATAAGCCCAAGAACTTCCACAAAATTATAGCTTCTTACAAAGTACACAAACTTTCATAAGATTATCATGAATGTTAAAACTAAAAGTGTTACAAATTACAATTAAAATTCTGCAACTTTCAAGACTGTATCTCTTTTTAAGACTTATGAGTAACAACTCCGCCTCTTAATTTTCTTGTTCCTATGTATATCAGATGTTTGTTAGATTATTATAATAAAAAATAAAACATTTAATTGATGAAGTATTTAGTATCTATTGCACTTACATAAGTTTTATTTTTATATTCTTGGGTTTAGCTCTTATATATTCTGGGGTTCCTAAATTCTCATAAACTTGTAATAGTGATAAAGTTGAACTCACTTTTATTAACAGCCATGTAAGGTTTATTTTGTTAATAATTAAGATATATATATATATATATATGGATATTTTTTCATAGCAAATTTGTAAAATCTTGTGACATGTAGAAACAGTTCTCTTTTCATATATAAAAATAACCTGAGAGTTTAACATTAAAGGAACCAGTAATTTGTTGAGATCCATGTGATCAGCTACCTGTGTGTGTATATGTGTGATGTGCTTGGCCATATATGATAAGGCATATTCTCAGTTTGATTAAATATTTACACAACATAAGAAAAGAGTTAAAAAATGTTGATGGTGATGTTGTAAACTGAATAAAATTTTGTTGAAAATAAAAACCCATACTATGGAGGGCTTTGTACATATCAATAATGGACAAAGTACAATACAATAAAATAACACGTTCTATTGTGTACAAAAGTAATTTTGTTGACATGAACAATTTTTGAGCTATCAACTAGATAGGCAGAAAGATGTTTTCTTGGTTTGAAGGAGAGTTGTATTTGAGTGGTTCATATCTGTATTTTAAAAAGGTAGACTTTGTTCAGAAGTTAAAGAAAAATGTGAGCAAAATAAATTTTCAAATAAATGCTTTATTACTATATATAACTTTTATGGTTACTTGTCCAAATTTTCTGTTTTCAAACTGTTAATTGTAGATATTTCACAAAATAATACAGTAATTCTAAGTAATCATTAGGTTGAAACTATGCTGGTCATTAGTTAAAATATACCAAGATTCTGAATCTTTCTTAACATTGTCTGACAATATGAGAGAATTAAGCTGGAAATTATACACACTGTACACATTAAATTTTTAGTACACTCACATAATCAGGGTGCCCATAAATTATTCACCCCATTATAAATTTTCTATTATATGAGCTATCTTAAACTGGTTTGCAGCAATTAATAACACAACTCAAATTTTTGTTTTAGTTAAATAACCTACCACAGTTCAGTCAATAAATTTAGTAAACTTCCACACAGCTTATTGGTAGCACACAGAACATCATTCCAAACATTAGAAGTGTGTCTTACATGGATGTTCTGTGAAATAAAAAATAATTCTCGAGTTGGGTTACTAATTGCCACAAACTGTTTTAAGACAGCTCATATAATAAACAATTTATAAAGGCTTATGATGAGGTGAATAATTTGTGAACACCCTATAATTTAGTGTATTTAATATTATTTTGTTCAGTAAAAAAATGTGAATGCTATGAATATAATTATCCAAAGTTTTTCAATGTTATTATTGATTTCCTAAGAATAGAAAGTTGATCTAAGTTTCAGACAATGTGTTTAATGCATATTAACCAAGAACATTTTTTTCTTTAGTGAATGATGACTTGGATGGAGCGCCAATAGAGGAAGAGCCTCCCTTAGAAGAAGAGTCACCTGACATGAAATCTAAGTTTGTTCCTTCCAAGTGGGAAACAGTTGATCCAGAAACTGTTGAGTCTCAAGGTTTGTCCATGTGCTATTTATTGAATGTTACTCATCATACAAGTCATATTTGTCAGTATAACTACATACAAGTTGTAATTTCTATTTATTGAATTTATTTATAAACCTTTTTATTATGAATTAGTTCTTTGATGTATGTGGCCCTGAACTTTTAATAATCATAATACTGGTGTGTCTACATTAAGTAGCTCAGTTCCCTTATGTATTCTGAGGTATTATAAAAATTCTAAATAACCACCATCACTACTTGTTCAACTGAGTAATATTTCTTAAAAAATCGGTATATGATTTGTGTCATTCATTTTTCTCAACACTAACTAATAAAATGTGATAAAATTGGGTATAGCAGGTATATTTTGTAATAACATGAAGCAATCTTTCAGTTGATGACAATGCAAAAACATCAAATACCATGAATGTCCGAAGTTATTGATAATAATATAATATAGAATTTAATCACCTTTTTTGATGTTTTGAATTTTTTATTTAGCCAATATCTTTTTTCTCTTTTAATGAGTTTCTAGGTTAGATTTTCAACTTATCTTCAACTTACAAGGCTGTTGATAGAAGTTGTAAAGAAAGTCTTGTGTCTTCTATGATGTATTTTCACATGTTAACTTGTAATTTGGAATTCAGGTTACTTCCCTGTTGCACAAAGTTTTGATATGTCATAGACATGGTGTCGTATTACAAAAAATTTTAATATCTAAGCACATACCTTACTTAAAATAAAGTATGGAGTATTTTCTAAACTACTTGACATTTTCAGTAAATTTTATTTAACTGTAATATATGTAGTATTATTTTTCACTCAGCTATTACAACATCAAAGTGGGATTTGTTAGATCAACAAACAGAACAAGAGCAGGAAATGGAAGATCTAGATGGACAGTAAGTCATGATTTTACACTTTCTGGTAGGTCACAACTTATAGGCCAGAGAGGCATAACAGTCTGATGTCAATAAGATTGGGATCAAAATTATACATGTTTTAATTTAAAAGGAAATGTATAGAAAAAATGTTAAGTATCAGGTTTTGTGTCACATAACACATCATCTTTTTGCTCAGTTTCTATTTTATTACACAAACCATACAACATGTGCAGGTATCTAATGAATTAGAAATTTGAATTTGAGATATAGGCAAGCTAAAAACAAAATAAGAACCTCTATGATTTGCTGAGATATCAATATATTTAGCAAATCTACTAGAGTGGCTCTGCCCTTCAAATCGATCATTTGAAAGTTCTAAGTTAGTACAACCTACTACTAGGTAGGTCAAGATTATAACCAGAAGAAAGAGAATTTTCCCCTCTATATAATTCTGACAGTTGTTTATAAGTGACTTGAAGGTGAAAGGAAAAAATTTGCCAGAACTGTAGATGTGTGGTCACTAAGCCATTTCTGTGACTAGGAATGGGATTTTTTCCCACCCACATATACTTTACTTAAGAGATCCTAGTGAATTACAGGTATTTGGAAGATACTAGTACTGTAATTTGATATTTTTTTTATTTTTCAAAAGTTGATGTTTGAAGCCTAAAGAAATGATCTCTCTACACCAAGCCTAAACAATGCTTCAGATATAAATAATCCTGTGTATAAGAATTAAAAATAAGTTGTAACAGTAACTAGTAAAACATAGTCTCCAATATAAACTTCAAATTTTAGCTTAATATTATAATTAAGTTTTTTGTAACAGTTTACAATTTGAAACAAATAAATTGTGTAATATTATAATACCATCAGATAAGTGTAAACAGAGTAAGAACAGTGCATATAATAGCGAATTACCATTTTTACATAACACTGTAACAGTGCAAGTAGCATTGAACATGATATATACTAAGCTCTGTTAAAGCTGATATTTTAACATTTTTAGGCCAATGGAGGAAGATGTGGAACAAAAAACTGAAGTGGTTGTACAAGAAACTGACAATGATTCACAGCAGGATTCTCTTTCGGTTCTGGAGGCCCTAAAGAATGAAGTTGGTGAAGAGAGGCGGGCAAAGCTTCGAGAGATTGAGGTTAGGGATGTGCAATTTCCTTTCCATACAACTTACAAAAGTATGTAGTGATTTTTACTTTTAAGATATATTATTGTTTTCAAAAGTACTAAGAGGCCAGTTGATATGAATATTATTAAAAATCTTAACTACCATTATAATATGCAAAAACAAAAGTTAGTGCCATATAGTGTGTGTGTTTCCATCGTTTATAATCCAGACTTCTGTATTATGTGCATTAGTTACTAATGCAATCTTCTAAGAAATATTCTTTGACTGGAAAAAATTAATGACAAACACTTTTAAATATTATACAACATTAAAGAGTGATGACTTAGATTGTCTTAAAGCAAGTATCAAAGTCTTAGTATGTTCATATTACTGAGTGTGATACACCAAGTTTGGATGTCATATTTACCCTAGAAATCTTCTTTTCTTCACTGACAAATTTGTAAACATTAAGAATTATACCAGACTAGTTGGAATTAGGAGAAGTATTAAGTTTAGTAACACATAAATACAGTAAATAAAATTGTCAATAATGTAAAAGTTTGAATAACCTCAGGTTTTTACAAGCTTAAAAAGAAACACATTTTTATATTCAGGTTTCTCTGAATAACGTTTGGGATGAATTAATTGAGCTACAAATTTATAAAGTTTGTTAGTGAAAATGAAATTTACTTAAGAAAACAACAAGGGAAGATTAGATATCACAAGTAAATAATTTGTACCCTTATCAACATCATTCCTTATTCATTACATTTATCCATGCCTTAATATTTTTCAGCCTTTCCAACAATCTTTTGATATTACCAATTCAAATCAAACATGGTGTGGAGAATGCTTAATTTGTTAAAGTTACTAAAGGAACAAAATAATATTTGTTTTATACTTTGAACCTGCACATGAGTCACTTTATAATAGTTCTTATGCTAGTTTGTGTTGTCTAAAAGATAGAAATTAAATAATAATTTTTGTATCTACCAATAAGTTTTTTTTCTCCATTGAACTTTGCATGTACAAATTGGACTGAAGAATAGAGTTAGATAAAAAGTGACAAACATACTTTACTGATTCAAAACTATTGGTAACTTAGACTTCAGCATTTCAAACAACTTTATGCACATGTGTAATTAAATAACTTGCAGTTTAATCCTTTGATTACCAGTTTCTTTTATGTTTTAACATTACTTTTAAATTTGTTTTTAACCATTCAAACAAAAAAAAGATGTTAGTATCAGTGTTGCTTCTAAGATTTTTTTTTAAATAGGCCAAACCTCAGCTGACTTCCAGTAAGTGAGTTGTGTGTAATGAAAAAGATCTTAAGTCATAACATAATTGAGTAAATTCTACTTGAAGAAACAGTACATTGATCATTGCACCTTGTTTCATTCATGCATGTACTGAAAATACTTAAGTTACTTTGTCTGCCCATTTATCCTTTATTTCTATTTTTGTTTCATTTTGATGGGAATTTTTTTTTAATTAACAACTTCATACTTTGTTTTTTTCTGCCATTTTCAATCATAAGTTTCTCAAAATTTCAAGGGAGTCTCACAAAATATCAAGTGATGTCATAACACAGCCAATCACATTCTTTTCCATAACCAAGCGAGTTAATTACTGTTGGAAAATTTCTGGTCATGAGCTATCGTCATGAAGTCATTCGTAATACATTTTGAAAAGCGAATGTACACAAAAATTAAAATGTTCACTTCTGTTTTTTCTTTAATGTGTGAACTAGTATGCAAACAAACGATTTTGTGCCAGTAGCAGTCAAAATAGCATAAACAAAATATAAAAATCAACATGGTATATACTAACAGTGTTGTTTCTAGGACATGTATAAGTAAAAAAAAATATTTTGAAAGCCTAATTTCAATATGTATGTGCATTTGAAATGTAAAAGAACTGTTGAATAATTTGGACATTAGTCTACCAGTTTACTTAGGTTGTGGTCAGTTTAGCAACAGTATTACATTTTGTATAGTGAACATTATTTCTCTTCAATTGATAGTTTGTTTTGTGGTTTAGTTAAAAGTAATGAAGTTTCAAGATGAACTTGAGTGTAGAAAACGTAGTAGAAAATCTGGCATGACAATTTCTGAACAAGTCCAACACTACAGAGAAAAACTTATTCGAAAGGTAAGTTGGCTTTTTTCATTGCATGTGTTTATTTCAGTGCTAATGCCATAAGGAAAACAGCCTCAGCTTTGAGATCATGCATTTATTATGTTAAATTTAGGGATTTTAAAAATGTGGTTGTAATTGACACTACCAATGTCAAGAGTTCACTGTTTTCAAATTATTTAAGCTACAGACATGAACAACAACTACAGATTTGCAGCTGTATTTAATGTCAAATTTTAAAAATAAGTGCTCTCCCCAGAAAAAAACATTTAAATAATAATAAATAGTAATAACACACTTATCTAATAATCCACATACAATTAGTATACAAGTCCTGAAAATGGAAGTCTTTCAAAATGTTAGATTTTATCTAGGCTACTGCTGTAATTTAGTCTTCCAAGACTTTCTCTACTAATTTCAACAACTTTATTCATCTAGGCTTCTGAAATACAAAATAATATTTTGAGAATTATTAACAACTCAGGCTTTTGATGATTTTATTGTATTGATATTTTTACACATTCACATAATTCCTGTATGCTGAATCTAAACATGGTATCAGTTTTTCTCCATCATGTATAGATTCTTCACAAAACATCATATGTACTTTTACACAAGTAAATAATTTTCATTAAAATCGGGTCACATTTTGTTATGCTTAAAATGTTGACAACCACTGACTATAGATTTCTCGAGACCAATTGCAACATGAGAATTTTATCCCTCATTCTAGAACCGTAACATAATAAAATAATAATAAATCGATTTAAATAACGGTTGTTTTTTCTCCCTGATTTGTAAGAACTCCCAATGTGGTAGAAAAAAAAAGAACATTATTTTTGAAATCTACTTATCTGAATTATGGAAAATCCATTATTAAACCAAAACAACTTTTATGAAGTTTGAAATTGCAGGCCTGTGTAATACTTCATTTGTCTGGCTTCAAAATATTTTCTAGGAAAGAGAAAAACTAGAAGAAGAACATGAAAGAGAGCAAGAAAGACTGAGAAAAGAACACTTTGTACAACAGAGCACTTCTGCATCAAGATCTGGATCACATTCTAAATCTAGGTCAAGGTCCAAGTCATCAGAAGACAGTAGAAGTCAAAGTCCGGACTATCATTCCAGTTCTTCTAGAGAAAGAGATCGAAACAAGAAGGGAAGCCCTTTGTATGTAGCTTCTCCAGGGGATTTTCGGCAGAAATCATCCCGATCTCCTCGTTTATCCAAGTCGCATCGCTCAAAGTCCCCAAAAAAATCTCGTCGGTAAGTTATGTGATTTAGTATGCCTTATATAGTCATTTCTTCCAATGAGTAGGGAGAACATTTCCTGAAACTTTTACTTATAATAATGAGAATTTCTGTCCAAGGGGCAGTTTAGAGCTTTTTATTTTTTGACATACTGATGTCCCATATTAACACTAGTATATTTTGTTTTGACATCAAAATACGTACCAATGCTGCTGTTGGTTTCTTCAATAATAGCTTCCCTGAAAGAATTAAATGTGTGAGTGGGAAAATTGTTTTTGTACTGTTATTAGTATACAAATAGAAGACAATATAGAAGCAATAATTCTGCAGGAGTTGTCTATTAAAATATTAACTTGAAATGCACTAAATAGTCCATTTTATATCCTATGCCCCTCCCTCCAGATTTATTGGGCTTGACTTATTTTCAACTCTGTAATTAAAAGAAAAATGTATAATAGCCAGTTTTCTTAGCACTATATTTATTTTAGAATCAGAATAACTTTATTTATTCTCTCTGTAGGTCTAAAAGCCGAAGTCCAAAGCGATCAAAACGATCTAGGTCTAGATCCCCACATAGGAGACGATCTTCACCAGGAAACTTACACCGGAAGTCCCACAAATCTAAAAAGAGTAAACACTAATGACGCAAGCTTATCTTGTATGTGTGTGTCTTTAGCTGGTGTTTTTATGAGAAAATTGTTTCTAATCTTCTCTTTGTAATTATTTTGGTTGCTGACGTCCTGTTCTATGTAAAGTTCAACAGTTGCATTATTAGGTGTGTCTTGTTAGAAATATTAAATACACCCCCCCTCAATGAAAGTTTTTAAGTATAGCCACTCAGTTTGTATTTTTTTAATTTTTTATGTATATATACATACATAGCAAATATATCCCACAGTTTATATAAAAAGTACAAAACTCCACATACCAGTATGTACATAAAAGTTAAAAATAACACACGTCTTAGTTTCTATGATGCAAACAAATTTTTATAGAAATTTTTCAACATATGATAACCCACAAGCTATTAATGCATAAAAACTTCTGCTTAAACATTATCAGAGCATAAACTACAGTCGTGATAATGATAAAATCATTTAACCCACTACTTTACATAGCTGCAACTCAGTATTATGTCATAAGGGGCTACAAGGTTTCAAATTTAGGAATGTCTTAACATGAAAAGGCAGCCTTGTCCGTCTCATTCTAGGTAAGTCATGATTTAAGGTAGATCTTCCTTCAACATAAGTAAAAATTCTCTATAATGTTCCTACTGTAACATTATTACCCACAAAGGACATAAAACTACACATAGACATAAACAATCCATCACCCATACACAACTGTTATAGTACCAGAAAGACTTCTTCCCCTTTAACTAATAGTATGTTAAAGGGTGAAACCTTCCATAGAAACAACAAAATATACTAGGTACTGCTTGCTCAGAGTTAGAGTAGCAACTGCAGGATAGTATAATTTAACATGCAGTCCTTATTATAGAAATAAATTTTAAAAAATACCTTTTACTATATTTTGGACTGCACCATGTTTAGCTGAAAATCCAATCTTTGTTATAGATTTATATAATGAATGATAGAACAAAGTTAAGTACGAAACTTTGTTCCTACACAGCCTGTAGGTGACTAAACAGTAACAAAAGAAAAGCTAAGGCACTTACAACAACACCTAGGTGACTTAGGCATAAACCATGGACATTTTAAAACCTTCTAATTTGTAACTGTATTGTAAGGCACATTGTGAACAAAATCCTCAACTTATTTAAATGCATAATAGTAAATGGTATCACATCCTCCACCCAAGATGAAGCTAAAATTAGTGGCTTTATAAAATGAAGGAGGATTCTATATTGTCCAGCATGATTGAATTCTTTAACTGATTAAAAACATCTTCAGGTTTCCATGCACTGCTGTGTATTAGCCATTATTCATACCCAGGTCATCATGTTGTCTTTGTTAGCATTAAGCACATCAGATAGAATATGTTCCATGAAGTCTTCCTGTAGAGTAAGAGAGGCAGTTAATGTACTCAAGGACAGTATTAACTCTTAACCTGACAAAGAAACAAAATAATTCTTTTATCTTATACAATGGTAAAAAACAATGTTTTAGAAAATTTGTAATACAGCTGGACCCATTTAACAACTATTCTTTATAGTACTACCTACATCTGTTATTATTATTATTATTATTAAGACAAAAAAATTTAGCTTATTTTACAGGCAATGCTGTTTCTCATACAAAATATTTATGTTTGTGGAAAAGTACTCTTAAGTTTTACAGGTAATAACATGAACCAACTCTACTGATTAAAAATATTAGTAATTAAAACTGTACATGAAATAGCAAAAGACTATTGGAAGTTAGTGAATTATCTAAACTTTCACTTGGTGGCAGCTGAGCCTATCAAATAGCAATATACAAAAAGAATATTCTTGATCCCATATTGCTCTGGGACATGTTAAACTGATGGCCACAAGTTTATGAAACCTTAAAACAACTTCACAAATATTTTAAGAGTCCTGCCATCATACGTGAATTTTGACTTCCAAGATTGTAAAGTAGATCAAAGCCCCAACAGTTCATTTGAATGTATTTGTCAGGTAAGTGATCAAATGGAAATGCTGTAATAACGTTTTTGCCATCTTTCTCATGACAATAAATAACCATTGATTTTGAAGTATGACTGGAATATGGAGCCCTTATCAATATAAAATCCTTTTTTCTTTCTTTCATGTCATACCCCCAATATATCCGAGAGTATAACGTTACAGTGGTACTGCTACTAACTAGAATTGTTTGGACCATTACCTTACATTGGCTCAACATCATTAATCTCACTGTATAAATACTTCTCTTCAAAAAGGCATTATGTCTTTCTACCCACACGTGAATGAAACATACTAGATAAGTCCAATGCAAGACACATAATTTAAGCTGAAAATTGCAACCTTGGTCCACAACAGAATAAATACAATGGGGAGTAAATAATTAACAGATGTATTCAGTATTGTCCCACTCAGTCAAATGCAAGTATGGCACTTTATTCTAATTGTTTCTTTTCTGTCTGTATAAATGCACCAAAGAAAGATGTTCAGCCGAAACCTAAGTATTCTAATGTGATATTTTGGTTACAATTTTCAGTGGGATGCAACAAGAATCATGTTGTGAATTGGGCAGTTAAGTTATATCTATACACTGATCAAATGTGAAAAATTAATTATTCAAGGTAACCACTGAAAAAAAAAATAAAAAAATGGTGGCTTACAATTAATGTAAATGATACACTTAGACATGTTTCCCTTAGTTTACACATCTTACCTGAAGGCTTGGAAGCAAATCATCCGAATCCATATTTTCCATTCCTAAATCTAGATTTGTATTTTGTAAACCCTCAGATCCAATTTCAGTCCCTGTGTGCTGATGAGGATCTACAATTAACAAAAATTAAACAGAAATATGTGAAAGGTACTAAAAGTAAAAAGAGAGAGAGAAGGTAGTTCACAAGTTTGTATGTTATCTTCATACACCTACCATGTCAACCAAGTAATGGAAGTATTTCAGGTTCAGAGACTTCTTGCTTGCAATCCTAAGTAATAATGTGTTATTCATAATAACCGAGACACAGTTTCACTTTTGTAGTAATTCAACTTAAAACAGATACTTACGAAATGATTGGATTTCCTGTACAAACGTGTTCAAAGCTTCAGAATGATATCAATGATAGAAGTACAGGTTTCTTAAAGAGCATGTTTCAACATGCATTCAGTTCCATGTTATGAATTAATATCTATTACATAGGAAAATAAAGTGTGATATTCAACTTTTATTCACGTGGAAAATATTGTCAAAAGTGGTACAACTGTATACACATGGTATGTTCAGTAACAAAAGAAAATTAGAAATGATAAAGCTAAAGAATTGTATCTTATAAAATAAAAATTATGTTGTTGAAAACAAACACTACAACTAGTAAGTGATACTCATGCAATAATCATTTCTTTTGTTACATGATTGGTAAAGTTTAAAAATATTAGACCTTCACTTATACCCTTTACTTTTAGACTATTACACTAAAGTAAAGAAATAATACACAGTTTGATATAAAGGGTCTCACTGTTATTAATAGCTGCAACTGATATTGATTTGTTTCTAAATCAAAGTGAATTTTATTATTACAGTTTGAAATCCATGAGTAGAATCAGTGTTCCCTCTAAGCTGCAAGATGACTGCACAACAACCAATCAAGTTTTGTATGCTTTATTATTTGAGATGACAACATCCTCAGCTATGGTGAAGTTTCAACATGTTGATAGCCTTAACAATTCTGGCATTTGATAGCCCTAAATAACTAACTGGTAGCATTTCAGAAATATCCAATGATCTACTTAGAGGGAACATTGGGTGAAATATTCCTGATTTCTTGTTTTAACAAGTTGATTCTTTACTTTTAAATAAAAAGTGGTCATTGCAATGCTTGGAGACCACCATCATTCTTGACATTTTTTGGTAAAAAGTAATTATGAATACAATACGACTGTGGTTGAAGTCCTTAAGCTCACAAACATAAGAAACGCAGTACTTTCCTGGAGCAAGTCCAATAACCCTGTAACTGTTCTTTTTTTACCTCCTTGGTTACATATATCATGATTTTTAGATTAGCTTTAAGTAGGCTTAAATTTATTTTGATATATTTAATTACTTGTATAATGTACATGTTAACTTTCTGGTGATTTTTCCCATATATGTGTTTTGAAATTGATCTCAACCAAGTAACAATTTTCTCAATCATCTGGTTACCTGCTAAATATGTTAGAGTTCTATTCACTACCACACTTATGTACAAGTTAGAAAAGCCAATTCAATTAATATTACATAAAAAAATGATTTGATTCAACTGCAAGTTAATGCAATGGAACCTTCCACTGTAAAATCAAATACTATGCAAAGTCTGAACTCTTGCCTATTAATAGTGGCCACAAGTATCAAAAACTCGAGGGAAAAAAAATGGAGGAATGGACACCCACAGTTTACAGAACAGAAGACTAAAGTGGTGTTAATTAGATGTCACGATTCTGAAAAAAAGTTAAGCCACCAGTGTCGTACATGTGCATGTCTGGAAAGAGTGCATTACAAGTTGGGGAGTTGCATTTACATGGGTTATGCTTATAGTACACAATATAGAATCTAGGTCTTTCGTTAGTGTTTCCCCAAGCTCTTGGTTCATCAATACCTGAAGTTCACACTATGATGAATCCACCCTGCTGTTATAATGAATATAACAGCTGCATGGGTCTAAGAATTTGAATATTCAAGACAAGTTCTCAAACTGGCAAGAAAATCAATATGCATTATAATGGCACTACTTGAAACAGTTCTATCCAATAAGATAACATAAATTTATGTTGTAACTCACTGTGCAATATTACCTTTAATGTTCCGAAAACTGCAAGCATTCTTTTTGTCCTTGGTCCAGAGCAACTAACTAAAAACTGACATTTCTGCTTACATAATTCATATCTTTTGCCAAAGTGACAATACTACTACATTTCCAATTATCTGTATCCACGATGAATGGTCAACACTGGAATCTCAACCAAAGTGACTGAAATGGTTGGTCATAGGCTTTAGTTGATCTAAAATACAAAGCAGCTTTCTTCAGAGTGTACAGAAAACATCGGTCTTAGATAGGTTGTACACAAGACTTAGGAAGCCACAGACTTGTTTTTTGCACATGGTAGAGCCAGTCTTTAATCACTACAATCTTCACAGAATCAGTAAACAACCCTGCCAAATACATAATCAAGAAACTCCACATTTTTTCTCCAGAAGACTTCTCCAAATTGTGTAGCTCTTACCACACAGTAGCAGTTGTTTCTTCCTCTTTATGTTATTACCTTTCAACTGACCTTCCCACTTTAAAGGAAAACAGAAGAGCTAAACCTCTACAGAACAATTGCTGGGCTATAATACCAACAGAATTACAGTAATAGATACTTGAAAAATAATGTGAAATTACAATTTTTAAGTTAGACTTGAGCATCACGACAAAAACTAGAACTGGTTTCCTGAGAAAACAACTCTATTCAACAAACTGCCCATAAAATAAACTGAAGACTTTCTCATATAATTCATAACTTTAAACAAAATGATATTTTCACTTTATTTTTCAGGTAGGATGATAAGTAGATAAACAGACAAGGACTTGAGCAAAAGTGAGACATCATCAGGTGAATTCTTAATAAGATAACTTTTGTAATTAATATTTTTACAGCTACCCTACAGTAACAGGTATATCAGTGTGCCAGACCAACCTCTGATTCCCATTCAACAAATTATCCATTAATTCCAGGAAGACCGTTAACTGCTGGGCTTTATTCTATAGATATGCCTTAATGTAACAAGTTCCAGGTTGGGCACATGCTATTTGTGTTCAACTTGTTATTAAGTACAGAAACTTGTACTAACATTTATTAATAAAGATATATGTCCATATCCAAATCACAGAAAAGGTTTAACTTATAATATTCTAACACAGTTATGTATCCCTTAACATGAATTAATAAAAACTTAGCCAAGCCAAAAAAAAAATTCAGTGTGGTGTGTTTGTAAAAATGTCACAATACAAGGATGACCGTTCAATTAATTATTACTCGTATTATTAATACATGTTGATGCCTGATGATTAAGATATAACCTTAAGCTAGTACTAACTTGTGTACTATTCAGTGCCAATAGACTACTGTTTGTGTATTGCTTTTGACATAAAACTTTTGCAAAATGCATGTCAATTTAAATCACAGCAGTCTTAATACATAATCACAAAATCTGTCTTCAGTTGTCATGTTTCATTCAGCCAAGAAGAAATTATTGGCATCATCTGAAGGACAAATAACACTGATTTATGTCAGTGGATAAAATAATAAAACCTCTTAATGCATGTATCAAAGTGCAGCAACATAACCACTTATAATCATTATAGACTCTATGGTAGGTGGCAAAGATCTGTTGAATACAGGTACAGAAAAGATAAAATGCCTATACCTAATCTTAGGTGAAAGTAAACATGAAAAACATTAAGATCACTTCTATTCTGCCAACACAGGAGACTACAAGTAAAACCATAAGAAAGAGAGAAGGAAGAGATTGTTTTTTTAAATCAGAAACTTCTAAACCTTGTTTTTTATGTTTTCTCCCTTGTTCTCATAAACAGACCTCAAAACAAAAAACAGCATAGAAAAAGCAACCACTGGTGAACAAAAAAAATCATGGAACAGTGTGACAAACACAGATAAGTGAAAGCTAAATGTTTTAAAACAGATTTAGACAATAATAACTGTAAAGATGTAAAATAAAAAAGAGAAATGAAGCTAGACATGCAAAAAAGATGTGGATACAACAGAATATTGAACATGGATTTTAGAATAACAACAATGAGAGAGCATTTGAAAGTAAAGTATACAAAGTGAAAACAATAATTAACAAAGTAATTCAATTCAAAAACAGCATATAAAGTACTGAAAAGAACTATACAACATTGACTCCAAGTCGAAAGTAATTATTAGTAATTAATTATAAAAGAGAAGCCAAGCAGTGAGAAGAAGAACCAGAAATTCTAAGAGAATAAATAAAAGATGCAGTTAAAGTCATGAAAAAGTGGAAGAGCAGCAGGCTAGACAACATACTGTTGGAACTTTTAAAAGATGAGGAAACAACTGGAATGTGGGAGAATGGACAACACAATGGATTAAGTCTATAATAATTTATATTTTTAAGAAGTATAATATTCAATGTAAATTTTACTGCACTATCAATTTTGATGCTAAGACTTGTACTAAACATGCTTATCTCTATGGTCAAGGGTCAGATGACATCATGACAGCTGTAGACTTGCATTCAAAATGTTATTGAACTACTATTTTATGAATGTATGTTAATTAGTCTGGTATCACATTGTAGCCTATAATTCAAATTTTAGTATTATAGATAAGATAATTTCTGAACTTAAAAAGAAATATTTTAAAAAATCACAAATATCAATGTGTGTCACACGCAGCTTTGGTCCAAAATACTAAGTCTATAATTTTTATGAATTAGAAACTCGAACTATCAATACTGACAAGCTAGAATATAAAATAAAAACCTCCCTATCTTTTATATTTGCCGAGACATCAGTATATATAGCAAATAAAACGCATTGACCAACCCACCTCTTTCATTTTTGAAAATACTTTTGTACACCCATTTGCTCCACTGTGTATTTATAATCAACTAAAAGCTCTGAATTTCTCATTGGTGATTTTCTTAACCTCTTGAAAGTGAGAAGTTTTCAAATTATTTATTTTCTTTAGAATCTCAGAAGGAAGGGTTAAGTAAAAATGTTTTTCTAAAACATTTGTTTTAGAACCAAATACAGTTTAATTAGTAAGCCTGATAAATTACACTGAAATTCTGTGAGACTGGTAAAATAATATATATTTTTTTGTAATTTCACAATGCATATATACACCTAAAAAAAGTCATTCTGTTTCACATACTCCACATGCAAAATTCAACAAGGCTTAGCATGCAAGGTATGGCAAATGACTACAACTTTTTTACAATCATAAATAATATAGATCATTGTTTTCTATATTTCTTTATTTATTCTTCTATGTTTGAAGGAAGAAACTGAAATTTAAGATATATATATATATATACACTCACATGTATAATGTATTATAACAAAAATGTGACTGTATTTAAATAATACTAGACCACTAGAATAAAGTTGAGACAGATCACTTTCTGAAGGCTAGTTTTATATTACTGGATACAGTAATGTTAGTGTATGTGTGCAATGTTATTTCAATTTCTATAATGTTAGTCAGACACAGCTGAAAATTCAATAAAATAAAAATAACAAATATTATATATGTATAATGTTACGAGATTTAAAGTTACTTAAGACTTATCATTTGTTGTTTCACATAACTTGCAGTCATTCCAAAACAAAAACATTTATATCTATATCCTAACTTTTTATGGTGGTTATGAGGTTGGTCAGTCAAACTGAACAAATCCATGCCAAGATACAACAGTGAAAATAATAATTAAAATATATATTTTATTGTATTAAAAGTTACAGTATAAAATTATAACAAGTACAAAATGATTATGTCAGTCCCTGGGACCAAGCTTATAGTGAAAGTGTTAAGCAACAGACTGAGGTAATCCTAGCTAAAAAAACAAGGAGAGTTCAAAGGAATATTATAGAACAAATCTTCAACACAAAAGAGCTACATCATAATTTTACTGGTTTAAAAAATTCTGATCAATTGTGGCAAAAACAAAAGCACTACAGGCAATAGTGAAGAATGATAGCTTCAGCCAAAACATAATTAGAATGATGGAACTACTGAATAACAATGCTACAAGCACAGCCTTACTGGATGATAATATTCAGAAATGGTTCAAAACAACAGCTGGAGAATGACAGAAATGTCTCCATGTTTGTTCAATATATTTCTAGAACAAATCATGATAGAATTCCTGGAAAACGTTTTTGGTTTTAGAATCAAATAAAAGCAGAAAAATAAATATTCTCATGCTTGCTGATGATAGAGATCTAAGTGCAGAATCAGCAAAGGGATTAGAAAGTCTTCAAAAAGGCTGCCCAAAACAGCAAAAGAATATGGTATAGATATGTGGAGAAAAGGACATATTGATAATCACTTGTAGCACTACTATTGATCATACAACATTGGAGGATATCAAAACTGGAAAATAAAGGCTACAAAGGGTCAGCAACTATAAATATCTTACAATGAATACCACAGAAGACCCAATATCAGAAAATGATATAATAGCCAGATTGGTCTTTGCCTCGAGACAACTTTCCAATCTCAAGAAAATCTGGATAAATATCGACATCACAAGATTCATCTTTTCCATGCTGTAGTTACCCCACTAGTGCTACATGGATGTGAGACACAGATCCTTACAAGCAGATTAGAAACAGAGCAGAAACCTTCCAAATGTGATGTTTCAGAACATTTGTACATTCCCTATACTCCACATAAAACATAGAAGTCAGTTAGAAAAGAAAGTGTATTGAAAATTGTAACCTATAAACTGTTGAGATACTATGAGAAAATAAAAACTACAGTACTTTGTCCATGTGATAATAAAACCAAACACTAATACTAAAATATTATATGGAAGGGAAAACCAAAAACAACACAAAAATGCACTAAAACCTCAGTCACAGAATGTGTGATAATAACAGAGAAATTGGAAACTTGAAGAGTTATGATGGTTGAATCAAATGGTACCCTGGTGATTGGAAGGGTCTTGTGTCCGATTTAACTTAAACAACTATTGTATTCACTTATAAACAACTTATGACATAACAAATTAAAGGATAAGAATTTACACTTATGAGCAAAGCTATACTCCTATTGAACATCAAGCCTACCTCCAGTTTCTAATCCATCTTCTAACATGAGGAAGTTGTCTGGAGTGCGAGGAAGACTTAAGTTTGAGCTAAGTCCCAAGCCACTGTCACCACTTTCTTGTCGACTGTGGAAATCTGTTCCTGCCAGAAATGGATCAAGACCAGTTCCACTTGGGGATGTCAGTGTTGGAACATTTCCTGTTGGTGAAGTAGGTAGGGATGGGTTCTCTTCTCCTAAACTTCTCCTCAACAATATCTCCTATAAACATATATTAATAAATTAACTAGACTATGTCAAACAACAGTATACGAAATTATGCATAGTGGTTGTTTAAAAAAATAAAAAGTGTTGAAGGTAAAACCATCAAAAAGTTAACTACAGATATATATATATATAAATGTACACAACTTCCTATTGTTGCAGGTGTTTGTAAGCATTATGGATCACAAAACATACCATCAACATGAAACCAAAATAAAATAGCTCAATATGCATTTTAAGTTGAGCACATAACTAAAAAATTATTCATTGCAGAAGCCACCAATAAATTATAAATAATTAGAAAACACTGTGTGCTCCTACAAAAGCCAGTTGAAAAGAACCCACTTCTATCACATAACTCATATCAGCAGTGACTAAAAGATAAAGCTTAAGCCTTTGTTGAATTGACACAGCCATTTAAAAGTTAAAAACTATATGTTTGTCCTAGTATTCTACAAATTAACAGTTTATACTCTTAACGTTTTCAAGCCCATAGAGTCAAAATAACCATAACAGCACGTCTGCAAATTACTCTCACAATGACCAAACAAAATGTCAGATTTGTTAGAGAAGGCAATATAAAAAGAATGATACAGTTTAATATATTGTTAGTGTTTCCTCAGAACTAGTTTCAAATGCATAAACTCACTTTAAGCATGGGATTTCCAAGGCAAGTCGGCTGCAAAGCACAAGAGATGTATTTTAGTATGAAAACAACAACAAAAAAAAGAAACCATACCTTGCATGGTAAAATGAGTTCTAAGAATTAAAATTCACGATCTGTGTGGAAAACTCAAACACCATTATTTATCTTCATCTATTTTAGGAACCCCTATTTTCCAAATTGTCATTGCAAAGAACCATAAGAATACAATAAATTAGGATGCATGTCTTCGGGAACTTTACATCGTTCTTAGATGTCACAAAGAATTACATAAATACCAGTTAACCAAAATGCTTAACTCTTTATAACAAAAAAAAACAACAAAAAAGCATTAAGAATGCCAAAGAACTAGTTGGTTCATATTTCATGACATATACAAAAAAACAAAAACACAACACATTAATACTAATGAGATTTACACCTCCATGATATACGTGGAATCTTATAAGCATTAATGAACTCAAATATTATCCTCTTTAAAAACAACAAAACACTATCAAATTTCATATGAGAATGTTTATAAACTAGAATGACCTGTTGCTGTATTAAATAAACAAACACCACATAAAACATTTGAAAATAAATTGAAAATGTAATTTCAAAAAAAAATCTGGGGACTTTTACATCAAATTCATGCACTGAATGGGGAAATTGGAACATGTGATGGATAAGAATGGCAAATGCTGGATACCCACTGAAAACATGCTAAGAACATTTCAGTTTCCACTACAGAAGTGCCAAAAATAAGTCTTTACAAACAAAATTTTTATTAAAATGTCAGCCATAATGCAAGTATTAAACATACAACAAACTCTGTATCATTGTAATTTTTGATCCCTTAAGCCTTCCAGACTTTTTTTGTTTTACTCAAATAAACCCTATGTGCAAATTTTATGTATCTTAGAGGAAGCAGAAAACATGATTTACACTTTTTTTTTTCAGAAAAAATTATTACATCTATCCTGGAAGTTTATCATAAATGAACTGTAACAAAAAAAAAAAAAAAAAGAGTAGGCTTCCAGAATGTTAAAATGTTTAACACAATAAGCCAAAGAGTTATTACTAATTCCTTAACAACAAAATGACTTTCCCTTTTTCTGCTTACAGTTCTGTGCAACTGTTTTGCTAACAAAAATGACTTAGCAAGAAACAAATAAACTTCAAACTTATGAATGTTGCACCAACTTTAAAAGTCACAGTATATTATTCTGTTTTACTACTATGTCTGTTTAACACAATGAACAAAATTATTAATACTAGTAGCATATACCCAAGAACTGACTTTCTGTAATACCTGTCGCAAAATTTCTTGCTGTCTCATTCGGAGCTGCTCTCTCTCCATTTGTAGTTTCTGAAGTCTTAATTGTTGCTGTAAAGTGGCAGAACTATCTGGGTTTGCAGTAACCATAGTAACTGTGGGTGAAGATTCAAGTGTTCCACTGCTAGTAGAACTGACTTGGACCTGCCAATAACAAAATCAATGTCCTCTATTAAACTGATCCATATCAAAAATGTCATTTAATGACAGAAGATTTATTTCAAATAACCATCACAGTATGACCTCATTACAGGGTTTCATATTAGATTCAATGCAAAACTCCTTAAAACTTTCACAAAAATAATAAATCACCTACAAAAAATATTACATAAAACTATACTTCTGAACTTAATAGAGTTAAATGTATGTTTATATATATATTAAAAATATCTTATCTTTCACCTTTCAATTAAATTTCTAACAGTTTAACAGAGCAATAATTTAAGTATGTATCCACTAAAACCTAGGACAAACTTAAATCTGTATGGCTACAAATAATAAATGATAGATAAAAATAAAATGAACTGTAAATGTTTTATTTTTATTTGTGTCCATATATAGAAATATATCTCAACATATTCTAATCTTTAATAACAAAAACACACGTATTTCAGCCTCTAGAAATATTTCAGATCAACAAATATAATAATAATAATAATGCCAACATGTTATGTTTCATATTTGCAAGATGTGAAAAAAAAAAAGTCATAGCAATGACAAGAACTTGATGAATAAACTCTTGGGGTACTAACTTCCTGGTCCGGTTGAGATGGAACCCCCGTCTGTTGTAGCTGTAGTTTTCCCAGTTGAAGCACTATAAAAGAAAAATGACAAAAACAACTTAAAAAAGCACACTTAACATCAAATAGATCAATTATGCAAGTAAAACAGGTTTTGCTTGAAAAACAAAATTTGAAGAAGTACAAGTTTTCAGCAAGACAGACAACTCAGGGGTAACAACACTGTGTGAATATTAGTTCTTTACAAAATATTACGTATGTTTTGATGCATCAACAAAAGGTTATTAATTTAACAGAAATTGTGCACAAATTTTCACACTTCATTTCCACCCTATATAAACAAGCTTAAAATAAGTCCAACAAAAAGTTACCAATTTTTCATTCTTTGGTGGAAATAATTTATTTTTTACTTATTAGTTTCCTTAAGAACATATTTGATTTAAATATATACACACACACACACACACACACATATACACGCATGCATATATATTGTGAATTTCTCACATGTCCCTAATGTGTTCTTTAGTCTAAAATACAACAGTTCTTGTCAAAGTTTATAACTGTTCTAATTTCATAATCTTTTAACCAAGTTATTGATAATTATGAAAACACACTTAAAATACACATACACACTAGACTCATAAAAGTGAGGATATTGTGTGGTTTTCATAATTATCAATAACTTGGTTAAAAGTTTATTACTGTGTTCTAATTTCATAATCTTTTAACCAAGTTATTGATAATTATGAAAACACACTTAAAATACACATACACACTAGACTCATAAAAGTGAGGATATTGTGTGGTTTTCATAATTATCAATAACTTGGTTAAAAGTTTATTACTGTGTTCTAATTTCATAATCTTTTAACCAAGTTATTGATAATTATGAAAACCACACAATATCCTCACTTTTATGAGTCTAGTGTATGTATGTGTATTTTAAGTGTATATATACACACACACAAGTAAATATTTACCTTAAAAACATCATTTGTAATGGTGAATAATGTTCTTAGTGACTTTAATTACAATGGTTATTTAGTCAAACTAGTGTACAGTAGTTGCTTTAAAATTAGGCCTAATTTAAATATAAAAATAGTTTCTCAGCTTACATTAAAAAAAGAAGTTACTATTGAAGTGCAAGTTCTTGATTGTTATTAAAACTTGAACAGTCAGTGAAATGATTTGAAATAAACTATGTGACCTGAGACTGAACAGGCATAGCTGAAAAAAAATTAAACCTAAAAATATAGTAACCAAAGAAATGTATAAATCTATACAGTTCATAGACTTCCACTGTTTCAAATCCCATAAGAATACTGGTAACAACAAGTATATTGACATACATCTAAACTGTTTGTTAATTCACATTATTTCAAATTCCATATCAAAAGAGGTTCCTTTTTACAATTAAAACCAAGTAATCAATATTTATTACTGTACCCTCATGTTTTAAACTTGCACCTAAATATATAGATACTTAAAAACAATTTCTGCAAATTCACGATTTCTCTAACATACCATGACAAAAAGGATATTTACCACCATAAAGATGTACCAATTAAAAAGACAGTTATCACCAGTAACTTTAAAAGTTAATCAAGTTAACAAATGTTCTATCAAACGATTAAACTTGTAAAATGTGATGTTACAATAAGTGATTGCCATCTTTACATACAAGGTTTAAAACACTACGACAAACTAACAATGATGTTACTAATAGTTATACAATAAACTGTTACTAAATACCAAAAATGGGAACAAAGTATTATAAATTTTGGTTTGGACCAAATGTTTGTGTTGATGCCAAATACCAAATTTCTGTTTTGAGAAACAGCTTTCTACATAGTTTTACCTTTCTAAAACTGAAAACTATGATCATGTGAAATTAGCTTGTAGCTTTGATGTCAACCAAAGCTGTTATAAGCACTAATTTAATATATGCAGTCTGCCAAGTCAGGGACAGGGTTTCAGCTTGTGTTAAAAACTGGCACTTACTTATTCTGGGGTCGAACCAACTTGTAGTTCTTTCTTTGTGGTTAATAAAGTAAACTTCACCTTCTGGAGTACTAGCTTGCTCCCAGCCATCTGGTAATGATCCAAGACTTTGAACATTCACTGAAGGAAGATTTCCTCCTCCACTGGACACTGGAGGGTTAGAACTTCTGGTGCCTGTTACTGAAGAAATATTCACTGCTTTCCGAGGATCCTCCCAAGTGGTTGTTTTGGTTTCGTGACTGGTAAAACCGTCAACAACAAACAATTATGCCAAAACATGATCACCACAGAATAAAAAACGTAACTTGTGATGACGAGAAACCCATTTGAAGTAAAAATATATCTCAGGAGAATTGATATATTAATACACTTTTACTAATAAAACAGAAAACAATGTTTTGACCTCTGCTTTATTAGTAAGTGTTAATACTCATACCAGCTGTCCTGAGATACATTTTTACTTCACTACACAAAAATAAAATTTCTCAAAAACTAAAATTGTGTTTTGAAAAAAGGGAATAACATAATAATAAAACACAAAAAGAAATAAAAGATTATTTCCAATGGAATAATTCTAATTACGTATTTTGGAACTATTATAAAATTTTTGGCACAATTCAGTATTTATATAGATAAATTTATCCCAAGTTCACCATCCTTTCAGCCGTGGGTGTTATAATGTTACAGTCAATCCCACTATTCATTGGTAAAGAAGAAGCCCAAGAGTTGGTGGTGAGTAGTGATGACTAACTGCCTTCCCTCTAGTCTTACACTGCTAAATTAGGGACAGCTACCACAGATATCCCTTATGTAGCTTTCTGCAAAATCCAAAACAAACCAAAACCCAAGTTCATTATAACTTCATTATAATAATAATAAATTTTTATCAGGCCTTTTGAAACTGACAAATCACAATAATTCTTGCCCAAAAGGGAATTTCCATTAAATAATTTATAAAAATAACTTCTAATGTTGCAAATTATTAAATATTGTTACATAATAACTAGTTATATCAATCCAGTCAAAATATTTAAATTAATGCACATCTACACATTGAAGCAAAAAAAACAAAATAAGCACTCTCCAGACACATAGTTCTTAAATATCTTTACATATAATTTGTAATGTTACTTAACAGCAAGCACTCAACTCATCCTTCAGTTGAAACAAACGTTTTAAACAACTAACTGTAATTTAAGTGAGCTAAACCGTTTCACAACATTCAATCCACATCTCAAATTTCATATCAAAAATCTCCTCTCATGACACCTAATAAAACAATCATTTTGAATAATCAATGTAAAAAAATCTTCCTGCTTTTAACTGCAGTGATAAAGTGTCTTTTGTCTAACAAGAAGTAATTTATGAGTTAAAATTATGTTATTCTCCTAGCATTCATTGTGTGTCTTCATGAATTTGTTTTATTTTCAAATTTGAAATGGAAAAAAAGTCCATCCAATTCTTTTAAAAATATTTATTTTCATGAAAGCAATATTAACTTGTGGTTTTTACACTTTCTTCCTAAATATTTTTTTTTTCATTTTTAGTATTATTAGAACATTTTCTCATTTTCAAATAACTCGGTAATGAAGTACAAATCTTAACACTGAATGTTGAGATATTTTAGTATCTTTCTTATTAAATTTGATGTTAGTAATAGTACTTAATTAGGTATATATGACCTGTTTATCAGACGTGTACTATACTTTATATACTCTTCAAAAAAAGAAACGCAAAAGGGATATTTTTGTTATTTTAAAGAGAAATATATGTAATAACGTTACAAGCTCAGAGTATGTGATATCACACGTGTTAAGGCACTGATTGTCAGACCAAAATGGCAATAAAAGTTGTGCACTTTGAAAACGGAGGAAAACATCGGATTTTTCGCCAAAATTCATTCGTGTCCAATAAATCTGTTTGAGAGATCTGCAGTTTCTGCAAGTGCAACATGCGCAAAATTCCTATAAAAGTGACGGGTTCTCGGTTTCCATAGCTCAGTGTTAAGCCACCGACACGCAATACAGTTACGCCAAGACTGACTGAAGCACAACGCAACAACCCCAATTGTTGCTTGGAAGCAGGTGAATCAGATGTTGCCAGAGCTGTGAATGTCCACCCAAGCACCATCACAAGGCTATGGAATCGTCACCAGCAACATGGATCAACTTGTGACCGTCCACGATCTGGCAGACCTCGTGTGACCACGCCCGCACAAGATCGCTACATCCGGTTACATCACCTTCGGGATAGGACCACCACTGAGACGTCTACTGCCTCAACCATACCAGGGCTGTGTAGGATTTCCGATCAGACCATATGCAACCGTCGACAAGATTCTAAGGCCCCATGTGCAACCCATCATGGTGAACGTCAACGATGTTTAAACCCCATCAAACATCTTTGGGACGAGTTGGACCGACGTCTGTGACGGCAACAACCTCAACCACGGACTCTACCTCACCTTGCAGCAGCTTTGCAGGCTGAGTGGACAGCCATTCCACAGGATGTGATTCGTCATCTCATCGCTTCCATGAGCAGGAGATGCCAAGCAGTTATTGATGATCACGGGGGGCATACTCGTTATTGATGTTGAGTGACGTTAAACTTTAACTAGTGAGCGTGGACTTCGCCTTTGCAGACTTTGGATGTTCAGCAGTGAATGTGCAAAGTTTCACACATGTCATACAGAACTACCCGGAATAAACTTGTTAACAATTTGTCTCAAATTTTGCCTTTGCGTTTCTTTTTTTGGAGAGTATATTTATAACAGTCTCACTGTATGCAATTTTCTTAATTTGAGCTTTTACTGCTACAAATTAAATCACTCATTCAGCTTAATAGCAGCATCAGTTAAGTAATGCAAACCCTACAAGTGATTACGTCAAAAATAACACAACTTTTGCAGTCACCAGTACTACTTGGTCATAAGGTTGTGAAGTGATATGTCTTATAAATTACTGCGGTATTCTTTTGTTTTGTATGTTCTAATGTTCATTTATATGGTCATAATTCTGTGTGTTACAAATAGGAACAGGCACAGACACGTACTTTATGATTGCATTATTTATTTATACTGCAATAAACTTTTAAGCCAAGTGTTTTCTACCAAATTTTCAATATTGTATGATCGAAATTTATCATAATGTTGGGTTATTAAATTTGCTTTTCAATATCTCTCTAAAGTTTCAATACTCTGCCTGAGATTCTAAGTCACGAATGCATCATTTTTAGGGAAAATATCTTACATTTTGGCGACTTGGTTATCTTAGTATTTAGATGCAACTATTTTTAGGCCTAGTATTTAGCGGATACTGAAATAGTCTGAGCTATGTAGATATTAAGCCTAATACCGAATTACGCTTGGGTTGCAAAAAGTAACACTTTAATAATACTTGCGTGAAAAACAAACTGCAAATTTCGTGAACTATTTTTAAGTCTTCTATCAGCGCCTACAAATAAGTAGTTACGCAGTCGAGACTGCACGACAAAAGACAGTGCACACGGCTTATGAAATATGATACGAACGTGATCTGTGTCAGATAAAGAGAGCGGTTTACATGAATGGTCTCGGAACCTCTCTCTTCGCTCCAACAACTATATCTCCCCTCCCCCCATAGACACAACAGTGTCGGATTTTGTAGCAGTTGGCACCCTGAATGGTACAGAGTGGCACATGTAAAAATCACGTGGGTTTGTTTACTGACAACTGGTATAGTTATTTGTGATGTGTAAGTGTCCTTGCGTGGCGACATAACGTCCACAGAAGGCCAGCTGTCTATATTTAGTAATATGTACCCATTCTCCTACCCCTCTCCAAACGATGTGGTCTTTTTGTTTTTCAATTAATGATAGGATTAAATGATCCAATAATATATCAATTAATATTCACTTTTTTTTTATGATTAATTTAAAATATCAGTTACAAAATTGAAAAATAGCCCCTTTGATGAAAACAAACCGTATGGCTAAAGTACGGTTAAAACGCAAGTTGAAATACTAGTGTCTAGGGTACAAGTCCATATAAAACCACGATATTTTCTGTGTTCAACAACAACTTACTACACGTACTGTGGAGAAACTGCTTGCTTCTATAACAAATAAATTTATGATGAAATGTATAACATCTAATGTGTGACAAATTCAAGTTTCCTAACTTGTCTAATATATCTGCACACTGTAATAATAAATTGACCAATTAAGATGTTTCATATTACCAAGTCAACAGTTACCTTTCTACAAGTTGTAATGATAAGGCTTGCAGATAACGCTTCCAGTTACCTGTTTTTTTTTTTGTTTTTATCTCTAGTTCGCCCCGTTCCATCAAACATATTTGCCCTTTCAGCCACGGGGGCGTAATAATTACAGTCAATCTCGCTATTCGTTGATAAAAGTATAGTCCAAGAGTTGGTGGTGGTGGATGGCTATGACTAAGCGCTTTCCCTTTGGTCTTTCGCTGCTAAATTAGAGACTTCTAGCGCAAATAACCCTCGTGTAGCTTTGCGCGAAATTCAAAATAAATCAAACTCTTTAGCTGATTTCAGTCCAACTTTTATCATATTACTTCTTTAATCAAATCTCTTACATAATTATCACGGATCTATTTACTTAGGCTGGTTTATCTATAAAGTCTCATTTCCTGATGTACAACTTTTCTTAACTAAAAAATAACCGTTTCTTATCAGAACCTCCGGAAAAAGACAGTAATGGCAAAAACTAAAACGTCTGTCTTTCAGATTTAATAGTGAAACATTTTAAAATCTTGTGCAAAAACAATAACTTTCTCAGTTTCAAGAAACGTTAAACGTATCAATAATACTGAGTTCAACTTAACACCCTTTTCAATACTGACGTGAACTCAGGTGGTTATGGCACCCTATCAGCCGTGAGGGCGTTATTATATCTCGACCAATCCATTATGCGTTGATAAAAGAGTAATTTATCTTTAAGAATTGTAAAAAAATATTACATATTTGGTGTCTGTAAAGTAACTCTTTGAAATATAAGACATTTTACTTTCAGTAACAAAAGGAGGGAGAATTTCACAAAAAATAATACCTTGTTGCAGTCCATTAGTTGTTGAATGGCCCGGCATGGCCAAGCGTGTTAAGGCGTGCGACTCGTAATCTGAGGGTCGCGGGTTCGCATCCCCGTCGCGCCAAACATGCTCGCCTTTTCAGCCGTGAGGGCGTTATAATGTTACAGTCAATCCCACTATTCGTTGGTAAAAGAGTTGGCGGTGGGTGGTGATGACTAGTTGTCTTCCCTCTAGTCTTACACTGCTAAATTAGGGACGGCTAGCACAGATAGAGATAGCCCTTGAGTAGCTTTGTGCGAATTTTAAAAACAAACAAACAAACCATTAGTTGTTAGAGTATAATGGCAGCGTATTTTAAATCAATTTAGCCAATCACTAACAAGAAATAAAACCTGACTTGGAAAGTTCAACTACCAGGAGATAAGTAGGTATGTCCCGCAGTGGGAGGAGAGTGGGGGGAGATCTGACAAACTTAAGAATTGCCGACAAGGGAAATGAATTTTAAGGCCCAATTACTTTTTCTGCGAAAAGGCCCATTTCTTTTGCAGTTGTGGTATAGCGCTTGTAAGTAACATGTAGATATACTTTATCCACTGAAACATAAACAGATTTCCAATTCCCACATTTAGCACCAAACAAAGTAAAGAAAAACAGTATGTTGAAAACCATGTTAGGTCAACCTAACCTGCCGGTAAACTTGTCATAATAATAGTATTTATTTTCCATTTACTTTTAAGCTCTAATGTAAAGTTTATAACAACAAAAACATTTCTGTTTTAAGCTACAAACAGAACCATGGTGATGTTTATAAACACGCATAAGCAAGAAAAAATGTAATAAATAAAATAAAGTGATCACTTGGTTTGCACCATTCTTGGGTCAGATTGGAAGAGGGTAAAATAAAGTGATCACTTGGTTTGCACCATTCTTGGGACAGATTGGGAGAGGGTAAAATAAAGTGATCACTTGGTTTGCACCATTCTTGGGTCAGATTGGAAGAGGGTAAAATAAAGTGATCACTTGGTTTGCACCATTCTTGGGTCAGATTGGAAGAGGGTAAAATAAAGTGATCACTTGGTTTGCACCATTCTTGGGACAGATTGGGAGAGGGGATTGTATCATAAAATCCTGTTATATATATATTAAAGAATTTCGCCAACTGCTTTGTTGCTTATGTAAGACAAGAGGGTATATTACAGTTTATCACCTGTAATTACCATGGGACGGAAGATGTACTATTATAAGTAAACTCGCTAGACTGTGTCAAATATGCCCACCTACGCTGGCGTCAAGACGTTTCCGGTTTCCACATACTCACTTCCAAGAAACTTTTTCTCACACAGGAGACAGCCCGAGGATTATCATTCACTGACAGTTCTTTCGGCGTCGTGGGACACCAGTAGTAGTTTTGTGTCGAAAGAGATTTAGCCGTTTTTCGAACAACCCCAGTTGCGAGCATGTTACCACTCTTCTAAAGCCCAGCATTATCCAATTGAAATAGACTTTCCCAGTATATCAATGTCCTTCCCAAGCACCAAACACCTATTTCATTACTTTTACAATATTTTATTCTCTTTTTGACCTATTAAGATTGTATGCATGTTTCCTTCTGATGTTAAAATTGGTAATTAATTAAGTTTAAACTCTATCGCCCCAATACACTGTTTGGTAAGAACTGTTTGTTATTTTTAAGTTACAAAACACACACACACACAACAAGAACAAACAGCTAAGAGTATTTCAAAAATACTCTTCAATGAACACAATACGAGTCATACCTAACACTGAAATATATTGTATTCGATAGCAATGATATTTTACAATTGCAAAATGTCAGAATTACAACACGTGGTAGTATTTCAAACCTGCTGAATATAACGATATGGCGGGTGATGAACTATTTCCCAGTACCTATTGTAATAATATCAAATGCGTAATGACATGAAATTATCTATATTCCCGTTTATCCTTTAACACTTGGCCCGGCATGGCCTAGCGCGTAAGGCGTGCGACTCGTAATCCGAGGGTCGCAGGTTTGCGCCCGCGTCGCGCTAAACATGCTCGCCCTCCCAGCCGTGGGGGTGTATAATGTGACGGTCAATCCCACTATTCGTTGGTAAAGAGTAGCCCAAGAGTTGGCGGTGGGTGGTGATGACTAGCTGCCTTCCCTCTAGTCTTACACTACTAAATTAGGGACGGCTAGCACAGATAGCCCTCGAGTAGCTTTGTGCGAAATTACAAAAAACAACAAAACAAACCTTTAACACTAACCACTTGCATCTATTATATAGTATACACTGTACTTTCACTCCGAAGTTCTTACTATTAGCGAGGGTAAGATTTTTCTGTGTTGGGGTGGGGGCTTTCCTACACGATAATCGTCCTCTCCTACTATCGCATGCGCACAATAATTGCCTTTGTCTTCCTTTCTGTACCAAACTTACATAATTTTCGACTGCTCTTCTTATTTATAATTGTTATTATTTTGTAAAAGTGTGCTCTAACATTGCGTATATTTGTTAATCTCTTATAACCACCCAAGTTTTTATAAACTCGCGTAAACTGATAAAAATTGGATAACTATAATGATTTATCAAACATTACCGATGTGAACATGCTTTATATTCTGTATGAGAAAAACATACACTGGATAGGTGAAGTGAAGAAAAAATATCACCGACCGCCATTCAGTTCGTCACATTATATAGCTGCACTGTAGCAGATATAATAAATAAACTTAATATTCCAAACATTTATTCTAGAGATGACTGGTATGGGTATTAAAACTTTAATTAAAATAAAGTACAGAACAACGTTTCAACCTTCTCAGGTCATCTTCAGGTTAACAAAGAGAGTTTGCAACTGACCGTTGCCGGACACGAATTATTCCAAAAATTATTTAATCTTGAACATAGACTTTGATATTAAACGATATACTAAATTTACTATAATGGTCTTTCCTGTAACTTTTAATACCTCCCCCTCCATCATACTGTTTTCCTATTCTTTTGTACTTTAGGTTTTGAAAGTCAATTTTGGATCTTATTTTAAATCTGAACTCCATTAACCACGCTTTTGTTGGAAAGTTCCAACTATCATTCACAGAGGGCAACACATACGTACCGGAAATGCTTTATAATATGACGTGCCCAGCTGATTTTTTCACGTACTTGACCAGCATCAATACCGAGAACACATAGACAAAGAAAATCTCAAGGCAAACAAAAACGAAATATGCTTCTTCCAATTACAAATATATGTATATACAAGCCTGCAAGATATAAGTGGGAAGTTTCAAAATAAACCTTCCTAATGCTTCATTACCAATCAATACCGTATTCAGTTATAACAAGAAAAGCGCCTCTAGCGAACTTTGGGGTGTTTCGTTAAAGGACACCCAACGTTATCAAACAGCGATTTATGCAAATATAGCTTCATTTTATTGTCAGTTTTTCATGTCATTAGCCTCCCGCGAGTACAGCGGTATGTCTCCGGATTTACAACGCTAAAATCAGGAGTTCGATTCCCTTCGGTGGGATGAGCAGGTAGCCCTTTGTGGCTTTGCAATACGAAAAACACATACACACACACACACGTCATTATACGTGAAAATGTTATGACTATTACTTCAACAACCTGCCTAGTACAGTAAAACAATGTTACTTTTATTTGTAAAAACAAATAAATTATTATTTACAATGTGCATACTTCGCCCATGTCAAGTCATTCGGGTAGATTAATCGTTATTGTTAATATGGAACAGTCTTTAACAAACTGCTCATGTACGAGTTCAAATCCAATCCTATGTTAAACACGTTGGTCTCTAGTTAAGCGCAAAACTGTACAATGGGCGCTGGGCCCGGCATGGCCAGGTGGGTTAAGGCGTTAACTTGCAATCCGAAGGTCGCAGGTTCATCTTCCCATGGCACCAAACATGCTCGCCCTTTCAGCCGTGGGGACATTATAAGTGACGGTCAATCCCATTATTTGTTTCTAAAAGAGTAGCCCAAGAGTTGGCGGTGGGTGGTGATGACTAGCTGCCTTTCTTCTAGCCTTACACTGCTAAATTAAAAACGGCTAGCCCATATATCCCTCGTTTAGCTTTGCGCGAAATTCGAAAACAAAACAAACAACAACAGGCTCTGCCCACCACTGGTAAAGAAACCTAGTTTCTAAGAGTTGTATGTCCGTAGACATGCTCCTGACTAGCAGACCCACGGGGCAGACTTCCTAAGTGGGGGTTCAGTACCCTGACCCCTCCGAAAAAGTAACATCATATCTTTGTTATCATGAACCAAAACACGTAAGCATTAGTGTTCAGTACTCCGAATGCGCCCAAAAACTAACAACATATGGGAAAATGAGAGGATGGTCAATGAAAATGACTAGAGTAATCTTTAAAAAAATTTATTCTATATATTCATTATTCAAATGACCACCTGACTTCCCACACCTTGGTCAGGCTAAAATACGCAAAAAATTACAAAACATTAATGTTTACAATTTTATTTTTCAAATAATATAAATATGTGTTAGATTTAGATCAAAATAAATATTTAATATATTTTTAAAATTTTATTTTTATTGCTTAATTAAAATACAAAAATTAAAAAATTATTCTAAAAACACTTTATCATAAGATAAATATTAATTATAAAAACAGAACATTTTATTCTTTTTATATAGAAAAAAAAGTGCTAGGCCCCCTGCTAGTACAGCGGTATGTCTTCGGATTTACAACGCCAAATCAGGGGTTCGATTCCCATCGGTGGGCTCAGCAGAAAGCCCGACGTGGCTTTGCTACAAGAAAACACCACACACATTGAAGCTATGAATACCCTACTGACTAACAAAGACTCCTGTTGCAGTCTTACAACTATATCTGTGTTCTATACTCCAGTCACAGTTAGATTTCTATTTTATTATGAAAATAGCATTCATTGCTGTTATTAGAGTATTGCGTTACATATTTTAACTGTAATACTCCTACTGTTCAGTGAACTGTAACGTTAGAACCTTAACCGTAATACTCCTCCTGTTCAGTGAAGTGTATCGTTAGAACCTTAACCGTAATACTCCTCCTGTTCAGTGAAGTGTATCGTTAGAACCTTAACCGTAATACTCCTCCTGTTCAGTGAAGTGTATCGTTAGAACCTTAACCGTAATACTCCTCCTGTTCAGTGAACTGTATCGTTAGAACCTTAACCGTAATGCTCCTGCTGTTCAGTGAACTGTATCGTAAGAACCTTAACCGTAATACTCCTCCTATTCAGTGAACTGTATCGTTAGAACCTTAACCGTAATACTCCTCCTATTCAGTGAACTGTATCGTTAGAACCTTAACCGTAATACTCCTCCTATTCAGTAAACTGTATCTTAGAACCTTAACCGTAATGCTCCTGCTGTTCAGTAAACTGTATCTTAGAACCTTAACCGTAATGCTCCTGCTGTTCAGTAAACTGTATCGTTAGAACCTTAACCGTAATGCTCCTCCTGTTCAGTGAACTGTATCGTTAGAACCTTAACCGTAATGCTCCTCCTGTTCAGTGAACTGTATCGTTAGAACCTTAACCGTAATACTCCTGCTGTTCAGTGAACTGTATCGTTAGAACCTTAACCGTAATGCTCCTGCTGTTCAGTGAACTGTATCGTTAGAACCTTAACCGTAATGCTCCTGTTGTTCAGTGAACTGTGTCGTTAGAACCTTAACCGTAATGCTCCTCCTATTCAGTGAACTGTATCGTTAGAACCTTAACCGTAATGCTCCTGCTGTTCAGTGAACTGTATCGTTAGAACCTTAACCGTAATACTCCTCCTGTTCAGTGAACTGTATCTTAGAACCTTAACCGTAATGCTCCTGCTGTTCAGTGAACTGTATCGTTAGAACCTTAACCGTAATACTCCTCCTGTTCAGTGAACTGTATCGTTAGAACCTTAACCATAATGCTCCTGCTGTTATGTATATATATACAGAAAGATGAAACTGATAATATATTAGTATAGTTTGGTAACGGTCGTTATTCTCTTCTCACTACAGCCAACAGACATGTCAGTAGCCCTAATACTATTTATATCCCTTTTATATTAATTTACTCAGTTGTTTGTTTTTTGCATCACTAGTCCTCAGACACTGGTATAAGACTAAATGTAATGCAGTTTGTTTCATAATGAAAACCTGAAATGCTTCATTGAATTATTATCAGTGAATACACACAAAAATGTTTGTTTCTCACGAGAACACGAGTTCAAACCTACACAAATTTCCACTTCTGTATTTTCTCTCACTCTTGATCAGTGCCAAAACTTGTGGTTCTTGAGTCGGCATGCTGCAGCATTACATACGTGACTAATTTCAAGAGTAAGTTTAATCAGGTTCCAGAAATGAAACATACATAACACTTTGAAACATTTTTCACCTATAATTCATTTGAAGACATTTAAAACTATCTTCACGTTGCCCATCATGTAGATACGTTCCCAGATTCTAGCATTATTAGCCTTCAAATGTTACCACTAAGGGATTTTCATTAATATTAATCATTCACGAGATGTATATGGATACACTGAAAAATAAAAAAACAAGTCATTTGACGTGAGCTGCATCACTAAATTCCAAGACTATGACAGATATTAAATTCAACCAGTTAAATGTAGAACAAAATATAGAACATGAAATGTTCTCAGTAAGTCTTACCTTTCAACAGTGAAACAAAAATCACATATTTTAGCAATAGAAAAATGTCCTCGTTATGTGTTCATCTCAAAACACCTCAAACATCAGAACCATAATGAAAAACAGTTCAAGATAACCGAAAAAGAACAAAATATAGAAATATATATTCAAAACTACATACTAGTGTAATTCGAAGAACTTATGAATGAATGTAAATAATATGTTATAACAAACTTACACCTGCCATTTCCAGTGGAAGTCTTTGCCCAATATCAGGGTTAATCAGAATTGGGCTCAACAGACTAGCTAGGATGTCACAAACATAACAGTGGTTTAGGTGCTATTTATAACATGGGTATATTATAGTGTGGACTGGATTAAATAAGTGAATTGTGATTATAGTTAATTTTAAGTAAATCATTTACAAGTCTGATTTAAGGGTATTAATAATGCACCATTATTTAATTTTAACACCAGTTATTTACAGCATAAAAAACAAAAATAAACATTCATATACATTTACATTATATTAACTGATTAAATATGTATACCAAACTGTTTAAATGTTATCAAATAACGTTTAATTCTGAAGTAAACATCATAAATCCAAAGTTTTTAACGATTAAAGTAATTAGATATCTAACGAACGCTTTGAGTTAGTTTATTGAAGATTGCACATAAAACGACAGTTGAATTTTAGCTTTTGAGTTGCTTAAAATAACACAATAAAATAGGCTATTGTATAAATAGTATCACTTTTAATTTACCAAGGTTTAGTTTCAGGTCTAGTGTGTGCAATAATAAGTCGTACAGACAGGGTATAAACCATTTATCCTGATAAATGAATTAAACAACACAAAGAATTTATATGTGAAGTAAATTCCGCGAGGGGCCCGGCGTGGTCTTGTATTCAGAGTGGCGGATTATGAATCCGTGAATACACGGTTCGCGTTCCATTGCCGCTAAATTTCATTTGGGACTTTAATGTTCAAATCCGATTATCCAGCAAGAATAGCGCAAGAGCTAGTGATTTGTGTTGTTGACTAGAAAATCAAAGACGGCTAGCGCAGATAGTCATCGCGAAGCTTCGCGCGAATATCCGGAACACTGCACGAAACAACGAGTTCAACGTACTGTGAAGGATTTTTAACTTTAATACAAATAAAAAAAAATTAAAATAGTTATAAAAATACGACTTCGAAATTTTCAATTACAATAGCGCTTAAATACTATATCTCTCTACAAGTGTAGTAATACATGGTTCCCTTCGGGAAGTACTTTATCATTACGAAAATCAAAACAGAACAATGAATCGTTTAATGAAAAAATTATTCTTCTATTTATTTTTATATCAATTTCATCAAGCAAAATTATGCTCATGTTTCTTAACGCTTATGCAGATGTATAAATCAACCAAACGCATAAAACTTAATTGCATAATACTTTCAGCGTATAAGGCCCCATTTCTTATTATTTACCTTACATATTTCACAGTACCTTAAATCATACCTGTGTTGTGTGTGTGTCCACAGTAATGTTTTATGCACTAAATTTGTAGTTCACGTTGAGAAAATTAAAGTATTTTTGAAGAGCAAAGCGTCTCCAATCCAAGAAAGGGCCAAGGAATCCTTGGCCCGCTTGACTTCCTTGTGTTGCCTGTTAGGCGCTTAAAGCGATTTTTAACGAACAAGTCATCGCCAGATGATGCAAGCTTAGTAGCACTCAGTGATTAACGTTTACGTTCATTTAGCTTTCTCGCTGCTTCACATACATACAAAAGGGTTCCTACTACGTAGGAAAATTATGTTTTACTCACTTAAAAACAAACAAAACTTTGAACACATAACAACAGTCATCAGGCCATTTTTTGGGTTATCGTTATATAGTTCGTTCGAAATGTTTTAACTGCTTATATCGTTTACCAAGGTTACTTGAGCCACACTTGATTTAATGCCCCAGATTAAAATCGAACATATGAGTCATTTTTGACAACTGCCTGTTAGCATGCACGTGCATTTTATTATATATAAAAAAATAAAAATTTAAAACCGAGTCAGGAAAAAGAAAAAAAACACACGTAAATAAAGCAAGTCTAAATACTGGTGAAGTTACTTAAAATCCTACGCGACAGATATTTAATATACTATGAAAAAAAAAACCACGCCAACTTCCAATTTCTTTCCTCTGGGACTGAGAGGGAGTGGGAGAATGGGGAATCCAGTCTGCCACGGAGAATCTTTGTCTCGAAAAGTCGTAGTGCAAGTGTGTCAGTTGTACACCAACACTTGATTGTATCTGACTTACAGCTACAACACTAATTGTCCAACAAAGAATTGATATGTTTGAAATAAGTTTGTTTTGAATTTCACGCAAAGCCACACAAGGGCTATCTGCGCTAGCCGTCCCTAATTTAGCAGTGAAAGACTAGAGGGAAGGTAGATAGTCATTACCACCCACCGCGAACTGTTGGACTATTCTTTTTACCAGCGAATACTGTGATTGGCCATCACGTTATAAGACTCCCAAGGCTGAAAGGACGAACATATTTAGTGCGACGGAGATTTGAACCTGCGCCCTAACCGTCTGGTCATTCCGGATCAAGTAACCAATAGGATATTTCACCAATACCGTATAGTTCATCACTAGATAACTGGTACTTTCATTAATAAATCCTCAGTTTATTTGAAATTTTAAAAAAATATCTGGCTACTCTGCTAGGAACCTCTTTCCTTTTGTACATCAAATTATGTGTTTTACATAGGTTTGTGGTGATTGATCATAGAAACTCTTGATGCTGGCTTTTATAACCACTGTAAAAAAGTTAAAGTTTATTACAAAAGAAAACAATTGGAACTTTTAAGATTTTCTTTTAATAAACTTGTCAATCCGAAAAACATGGCCAACAATCTATAGATAAGACTACAGACCAAAGTTCATTCTTTCAGTTTATATACTAAGGAAAAGTAATAATAATGATTTATTATTATAAATGTTAAATCACGTTATAAAGAGACGAGCGGTAACGTCGAATCATCTAATAAATTTAAGTATAACGTACTGTGCTACCTTCAACAATAATACAGCTTGAAAACAATAAATGTAATGATGCGAAAGGCTTCATACGAGAGGCAAAGTCGTTGGCTAGTGTAGTGAAAATCATTCCCTAAATCAAAGCAAAACACCACTATATACATAAACCACACTATCATTCATGAGAGAGAGAGAGAGATCGCACAAAATGAGATGACTTAAGTTTTTCAGTTGAAGTTATTCTAATAAAATTATTATAATTTAAACGTACTGGTTTAGCGCGTAAAGTTGTTAAATGCAAACAACGCAACTTTGTGTTTTTACGCAAACTTAAAAATACTTTGTAATGAACCTTGTTCAGCAAAATGCTTGAGACACGCTAACAATTATTTGACTCTCAACTGACGAAGAGCTCATACATTCTTTGATAGATTGTTTGGGCAAGATTATTCATGATAAAACTTCGTAGAATAGATAGCAACTGCCTGTTGTGGAGACACAAATGTAGAGGACGACGTTTCGAAAGTCGTCCTCTACATTTGTGTCTCCACAACAGGCAGTTGCCGTCCATTCTACGAAGTTTCAGCTTATACATTAACTTGTAAAATTGCGTTTAATAAATAAATTGTAGCATCAGTTAAAACCAATAAAATAATAAAAGTTTAATACTGCTAAGCCTAAAGTAAAAAAAAAATAATAATCAGTTTACCATATTAAAAAGATCTGACTTAATTAGTTAAGCTTTAATAACTCAATGACAAATGTTAAATTTAATGATTTAACTTCACATTTATTTTGTAGTGTTTTAAACAACTCGTCGGCTGAATAATTCACAAGAATATATAAGAAACATCAACGCTACATATTCTTGAAGTTTCTATATAAATATAGGATCACTGAGTGAGAAAAACATCTCATATTTTATTGCTTGTGTTCTTGATGTCAAAAATATTGAGAATTTACTGAAAACCAACAATACATTTTGTTAGTGATGTCGAGAAACCCACTTGTAGAGGAAAATATATATGTAAAACATTTTGTCAATCCAAACGAGCCGTTTTTACAAAAATACATTTTGTTGTGATTGTTAATACGTAGTATTATGCATATTCAAATTACGTAAAACAAAATATGGAATAACAATTAATTTCGAATAATAAGTACGGTCAGTTTTCTGAAAATAAATATTAGTTGATATGGTTGTCACTGTAAATGGTTTATATAACCTAATCTTATCATAAAATGTCTTTTCTTAACCTGACTAGCGAAAGTAAGAAAGGGCTGTTCACGTGATCTCAACGCAAAAGTGGATCAAACAAATTTTCCCAGCCTTAGAGGGCTACGTGAAGAAAATATGAATTAACCCAAACTGCCAGTTACAACTCAGACAAAACATGTATAGTGTCATTTGTAGAATTATGAAACTTTCAAAGTCGTCGTGTGGGCATGGGAAGATCGACGTCCGAGTTATAATTAGGATAATGGTGGTAATTCGTATTGTCCACATGTTGTATTGAAAGGTTACAATAATATTTTACCGATGCTAGAAAAGGTAATTTTAAGAATAAGCGAAAATGTACCAGACATAGGTTAATATATGCTTTACTATATGTAACAAAAAAGCTAAATACTAGAGTAACTAGACTATATATATACTGGCAAAACACTTCGAACTGTTAATACCTGGTTTAGAAACCCAATTTTTAAACTGAAGGAAATAATGTTTTAAGGGTTGTTTTGAACATGCTGCCGAGCCACGAATTAATGGATGTAATGTTGGTTTCAAAAGTGGAAGTAGAGATCAATCCAATTAAAATAAAAAAGTAAGGAGACGTAGCACACCCGCCTTGAGTAAATTATGCCCAAGAATTTACTGAAAAGTTTACTTGTTGTTGTTAGATATGAAAAACCACACACGACTCTATTATGAAGAACCTTTACAAGAACCAAATAATTATCCTTCAACGGTGTTACGGTTAAAATTATATGTGAAAGACAGCGAATCCAGACGGTAGCTTTGGCAAGCAGTCAGGTTAATCTGCGAAAAAAGAAAAGAAAAATATGGGTTTGCGAAGCATGATTAGACCCCGAATGTTGAACGATAGTCGTGTGCATATACAAATAATGCATTTTAAATTTTATCCGTTTCACACACGTATACACTGTTCGCTATAAAGTATCTTTGGGGGGGGGGAGCAGTTTTGGATGAAATGTGAAGCAAAAATAACAATCACTAATCAAAGAAACTAACTAATCTAGTCCATATAAGAAATAATACACCTCGTTCGCGCTACTTCGACGTTACTGATGGTTTACGTGTTTCTCACCATGCACAGCAAACACGTAGTACACACAATAATATTGAATACTTTTCTTACCTAATATCTATTAATCTAAATAATACATATTTACCGCCATGTATGTAGAAGCAATATTTCGAAAAAACACACATTTTGGACCCATTACACTCACGTTTTCTCAACAATGGTTTCCCTTGAATTATGGTCCCCGGTGGGACAGTGGTAAGTCTTCGGATTTATAGTGCTAAAATCAGGGGTGCGGTTCCCCTCCGCAAACACAGCAGATAACCCGCTGTGGCACACTCCCTTGAATTATATTCAAATCCACAAATAAGTATATATAAATACGAACGCGTAATAAAAGGATTGTGTGAGCGAGAAAATTGTGAAAAAAGAAAAAAAATTAAAATAAACATATTGGTAAAAACGAAAACAAAAACTTTCGGGCAACAGCCCTGCATCGGGTTTCCGGTGAGAATATAATAATCTGGGCTTCTTTTGTTATTACACCCAAAAATTAGGGGACACTTTAATACAGATTTTCTAGAATTATTCCAAGTATTACCAACAAAATTAATATATCGAAACACTATGATAAAAAAACTAAGTCAACCTGATTGTTCTTACGGGATACACGGGGGGGTAAAATGAATGTCGAATGTAGTTCAGTATCTATGTATGTAACCAAAATTCCCTCGCCATCTACTGAATGGCACCAGAAACAGATATCCATAAAACATTTCACACTTCGAGTCTTCTAAATTAAAACAATTAAAAATAACTGTGGTATGTGCAACAACCATTTATTTTATAACACAATTTTAAACAGAAGTACTCTTTTCACACAAGAACATAACTTTTACTAGGACTGAACGCGAGGGTTTGATTATATCTTTATTGATGAAATTCGTAAATTTAGTACTGAGAAACCATAATTGCTAATTTTTTTCAATGAATAACACAACTTTTAAAATATATACACACATTACATCAGTAAAATTTATGAACATTTTGAGCTCTGTACATCGAATCATTTTGATGTAGTGACATTGCGTCTGACTAGAACACAAATAGAACACTTTTCCCATGCAGTTCTCCCCCCAATAAAAATCAAATTTTTAATGTTCACTTTCTAATTCGGTAGGAACACACAATTAAAAGACCTACAACGTAGGATGGCGTTTCTGTTGCTTATTTTAATTTGGTGAGATTTTTTCCCATTACTCTCTCTCTCTCGGTATTTGGGTAAGAAAAGTTCATACCCTGGAGGGTCAGGTTCTCTATGACCTCTTCCTCCTCCCCGTACTTATGTTCTTGACGGATTGGTATTTATAATTGTAGAACTGAATATTATTTTGATCCTTTTCAGGGCAATGTCCATGTATTGTGGCTCATATATAGGACTGAACGCGAGGGTTTGATTATATCTTTATTGATGAAATTCGTAAATTTAGTACTGAGAAACCATAATTGCTAATTTTTTTCAATGAATTGTTTTAAAATATATACACACATTACATCAGTAAAATTTATGAACATTTTGATCTCTGTACAAAATATGTATTATGTATTATTATTTTTATTATTATTATTATTTTTATTATTTAATATATATTTTCTATTTATTTTTATATTTAAAATATAAGTTAACTGGGGAGAGATATTTAGGACTAGCTTCATCATGTATGAGGTACTTGTCTAGTTCACATAGTAATTCGTTTTTCATCCAATTCTTATTAAAATACATTATTGTACTGTGTAGGAGTCTATCTGGTATGGTTGGTATGTTCGAGTATTTGTGAATGAATTGAGATGATATGGTTCTTGGAACTCTGGATGCTGTTACAATATTTTCTATTTTGCATTTTGTAAATACGCGCGATTTATTTATTTCTATCTTTAGTTTACAGAACGAAGATACAAAGAGCGCCACTTTGTAAAGACAAATTTGTAAAGAGCACATGCTCCAGAATGACACGTTTATTCATTCTTATTAAATAACGTTTATCGCATTTTAACTGAACGGTTCTGGAAAATTAAATTAATGCGATTGTATGTGCATCTAAACTGCAAAATTAACACGATTTATTTTACAGCAACACGCCGTTGAATAATCATAGTACATTAAAAGGTTGTGTCAGTGAATTTACGGTTCTATGTTTCCCAACTTAAAATGATATATATATATAATAATTAATGTAAATTACTTCAATTTTTATTTTGTGCGAGTCAGACAATGTTTATATTATTTATGAAAGCTGTAAGAAACACGAGCAACTTACTTCGAGTACAAGAATTGAACAAATCTGCCCTTGAAGCAACCGGAAACCATAACTTAACAGACCTACAACCTGTTGGTACAACGGCTAGACTACGAGGCCACTTCGCGATCACATCAGGTCAGTGGAAAATTCATAATGCTGTTCATTGGCGTGCTCAAGTTAGATACACTAGTGCAGAAATCTTTTATAAGGTTGCTTTTGTTATTTTTTTTCCTTCTGCTTTCATACTTTTGCAAACAGATAATTTCCCCGACAACATTCTAATAAAGAAATTCAAGGAACTTCGTTTTCTTGTTTACCGTAATTTTCTAACTGAACGTTTAATCGAAAAAGTGGAACAACTTTTAAATTATCATGTTAGTAACGTAATTTATTTGCCCTAAAATATAGAATAAAATACACAATTATTACTTATAAACTGTTGTAAAATGTATTTAGTTTGATACAGATACCTTAAACACGTTACAATACGGTATGTATACACTTATTCATTCATTAAAGATTTTTACCATTTTTATACTGTTATCGTGTTTTAGTCTTTTGGAAGATCTAAAACATTAAATTTAGTTATCACTAAACGCAGAAGAAGAAAGATACCTTGTTATTTTTAGTACCTGCAACAAAAAAAATAGGCAAGCCTGCCAAGTAATGCTAAAAATACTTTACCATGCTACAGTGATGACAGTAAAGTTCATATTATGAAAATTACAAAGATATCTATACCATTTAAATAAGTATACTAACAGTCTACATTGTACTAGTATTTGATAATGTATTTTGAGATTGTTTTTTTAACCTAACGTTAAGATACAGTTTCTGTCGATTAAAACAACCTTGATTTAATTTGGGATTCCATTGTTGTGATTGTATGACCAGTAAGTAAAGTAATCTTTGTAAAAATTCCAAATTTACTAAATAACAACAGTCATCACGCCCAAATTCAAACTATACTCTTCAAAAAAAGAAACGCAAAAGGCAAAATTTGAGACATATTGTTAACAAGTTTATTCCGGGTAGTTCTGTATGACATGTGTGAAACTTTGCACATTCACTGCTGGTTTACATCTGGTGATCTGGAGGGCCAGGGAAGAACGCTCATGTTGTGGTGTCTCAAGAAGACAGTGGTGACTCGGGTTGTGGCAGTAGACGTCGCAGTGGTGGTCCTATCCCGAAGGTGACGTAACCGGATGTTGCGATCTTGTGCGGGCGTGGTCACACGAGGTCTGCCAGATCGTGGACGGTCACAAGTTGATCCATGTTCTTGGTGACGATTCCATATCCTTGTGATGGTACTTGGGTGGACATTCACAGCTCTGGCAACATCTGATTCACCTGCTTCCAAGCGACCAATGGCGTTGTTGCGTTGTGCTTCAGTCAGTCTTGGCGTAACTGTATTGCGTGTCGGTGGCTTAACAATGAGCTATGGAAACCGAGAACCCGTCACTTTTATAGGGATTTTGCAGATGTTGCACTTGCAGAACATGCAGATCTCTCAATCAAATTTATTGGACACGAATGCGTTTTGGCGAAAAATCCGACGTTTTCCTCCGTTTTCAAAGTGCACAACTTTTATTGTCATTTTGGTCTCACAATCAGTGCCTTAACACGTGTAATATCACATACTCTGAGCTTGTAACGTTATTACATATATTTCTCTTTAAAATAACAAAAATATCCCTTTTGCGTTTCTTTTTTTGAAGAGTATATATAAAACTAATTAATTTTTCAAATCTGACATCTATCCATGTTGCTAATTATAATGATACCTAACATTATCATGAATTTGTAAGAATAATATAGTACATTGTCTGGTTCATATCAGGCTCACTTAATTTTTATTATTTCAGAAACTAAATCATATTTATATTAATTTTTGTGATTGTGGATAAAATTGATATTTGTGTAATTTTCTCGTACAAGTTCAAGTGATGATGTCACAGCTAATGAGTGCACAGAATTGGTTTAGGAAATTTTGCTCTGGTGAAAAGCCTTGAAAATGAACCTTGAGGCTGCTCTCAGATTGACATTAATGAGGAAGAACTGAATGCCTTAGTTGAATCGGATACCTGCCAACTCATGAGAGAACTTGCTGATAAACTCGCTGCTTATTACTCAACAGTTTCCTGACACCTTGAAGAAATTGATAAGGTGAAAAAGCTCAATAAATGGATATCTCATGAAAACAATCATGCAAGTCAATTTGAAATTTGTTCCTCACTCCTTACCCTCAGCAAAAAAGAACTATTTCTCCATAGAATTGTCACCTTAGATGAAAAATGGATTCTTTATTGCAATAAATGACAATCCAGACAGTGGCTTGACTATGAAGAAGCACCAAAACCAGGTCTTCACCCTGAGAAGCTTATGGTCAGTGTCTGGTGGTCATTAGAAGGCATGGTCCATTATTCATTCAAGGAGAAACAATTGCAGCAGAGAAATATTGCTGTGACTTTGAAATTATGCATCAAAAGTTGTCACAAAAACATTCATTACGAGTTAATTGCAATAAACCCACACTACTTCATGACAGTGCTTGACCTCATATCTCGTGTGTTACTGTCCAAAACCTAGATGAAATTCAGTACAAAACTTTACCTCATTCACCATATTCACCAAATCTTTCCACTACAGATCATCACTTTCTAAACATTAGGTCATTTCTTTAAAGGAGGAGGGGGACATTTGCAAACCTAAAGGTCAATTGAAAGTGTTCTCAAAGACTTCATTGCATCAAAAGTCTTCCAGTTCTTTAAAGATGGCATTTATAAACTTATTAATCATTGGCAGAAGTGTATTCAGTCTAAAGGAGCTAATTTTGATTAAATAAATTAAAAAACAAAAAGATGTACTTGTTTCACATTTTCTTTTAAAAATCTGACATTTCTCATGCAACAGCCTGATAAAATACAATAATTCCTTTATGTAATTAACATACTCATCTCAGAATATATTAATATGAGTATGACAACTTACACAAAAAACCTTCTGGTAACAAACACTTTAAGGGCCAATACTGTACATTTATAACCAAATTTTAATAAACAAGAATTCTTGATGGTTCCATATAACACCTAAAAGGTGCCTTAGAAGCTGAATTGATTTTTAATAATAACAGGTAAAACACGATAAAGAGTGGAATTTGTCAACTGATTACATTCAACTAATTAATTTTTCTTTTGAGTCTAATCTTCCTACATTTAGGATTTTTAAAAGACATTTTTCAAAGTACTCTTAATGCAATACACATCATCAGTTACAATGGTTTAAAATTAAGTTGCTTTTTAATCTTGAACTGTTGTACATGGAAAATGTATCGCGTATGTAGCGTAGTACAAAACCTGCAAGAAGCTGAAAAAATTTAATGTAGGTCTGTTGGTCTCTCCCAACAGTTTCAAAGGAAACTACCAAAACTACTGAATTTTTGTTGATCAAATAAAAAAAAACATCTTGACATCGATATAAATCAGAAAAATACTTGCTAAATGTAACAGTGACTGGTGAGATAATTATTAGGTACAGGTCAATATAAATTACACAAGCTAAATGCTAAAGATTGTATTTACATTTGATATAGACACAACTACACATAGGCTATCAAGTAAATGCAGGCATTAGATGTATCTTCACTGTATGAAGAAACAGTAAACACAATAGCATTTGACTTATTAGAAGTAGCCAAAAATAACAATATAAAATCAGGAGTATAAAATTAGCCATTATTTTCCATACAGCAACATCTCAGTACAAAGTAAGCTGAAAATGTATTATTTTCATTGGTCATGACACTGTTCTATTATATTAAACAAATTTGAATTAACAGAATGTAAGAGAAATCATATTGGCAATATTTTGATTACTTCAATAGCTGGAATAATCATAACATAATATAATTGGAAATACAGATTAGTTTATTATTTTTGGGAGATTAATCAATTTACTTGTAATTTCAATAATTCAATAACTTTATGTATGCAACACTAATTGAAATTCAAAGGTAATTGAATTAATCATCCAGCTCTATTGAGTAAGTTTGTGTAATTTTTTCAATAAATCAACAAACTGAGTGTTCTAACAAAGTCACAAATGAACCACTTAACAAAGCAAACTGTGAAACTAAACCATTAAGAAGAATTTTTAAAATTTAATTGAGCTGTCACAAATGGCAACTATGAGGTCAAATAGTGATTCAAGAGTTTTCTTCAGATGATGAAAATATTAAGATGATGAATGAGGGAAAAACAATCTAAAGAATACCAAGAATGAAAGGAAAACATAAAAGACAACTATTTAAAAAGAATTAAAAATACACCTGATTGATGAAATTACAATGATAAGACTAAATAACAACGAGATTTTGGTGACAAAACTAACAAGATCAAAGATGGAGTAAAGAAAGATGTCAGTAAAGTAGGAAAAAACATTAGTGATAGAATAAAACATCCAAAAAATAAACTACCAAATAGAAAGCATAAACTATCTATACCTATTTCTGCATTTACTTGAGTTCAAACCTAAATCACCATCTACTATTAAATATAAAATAAAACTTACTTGGTTTACACCTACTACCACTAGTGCTCCATCACCTGTTGCAAAAGGACCTTTATGGACTACTGAAGACATGACATTACCAAATCCAATTCCAGAGTTTAGTAGGCTGAGTGAACATCAGCCAAACAAAAAACCAACATGATGGCAGTCACCTCAGATCAAGAACATATTTAGAGTAAAACAGTGGAAGTTCAAGAAAAATAATTCAAAAGAAAAACATCTACTATATAAAGGAAATCAGAAATATAGTTAAATGGAAACAAATTTGATAAAACTATTGTGGATATACACAATGATTATAACAATAAGACTGAAAAAGTAGGGAAAAGCCATCCAGAGTTCAACACTGGCCAGTCAAGAAATCAACAAGCTATGATTGTAAGGTACCCTAAGAGACGTATTAGGCTTATTTCAAGTGTAAATGGATGGAATAGTAAACAACAAACTATTCATCAGGCTCCCAATTTAAAAGGACTAGCTTTGCCAACATTAAATAACCTTCTGGCTGAGAGCTGTAACAACTGCCATTGATAGCTGCCTTGTCAAACAGGTTCAGGATGTCACACCAAAGCAAAGTTCCAGAACAGGGTAAGAACAAAGAAGAGAATTGTGCTGAATTTGCAAATGATTCATGAAAACTCACACAGTTAGCTTCCTCAGATGCTCCCTGTCAGATGATAGATTCCTTAGTATATGATTAATTTGCAGATATCATAATACATGAAAATATGAAAATTATGCTTAAGCAGAGTAGATGTACATCTTTAAAGGAACTCTACAGTGAGAAATATATTACCAGTGAAGTCATCTAAGTGTTATGGGAATATTATATCCTCTACCATTGAAACATCAATTCTTCCCAAGTGACAGAGTAAAAGTACCAAAAATATTAACTTGACAACTAATTAAAGAGGACAGAGGAAATAAGCCACAATAAAATACGTGTTTGAAGTATAACTTAATCATCCTTTGAAGTGCATTGGTGGGGAATAACCAAGTTGGTAACTTCAGGGAAAACTTAGCAGCAGAACTTCAACTTGTTGAACAGAGCCCTAAGTTATTACCAGGACTTCTTCCATGTGATCATCAAGGTTTGAGCTACTAGTGGATTCACCTGACCAAACATGTAGAAAGAATCCCCCACCCAGTGGCAAGATAGCCAGCAACAAGAGACAAAATATTATTCCATCCATGTACCATGAGCTTCAAAAAAGAAAACAAACAAAAACATGATAAATGTATAATTTTGTGTTGTTGTTTTTTTATGTTAAAATTGTTGAAAAGGCTTCAGAATCCAGCAATACATCAGTGTTACAATCTATATTTTTTAATGTTGTAATTTGTTTGATAGGTAGAGGGAGATACAAGTTTTTTGATGATGTAATGGGACACTAAATTTGTGTTAGTCCTAGAATTTTCCAGAACAAGGCTTAGTTGAAAAATCCAATCATGAAACCCCAAGAGTAGTAAAGATAGTTGAAATAAAAGTTACTTCAAAATGAGTTGTTGTCAGTGTTTGCTATTGCACTTCATTGCACAAGTAAGTTTTGTTTAGACTGTACAGCACAGTTAGAGTGACTGTAAACTTAGGCCTATGACTTTCAAAGTGTTCATGCTTGTAACAGTATTAAAGAAGAAAATACGAGCTATTTTGTTACTGTTATCAGACTAGATGTTGAATTATTTTCATTTGATAATATAAAAGAACCTATAAAGAAAAACATAACCTCACCTTAAAAGGGGCTTTAGTGACATTTTTAGTGTTTTTTTTTGGTTAGGTCGTTACAACTTGTACTTGCATAGTTAAAAATAATTTCTCTTTCCTTTGTTGGCTGGGCTATTTTATGTACAAAATGTATTACTTGAGAGAATGCAAAATACAATAGATGAGTTATCTTAGTTAGTGCTGTGCTATGTATAACTCATCTTGTGAGTAATTAGAAGGAATGACACCATAAATGTTAGTGCATTAGTTGCAAAGGATACTAGCTGACTAACCCATTTAAAGCATGAAGAAAGACATGCAGGAACCCCTGGATGGGATTCAAATCCAAGTTGTAACACTTCTATGTTACTCAGGGTGTCTGTCCTATATATACATCCCAGATTCTGTGATAACTGGTCCAGGGGTTAGCTAGTTATAAGAAGACATATGCACTCACACACTTTGGTCAAATGACAACTTAGATGCATTACATATACATGCAGGCACAAAAAGATACACAAGACATAGAAAATAAGAAATAATTTATTCCTTTTGAAGCCTATATCTTTTAACCCACTAATGAGAAAAAGCTTAACATTTTTGTTTTTATAACAGAATGACTAGTTTATGGAACATGTTGCCTTTTGGAAGGAGTGGAAGCCAACACCTTACAAGTTTTAAAAGAGAATCAATAATTTCCTGAAAAATAAAGTGTGATTTTAATTTTAGCCTGTCTTTTCCAAATCTTAAGCTTGTGTAACCTCATCCTACTGACTTCAGGATCTATCCCAAGGAAATCAAAGGCCTTAAACTATTCTATAAATCCTCCATGTAATCTTGCACTTCAATAAGATCATCTTTTACCTTGAGAGAAAATAAGATATTAACCTATTCTCATAAACTGTTTCCATCTTTAGAATCCTCATAATATCTTTCCTCCAAGCACTTTCAATAAGTCAATATCTTTTTTCAACAAGACAAAACTGGACACAGTATTCCAAATGAAGCCTATCTAACAATTTGTAGGAAATAGATAATTACTTGTTTTGACTTATACATAATAGGTTTATAAATATGCCATAAAATTCTATTAGCTCTGTTACTAGCAAAATAGTATTACCTTGAAAGTTTTAATGACTTGTGTACTACTCTGCAAAGATCCATTCCTCCATTCATACTGTTGAGTTAATTTCCATCTATTATTAAACATGTGGCCTAAGGTAAATAATAAAACCTAACTGCATAATTTTGCACTTACTAAGTTCAGTTGTCAAATACTTGTCTACTAACCAACTGATCCATTTCATAATGTTGTACCTCAACATAATTAAAAATATCTGAGGGCCTAATGTAAACACAAAATGCTGAGGCACTCTTGTTGTAAAACATATCCAGTTTTATTGGAATTCATTACTAATAAAGTTTATTTTTCACCTTTCAATAGTTCTACAATTTAGTTTCTGTTCCCCACCAACACAATTTTCTTAACTAACCTCTTTTTTATGACAGACTATTTTTTATTTTTTGGCAATTGTTGAAAATTATATCTGCAAGTAAGCATGAACAACATAATTCCTATTTTTTAACATTGACTCTGAAAAGATCTCAACACGTTTATTTTATTTTTGTTTCATATGGGTAATAAATTCAGTGAAGGTGAAAGGAAAACAGTTCAAAAGTTTGTCATTTATTTAAGACTATTCAGGGTGTTTTAGAAAATGAATTGCTTGGTTTAACCAACTATTAGTTTTTTTTTTTTCTTTTTTAATAAAGTTTTTACTCTATTTTAGTGTGGAAACATTCCAGTTGTTGTATCTTGGCATTTTATAATGTTTTGGATAAGGTGACATCCAAGAGCTTAAAAGGTAAGATAGATGCTTATGGAATTGTAAAACACTAAGTAGTCAATGGACATCTTATTTTAGAATAAAAAATGGCCATAAGTGAGGTTAAATGTGCAATTTCCTGATTGGATGTAATTATTAATTATTTTTAAGGTTTTCACTGTTATTTATGTCAATGAATTAAACAACTTGTGTAGTAATATTTCCAAATTTTCTTCCAGTACTATAATGCAAGGAAGGGTTGGTTGATCTGGCATATTACAGCTCAATGCAGCTCGGCAATCTGCACCAAACATCCGGTAAAAAGGAATCAAGGTAAAACGTTTGTTTGTTTTTTAAATTTCGCACAAAGCTACTCGAGGGCTATCTCTGCTAGCCGTCCCTAATTTAGCAGTGTAAGACTAGAGGGCTACTCTTTTACCAACGAATAGTGGGATTGACCGTCACATTATAACGCCCCCATGGCTGAAAGGGTGAGCATGTTTGGCACGACCAGGATGCGAACCTGCGACCCTCAGATTACGAGTCGCACGCCTTAACATGCTTGGCCATGCCGGGCCTCAAGGTAAAACAAAACAAAGTTTAACTTTTGAATTAAAAACATAAATAGCATAAAATCCAATTTTTTTTTATATCTAGTTCACAGCAGTAAGAGAAAAACTACAGTAATATAAGTTGTAAAGGAAGATCTGTAGCATAATTTTAATTATCAAAACTCACCAGGATAACTAATGGGCAACTTCAAACATCAGAATTAGTCACATGAAGTTGGCCTTTCCAGTCCTGGTTTTGAGTTATTTGACATTATGACCATTTTCTAATTTCATATTGAACTAGTTGTACTTTAATTCCTAAAAAGGAATCATATTAATAAAAAGGCTAATTTATGAATTAAAAAGTTAAATAGCATTAAAGAGGTCAATTGCCTTTAAAAAACTAAAAACATTAGTAAGGTGGACAGCATCATCATCGCCAATGACTCTGTCCATTGTTATGAATAAACCTTTGGGCAAAACATATCTAAAATGGTGCCATCATTGAGAGTCATAACGATGGCAAGACAGTAAAATGTAGCTTATTGGTGGATCAGTCCCAATTAATAGAAAATGAAGAGTTAAAAAACTGTGACGAATGTGTAATCTAGTTTGGACAACTTCATCTTTCCAATCCTTACAGAAACAAGAGAGCCAAAATTCAATAGGGTTTTATTTGGGAAAACTTGTTTTCATGTTGCCCACTCTAAGTCAACTGCCAACTGGCACAGAGTCGAGCCTTGAATACAGGACCATAGTCCATGTATAGAACAGGCATAGCAGTAAGAGTGCCATAGCATACAGACTTAGTTGCAGTGTTGGTGAGCTTATTCCCTTGAATACCAATGTAGCTTGGTATCCAGAAGAACTGGATAGAAGTAGATGATAAAGAGAAATGACCCAGTAAGTTTAGAATATCAGTGAGAACAGGGTGTGAACTAACATGAAGTAATTCCAGGGTCAGTAGAGAAATAAGCAAGTCAGTATAAATAGTGCAATTTGAGTACTGCTTACCTTCTATATGATCCAAGGCAAGAGAAATAGCATACAGTTCAACAGTGAACACAAAAGCTGTAGAGGGGATTCTGCGCACAACCAGGGGAACCACAACAAACCATGGCAAAGCCCACACAGTGACCTGATTTTGAACCATCATTATAAACTGGAATGAAACGATGGTTCAAAAGATGATTTGTATTTCCAATCAGGAATGTCTGCTTTTTTATGATGACTTAAAGACAGGTCACATTTGGGGACTGTAAAAAGCTATGGTGGGATGGGCTGACCAGTGCATACAGCAATGTTATCCAAGGACAGACCCTATTCATCCAACTATGCCTGGATGCGAAGGCCAAATGGAGCAATGGTAAATCATCTGTTCTGGAAAAGGAGGCCCACTGAGGAAGGAAAACACAACCCTAAGTGGGATGCTGTGGTAAGAATCGAAGTTTTGAAGCATATGGTAAACACAGTTGCAAACAGTAGAACTGTAGAGGAGGTTCATGAGACCCTCTATATAAGCTTTAGACTAGGGAAGTACAGAAAGTCCAGGTGCAGGGCCAAAGTCCCTGATGATGAATGGGGTCCAGTATCTTCCAAGCTGAGGTTCTGGCAGAGCCATAGATCAGTGATCCATAGTCTAGTTTCTATGAAGTAAGAGCATGATATATCTTTATCACAGAACATTGATCGGCTCCCCAAGTGGTGGAAGAGAGGACATGGAGGATGTTCAGTGCTCTTGTACACTTGACTTGTAGCTACTTAATGTGTGGTATAAAGGTAAGCTTACAATCAAAGATAAGCCCCAAGAACTTTGTCTCAGGGACCACAGGTAGCACAACTTTACCGACATGAAGTTCGGGATCAGGGTGACTACCCAGTTGGCAGCAAAAGTGCATGCCAATGATTTTTAGACATGGAGAAGTTAAACTGTTTGCTGTGGCTCACTTCAGTAAATGACTGAGGGAAGTCTGTAGCTGCTGCTTAATATACCTCGTGTTCAATGACTGACATGAGATGTGAAAGTCATGGACATAAAGCCCATTTGCAACAGTAAGAGGGAGCTGTGCAGAGATGGCATTAATCTTTATACTGAAAAGTGACACTCAAAACACAGCCCCAGGAGACTCCAAGTTTCTGTAGAAAAGAACAGGAAAGTGTCGACCCCTCACAAACTTGGAATTGCCTGTCCATTAAAACAATTTTTATAAAAATGGGCAAATATCCATATAAGTGGAGGTCTTGCAAAATGCCATACCTCCATGTAGTACCATAAGCCTTCTTAATGTAAATGAATATTGATACGAGATGTTGTTTGAGAAAGGCTTCTCCAATTGATGTTTTAAGTCAAATCAGGTAGTCCAGGTGGAGATCTGTCATCAGAACCCACACTGGGTAGGCGAGAAGACATTGTTTAATTTGAAAAACCAAACAAGACGAGCATTAACCATCCTCTCTAAGGTCTTACAGAGACAGCACTCAAAGCAATTGGATAGTAGTTTGAAGTAATTTGGATCCTTCCCAGGCTTAGAGAAAGGTAGGATAATGGCCTGGCACCAGGCATCAGGAAAAACATTATCCTGTCAGATCCAGTTAAAAACAAGCAGAAGAATAGCAAGAGAAGCAGGAGATAGATGGCACAGCATCTCCTAGTGAACATCATCAGGTCCAACTAATGTACTGCCACACTACTGAAGGACCAGTTTGAGTTCTACAAGTGTAAAGGGGCAATTACAGTCATAGAGACGATCAACTTGAAAGGAAAGAGGTGATCACTCTGCCTGAGTCTTGATGACTAAGAGGGAGGAGGATGAAGCAGAAGTGCTGGATACCCAGCAAAAGCTTTCACCAAGAGTATCAGTGATGCTCCTGGCATCAGCTACTTCTTGACCATCAGAGAAAAAGATAGAAAGGGGGACAGAATTATACTGCCCTCTAACCTTTTAAATCTTGTCCCACATGACTTTGAAACTGGTGATAGAAGATATACTGGTTGTGAACTTAATCCAAGATTCCTTCTGGCTTTGATGTCTTACTTGCAGAGCACGTGTATGGTCCTCCTGGAAAGGGATGCAGTTTGAGAGTGTAGGATACCTACAAAGTGTATCCCAGGCCTGTTTTTAAGCTTTCTATGCCATGCGGCACAGAATTCCACTGTGGACTAAGATATCATGGAAAATGGCTTGAGGTTTTAGGAATACAATGAGCAGCTGCCTGTATAATACATTCAGTCACTACTGCCTTGCAGTTGTCTGTTGATGACTTATAGACCATGGTAGGATCAAGTTCTCTGAGAGCAGTGAAAGAGGGCCAGTTGGTCTGATCCAGCTTCCACTGGGGCATGCAGGTCGGGTGGCATTGACCACGGCCAGTCTCTCTTAGAATGATCACTGCCTCGTGGGTTGATACTGATAGTTTGTGGACTGGAATTAATATAACAGGATATGATATGGTCCTTGAGATTTCCACATTATGAAATATGTTTTTATCTTCATATTTTGTCTTTTTCACATGGCAATATGTCATAATTATATTCACTATCACTAAATTCAGAAATTATTGGTATACTGTTTTACAAAGTACTGTACATCTTTATAAATGACAAAGAAGATTCAGGAGAAGAAACAACAGAATAACAGTAATCCTCTAGATTTCTTTCTTTCCAACTTGTTCTCTCATCTGTATATTGTCTAGGCAGGTAAATCACATTGGCTGCCATTTTCACTTCAAGAATATGATAACATTTACCTGTACTAGGACAAGAATGTAATGCCCTTTGAAGTACATCTTGCTGTACTTGTGAGACTTCACATAAACACTTTCAGGAATGTGTTTAAATTTATTAAACCAATTTTAACAGCAGTGTATACAAGGTATTTCCAGCTTGTCTGAAAATTGTTGTTTTTTCAACAATACATGTTTGTATCTTGCTGTTGAAACACACTATTTATTATTTCATTCAAAGAAAGGTATTTCCAATTTCTTCCCATCTTTTGGATCTCTGATATGTTTTCAAAACAAAATTCCCCAAGTCAGACTTTTCTCTGTGGAATTATGATGAAAGTATGTTTTCATAGAGTAGAACTATCACATCAACATAGAGTTTTCCCTACACTTTGATTCTTTATCATCTTGTTCATACTTTCACTTGTTATTTGCTTCTGATTTACATTGAAATGCAGAAAATTATGGAGTGAAATATAAAACTATATGCTGCTGAATGTCAGATTTCAGATGTGTGTCAAAATAATTCTTGAAGAAACTTCCACACCAAGTTTTACTGATTGTTTCATATACTGTTCATGGAACTGTGGAATGCTGTAAGAGTCAGTGAGTGTTCTATCAGATCCTTCACATAATCTATCCTTCCCTCATGTTTTTTAAATCAAAATTCAACATCTTTCAAATGATATAAATCCAAAAGACAAATACTTTTGAGGTGGAATGTTTTTCTTTAATGTCTTTACAACACCTTTTATCTCTCCACAGTAATAAGCATCTTTTTTTACTCTTAGAATCCATGATTCATTTAGAGAACATCTCTTCTAAAAATGCCTCATGATGTTTCATGAATTTCCATTCACAAAATGTGAAACCTCCTTGTTAGAAGGCCAATTTCCAGTTCTGTGGTTTTCTAGACCAATGCAGACAAAGAAAAGTCTCCAAGCTGGAATGTGGTGTCTTAGCTCATTAACTGAGAATAGTTTTGTTTTAACAGTATCTCCAAAACATAAAAAAACAAACTTAATACTTGTCACAGTTTTATGAATACCACTAGAACAGAGTGAGAACTTATGCTTTATATCAAATCATTAAGTTGTAGTACATGATAATTTAAACAGAACTTCTAATACACTAAAATATTTTGTTCATTCCTGTTTTGGATAAACTGTTTATCACTCTCTTTACATTCAAGGATAATCTACTGATCTTTCTTCTTGAATCTCTTCATTAACTTCCATTTTAGTACAGATAGCCCTCGAGTAACTTTGTGCAAAATTCAAAACAAACCAAACTAAGCAATATTTATATATATTTTTCGATGCTTCATCCATTTCAATGCTTCTATTGTCATTAAATACTCCTTTGCTTTTGGATGGCAAGTAAATCCCATCTGATTTTGAATTACTTGGTCTGTTGGGAACAAAGACTTTTTCTTTACCCAAGCAGTGCATTTAAACAGTATTCGGTAAGAGTAATCTTATATGCCTTGATCAAGCAGTATACATTTTTATGGAAAGCTGTTTTCAAAATCTTTTGCTAAGATGTGATAATACCCTTTCAAAAAATTACTTCTACAGTTTTTAATACTGTATAAGCATCTTCTTTTACCCTAAATGTTAATCAAGGCAAAAATCCATATATGGAGCACCTGATTTTAAGGCTTCATAGAGATACATTTCACTTCCTTCTGATGCTATAGGTGGATCAGACTATATATATTCTGTATAGTTACTGATGTTTGCCAATACTGTTTCCACTCCATCAAGTATAAATTAAATATTTCTTTCTATTAATACATACATATTACCTAGACAGCTCCATGAACTACCTACTTGTACTTAAAACTTGATTATGAAATATCTTTCAACCTGTATGTTGTATTAAAGATCAAAAGGAATTTCTAATACAGTCACGTATCAAATAACATAAGAGCATTTTGCTTCTCTACTACTTTAAAAACAAAAATTAAAATAATTTTAATAAACTTTACATGGACATGGGACACTTTTTTGTTGGTCTAGCAGAACTTTAAATGTCTTAAAAAGTTTTTAAAAATTCTCTAATATTAATTAAATAATTTTTTTATTGTACGTACGAGGTTAACTTGTTCAGTGCTGTAGACGAGGTAACTCGTCCAAGCCAATCAGTAACACAGTGCCACAGATGAGTTATTGTTTCATGTTTTGTACATATTTCTTCATTTTGTGTACTACTATAAGTTTGTCTCAGAGAAAAAATAGTATTTGTTGTTCATTTCCTTTGTTTTAAAAATTACTCAATTTTGCTGAAAAAAAAACCAGCATAGGAGCTGATGTAGCAGCTGAAATACTTGGCAGTCAACGGGTTAATAAACGGGTTTTAAGAAAATAGCATGGTTCTTGACAAAGTATTTTTCCACACTGTACAAATTAAATAAATAATGTATTTATCATAATTAAGATAATTATCACACAGTGTAATTTAAGTTGTTTTAACACTTAGGTTACTACTAGAATTACTTTGCCACTGGTAAAATTTCTAGGGACTGATTTTGCTTGGAAACACATTAAGAATATAGTTCCCATTAACATTTCAGTAAACTATACATGTATGGCCTTATGACTTTTGTTTTTGTTACTGAAAATGTCAAATCCCTTTTTTTCTCTCTCTCAAATATTAATGGGAAGTTTCTTTCATGCAGTGTGTAAATTTTGTACTTGAATGTTTAAAAATACAAGTGCATTATGCCACATTAAGCATTTAAATTTACACAGTTGTTACTTCAACTTGAAGTAGGGACATTTTAGTAAAGATCACATGATCTGCGTTACTATTAGTATTACTAACGTAAGTATACTGTATAGATTCATGTTGACTCCTTCTATTGCAGTATTCATTAAAAAAAAATATTTTCACTGAAATTCGAAAACAAATGTTTCTGAATGTATGAGAACTGGTTGGAAAACCTAACATTTCAGTATTGTACTTACGAATCACAATATAAAAAAAGGAAATAAATTAGTTAACTATACAATTCATTCCAACTTAGAACTACATACTTAAGAAAATATCGTTGACCTAAAGAAGTTATAGCCATTTCCCAGCCTGATGGCAGAGGAGCATCGTCGATCATGTTGTCATAGCTGTGTTGTCTTAAATGTTGATGCTGCTGCCCCGAATTTTGGGTATAGGTCTGTTCAAGACTTGCTGGAGACGAATTTGCACGAGGATGATGTACTTGGAGAGAATTATTAATATTAGTTGAAACAGAATGCTGAGCACCTGGCGCTGGGCTGACACAAGTTGGAGAAAAGGTTGCATCACAACTGGAATCTCGACTGTGAGACGCAGATTTTGTTTCTGGCTGTTGGAAAAAAGACGGTGGCAAATTACGAAGTCTCATGGGAACAGTTCTTCGACTGAGCTGCACCTGACTGTCTTTCGGTTGTAGCACCGCTTTGAACAGGTCGTCCAAGTTCGTTTCACTATCCCTACGAATACGGACGATTTGATTAGGTCCTTTTTGTTCGATAACATCCCTGACTTGGGACATTTTGGTTAGCGAAGGTTATTAATGTATTTAGTGTATCGTTTCAAAAACCGTTATCACGATCGAATTTATCGTAAAAGTTTCTACAGTTATATATAACGAAGAATACCACTCCACCCCCACCCTGGTTTATCGCGACACTACATACAGAATTTTTACGTTCCTCTATACATCGACAGAGAACGAACAGGAGCCTCAATGACTTCCTACGAGACGAAATATAGTTCCCTAAGTAAATATGAAATCATTTTAAGCCTTCATTTCAAGCGTGGTGATTTCTTTGTAGTCATCTATTCATTGTAATTAGAATCATAAGAAAACAAAATATGTAATTGAGCACTAGGGAAAATAGAATGTTGCACTAATTACGGCATAGTGCTTTATTATTTATCTAATTAAATTATTACAGATGTCAGCAATGACCCTAAAAATTTAGACAAGATCGTGAAGCTATGCTGAGGTTGAAAGCATTCTAAACATTTTTTAGCATTGGCATGCGAAATCAGAAAGAAAAAAGAAAAGTACAGGTAATCTAAATTAAGTATTGCAATAGTGATTTTAAGAACGTCAGTAGAATATAAAACTACAAAGTCACGAAATGTTATTAAATCACAAAATCAAAAACCTTAAAAATGTTGCAAAAATTTAGACGGAGTTAGGTGTGTGTGTTTTCTTATAGCAAAGTCACATGGAGCTATCTGCTGAGTCTACCTAGGGGAATCGAGCCCCAGATTTTAACAGTGGGAATCCGTAGACTTACCACTGTACTAGCGGGGAACAGACGGAGTTGGAAGAGAGAATGACTGAAATAACAGTGGGTAACTTGTTTGTTTGTAACTAAGAAAAAATCTACATAATGAACTATCTGTGCTATGCCAAACATGGTTATCGAAAAAACCGATTTCAGATTTATAAGCCCATTGACATTATCCAATGGAAGTGGGGGAAGGGTGGGGGCACCATGCATTGCAATAAAATTTAAAAGTTGAAATAAAATTAACGTGCAGACAGCTCCACAAAAATCAGGGGTGTCAGAACCTGGAGTGCTGTAGCACCCCCTCAGTTTTTCAAATATTACTGATATAGCACCGTAAAATATATGACTCTATGATTTTCCTAAAGGGCATGTCTCAGGATCTTCCCCCTTGATTGAGCTGTCTTTGGCTTTTAGCAGCTACTTCTACTTTAAATCTGTCGTTGTAAAAACTGCATGTCCAGCCAATTAGCCAATCACATTTTACACCACTGAAAAGTATTATGATATGTATACACCATAAAGTAAAGTATCTCATAACACAGTGTTTATCCCTCTTCTTACGCTTTATCAAAATGATACTTCAGTACGAATTTTTGTTGTGTTTTTTTTTACATGAACTAGAGAAACAGAATGTGATTAAGTTATTGCATTAATATATATTTTTTAGGAGCTGTCAAACGTCACAGAAAGATCGATACAGTAATATTCCATTTCTAGTATTAGGGCGTTTTTCTGAATAATTTTAATCTAGTCTGAAAGTGTTTTTGATGGGTTGTTTGTTTGCTTGGTTTCTCAATTTCGCGTAAAGCTATACGAGGGTTATTTGCGCTAGCCGTCCCTAATTTAGCAGTGTAAGACTAGAGGGACCGCAGCTAGTCATCACCACCCACCGCCAACGCTTGGGCTACTCTTTTTACCAAATAATAGTGAGATTGACTATTATATACGCGAGCGTGTTTGTTGTGATGTGGATTCGTACCCGCGACCTTCAGATTACGAGTTGGGCGCCTTAACCACCTGGCCACGTTGAGTTTGATGAGTTGATGCTATATGCAGTGCAAATGAGTTGAAAATTCTAACTTTCTATTTCCAGTATGGAGTCTTGCCTGATGTCAAAGATAACATAGTATTTTGGAAATTTCTCATGGATATTAGGTGTAATATAATTCTAAGCAAAGATCAGTAGTTCTTGTTCCGAATTTCATGGTCTTTGTTGTATGACATTATACTCACTTTATAGTTATTTTGTGAAATTATTTTTTTCACTCAGTCGTTTAATGCAGATGGTCGAACACGAAAGAAAAAGTAGTTTGTTATTTAAACATCTTAGTCACATCATAGGATGACGCTTCATTTTATCATTATTGTCAGTAAAATGCTTTAGGCCATAAAACAATTTGTGCTTGATCTCGTCTTCTGTGGTTAACCAAAATTTGAATTGCAAACCTTACTAATCATTTGTTATGGTTTTAATAATTTATCTCTTCTTTTTCCACTTACTGTAAAGCATCACACACTAATTTGATTACATGGGATTAGTGTAACACTCTTTTCTTATTCTCTTGTACTATCATAAATCATAAGTTGTAACTTCTAGGAATAACTTCATTAGAAATTAAAGCAATGACGCTCCAGGAACATTTGAAACAAATGAAGGAATTAACGGATCAGCTTGCTGCGGTTGGGGCAGAAATAGCAGAAGAAGATTAGATTGTTACCTTACTTGGTAGTCAGCTAGCCAGCTATGATACAATTGTAACAGCCATAGAAACCAAAATTGATGATACCTCATTAGAATTTGTGCAACAGGCACTGATTAATGAAGAATAAAAGAAGAAAAAGACCACATCGAATGAAACATCATCAACTGCATTAGCCACTCGCAGCAACTTCAAACCACATGGAACACAAGAAACAAAGAAAAGGGGTAACAGCTTCAAGTGTTACAAGTGTGGCAGAGAGGGACATATGAAACGCAATTGTCCAACACTGAAGGAAATAGTCCACAAAGCTAAGAATGTGGATATTAATGTGGCGGAAGATTATACTGATAGAAACAACGGTGTTGCCTTTTTAACAAACCAGGATAAAGGAATAGGAAATGGGGAATGGTTGGTGGATTCTGGTGTGTCTAGGCATATGACACACCAGAGGAATATATTATCAAATTATCATAAGTTTAGCACACCTCAGCAAATTAGGATTGGTGATAGAAGAACTGTTGAAGCTATTGGAGTTGGAAACTGTAAACTAGAAATGACATTTAAAGTCAGTAATTCAAAGCATGTCACAATGCAGAGTGTCCTTCATATACCAAAATTAGCTAACAATCTATTTTCAGTAGGAGCTGCTACTGAAAAAGGAAATATTGTGCAGTTTGGAATTAATCGCTGTTACATCCGAGGTAAATCAGGACAACTCCATGGCATGGGTACAAGAAAGAATGATGGTCTATACCAACTGGACTGTAAGACCAGTGTTATTGAGAATGCCTTAGTAGCCTCAAACAGCAGCATGAATGGCTTGGATATATGTCATCAACGACTAGGGCATGTCAGTGTTTCACAGTTACAGAAGCTTGTCAGGAGTGGAAATGTAAGTGGAATCAAATTCCAGAAGTCTGATGAAGCCAGTTTCTGTGAGGAATGCACTGAAAGTAAAATGCACAGGAAGCCGTTTAAGTCAGTGGGAGAAATCAGGTCAAAGGGAAGACTACAACTGGTACACAGTGATGTCTGTGATCCTATGCAAACTCCATCTATTGGAGGTAGCAAGTACTTTATTACATTTACTGGTGATTACTCAAGATGCTGCAGAGTGTATTTCTTGAAACAGAAGTCAGAAGTCTTTGAGAAATTCAAGGAATTTGAGAAGTTGTACTCAAATGAATCTGGAGAGCGCATAAAAACCCTGCGCACAGATAATTGCAGATAATATACGTCAAATGAGTTCCAGCAATATTTGAAGTCAAGAGGCATTCATCATGAGATGTCAGTAGTATATTGTCCAGAACAAAATGGTGTTGCTGAGAGAAGGAACAAAACTCTTGTGGAATCAGCAAGAAGCATGCTGTCACATGCTAACTTACCAAGAATGTACTGGGCAGAAGCTGTAGCTACTGCAGCGTATGTGGGTAACAAAGTATCCACATCGGCAATAAAAGATGGTAGTACGCCATATGAGAGATGGTATGGGAAGAAACCAGATGTAGAACACATGAGAGTGTTCGGATGTCTTGCATATGCACATGTGCCAGATGCGTCAAGACAGAAATTAGACATGAAGTCTATGAAGGTACGTTTCATTGGATATGATAACTGCACCACGGGATATCGACTGTATGATGAAAAATCCAGGAGAGATGTTATCTTTAATAAAACAGGATTTGGTCAAGAGCCTGTGACAAATGAGTATATCTCATCAAGTGAACAGATAGTAGACCAAGAAACAGAAGTTAAAGCTAAAGATTAAGCTGAACGATTAGCAAGAAACAGGAAACCTCCCATCCGCTATAGATATGATGAGTATGCTGATATGGCAGCAGCAAATGAATCAGTTTGTCACACTGCAAACTTAAGCAGTATGTTAAAGCCAAGCAATTAAGTGAAGCAATGTTAAGTGACAATGCAAAGGAGTGGAAGTCAGCCACAGATCTGGGATCTGGTGGAATTACAAATTGGAAGAAAAACCTATAGGTTGTAAGTGGGTGTTCAAAGTTAAGTATGGAAATACTGGAAATGTAGAGAGGTTCAAGAGTAGGCTGGTGACCAAAGGTTACTCGTAGAATTATGGTCTGGATTACGAGGAAACCTTTTCCCCAGTGGTGCACTATGCATCAATTTGCTCTTTGATTGCATTTGCTGTGCGGAACAACTTGAAAATTCCCGAGATGGATGTCATAACTACATTTCTGAATGGAAATCTGAATGAAGAGATATACATGGAACAACCAGAAGGCTACGCTGTTCCAGGGAAGGAAAACCTTGTGTGTAAACTAAAAAATATCACTGTATGGATTAAAACAGTCACCACTCTGTTGGAACAAATCATTTCATGCACAGATGATGGAACTGGAATTTGTTCAGAGTTCAGCAGATCCATGTGTTTACATACGGAAGGGTGAAAATCTAGCAATAGTTGCAGTATATGTGGATGATATTATTTTGGTTGTTCATAGTGATGATGAAATAATCACTATAAAGGAAGCACTGAAGGAAAAATTTTGCATGAAAGACCTTGGAAAGCTCCATTACATCCTTAGACTCAGTGTTGTTCAGGATGAAAAGAATGGCTGTGTATGGTTAAATCAAAGACAGTATATCCAAACCATGCTGGTGAAATTTGGAATGACTGAGTGTAAGGCAGTTGCAACTCCATCAGATGTAAACGTGAAACTGCAAAACGATGATGGTGTTAGCACTGAGGTTGACCACAGTTTGTACCAGTCGTTGGTAGGCAGCCTTCTGTATGCTGCAATGGGAACAAGACCAGATACTGCTGTGAGAGCAATATCGAAATATTGTGCTCAGCCCAACACAGCACATTTAACAGCAGCAAAGAGAATCCTATGTTACTTGAAAGGAACAGCTGATCTTAGTTTGAAAAGGTACCAGGAGACGTCATTACTGGTTACTCAGATGCAGATGATAAGAAGTCCATATCAGGAAATATCTTCATTCAAGCAGAAGCAGCTGTAAGTTGGATTAGCAAAAAGCAATCCACGGTGGCCCTGTTCACCTCAGAGGCAAAGTATATAGCCTTGAGTCTTGCAGCACAGGAAGCAGTATGGTTGAAAAGACTACTGCAAGAAATAAGTTCTGAAGTTGATGATCCTGTTCGTATCATGGAAGATAACCAAGGAACAATCGCCATGGCACAGAATCCAGTGGGTCATGCAAGAACAAAACACATTGATATTCGCTACCACTTCATTCGCCGATGTATGCAGAACGGATCAGTAAAACTGGAATATTGTCCCACAAATAATATGACTGCTGACATTCTTACAGAGTCACTTGCTAGAAATGCATTTGAAAGGTTCAGAGATAATGTTGGACTGGCACCAATGGATAAATGAACCAGATAAAGTGACGATTATAATAATAGATTGAAAGTAATTGTAAAACATTTAGAATAACCGTAAGATTATTGACAGTAATTGTAAGTTTGTGTAAAACTTAAAATTAATTGGGAGTGTTAAGAATGTTGAGATAAGTGCTGCCACCTGTAGTTAGGTCATTTTTGTGTGTGTGTACGTGTACTTAATGAATAAACACATATCAACACTAACTGATTTCCTGACATGTGCAACATTAACATTCAACTCAACATGATAAAAACACATGGTCAACATTAGCTTCTAACTGGGTATGGTAGAAACACATGGGCAATATTAACTTCCACCCAACTCGATATGTTGGAGACTGAAACTACTTAGCTGGTAAAGATGCTTTGAAATCTGAAAGTCCCCAAAAAAAAGTGACAGAATACCATCTTGGACATTACATCTAGAAACACTTGTACTGTTGGATTCACCAACCAGAACAATAATAAGTGAAATGATCTGTAATGATCACTATAGCACGTAATATATCTAAAAATTCAAATATTCTGAATATTCAGATGAATTTTTGCGAGAAACAAACGGTATTTTTTTCTACTGTGAGGCACCACGTGAGACTACTTGCGTATATACACACACAAAGATATGCCTATGAGTACGAAATGCCCACGTACGTCTTTCAGGTGGAAAATGAGAGAAGTGCACACAACAATGTAGTGGAAAATTTCCTTCTCATTGGAAATTGAATTTTTTTATTCCTCTCTTGATTTTCACAGTAGTGGTTTCTTTTTCAGACTACAAATGTCAGGAACAAAAGTAATGCCAAGTTTCAGACATTATTAGCTTTGTTTTTGTTTTTTTTAATTTCGCGCAAAGCTACTCGAGAGCTATCTGCGCTAGCTGTTCCTAATTTTGTAGTGTAAGACTAGAGGGAAGGTAGCTAGTCTTCACCACCCACCGCAAACTCTTGGGCCACTCTCTTACCAACGAATAGTGGGATTGACCGTAACATTATAACGCCCCCACTGCTGAAAAGACAAGCATGTTTGGCGCGACGGGGATGCGAACCCGCGACCCTCAGATTACGAGTCGCACGCCTTAACCCATTTGGCCATGCCGGTCACCCCATGAAAGCGGCCATTCAATCACAGTCCCTTTTTTGTTTACATAATCCCTAATTATGTTGAGGGGTTCCCTACGGGACTGAGACAAACTGGCTGCTTTAAAGGGGTTCCACTGTACTTACTATTTTATACTGTTCTCATTCTGCATCAGTCTGTGTTGCTATATATTGTGATAGGCAACACACATAAATATTCATATTGCATGAATTTCATTGTAAAAATATTGATGTTGCTGGAGTTTCCATGTGATTATTGTAATATCATTAAAATTGCATATTCTAGCTCAAAGTTGGTGATATGATAGTCTATATGACCGACCACGTGGCCTCTTTGTACTTTTTAAAGTTGTAATCTTGCACTTTATTTTTGCTAACGTTAAGAGTTCGAAGCTGTTACTGGGAGTTAGAAAAGTTAACGAGAAATTTAATACAAAATCTCCGCAAATTGTAAAACTATATTCCGATGTTTAAGAGTTGATGTTTGTAGTAAGCAAAAAGCTGCGCAAAGGGATATGGGTGCTCTGCCCATCACGGGTATTTAAACCCAGTTCATAATGGTATAAGTCTATAGACATTCTCTTGTGCCTAGGTCTGGCATGGCCAAGCGCGTAAGGCGTGCGACTCGTAATCCGAGGGTCACGCTCGCGTCGCGCTAAACATGCTCGTCCTCCCAGCCGTGGGGGCGTATAATGTGACGGTCAATCCCACTATTCGTTGGTAAAAGAGTAGCCCAAGAGTTGGCGGTGGGTGATGATGACTAGCTGCCTTCCCTCTAGTCTTACACTGCTAAATTAGGGACGGCTAGCACAGATAGCCCTCGAGTAGCTTTGTGCGAAATTCCAAAACAAACAAACAAAATCTCTTGTGCCACTGGGGGCATGTTAAATAGATCTGAGTAGAGTACTTTTATTAAGATAAAATTAGAAGCCTTATCGCATCGTTAGCTCATGTTGCCATGGCCGGCTGTGATTTATCTAACAACTGTTCTCATGTCAATAACCCTCGAGTGTCATTTTATTTGCAAAAATATCCGTCATCAGTGTTTCAAGTTCAAATCATATGTCTCCTTTCTGAAGACTTTCCATAGTTGCCCATTTCAATAGTCCAACTGCGTAGAAATCCAACTACTTAAAATAAAACTACTACTGGCAATTTCATTTTCCAGCTGCTTGAAATATGCAAAGGATGAATGGATAAATAAGATTTTTTTTTTTTGATTTGTGTCGCTTTTCCAGATGCAGATCCTTTTTGATTATGTAGCGTGCTGGTATCTGAGGGAGGAGGTGGAACGTAGATAGCTTTTTCCACTGGCCTTTGTGTCCTGAATTCTTTCTGTAACAACACGCCGCACATTTATTACCCTTGTTGGGTTATGATTTGTTGCGGATCTCTTTCTGAAAAGTCCTGGTGTTCCACATTGATCTATATTACTTTATTTTTCAATTTCTTTAAGTAAAAGGACGTTATCCCGTCGCGCCAAACATGCTCGCCCTTTCAGTCATGTGGGCGTTATAAAGTGAAGGTCAATCCCACTATTTGTTGGTAAAAGAGTAACCCAAGAGTTGGCGGTGGGTGGTGATGACTAGCTGCCTTCCCTCTAGTCTTACACTGCTAAATTAGGGACGGCTAGCACAGATAGCCCTCGAATAGCTTTGTGCGAAATTCAAAAAACAAACAAACAAGCGAACAAAAGAATGTTATTGTTTTAGTAGCTTTAAATCTCTGGTCAACACATATGTCTCTGACTTCAATGCAGGAATATTTTGCGTTGGAAAAATTGTGTTACGGCCTTTCCAAAGCGATCAATATTCGGTGGCATCACACTACGCAACGCAAAACAATGGCAAAATGTATTATAGTTCTGATACATTCTTTTCCATGTTTGTCACCTGACTTGCTGAGTTGCACATTTATTTTTTTAAATATAATGCACTAATATTCTGTAATAGGTCAGAGTGTGAGTCTGAAAACTAAAAGTTTCTAAAATAATCTCATTAGTAATGTGAACTTCATTTTAATCACTTTAAATAATTAAATATTTTGTTTTTGTATTTTTGTGTTTGATCAAAACAAAAACTTAACTGTATCATTTAAACTGCACTGTCTGTGTTTGGACCTGTGATTATTAGGTCATTTTGTTGTTGTTTTTGATAATTCAAACAAAATAAAACTCTTCCTTTGAAAGAATGTAAGATTTACATTTAGAATCGTGACCTAAAACGTAGTGTGAATTGTGAATTTAGGCTAGAAGAACAAAATTAGAAGAGTTAAAGATAACATCATTGAAATTATTAAAAATAAAAATAAATGACTACTTACAGCCTTACGAAGATAATGAAATATATTCAAATATTTTGATCCGGCAGGACAGGAAGAATGAAAATTTGATGTTCAAGATGACATAATAAGTGAGTACAATTTACTAAATTGTTAGCTGCAATAACAACTCTTGACAAAATAACGACAAAAAATATAACTTCTACTAAGTTTTTATTTTTTAAAAATAAACACTAACACTTAATAGAAATACTAACAGTGATACCAATAACTAGCGTCAACCAATACTTTTGCCAACAGGTAATATTAAAAGAAAAATACGCTTCATTTAGGACAACAGTTCTCAATAGATGTCGCCACGCACATGATTTTTTTACGTAATCTAAAAATGGTCACTATTGTTGCTTGTGTGTGTTTCAACACTTGTAATCAAATGTTTAGTACTTGTCCATGAAATTACTGCTGACCCATCGAGAAAAGTGGTCAGATGGATAGAAGTTTTTTTAGCTGTTTTCTAAGGCTATTTATTGTTAATTATAGTCATCACTGTAAAATTGTAGCAGCTCTACTGGTAAATAGAAGTTATTACATAATAATATGTAGTCGTATATCTTAGCTACTAAGTTATTAAGAATAAATATAATTCTACTGCATTTTGATACAAACTACACAGTAGTTACACTTACAAAGACTTTTTTATTATTATATTGGTGAAACTAAATGCTGTTTACATACATTTGGTCCATGTATCACACTTTTATAATAGAGATTAACGCTTATAAACTCAGTGAATTTTATTAAGCCAATTGAAAATAAATGGAGAAGAAAAAATTATATTTTCCCGTTTTCTCAATGTGCTCTAGCGTGTAGTTGTGGTAATAATTTTACTTCACTGTCTGTAAACATTGACTGGTCCAATTGTGCTTAAACCCTTCCACTTTTATCTCATTCTGATTCGAAATCTGATATAAGGTATCGACCTTATTTCTTCCTAAACTTCTTAAGAGTGTCTACGGATGATTTTTATTTTTAATACGTGATGAGAAACAAAACAAGTAATGATACGTAACTGAAATAACTTTAAATAAGGACAAGTTTCTTATGGCAATAATTTTAACGGTTTTGAAACTTCAGGAACATTTTGTAATATCTACCGTTCAATATGTTAAAAGAAATAATAAATCGTGTTGTACGTGTATGTGTGTTTTTCTCATAACAAAACTACATCGGGCTATCTGCTGTGTCCGTCGAGGGAAATCGAACTTCTGATTTTATTGTTGTGAGTGTGTAAATTTACGTTGTCCCAGCGGGGGCAGCACGTGGTAAAAACACCCTATATACAGTTAGATGTAAATCAGTTATATGAAACAGGAAAAAAACCCTTGTATGTTACAAATTTTATAACATGTAACTCTGAAAATTATAGCGTTTTACTCATCACTACTCGGACCTCGATGGCATGACATAGTCCTCCAACTGTCTTATAACTACCAACCTCTTCGACCTCTTTTCAAGCCAGTTTATGAGTGGGTCACCGGTGAAATATGGCTTTAGTTTATTAATGTGTTTTTGTGTTTCACGTGATTACAGCTGTTCACAGTTTGATTGGTTGAGGTGTCGGAGCACTAAAGAAGGATCAGTTGAGCAGGAATTGAGTTATTTGAACATTGTATGAAAATACCAAAGTCGCATCTACTCCACAGGATCACAGTTAGATTTTGTCACTGTACTGTATGTACGACTATTTGTTGATGTATGAATCGACTAATACAGTCTCCAAGGGTTATGTGTGGTAGGGTGAAGTGTACACTTTTACCTCACCCGACAATTTTACACAGAGTTAACAACTAAAACCTTAACTTTAACATGCATGTGTGGATTTGTTTACGTGCTATTAATTCTGTTATTTACTAGGATGTCGTCTCTTGCAATATTCACATTGTCATGGTAAGAGGGCCTGGATATCTATGATTACTTTCTGATTACCATTATGGGTGTACCTATCAAAATAACTAGTGGAGTTGAGTTTCTTGAAACTTATTTTATATGATTACTTGAAACTGTATTGGTGTCTCTTGTTACTGATGTTGTCACATGTCGTTTGTTGGTGATAATCGTTTATTAATCCACTGATACAGTACTAGAGCAAGGGTGGCCAAACTAGTTTAACGTAAGAGCCACATACAATAAACTTCAGATGTTTGAGAGCCGCAAGACATGAACAAATATTAAACACACGTTTTTATTGTTACATGTACATTGTGTTACATAAATATTAATAAATACATGTACGTAATAATATTTATTAATGTATGTAGTTGTTAACCTGTTAATTTGTATTAGTTTCAATAATCACATATTACACATATATACCAAACGTTGACAAAATCCTGGCTGATTATTGTTTTAACAATATTGAATGTATTTAATACAGTAATGAATAACAGAAACATCAAAGAAAAATATGCAAATTTGCATATCATTAACGTTAAATGAGGCTGTTAAAAATAAAAGGTATAAAAACAGATATTTTTAATGATATTTATTTGTCTTAGTAAATATCTGATCAAAATATGGAGGAAAATATGTAAAACAATAGAATTAGAGATATTTTAATCAGGTACCACCTTACAAAATTTTAGTCTTATCATAATATTTTTCTGACACAAACCGACACTGATACAATTAGGCTATTTACTGCTAGTAGAGGTCTTGTGAGTTTCCATACTGGTTGTGAGTCGTTGAAATTCTGGCTGATATGTTGTCATGGCTGTACAAGTTAGCTCCATCAGGTATTGATTTGTAAGGATGCATCCACTTCACAAACTTCATTACAGAGTACAGCGATTCACAGCAGTATGTTGTGCTGAAAATTGAGGTGAGTTGCACACTGGTTTTCTTCAGTTCAGGGTATTTTATTTCTGGAACTTGCTTCTAGAACTCGATTGTAGAATGGGATTTATGGATCATCTTTAGACCCAGGTTATCCCATAGTTCTATTAGTTCCATTTCCACAGTAGATGATTCTGTAATCAGAGGTTTGAGAACTGGACAACTATCATTGATCACATCAACCATGAATAGATTTACAAGAAAGGCGAAGCAAGGCTTCAGCTTCTGCAAGTTCTCAAACCTGTGTAGGAAATTATCAAGCAGTCCTTGTAACTTATCTTTGTATTCTTCCAGTTTGTGGTCTTTTATTTCAATATCAGGGAATGTATTTACTCTCCTTTTGAGATTGGGAAAGTAACTGAAGTTTCTTGACAATATGTCTCTTTGAAAAAGTCTTAGTTTATTCTGAAAGCTGAAAATTGTCTGAGTAAGATCAGAAACAATCTTATCCTTTCCCTAGAGTGCCAAGTTGAGAGTTTGTAGATGATTCATTATATCAATAAGGAACATTAGATCTTGCATCCATTCATCATTTCCTTGTTGAGGATAATTTTTTCTTTTCTTCAACAGATCCACAAACCCATTTAAGACATTGCTGGTTGACAGACACATCACAATGCAGTAGAAAGAGACATCACTGGGTTTATCTTCAAGCTCCAGTTCTTCAAAAAATGTTTGAACTGCTGATGGGTCTTCACATTTTAGCGTATGAAATTGACAATTTCGAGAAAAAATTTTCATAACATCTTTACACTTGAAGTAATTGACTGCCAGGTGTTCACAATGAACAATGCAATAAACAGGAAGAAACTCTTGAAAGCTGGGATCACTTTTCACAAGTGTAATTAATCTTGCGTTTTTCCCCACCATTGCAGGTGCTCCATCTGTTGCAACACTGATGAACTTACCCAGAGAAATATCAGTATTTGTTACGGCTCTGTCAAGCACATTTTTAATGTCAACACCACGAGTTGTTTCTTTTAGTGCCACTAAATCCAACATCTCTACTTTCACAGTTATATCAGAGGAAACAACGAAAAAAAAATCCGCCTGTTGTGGATTGTCTTGTATATCTGCAGCTTCGTCAAGGGCTAAGCTGAATGCAAGGGAATTCTTTAAATCATTTTGCCTGCAACATCAGCACTGATCTGGTAGATACGTCTCTCTGTAGTGTGGCGTGAAGGTGGTGTTTGTGCTATTAGTCGCTGAAGTTTTGTGATATTTGGATCTAACACTGCAACAACTTCAGCTACATTCTTCTTAACAAATTCACCATCAGAATATGGGCGTTTACCACGACCAGTATTCCATGATATAACAAAACAAGCTTCAGTCGTTCTATCAACTTCCTTACTGAACGTTGTTAACAGTGTCTGCTGGCTATTTAGTGATGATTTTAATACAATTAAATTTTTTTCGTAATTCTAATTTAGGTGGATAATCAGATGAAACGTTTTTGTGATTTATTTCATAGTGGCGTTTCAAGTAACTGGCTTTGTAATGACTTAGTAACACATAGCAGATAAGACACAAAGGTTTACCTACTTTAATGATAAATGTAAAATCTCCTTCCCACTCATTCTTAAAATTTCTGTTTTCTTCTTTATGCATTCGCTTCTTACAATTTGATGACGCCATCTTCATTCACAAAATTTTCTCAGACATTTCTAAAAAATAAAGGGGAAAGAAACAATAAGTTTCAACATGCGCAACGTAACTAAACTCTGCAGCGCCCAGTATCACACTAACAATTCGCTAATTTCACCGCTCGAAACACAGCCACACACGACAGAGTCACGCGATCGCAAGCCACGCCTACTAAAACTAACATTGTCAGCACCGGCTTGTACGATCACTGATTCTCCAGTGCAATTCCTCTGTAATCCTTGCTTGTATGATTACCGATTCTCCAGTACAATTCCTCTGTAATACTTACTTGTACGATTACTGATTCTCCAGTACAATTCCTCTGTAATCCTTGCTTGTATGATTACTGATTCTCCAAAACAATTCCTCTGTAATCCTTACTTGTATGATTACTAATTCTCCAGTATAATTCCTTTGTAATCCTTAGTTGTACAATTACTGATTCTCCAGTACAATTCATCTGTAAACCTTACTTGTATGCTTACTGATTCTCCAGTACAATTCCTCTATAATCCTTGTTGATCTGAAGTTTCTTTAATCACTGACTCAAATCTAGCATTAAAATTAGGATTTAAATTATTAAATATATTTACTCACCACGAACATTAAACTTACATTTTAACCCAGTGGTCTCTGAGTTTATATCCGATAAATAATTATAAAGCTGGACAATTTTTTATTTCCCTTTCATATTAATTGTGATGCAAAGAGAAGCACAGTCAACATATTTCCGCGAGTCGCTGTTTGGCCGCCCTTGTATAAGAGTAAGCCTTCCTATATAGAAGTTGCATCTCATACACGTAAACCTCCCAGCTTTTATAGGATCTATGTCTCGCAGTTTCAAGTTCTGCTCATTAGATGGCTCTCTTCATTATCAGGGTAAATCTATGGTGTTAAAATTGTGTCTTAGTCACTGTTATTATTCATCCTAATGCTCGAAGCACGAAGTAATGATCCATATAAACTCGGCATAAGATATTGCACTCTGCTATAGAGTCCAACTATTCTAAGGAATTACCTGTTTGAAGAAATGTTTCAAGTCCCCTTTACAGTATTTCCGAAACATGACTGGCTGACCTGCTTTACACCGTTACTGTTGTGACCATGACAACGAATAAAAAAAGCCCTGGTTAATTTTTCAGTTACCTGTAGCATCCGTTGCCTCTTATTGGATTCTAGAAGCTTAAATATTCATACAAATCGGTAGCCTTTGCTTCTTGTCTTGTACACCCGGCTTCTGGCTGTTATATTTGATCTTGACTGGTAATTTAATCTTTCCTCTTAAGAAGGTAATCGTTAATTTTTCTTGAAATATAAACTGCCTTATCCGATGATTAGGGAAAGTCTAAGCAAGTGAACTTCAGTTGTCATCGTTATCTCTAATTCCTTCTTTGTCACTGACTTCTCCAAACAGCAATGGAAGTCGATGACAATAGTCGGACACAACTTGGAAACCGTCCATTAATCTTCACATTCGGTATCAGAGCAGACATACTTCACATCCTGCTACACATACAGTCATCAGTGTTTGATACATTTTAAAAACAATATCAGAAGCAGCAGCCTGTGTCAACAACTTTTCAGAAGTATTTTTTAATCTGTGGTAAGTTTTTTTTCTTTTTTCGGTCTAATGGCGGGAATAAAAAAAATTTAATGGCGGTATTTGGGTCGTGAGAGAGGCATCCATCTCAACAGAAGACTTTTCCAAATCATTTTTATGTTTCATCGTAAGTTCTAGGTTGTTATGGAAGTCTCTTTTCCATGCCAATTAAGAGTCAAACTTAGGGTTTGTTAAAGTATAGAAAATACAGGAAAGAAAACCAATCTTAAGCTTTACTACAAACATATTAGTAATGACACCAAATTTATAATTTAATAACTGACTTTCTGACATTACGAGACACAATTAGAAACTACCATTAAATTACGTAAGACCACAATAACAACTGAACTAGCAAAACAAAGGACAAATAAGTTTGATTGTGCTGAGAAGTAAATAGTTGTGTTACATGAAAACAACATGTTAACAAGTACAGCATGTTAAAGTACAAAACGTTTTAGCAGATTCTTTGTCACTTCTTGGACGTCTTATCCATGCGGCCACTGAAATCCTTGGAAGAAAATCTACCAAGGACATCCATAAGGTAAAATCTAACAAGAAATAAGTTTGCTTAGGGTTATATTCAATTCAGGGTGCCAGTTATCAGGTAGACCGCATTAGCAGCAATTTTCGAATTAGAATCTTCATAGATGAACTTTATTCATACCTGATTTTTGTGCCTAACATGCACTGCTTCATTTATTTAACATGGAAACCAATCGCCAAAATAAATAAGCTATAGGTTTAAGCCTGCGAATATGTGGAGCCAATCGTAAGAGGAAGATTAACTTACTTCAAGGATGAGTACATCTTTTTCGTCTAGAACTTAGAATTAAAAACAGAAACTTTGAAGGATTAAAGTAACAAGATTAATATTCATAATCTAACTCATTAAGGGGTTTAGTTATTACGTTTAAATACCGCAATGTATAGTGTGCCAATAAACGTCGGGAAGCATTTGATACTGTCTCATCGGTCAGATTAGCCACTTTTTCTGTGTTTTTCTCTTTTTTTTTTTAAATTATAAGATAGCAGATATTAGGTAAAGTACGTGGGTGGAACGTTTTTATAGCTAATACTAAGTCCACTTTTAGAAGAGCGAATAATGTACAAAATGTGCCTGAGAATTGTTTTTATTGATCTTTAGCTAATCAAAACGAGTTTTGTTGAAGAACATCCATTATAATTACACAACTTCAATTAGATCAACTAGATAAATTATTCATAAAGACGTAAGATTAATACACAAATAAGCTGAATTCACTAAACTGGTTGCTGTAGTAACGTTTAGTGGTATTTCTCTTTGCATATACATGACAATTGCAAATTGGCTTCAGAAACATTTGATGACGTCTGAACAACGACGACTATTTAAGATAACTTCTGTCGCTTGCTTCACTTCACCTGTGATTCGATATGACCGCGTTTCCTGTTGGCAACAAAAGATCCACTGTCCTTTTTGTGATAGTGATAGTTCTACTGTTTACACTTCAATGTTGGCCTGAGCTGGAATCATATTTAAGCTTTGACTCCACATTAAGCATAAGACACAGCAGCGAAAACATTAGATTCCCAGCTTCAGTCAGCTGCAGCTCTGAACGGTTGGTTTTACGTATTTTATGAAGTTTTATATGAGCCTTAAAACTACATACATAACTAGAAAGAGTAGATGTAGCTTGTCTGTAATATATTAAGAAACGAAATTAAATATAATTTTAAACTTCAGGATAAAAACACGACATCGATTTTGAAAAGTGGAACGGTATATTTTTCCTTTCATTTCTGAAGGTGAGCTCTATAATTTTTAGATGTATATATTTATCTCTTTTTCTTTTCGACAGAAGACTCTCTGTTCCATAAAATTAGAAAACGTTATTTTTCCTCACTACGCTGCTCCACCCCCCGAGTGTTACTGCTTTATGACTCTGGACTTACCACGATTTTCACACTATTTTTGTTTTATAATTCAGTCAAATATGACCTGATTTTGTTAAAATTTGATTGAGTTATGTATAATATTATTCCCTATTGTTATGACTAAAATGATCCTTGTCCGTTGATAAAGACGGACAAATACGAATACATTTTCGTATTTTTTAGAAGCGAATAAGATCAACACTAGGTGGCGTAGATATGTATCTAGTGAGTACTCTTCTTGTTTTGTACTAAAACGGTTTCATAAAGGATGTTCGTTAAAAGAAATGTTATATACTAGTAACTAGTCAGTTAATCAGATGTGTTCCTGTTGATGCAATCAATCATTGTGATCATGTAAAGTTTAAGGGATTTGTATTAACTATTTTTGTCATGATTTTAGTGCCAATAACGTTTTACTCTTTCGATGACCGATATTGAAAGTTACACAAACGTGGCCCAGCATGGCCAGGTGGTTAAGGCACTCGACTTTTAATCTGAGGGTCACGGGTTCGAATTCCCGTCACACCAAACATGCTCGTCCTTTCAGCCGTAGGGAGGTTATAATGTTCGGTCAATCCTACTATTCGTTGGCAAAAGAGTAGCCCAAGAGTTGGCGGTGGGTAGTGACGACTGGCAGCCTTCCATCTAGTCTTACACTGCTAAATTATAGGGACGGCTAGCGCAGATAGCCCTCGAGTAGCTTTGCGCGAAATTCAAAAACAAAGAAATATACACAAACGTCATGTGTTAATTGTTTCAGCACAAAGTTATGCAATGTGCGTTTAGGCTCTGTCCGTTTCAGGAAGTCGAATTTCGGATTTTAGTGTTTTAATTCCATGAGCTAACCCCTGACCCAACAAGAGAATACATCTTTTACATCAACATAGTTACTAGTGATTACTTGAAGTTAATAGTTCCAAAGTGCCAATGTGACAAATTGTTACCAACAAAACTTTTCCTGCATTAAAGAGGCCCGGCATGGTTAGGTTGTTAGGGTGTTTGACTTGTAGTCACGGGTTCGAATCCTCGTCACACCAAATATGTTCGGACGGCTAGCGCAGATAGACCTCGTGTAGCTTTGCGCGAAATTCGAAAACAAACAAAAACTTCGTGAAAGATGTGATTTAGCGTTTGTATAAGGATGGTCATTGGTCAGGAGCCCGGTCTCAAACTTCTCCTAACTTCAAAACCCCGGATATAATTCTGATATGAGTATCTACACACTTGGGTCACAAGCTGTCGAAAATGTTTATTGTCTTTTTTTTAATAGGAGTTATAGTTTTAATTGCAAAGTTTATAGAAAGGCCCTCCAGTGTATGGATTATACTGATGACTTGTAGTGATAATTAGAGTGAAATTAATTACTTAATACAAGTTGAATTAATAACCAATAACTCAATGCTAATGTTTTATGGCAATGTCTTTTAACAAGCGCATTAAGTTAGCGAAACGTTTGTTTATTTATAAGTAAAACATGTTTCTGTCAGGTAGAACGTATCAGGGGCACGAGAGTTGGTAATTAGTGCTTAATAATTTACATATTAATTAACTATATTTCTTAAAAATATCGTAATATTATTCTAATGATTCGTTACATAAATTACTTAATTTAATAAAGTACCAAGACATATAATCACTTATTATGAATTTTACGTAATGTTCACCGTTGTGCAATATGTATTGTGCAATTAAAAGTTTTAATTGTGATTGTTCGAGGAAAAAATATGTACATATATTGTTTGATACATTACAGGCAGTACATAACTCTTTCTTAAAGCTGTGGTAATGCATCATTAGACTGTACAAGTTGACAGTACGCTATTGCAATCAGGTTATACAAATTCAACTGAACAATTAGCCTACCTCATATGACATTGTATAGACGCGAGTATACATATTGTAATCTTGAGAAAGATCGTATAAACACGCAAAACATATTTAACAAACTTATAGAAAAGTGAATAATGTAATGATTAAAAGTTTTGTTTGGGTTTTTGCTAGCCTCTCCCCCCTCTAATGGTACATCAGTATGTCCGCGGACAACGCTAGATACCTGGTTTCGATGCCCATAGCGGGTATAGCACATTGTGTAGCTTTGTACTTAATTACAAATAAATACATTTGCTAATAAAGACAAAAATACACAATGAGATATCTGCCCTCTGCCATTAGCGAGGATTGAAACTTGATATTTAGTGTTATAAGATCTCAGGCCTACTACTTAGTTACCGGTAAAGAGGTCGTACAATGTGTACTATTGATTTTGTTATTGTTAAGGGCAAAACTACACAATAATCTATCTTTGCTCTACCCATTGCGAGTACCAGACCCATATTTTTAGTGTTATAAGCCCACTGACCTACAGCTGAGTTATAAAATCGAATTCAGTGTTTAGTGTTATAAGCCTCAAGATTTAACGCTGAGCCATTGAGAATGGGTAATCTTAAAATAAATGATAAAGCCCTTCCCACATTCCACGTAAAAATAACGAATTTGTTCATTTCATCTATAACATTTGCTACAAACTACGTTTACTGGTAGGCCTAACATCACATACAACGTTTGAACAGAAATTACAAAATCAGTGTTCGCCTAACATGCAAAATTTCTTCACAAATCAATTGATAATGAATGTATTTACTGATTAACTTACTAACTGGAACACAGAATATCAGACACCCTAACTCTCATAAACAGACACTGTGCTGGTCATTTCCAACTTACTCAGTCTGTCTTTGTTTTGTTATATTGTTCTAGTTTGCATACGTAGGAAGCTTTGAGATTTTACAAAGGCCTAAACTGTCAGGAAATTTCTAGACTTCACTAATCATTATTCCTATTAAAAATTCCCTCTAGCGAATAAAAACACTAAAATAGTAAGAAAAAATATAGTCAACAACAGTATAACCTTAAAATCTTTCACAGCACAGGACTAAGTTATTCAACAAATGAATTTAATATCTGTTTATGAAAAATCTATTAAGCTTATTTAGAGAGGGATATTAGTTATTGATTAGTATGCTGGACTATCGATCGATAGTTCTGTGATTTTAGAATTGATGACTTTGTGAGCACATTGTAAAAATGATAGTCAATTTCATTACCCGTTTCAGAGTTGACTTCACAATATAGAAGACTCAGTTGACTAAAAATCATTGTGGTTGTGTGTGATATTTTGGGTACGAGACTGATTGGACCAGTCTCTTTAGAATTCTCACGCAAATCTTGGCCAGAGTACACAGCTCCGGCTATTGTTAGTGTCACACTCGATTGAGAGAGATCATTGATGGATATTATTCATTAATAGGAGCTCTTTTACTGACAGGTGAATAAGAAAGTACAAAAAGGTGAAAAGTTTTATCTCTGAGACAAACCCCGCCATGTAGAAAAGAGTCTTGAATAATGCTGAACCATTTGGAGAGGTACTACATGTGCCTTATTGTTGTTTGATTTTGGATCCGAAATCCAGCACTCACTTAAGTATATGGGTTCCTGAATTAGTCTGCCCTACAAAATCATTTGCATTTTAAATGGATCCTCACGGCATCAGACCAAAAATTGAGAGCCTTATGTTAAAATCATGAGCACCTGTGAGAAAGGTAATGCAGATCTCACCCCTGAATTGCAAGATGATAATGGTTTGGATTAGTTTATCAAGCATTTCCTGCAGGTAACTGACTAGAATTGATGGACTCTGGAACAGGTGATGAAATGACTGGTTCAGTTTCGTTGGCTAAGCCTTCAAAGGTATGGAACATATAAGCAAGATGCAACTTATCAATCAGCTATCTGATCCTGAGGAAACTGAGCCATCCATTGAACCAAGTTCAAAATTTAAGGACTTGAAGTAGGGTTTCCTCTGAAGGCTTGATTGCCTACACAAATCATCTTTACCAGTACATAAGAAAGCTTACCCGTCAATGGTCTCTGAATATTGCAAACACATCCTCTAAATACGTCCACAGGTAGCTAATCATATGAGAGTGAGGAACATTCTCACCCTCAATAAGACAGTGCCCATTATGATGAAATTCAATCTGCTAAACTTAAACAAATCACAAGAAAACACCCACAACACTATTTGTTATAACTGTCCCTAGACCATCGTATTCTGCATAAATGGTGATCGGCATTGAGCTTGGATTCTACCAAACAGGACCCAGCCACATCAGCGCTCTGGCACAAAGGGACTGTTACACAGTGAATGAGCAGGGTTATTCTATTCCTGCAATGATACTAGTATAACTTCTAATGGTGATGTTGTTTGCAAGTGTAAGTTAGTTCAGAAAGGAATAGAAAATCACACATTTTGGATGTGAACAGGAGGGGTCACTATAGAGTAAATTGCTCATATTTTGCTGTGCAGCAAGATAGGCAAAATAGTCAATTTTGCTTAACTGTACAGCAGGTGCGGTAGAATCGTCAATGAACTGTAACTATAGCTACTTTCACATCACAAGACTAATGGGACACAAGTCATGTTTGGCCACTAACTCATGGATGTACAACACGCAATTTCTGCAAGAGTGTTTGTTCTCATAGCAGGGGTGGGGCGATTTTTATACATGCTTATCACGATAGAAAGACGAGAGAGAAAGTTCTTAGTTGTCACTCTGAGCAGTTTACATTGAGTTAAATGTAGCAAATAGTGATAGACTAAAGTTTGATTAGGAAAACACAATTTCAACTACGTCTATGTTGTGTGAGACATAGGCTGTAGTTGTCATTGCTGACCTAGGCTCTGGCAGAGGAATTTTGGAAATTGATGTAGTGCAGAAAGTAGTTTATTTCATACAACACCTAAATCGAGTTTCAGTGAAAACCTAGCCATTGATTGTGACAATGGACTGAAGAAAATGGAGAGCATGAGTGTATATTAAGGAGGGAATCACAACACCTTCAAGTATGTACACCTTGTTATGTCTTGTTTTGTGGGTTACAACAGATTATGTTGCGTTAACGCCATGTAAAATGGTCAGAGAACAAGTGCATGGGATGAGCATTTTCTTCTCCAGAAAGGGCAACATTGGCTCAGACAGTCATCTGTCCAGGTGACAATGATGATCTGCAATTATGGACAGTTAGCTATCCAGTGAAAAGTCTTAATTCTCATGTATTCTAAGCGCTGTTTGTACTCCGAAATATTAAGAAAATATTTACAAAACTAGAATATTTATTCTATTTCAATACACAACTCAGTTCACTCATTACAAGTTAATATTACATAAAACCAAAAACTGTCATTGATTTTCACCTAAACTTGATTTACAGTCTGTATTTGCTAGATCACAGTTCTTGCTAGTCTTAAATAAAAGTGTTATACACGTTTACTGATAAATACTAGCAAACACTTTCACCACTCAAGTAGTTCATAAGTATTCCTCACGAATTTGATGACTGCTTCATCAGAAAAACCACTGAATTACTTAAAACGTTAAGATCACGATAACATATGAACTTAGTTTTGTTTGTTTGTTTTTGAATTTCGCACAAAGCTACTTGAGGGCTATCTGTGCTAGCCGTCCCTAATGTAGCATTGTAAGACTAGAGGGAAGGCAGGTAGTCATCACCACCCACAATCAACTCCTGGGCTACTCTTTTACCAACGAATAGTGGGATTGCCTGTAACATTATAACGCCCCCACGGCTGAAAGGCTTAAGAGTTGGCTAATAATACTACTTTTAACATTTCCATGTTGTTTTTTTACTGTTCAGTTTTAGCACACTAAATAAAACAGTACAAAACATCAATATATTTTTAATCTTCAAAAGTAATATAATAAAAATGAAGTTAAATGTTCAAAGTTTTGCATATTCCAAACAACTTGAAAGCTAGCAACAAATGTTGTACTTAGCAACTGCAAAGCTACAAAGTTTGATTTTATTTAAACAAAACTTTTTCGTTTCAAAATACCATCCGTTTGATATAGAAATAATACAATTCTTTATTTTTGAATTTATTATTCGTATTTGTAAGGTTCCTTTTTTTAACTTGATTACTTTGTTTGACTTTTGAAATCAATTAAAATTGTAAACAGACTTTGTATTCCTGGTAACTTTTCAAATATTTCATTTGTTTGTTGTTTTAAGCTTTTGTTCAGACTCCCCCGAACCATTTTAGAGTTCGAAATGGGGCCTGCCATGGCCAAGTATGTTGAGGCGTGCGACTCGTAATCTGAGGGTCGCGGGTTCGCATCCCGGTCGCGCCAAACATGCTCGCCCTTTCAGCCGTGGGAGCGTTATAATGTTTCGGTCAATCCCACTATTCGTTGTTAAAAGAGTAGCCCAAGAGTTGGCGGTGGGTGGTGATGACTAGCTGCCTTCCCTCTAGTCTTACACTGCTAAATTAGTGACGGCTAGCACAGATAGCCTTCGAGTAACTTTGTGCGAAATTCAAAAACAAACAGTTCGAAATGGTTAATTTTGATATTTTGTCTCATACAGATTCAATTTTTCTCAATTTTGTGAGGATAGACCCAACACCTGTTCAGGAAATTCCAGTTTAGAAGAGGTGAGATTATGTCAGATTATATTAATATTTTGTATTATAAGAATGCTAACTCCATTTTATATTCTTTTAAAACCAATAGTTCTGGCGTCAGTTGAAAGCTTTTTTGTGGAAAACGATTTAGTTTGTGGTAGTTTATCTTAACAATACAATTAGTGTTATATTATCTCTCTATTAGTAGTTTAAATTATTTTTCTTTTACGATTTTTTTATTGAGTAGTGAAACAGTAAATTCGACTTTTAGACTGTTGTAATTTTTGAAATAGTGTTTACTGTACTTTTTTCGTTGTTGTTTTTTCTTTCTGGTTCTTTTTCCTGGTTCCATTATTTTAAACAAATTTGATGTTTTTAATATTTATGATGTATTGTTTATTGACATTGATGCGAATCCCTGGCCAGGAATTTATTTATTAACTGTATTTTGGTCAGTGTTATTGCTTTGTTTTTGTTTGTTTGTTGTTGTTCAACCCTGATTGTAGCGATTCTTGTTTATTTTAGACCATTATAGTGTTTCAACATCAAGTTAAACATGGTCGCCGTTTCAGCCTTAGGGGCGGTATAACGTAAGAGTCGATCCTTCCATTTCTTGGCAAAAAAGTAACTCAAGAATTTGCAGTAGGTGGCGTTTACTAGCTGCTTTTTATCTGATCTATCACTTCAAAATTAGAGATAGTTAGCGCAGATAGCCCTCGTGTAGCTTTGCGACGAATTTAATAAAGAAAGGCACAAATAACTATCCGGTATCTTGAACTTACTCTTGTATCTTACTGAATTATAACAGCTTCTGATTAGATGAAGGGCTGTTTCCCGGATGTCCGAACAGTTTGTACAATAACGTTTATCGGAGTATTTTTTATATCATTGTTTCTTTGTTTTAGTTTTGCTGTTAAAAACAAAGATACACAATGGACTATCCACGTTTTCCCAACAAGAGTTTTTTATTCCGATCTTTAACGTTATAATCCATGGAGCCTGGCATGACCTAGCGCGTTAAGGCGTGCGCTTCGTATTCTGAGGGTCGCGGGTTCGCGCCCGAGTCGAGCCAAACATGCTCGCCCTCCCAGCCGTGGGGGCGTTATAATGTGACGGTTAATCATACTATTTGATGGTAAAAGAGTAGCCCAAGATTTGGCGGTGGGTGGTGATGACTAGCTGCCTTTTCTCTAGTCTTACACTGCTAAATTAGGGACGGCTAGCACAGATAGCCCTCGAGTAGCTTTGTGCGAAATTCCAAAAACAACAACAACAACAATATAATCCATGTAACGTGCACTATTGAGCCGCAGGAGAGCTTGATAAAAGGAAAAAACAATCAAACAACATTTTTCAATGAATAATAAGAAATAATAAGTGACTAGCATTATTACTCTTTGAATATATATCATTTGTGGTGAGTAAATGAGAATACATATAACAGCATATTATTATGCTTTTCATTCATTGAAATCTTTATTATTTTTTTTATTTTTCAGCCATGGCAAAACTACACACAAAGCTTAGAAGGAAGTCTGATAAAGTTGAAAGACCACGGATTTAAATACAGAAATCCTTTGTATATGGGAATATTTCATGATGATGTTTTAAAGAGTAGGTGAGTTTCGTTAAAAAATATATATAACGCAACTTCCAAAGCCCGAGTATTTAAGCAAAAAAGTTGTCTTTTAATACGCTCAATGAAAGGAAGAATGTATGTTAACAGCTTGTATTCATCTTAACATTACAAAAGTAAACATCTTAAACTTTCATCCACAGATCCGCAAACATTAAGATCAAATTATTTATTTTCTGCTTCGGTGTCACACGAATCATACTATAATGGAACTCATGCTTATTGAAAAAACATTTTTATTACGCGATGTGCAACTCCCAACTTTGCGAAATTATCCTGCGTGCAGAAAATATACTTACATTTTCAATTTTGTATTTTGCGGTTTTTATGAGAGTTTTTGTGGGTTTTTTTCCGACTACTTCACCTCTGTTGATGGGTCTTCACAAATTACAAATTTGTCATGAAGGTTTGTTGGGCCCACGAGGAAATACATGCATATTTACAGTTTTACATTTTGTGTTTTCATGGACGTTTTGGGGTTTTTAAAGTGTATATAAAATAAACAGTTTTTTATGTCCAAAGATAGCTTTTCATTAATCATGAATTTACGGAACTTACGTCTATGGTACGTGTACCACAGCTAGTTACAATCAATATAGATGACACTATCGAACAAAATTTTTACTTTTTATTGTTCGTGGACAGAAAGTGTTATTTCCCAATTGCTCATGACTAAAGTAAATGGAAAAGACTTATTTTTCTCTTCAAACTTTGCTTTTGTGACCTGGGTAATGATTGTTTTCAAATTTACACATTTTCCTGAATATTCCAGGTAGATTCAGTGCTGAGAAGCTAACATAGAATTTTCTCGAACTTACAAGAATTTTTAAGAACTTTTTAGAATATTGTAGAATTTACGAGAATTTTCAAGAACCTTTAAGGATTTTTCTAGAACTTTCCATAGTAATACATATTCAGGGGCTACCTCAGTGACCACAGATCTATCTGATTTTATCAGAGATGGCATCAAGAAGCTGCATGCATTCTCCAGATGCATTCTGCTATGTATGTGGCCAATGTATCAAGATAAGAGCGAAAAAGTACACTGTGATAGTATCTGCTAAAATATGCGAAGCCTACCAGGCATATATATATTTGCTTGCTTGAATAGTAAGACTTTATATTGTTTAAATTTTAGACCTTTTAAAATTTGAATACCTTTTGGTGCACCTTAAAGAGGAATACAACAGCGTCAAGACCTTGTTAGAAGTCTTGAAGTATGATGAGTATGGTTGGGGGGGTTACCGGATTCTTCAAAATCATGGCATTCCTGATGAGTCCCCAAAAAGGCTTTACCAAGTTTCCGTGTTATCTTTGCCTTTGGGACAGCAGGTACACCGCAGTGCACTACAACAGGAAGGACTGGCCACAACGGACAGAGTTTTCTGTGAGGAGACACAATGTCAAGTGTGAGCTACTAGTGGACCTCCAGAAGGTGTTGTTCCCATCGTTGCACATAAAATTGGGTCTCATGAAACACTTTATCACAACTCTTTATAAAGAGTCTGCATGAAAACATGATGGGAGACTATATCTGAGAGCTGATACGTGAAAGTGATTTACATTACAGTCGCAAATTTCGAAAAACTATTCACTTCTAAACATTTTTGTATAACTTTGGTATAAATACATGTAAATCTTGATTCATACATTGTTTTATTCAGACCTCATGTAAATGAAAATGTGAACATTTGTCCGTTTTTACACAGAAAATAATTTAATTTCTAAATTTCATTATCCAGGTCACAAAAGCAAAGTTTGAAGGGAATAATGGCCATTTTCTGTACTTTTACAACACATGCAATTAAGAAATAGCACATACTATCTAGCTACAAAATTTGTGTTACATAGTGTTATTGCATTACATTATCAATCAGTTTAAAGTAGCTTCGATATTTGTATTATTTGCCAATGTTTGAAACTCCAAAGATGGCCTTTAGAATATTTCTGTTTTCAAATATGGTGTTGATATCAGTTAATAAAATACGATTGCACTTATATAAAGAATGGTCAAGATGTACAACATGTGCAATACAAATTAAAATCTCAAACACGGTACATACATCATGTAGAGCCTTGGGCTTCGAGATGTGTATTCATTCCGCGTGTTTAAACTTTTCTTAAAATACGAGTCATCATGAAATATATTAATAAAAAAAAATGCGTTCGGCATGGCTACGTGGTTAAGGCAATTGACTTCTAATTCGAGGGTTGCAGGCTCGAAACCCCTTAGATTACAAGTCGGGTGCCTTAACCACCTGGCCATGCCGGGCTACTGTGTATGATTTTACTACTGTAAATTTGTATCGCTACATCTTTTCCAAGTGTTAAGATGAAGCGCAAAGTGTTTATAATAATTGTTCGTCTGAACGACCCCTGATGCAGAAAATGAGAGTTTTATACTAAATATAAGATTGTCTGATATTAGAGATTAAACGTCCAATTCGGAACTATGGAGCACAATGGAAGCAACCAGGCGCCTCTTTGGGGAGTGAAAATTATAAATAATAACAATATATATTTATATTTTTTTTGTTCACGCTAATACAATCAAATTTGACGTTTCAGTCCGATTTCTGAATACTACGATTCGAATTACGGCAACTGCTTGAGTTTCAACATAGACTGGGATAATTTTGCAACTGTTTACAAGACCAATATTTTGTCAGGTTTGTTTCAATTATTTTATATTCTATATTATATTCAATATATAAAACAAAAGTGGCAAGCAGCCACAAAAATGGGAATTTAGTATAATTGTTCCTTTTATATTACTTACAAATAGGCTTCAAGTTATGAACTCTTTGGAAGAATATGTTTTATTGTTTTAAACGATTACAATTTTAAGATGTGGCTTTTTACTTTTATTTGTATAGTTCGGTTAAAGATAGATGGCTGAGAAAGTTCAACAGCTTCTGTTTTTTGAAAACTCTTTTCCTTCGTCGTACATTTTGTATTTAATGTTCGAAGTAAATTATTGTACAAATTCTCCAGTTAGGTGTGTTTATAATTTAAATTCTATCGTCTACTTACAGAAAATTTCATTTTTCTGCATGTCATTGAAATGTTTAAAACTTATGATAAGCATTTGTGTAAATGTATGTTTGTTAACTTTCTTCACTCTCAGTTGGCTGGCTTGATTACTGATTTTGTATGTAACTAGAAACTGTTTGTTTGGAATTAGCTTGTAAGACAGTGGACTTACCGCTGATGCTCCAGCTAAAAGATATTTATCAAAGTGAACAATGCTCTTGAATTTAAACTCATAGTAAACTCTTATTATAACAATCCACCAGCGATACGTTTACGAACTTACTACGCTAAATTCCGCATGTAGACTTTTCGTAATGAAGAAATTAGATACTCCGTTGTGTAGCTTTCCGCTTAATTACAAACAAACAATATATATACAAAGGGGTTCGAATCTCCGTCACACCAAACATGCTCACCCTTTCAGCCGTAGGGGCGTTATATATTGACGGTTAATCCAACTATTTGCGCGAAATTAAAGTTTGATTCTTTGTTTTTTTGAATTTTGCACAAAGCTACTCGAGGGCTATCTGTGCTAGCCGTCCCTAATTTAGCAGTGTAAGACTAGAGGGAAGGCAGCTAGTCATCACCACCCACCGCCAACTCTTGGGCTACTCTTTTACCAACGAATAGTGGGATTGAACGTCACATTATAACGTCCCTACGGCTGAAAAGGCGAGCATGTTTGGCGCGACGTTGATGCGAACCCGCGACCCTCAGATTACGAATCGCACGCCCTCGTGTAGCTTTACGCGAAATTAAAAAAACAAACCCAACCCTCTAAATAAGGGACAGCTAGCGCAGATAGTCCTAGTGTAGTTATTGCGGTTGAAATAAGCCACGTCATCAAGAGTTAACGTATATTTTGAAGAAATTAAGATTCATCTTCACCCCTACCGCCCAACAAATCAGTTATGGTATTGAATGGAAACTCTTCTAGATAGACTTGTGAAAGAGGAAATGCAGTTTGGATATGTCATTTTATATACATATAATTTTAAATATTTACAAATTCAACAACCATGTGTCATGAATGCTAGTAAAAACTAATTCCCTTCTATTTTATCTGTTGTATTATGATTTCTTTAAGATCGGCAAATAATTGTGAACTGGTGACTAAATAAATTAACTGTTTTATACTAAATTGAGGATATTGTATAACGCTTTACGGTTTTGTTTTAACGTGTGTAGTAAAATTCATGCGACTTCTGTATAATTTGAAACCTGACTCGTACTACCGTGAAACTCCCCAGTTTCTTCTAAGGTTCTGGCCAGTAAACACAGCCCCAACTCTAGAGGATGCGTACGTCTTAAATGGAGGCACCAGTTATTGGTTTATAATTTCACAGGTATGAGAGTGCCCTCTTTTGATTTAAAAAGAAAATGATGTTGCTACAAATTTATTGAATTTTGTGGTTTAAATAATAAAAATAGAAATTAAACTGAAGAAACATTCTAATGATAGCTTATAGGAGTATTAAACCATTAATTAAAATAAAGTACAGAACAACGTTTCGACCTTCTTAGGTCATCTTCATGTTGGAAAACAACCGAGAAATAAGAAAGTGATAAAATAAAGGAATTACACATTTGGCGATTAACAAGTTTTAGTTTTATTTGTTATTAGCTGCAATACTCCGTCGAACGAAGAGACAGGTAAAATAAGAAAAATTATTTGTTATAAGGTATAACACAATATACTTCTATTTTCTTTCTTAACATAACAGATATTAAAAGTGTAATAAAAACACACAAAAGTACCAATATTGAAACAAGCCACTGAACTATATAGACATCAGCATGTGGCACCTACCACAATTAGATATTAGAGTATTTTCTGTTAGGAAATTTTTGTATCGTCTTAGGATGACCAGATGTCCAAACCAAAAAACAAAATTTGACAGCTTCTAATTCAAAATGATTATCGCACGTTTCAACTTATTTGACTCTTATTTCACTTCAAATGTACTGAGCTGTCTTGCAACGTTTCTAAATATATTAACATTTGAACAGTTTCTGAAATAACTTGAACTACTTATTTAGACACACTTTCACCAACTTTTATAGATCTATTGTAGTACCGCTAAGGAACTTACGTATATCTGGATTTCTGAAAGTGCACAAACGGAAATTTTTAAGAGTTTGGCGGCAGGAGAGTACGTTTTACGATAAGCAAGTGAAGGAGCCAGTTTGCACTCGTGATAATATTTTGTAGCTTTTACACAAAATTTTAATTGATATACTTTTATTTTCAGAAAGGTTAATAAATTTATTGCTTACTAACTTGCTTAGTGCTACCTTTAGAATATATCATTTTAAAACTGAGTATGATAAAAGGCTGGATCATTCAAATGTAAATTCATTATTAGATATTATGTTATTTATTCTATACTATCTTTTAAATGGGCAATAGACATTAGTATAATAAAAATTCTCGTATTCCAGTATTACACCGATCCCATGACGACAGAAGAAATAGTGTATTCAGATTGACTATTGAAATACTTATACTGAGCTAAAAAATCGGAATTAAAGAAGTTATATTTTTGTGGTCGTTACTTACATTATTCGTGAATACACTTTTATTGTTGTACTTTTCATTGTACTTTAAGGTTTCGTATTATGTCTGATGTCTGTATAACTTCCATGGAAGCAAATATTCTATTGAAATGGTGAGTTTTGTGTTTTATCTCTAAATAGAAAGAAACTGTGCGACTTCCATCGTCTGAACAATGCACAGACTACGAAGCCTTAGGGAGGGCACACTTTAGGAAAGGAATATTGAGAAAAGAGGTAAAGGAATTCACTTAAGTATTCTAAGGACCTTCTGTACTCCAACGTAAGTCTTAAAAACTACCCTAAACTTGGGAATATTTGTGAGCTCAGGATCAAAGCAAATACTGCGAACATTCAGAAATGTGTACAGATACTTAATACGAAGCCTTATACAGAGTATATTTTCATTTAATATTACCATAATAGCAAATCTTAATTATTTCTAAGAATTATAAAATACACGATTCAGTCATTAATAAGTATAAATTTTATTCACCAGGTCGCAAAACAATTTAAATTTACATATCTTCTAGGAATTTAAATAAAACAGTAAAAAATATATCCACACTAGTTATTAATTAGTACAGAATAACTTACATGGAAACAAATCAATGTTTGTCGTTTTCAAGCTCTGTCTCTCCGAATGTCACGTCAATAAGACCCTGGAGCTGTGTGGCTGTATGTACAAGGAATTCTACCCATACGCTTACGAAACGGAGAAACCGCTCTGTCACATGGTAAATAACCGTAAGTTACCTTTGTGTTTTTCTTAGACAATGTATCCAGAACTTAAAAATTCGATAATGTTTTCACAGGTCATAGTAATAAGGATGGATGTACCTAAACTTAACACTATGAATACGTATTCTACATATACAACACATCATACCACCCCGACAGCTGAGAAAACAAACATTTTTGGTGTGGATTCGAACCCGCGACTCTCAGATTACAAGTCGAATGCCTTAACCACCTGGCCATACCAGGATATCAATGTTGTAATCCTATCAAACATAAAATTATGCTTTCAGTGTTTTACAAAAACAATCATGATTTGCACGAAGGTTTAATTCAAGTTGTAATCGAAGCAGCGCATAAGAAAAGTGTTTTATTTCTAAATAACAACACAAAAAAAATCTATGTTTGCTCAGTCAGTTATCCCTTTCAGTGAAAGATGCATTCCATTTATGGTTTGTAATTGTGATAAAAATAGATGGTACAGTACTTGAATTGGAAATAAAGATAGGTAGCAGTGAAGCTGGTGTTATTTTAGCTGTCTCACTCCAACAGGTAAACAACACAATTGTCACTATAATCCAAGGTTGCTGATCAAAGATTGTGATATTAATCTTAGTTTGGACTGAAGAGAAAACGCTAAAAGTTAATTTGATAGTGAATCTTTTAAAACTCTCAGTTTGTTGGGAAGAACAAACATCGTAAATGTATTGCAGGTGAATGTATTTCTATTGTCACGAATACGAAAGAGTTTCAGCGCACTATAAATATATCACTGGTTTGGTTTCTTATACGTTAATTCTGGCTACTGGGAAATTTGAATGAACAATGAAAGCAGAACGAAAGTCTTTCACCACTCTAGAAGTTTGTATGAATTTCATGTTATATCATCTAGTCTGTGTAATACACAAATTCCTACGGGTAACTGATGGAATCAGCACAATGTGATTTTGAATGGGTGTGATGTTCTTTCTATGTATCTGGGACTGATGTGTGGTCTGTGAGACACTCAAGTCACAACAGCCTTTATTTTACTCTTGTGCTTTCCTTACGACTTTGAACCAAAGCACCATTTTAGACATTTGTTTTTACCTTGGGTTCATTCCCGACGTTGGACAGTGTCATTGGCAATGGTGACACTGTCTACCTCAATTGTGCTTTTACATTTTTAAGGGCCATTAGTGTTTTGAAACCTAATTAATGTTTTTAATTCAAAATTTGGACTTTGTTTTGTTTTAGTATGATTCCATTTAATATTCAATAATTTTAGTTTTATTTTTTTTACCGGTTGTTTGTCGCAGATAGCCTAGTTGTTTGACGTCAGTAAACGTGCCAACCAACCATTTTTTCAATGTTGATACTATTTTATTTTTTGGTTGAATCTTTCGGGTGACAGTTGAAAAAAAAAATCCTGAAATGGCATATTGATGTTTAAATTTAACGTGTAAATTATTTGAACTCCAATGAAAGTTTTATTTTTCGGTACGTACAAAATATTCAGTTTCTTCGTCTTTATTCATAGTGAAAATAAATACGATTATAATAAAAAAGTACAATTGATAATTTTCAGAATGCCCAGAACTTTTAACAAAGGAGAAAATATTGGAAATCCAGTCCAGCTGTAAGAGAATGTGCCGAAAACCTTGCAGGTATGGATGATGTAAGATAAGAAGGGTTGATTTGAATTTCGTGCAAAGATACACGAAGGCTATCTGCGCTAGCTGTACCCAATTTTTCAGTGTAAGACTAGAGGAATTGACCGTAACATTAGTAGAAACAGTAGAGAGCATAGTAGAGGACGAAAAAAAATCTAATACTTCAATTTGTTTTTACAACCTTTCGTTACCGTCTTATCGTTAATAATATATTTATTTTTCAAACCTTCTTATTCTATCAGTAACCCTCATCTCCGGGTTGGTTGGAATTGATCCTAAGTATGAAATGGTTGCTCTCTGCATTATCAGTTATAAATTCATTGTAATAGAAATTGGTGTCTCATTTTAAATTTTCAAATTTTTTCACCAAGAAACAAATCAGAGGATCACGAACTATACATATATATATATCGCTGAAATTATCTGTAGAAAGTTATATGAGACTGGTATTAAGAATACCGACCTCTTAGCCTTGAGATAATCCCCGTTACACCAAATATGCTCGCCCTTTTAGCCGTGGGGTCGTTGTAAGTTAACGTCAATCCCACTATTCGTGTATGTGTGTTTTTCTTATACCAAAGCCACATCAGGATATATGCTGTGTCTACGGAGGGGAATAGAATCCCTGATTTTAACGTTGTAAATCTGTAGATTTACCGCTGTACCAGAGGAGGTACCTACAATCCGGAAGTCAAAGAGTAATGATTTTGAGTAATGATAATTTTTTTTAATGTTCATTTATACGCAATAACATATATATATTTTTTTATAGGGATAAAGTATTCAAGACTTCCTATATGGAACAACCAAACACCCTTAAAGTACGTATTACGGAACTCTGATAACATTATTTTGTTGTACTTCTAGAATACAGTTTATCACATTATGTTGCTTAATTCATCAGTTTTATAGAAGCATAGATACACCTTTTAGAGAATGTTTTAAGGTGTTTTGGAAAAACAGCAACAACTACTCTCGTATTTTTAGGAAAGGGGAATCTCTCGCTTTAACTAATACGTCGAACTGTTCTGCACAAAATAGCACAAAATAAAGTTAACTAGATTGTACATGTGTTACCTTACGTCATATCCCTGGGGATAGCTGAATAGTACATCACATTTTTATTGGCGAATTTCAACAGAAGTCGCCATGAAGAAGTAAAGACAAGAGAAAGCGTGAGCACTAAACCTTTAAATATGTATTTTGTTTTGAACATAAATATGGCGTTTCCATTTCATGAATGTCCTTGTCACTAAAAAAAACTAAATTCAATTATACTGAACATGAAAAAAAAACACAGTTTGGAAGTGTTTCATTCCCACCTCTGTAGAGACGTTATAATGTGTCATTCAGTCCTATTATTCGTTGGTATAAAAGTAGACCCTCACTTTTGAATTCCCTCATGTCAGTTTCGCATGCTGTAGAACTTTGTATTGTATTGATTTATCTTTAACTTGAACGCTTTTGACGAATCCCATACACATAATTCAGAATGGCATACAGAGAATTGAGCACGTTATATTAGAACGACTTTCAATATACATATCAGGAAATCATGAGATAACCATGACTGAAGTCTCAGTGGAACGATATGTAGTAAGAACTACATTTTGACATTGTTTGATGTTCTGTAGATACTATTATACCACCATATTTGGAAAGGTTGTGTCAAAGTATTTCCTAGAGCAATATATTCGTACACTTTGATCATGCAGTATGTTCAGATTGCTGTTTGTAATTTCCAACACGAAAATATTTACTGTACTTAATGGTTAGTGATGTCGAGAAAACCCACTTGTAGAGAAATATATATGTAAAAACGGCTCGTTTGGGTTGAGAAAATATTTTACGATGAGGAGCGAACAATGTTTCGACATTCTTCGGTCATCGTCAGGTTCACAAAAAAAGAAGGTAAAATATTTTCTTAACCAAAATGACCCGTTTTTACATATATATATACTTAATGGTATTATAAAATAGATTAATATGGATCAACAACTTGGGACACCTCTCACCTTTTACAAGTCGTATTCCATTCGTGGTAAGCAAAGTGTGGTGTATTATGATAGGTGACAATTCACAAACACATATGTTAGTAGTAAAAGTCTTCCACATATTCCAGACAATAGTTTGCATAATCTAATCAAGAAGAATCTCAGTCGGGAAAAAAAGGTTAACAGAGATATATATTGTCTGAAATGAGGTTTCCAATCACACTTCTCGTTCAACCGTTACATACTTCAAGCAACTGCAAAATGAAAAAAAAATGTTCATGCTTTTCCATATCAAATACGTACTATTCAGGTTGTCGCATGCAGCGTCTAGGGTTTCTGGGCGATCAGATTGTTGCAACAGGCGTGTTGAAAACCAATCATTTTCGTTCACTAACACTAACTATATCTTAACAACTTCTAATATCCATATGCCGTCAACTTAGTTACGTATTAGGTAATACCACAAGGTCTGTGACTTGTAGACATTTAAATGATGTGAAATCGTTTTGTGAAATTAAAGGTATAAATCAATATAATACAAAGTTCTACAGCATGTGGAACTGACATGAGAAAATATATAAAAACATAATTGTATGCTCATTGCCTATTTTAACAAACAAAAGCAAAGAAGCCACATTTTAGGTGCCAAAATGACCACAAATGATTGTATATATATAAAAAATTTATTTAGTTTTTTAAATTCTCTAAAATGATTGACTAGCTTCAACATACGTTTTTTCACAGGAAATTGAAAATAAAATCGTCAACTTTAGTGTCAGTTCTCTTCGCTATCTGAAACTGTATTTTGTTGTGATAGAGAACTATATTTTAATCTATAAGAACCGACGTTGAGAGACTACTTAAAAGTTATTATGGATTAAAATATATTTACATTTATATTTAAACACGAAATCGGGTCTCAGATATCATTGAACTATTAAAGAAATTCATGGCGTGAATAGTTTGATTTGATTTATTTTGAATTTCGCGCAAAGCCACTCGGGAACTATCTGTGCTGGCGGTCCCTAAATTTGAAATAATTGACTAGAGGAAAGGCAGCTAGTCAACACTACCCTCCGCCAATTCTTGAGCTAATCTTTTACCAACAAATAGTGGGATTGACCATCGCATTATAACGCTCCCTTGGCTGAAATAGCGAGCAAGTTCAATGATGAAGATTCGAGCCCACGACCTATATTGTAAAGAAGGATAACGTAAAATTGATGAATTATACTGTGAACTTTTATTCAGTTAAAGATAATTCCATTTTTCATAGCTTTTACAGTATAACTTGCACCATTATTGAAAAATTATTTTTTTATTTTCCAGACTGATCCTGGTGTCGATCTTTTATTTTTAGATAAAGTTCCCGCTGTTGATATAATAAGGTGAGTTTCGTTTTTATATTACTAAATAACATCAATTCCTTATGTGCTGGCCCGGCATGGCCAAGCGTGTTAAGGCGTGCGACTCGTAATCTGAGGGTCGCGGGTTCGCATCCCTGTCGCGCCAAACATGCTCGACCTTTCAGCCGTGGGGACCTTATAATGTGATGGTCAATCACAGTATTCGTTGGTAAATGAGTAGCCCAAGAGTTGGCGTTGGGTGGTGACGACTAGCTGCCTTCCCTCTAGCATTACACTGCTAAATTAGGTACGGCTAACGCAGATAACCTTTGAGTAGCTTTTTGCGAAATAAAAAAAAATCGTGTTAACGTTATATTTGTAATCAACTGTGTTCTTAATAAGAGACGCGTGCGACAGAAAGTAGCATTTTAGGTTGTTATTATGGCCACCTTATTAAATTTAAGGTATCTACTTTTAGAGAAAAAAAAGTAGATATTTTCTATCTTGGTTTAGTAACAAACTGAACTGTAAGGTTAAACTGTTATATATATTTTCTTAATAAAATAAAGTACCCTTGGAACAAGCAGTAAACACCACGAAATTACATGTTTATTAAATATTTCAGAAAAGGGCTTACAGGAACACACACATTCGTGAACATTTTAATAACTTCTAATGTATAGCCATTTAATATTAAAATCGGATTTTAGTTTTTCGTTATCTTTTTTTAGAAACTTTTATGGTTTCTACAAATCATTTTCCATCATTTAACAGTGATGGTTGTTTTGAATTAAGCACAAAGTTACTCAGCTCACCACGGGTAGCGAAACCCGGTTTTTGTGTTGAAAGTCCGCAGAGCCATTGTGGAGCTTAACAGTGATTCTAGAATACTAAATGCTTGCATTGCTTAATAGGACTTTAATAAATCCTAACTTGATCACAAGCTGAATATAACAGAACCCTAATAGGTTTGTTTTAGGGTGTGTATTGGATTGTTCAAAGATGTAGTATAATGCCATTCTTCCAATTATACCTAACAGCAGACTTCCAGCATTTGGTTACCTTATACGTGATCTCTACAGGCCTTCGATTTTTCACAAGAAGTTCTTTGGCAGCCCTGAAGTCCTCCTTTTCCTACTACCATCTTGAGCCTCCTTTCAAATCACGTGGTTGATAGCAGTAGTTTCAATTCATCACTATTCATGCTATGTCGCACTCAGAGTTCTTCTAGTCAACAGCTCAGTGAATCGTTTTTCTTCTATAAGGCAATCGTCTTACCAGAGATGATTTCACACCTCACTCTATGATCTATTGTGTATGATATGATCACGACATCCCTCTAAGTGGAAGATGATTTTCTTTCAGATCTATTGTTCCGGTGGCCATTCACTCATCTGAGCATTCTGTATATGTGTCATCAAGTGGTTAGCAGTGATAAAAAATGAGGCTCCTAAACCACTACAAAATGAAGCTGCATGCATGGACACAACAATGGAGAGCTTTGTGATGTTTGTAGTCAAGTTGCTGTTTGCTTTCTGTAACTTGTAATCCTAACTTTCATAATCCAAAGAGAGATACGATATAGAAAATGGAGATCAGAAATAAGTGATCTTCATTCACTGATATACTAACTGGAGGAACAAATGTCAATAAAAGTAAAGTTTTTATCAAATCTTCCAGCTTCATTAAGTTAATATTCGGATGTATAGTATCCTCCATATTAAAAAGTTTCTAACTTCGAAAATTTACAGGTTGCTAGTCAGAGCAACGAATCAAAAATGTGTACTCAACTTACTGTTCAGTGCCAAGCTGTACAGGTTACATGTATCGTGAGAAAAATCACTTCACACAGTACTTTAATATATTTGGTACAATATATAAAAATTTAAAATAAAAACAGTACTATAAATAGTAGATATAACAGATAGTAATGTACAGTTAAATTATTGCAGTGGAAGCCTTACTGAACGGACTCAAAGGACAGATTCAACTCAACTGTTGGCTGGCCCATTGAAAAGTTATCTAGTTTTATCGTAAATCATGAAAAAGCAGGCACTGGTCATTGTTGAAGATGATTTTATAGCTTGTCCTCAAGCCACTTATACTCCATGTTGATTTCTTGATTGACTGTTGCCATGCTATACAGCTAAGAAAAGGGCATTGTGTTCACAATCCTTACATTCTGTCCAATAGACAGTTCTGTCTTCTACTCGGACATACAACCAACACAACAGCAGAATGGTGTTGTATGATGTGCAACACTGAATCATCGAAGTTAAACAGTAGATTAACATCATTCGTTAACGAATTAAGAAATTTCAAATGACATCTTGATCAACCCACAATCGAAATTCTTTTTTGTTAAACATTTAAATAATTGAGATAAAATTGGTTCATATCACTTATTTTTGCTACTTTTAGCAAGGGCAATATTATAATTGTTATGTTATTCTACTTAACTCTAAAAGGCTTGTGCATAAATTTATCCTTGGCAGCTGGAATTTGTGCATTCAATCGAATGTCAAACTTCCGCTTGTACTCATTTGAGCAAAGAATTGCAATAATAATGGTGTCATGGTCTCATTTTTCTCAAATATGTTATCCATAATGCACAGTGTCAACACTTTCCCTCTCATTTCACGTGGGCTCCTGAACGGATCAGGGTACATCACAAACAGAGAGTGATGGTGTCAAGAAACTTACTTTTTGAGTAGTAGTATATAGTTGTGTAAGTTAAATGTATGGGTGTGTTAGACTAAGGATTCTTATACAGTAGGTGTCTTGTTGGCGATAAATTCGATGATAAATAAACATCATCCACTACGCTTGATAGGATTCAGCCCCAGAGCCCATGAACTTAATGGGGGCCCCATTGATATTTTATTCTATGTAAAATTACACGGGATGTAGGGCCCACACAACCATAAATCCGCCACTGACAGTATGTTCATTTACTTTTGAACTCTCTTTGACGAAATAAGCAATTATTTTATCTTTATAATACCGATAATCTCACTGTAATATATATCAACCGTTAGGCCTACCTCTTCTGTCCGAACGTCTCTCTTACGTGACTTTGTTTCTATTCTGTTCTGTCTTTGTCTACCTGCTGTTTTCATCTCATCCCGTACTATTTATATGTTTATTACTACCTCGTCTCCTCTGTGTATATTCTCGACATCTTTGAGTCATAAACACAATGTATAACTTACCAAGTTACGCAACTAAACTTATTCTAACAACAACTTGTTTTTGACCCTCTTGTTATGAATAACCTAAATAATCATGAAATATTCAGTCACAAAATAAATTAATTAATAATACCTACAGTAAACAGCCTTTCATGTCAGGACAGATGGCGACAACACAACATGACATGAACATTTTCCTTCTATTAACAAGTGAATTTCTGAATGGATCAGGGTACATCATAAAGTGTTTGATAGCGACCATACTACCAGGTAGAAGGCTGAGTTCTGTTAGTCAATGTCGTGTCCTATTGCAACTATTACAAATTCCAATTTGTAATTATATTTGCTGTAAATGACAGTCATAGAACAGCCTCACGTGCACATAATAAATTAGAACACATTACACAACGGCAGACATCCCAGCAGCGACTGACTTTTATAAAAAATGATCACTTTTAGGATATTCAGAAGGTAACATTGATATTTTTCTTTAATTTCTTAACAATGAAACGAAAACTGTAGAAAAGTTAGGTTTGATGTTTACGCACTAAATTTATATATTTAAAAAAAATGAAGTTATATCAGAGTTAAAAAACGATGGTAGTCAGTACTTCGTTTCTGTTTTTTTTTACAGTACGGCCGCGTTTTGTAACTTTCTTCTTATTTTTTTACAGAGATTCCCCAAACTACTTAAATGTGGAGGCGCAGTACAACTTTAATGAACAAATTACCATCGAGCACAGCCTTTGCTTTACGGTGAGGTGGCCTAAGTTTTTAAACAGTTTTGCTTGTTGTTAAACACAAAGTACTGTGCTCATAACGAGTGTCGAAAATCGGGTTTTACCTTTATAAGCCTTCGAACTTGCCGTTGAACTATTTGGATTGTTTTAAAAGTAAATTAAATTACATTTGTGGTTCTCGTGCAGGTGAAGGTGTTGAAGTAGTATATTTCAAAATATTTGGGAATTATTCAACTAATAGTGATAACAGTGACCTCAAAACACAACTGAACTATTTTCTGAACGCATTATGTAATAATTCTTGGATCAAAGGAGGTTCTTTTAATTCCTTTCTGTTCGTGTTAAGTAATAAGACATAATTTACGGCATAAGCTAATAACGATAGATGATATACGTTTTGATTGTATCATATAAATGTATCAAATTTGTGGAATGTCAATTTTCAGTGGATTTTCAAGGTGTTCTTTTTTATTCGGACCATTTTCTGTAATTTTCCTAAGACCGGTTTAAAAATCAGAGAATGTCAGCCTACGCAACACGAAATGTTTTGCAAGCAAAGGATGAAACATGCGGTTACAATGCGGCTCCGTAGCAAATACGATAATCGATTATTGATAATCCATGGATGACGAACCAGAGTAGAAAAAAAGAGGATACAGTGCATCTGAAAACAATCACATTTTGTGCCCCTAACATGCCTTGTTTCCGCTCTAAGAGCTCCTAGTTTCCTAATGTTTTAGGAAGACTCGCGGCAACTCCCCATCAACTCGATTTACTCGTACTACGCTGTCCAAGTCTGCTCCGTTTGGTTTCAACTCACACCAATAACCAATAATAAAGTGACCACGGAGCACGTTCACATCAACTGTACTTTCGATCGTTTCTTGATAATAAAGGTCCAGATTTTCTGTGGTGAGCTTGTGTTTAGGGTTAGTGGTGAGGAGTGAAATTCTCCGTAACTAGTATAACCCATTACCACACGTTGTTCAAAGTGTAGATTGAATTGGGCCTTTCTTGAACTTGAGCGTTGAGATTAAACAGCTTTCGGAATACATGTTTTATTTATTACTAACTGTGCAGCTATATAATATGAATAACTGAATATTGGCCAATGACACTTTGTTCACTTCCTCCATCCAGTGTATGAGTATGTCGACATACAATAAAAAAGGGTAATGTACTGATTATATTATTGTTAAATACAGAATGTGTTAAAATAAATTTGTTATTGTATATATAAAACATTAAGTGAACGAATATATATATATATATGTTTTGGTCTATTTTTTTCTCTATAATTTTTAATGCATTATGTCGTAATTATAATTTCAGCTTTACGACTTCACATTCTCTGTCGGAGGAGTTATTTCTACCTGGGTAGTGATATCAAAGGCTTTTTGGACTTTTCGCTTTGGATATAAAAAGGAAGAAACAAAGGCTCGATCCGGTTACGAATAATTTAAAATTTAATATACAGTTGACTTATTTATTTTCTTGATAAAGATTATAGTGGTTATGTTTCTTAAATAATATATAAGTTCTTTGAAAACTTCGTTTGGATCTAAAATGGGGAGAAGCAGAAGGCCGATTACGGACAATTTAAGGTTTTAAGGCTTAACGTATAGTTGATTTATTTTCTTAATAAAACTCACAATAATTTTATTTCTTAACAAAAATATACAATCTTGTTTAGTTATGCTATTTGTACTTTACCCTAATGTTATGGTAAATTTTATCCATTACATTTATGAATGTAGAAGGTAATATTTATTTTCACCAATTTTTATCTTACTACGTAATACTCATATTTCGAGTTATAATATATCAACTTAGTATATAACATTTTTATAAACTGTTCTTTAAGACCGTTGTCAGACTAATATAAGTATTCTTTTCCAATTTTGCCTTCTCCGCCAAACTCTTTGTTTCTGAAAAGTAGACTCCTTTACAGAAATATGTCTAATATTTCAGTTGTTAACAGTTGGGTTTGCTTGAAGATAGGTCTTGGAAAAAGATATAGTTTGCAAATAATGTCGTATAAGTAAATCTATTGGTATTACAAAATAATTAACGTTAATGTAAAAGCTTTTTTTTCTCCGAATATGGGAAACTACGTGCTGTAAGAGTGTTTAGTGTGAATAATAATTAATTAATTTGTTTGAAAATGTCAGTGTTTTATAAATTATATCCTTGTTAGAACAAACTACAAGAGCTTGCTGTAGGAGTGTTTTGTTTTAATAAATTATTATTCATCAATAATTAGTTATGTTGGTTGAAAAAGTCAAAATGTGTCCCTAGTATCTTCTTAGGACAAACTGCAACAAGCGTACTATAGGGTGAATGTGTTTGAAAGTAAGCACAAAGCTACACAATGGGCTATCTGTGTTATGCCCACCAAGGGTATCGAAACTCGGTTTCTAGCGATGCAAGTCTGCAGACATACCGCTGTGTCACTGGGGGAGGTGGGGAGCAAGTGCTGTGGGAGTGCTATTATTATTATTATGTGGTCAAAGTGCCACCAGTTCTATCTTTTTTGAACTAATAATAGCTATTTTTGGATTTTTTTTTCAGTAATGATGCGATTGTAATTTAAAAACGTGTTGAGACCTGACTTGTGATACATGCCTGGTTTTGTTAGATGTTTACTTGTAACCCGTTGTTACTGATGTCCTTTACAAGATATTGCTGAAGATAGGGTTCTCGTTCGCAGCTGTCTTATCATACACAGTTATCTTTGTGACTTTTGTGTAGGCCGTGTAGACTAGCAGTTTGAAGTTCGACTTAAATTAAGTCCAGGTTTAGAGTTGAGAGTGGAGTTTGTTTTTCTTATAATTCCGAGCAAAGCTATACGAGGGCTATCTGCGCGAGCCGTCCTTAATTTTGTAGTGTGAGACTATAGGGAAGGCAGCTAGTCATCATCTCCCACCGCTAACTCATGGGCTACTCTTTTACCATCAAATAGTGTGATTGACCGTGACATTATAACGACCACACGGCTTAAAAGGCGAGGATTCAATTTCTTTAAGTAAAAGGACGTTATCCCGTCGCGCCAAACATGCTCGCTCTTTCTGCCGTGTGGGCGTTATAAAGTGAAGGTCAATCCCACTATTTGTTGGTGAAAGAGTAACCCAAGAGTTGGCGGTGGGTGGTGATGACTAGCTTCCTTCCCTCTAGTCTTACACTGCTAAATTAGGGACGGCTAGCGCAAATAGCCCTGGAGTAGCTTTGCGCGAAATTCAAAACAAACAAACAAACAATACTTTAAAAGTGGGATTTAAAATTTGCGAAAAATCAGGATAAAATAGAAATAAGTCCATAGCAAAAACAAAACGAAAAAAAGCAGACTGAAGCTGGGACAGAAACACCGAACTTCAGATGTAGAACCCTAAGCTAGACCTATTTTTACTGTTAACCATATTTCAGTTGAATTTGATTTCATTATTTTTAAAGCACAAGCTACCCAATGGGTTACCTGAACATTGACTACCACTGATATCGAAACCTGATTTTTGGGGTCATAACCCTTGCAAATTTTCTACTGAGGCATAGGAGGTTCCAGTTCGAAAAAAACCAGTTTTCAGCCATCTGTTCAATTGATTGTGACAGATTTCTTTAAAAAAACAACACCATATTCATAACTTAAACCAACCATCAGTACGATTCTGTTTGAAAATATAAATGTTTTCTGTCGAACCCCGATTAAGTTGATTAAACCAAAGTTGAGTGTCCACTTTTGTAGATAACATTATTGTTGACACACGGTGGTAAGATACATACAGATTTCTCTGGTAAATTTGGTTGTTGATTCTCGTTAGGACCTTCGTAACAATTGCTGTTTGGTTTAGGTACTTTTGAATGCTTGTAATATCTAAGAAAATAATAAGACATTGAGAAAAGCAAAGTTTTATATAAATTCAAAATCAGGTACGCCTCAAAGTCATTTTTTGTGACACAAAATAACGCATGAACCACCTAAATGCTCTAAACATAGAACACCCCATATAGATTGTTTGTTCTAGAGCAAAGCGACATTAAGCTACCCACTACGTTCACAGTGGGGAATCGAAATTCATATTTTAAGAGTTGTAAATCTATACATTTACAGCTGTTCCACCAAAGGTTGTTTTGAATGAAGCACAAAGCTACACAATGGGCTGTTTGTGTTCTGCCCACCACGGGTATCGAAAGCCGTTTTTTTAGCATTGTAAGTTCGCAGACATGCTGCTGAGCCACTGGGTGGGGGCCACCATAAGGACCAAATATATTCCAAGCTTAGAATAACATAATCACAAGAGTTAAATTTCACATATAATAATTTTATGAGATATTCAAACATCTGTGGCATAACTTCCTCGAGAAATAATTGATACATTGTGTAATTGTCCACAAACTTTTCTTTTAAGAAACTCCGGTGCCACTGAAATGTAACATATCATTCATCTCAAAATGCTACAAAGTATTTCACACGGTGTTTAATGAAGAAAATTATACCCGATGTGATACATCTGAAATATCCTGAAGCTTACGACAACCAAAATTAAAAATATATATATATTTTGGAATGCCAAAGTATAAACTACTCTAATAACAAAGTGTTTAACAATCAGTGATGACGAGAAACCCACTTGTTGAGAAATTTATATGCAAAAACGGCTCGTTCGGGCTGAGAAAACACTTTACATAGAAGAGCGAACAACGTTTCGACCTTCTTCGGTCATCGTCAGGTTCACAAAGAAAGCGGTAACTGACCGGAAGCTGACCACATGTTTGAAAGGGGTTGTGTAACTGTGTGTGAACCTGACGATGACCGAAGAAGGTCGAAACGTTGTTCGCTCTTCTATGTAAAGTGTTTTCTCAGCCCGAACGAGCCGTTTTTGCATATAAAGTGTTTAACAGTTTGTGTTACTTGAACGGTACTGTGGGTATTTTAGAAGCACTCAAAATACTATTTCTAAGTAAAATTTATGTAAGGCTAAAATTATTAGTGCGTGAAACATATCTCAAGCACGAGTTATTTTATATCTGGAATATAGGTAGCTTTTGATTACCCTGTTTGTAATACTTCAGGAACACTTGACTTCTCTACGTATAGAATAACTCTCTGTAAGTTTGAAATGTTTTTGTAGGACTTTGTTATTTCACATCTGGAGTATCTATGAACACTTGATTACTCTGTTTTTAGAGTAACTTTTTTGAAGTTAGGAATGTTTTTGTAAGACTGTTATTTCACATCTGGAGTATCTGTGAACTCTTGATTACTCTACGAAATATTTGTTTAGCGTTAAGCAGCTCCTTGTACGGAATATCTGTAAGACCTTGTGACATCTTATCCAGAATACTTGTGTAATATCTGTTTAATCGGCATACAGTTTTTTTTACAGCTTTACTCTACAACTAGGACATAGCTTTAAAACTATCGTTAGTATATGTGTGACATCTTGCATATATATGACAACAATTTGTAAACAAAAAAAAAGTAATATATACTACATGTTTCAACAGAGCACTGGTCTATCTTCTTGAGATATAAAACTAAGATGTCTAGGGTTTATTGGTAAGAAGATATAGCAATTAAGTGTTATCATGTGATAAGAGTTTTATGAAAATAAAGCTCATTGTTTTGATTTATATCACATCTAAATAAGACCAACAATTCTCCGTTGAAACATGTAGAATGTATTACTTTTTTTTGTCATTATGCTTGAACTGTTGTGTCATATATACAAGTCTGCTAGCAAAAGGTGCTTCCTACACAAACATGTTTGACATATCGTAAAACAATCACTTGTTTTTGATATTTTGAATACATCTGGAGTTAAAATGTCAGCAGAAAATTTAAACATTTGATATTTTAGGCTTAGAGTTACTCACATCTAGAATGTTTCCCCAACACCTTATTGATTAGATATAAAAAAAAATTCCTTTTGCCAATTTCCTGTTTCAAGATAATTTTTGTTACTTTTGTTATTTTTAACATACACACAGAGAGAAAGTGGAATACATACAGAAAAAGAATTTTTAAAAAGAATGATGCAGGTAGTGAGGCACCAATTCATTGTTTAATACATAAATATTACTAACGGTAGGGGTTAAAATTCCCGAGCAGACACATAAGTAAAACAACAAATAACTGGATATCAGATCATTTATTAAGATAAAATTTGACCTTGGTGACACATGATTGAGATGAACTTTATTACAAGCAACAAGTGGTACATGAAATTAAATACCACAGACAATTACTACAACACAGAATGTATATGGGGATTTGAATGTACACAGGAATAAAAACTATGCCTCAGTGATCATCATTATAACATTTTTTGGTACAAACTTATACAAATATGATACATGATGACTTAAAACTAAGTAACAGTTATGTCTGCAGTGTGGGACAACAGATGACCCCATATTTACAGTGAGAAGATGTCTTGTTACAACACATTGAAGACCTTCACAAACAAAATGTTGATGAAGGTTTTTGTGTAGCATAGTAGAAAATAATTGCCTTTAGAACAGGACACCAGCAAGGAAGAGGGTGGGGTGAGGACAATAAAAAATCAGTCAATACATGTCTCAACAGAATTTATCTAAGTATCCACAATATATATATATATATAATCTATATGCAGGATTTTGTCTCAAAATAGTTGTACCTTTTTACAACAATTATTTCACATGAATCATTTCTTTTCTACACAACATTTACCAGCAAATACTTAAAAGTCCTTCTCAATTTACCTTGACAAAAGACAGTTCTAAAATGGGAGGGAATGAGTTTTTTATCTCATGTTCTCAACTTTTCAACATGATAACAACTACACTAATAACAAATACTGATTTATACAAATGTTTAAACGTTGTAGTAGTTAAGCAGCAGTAAGGAAACATACATATAGTGGCCACTGAATTCAGTTTCTGGAGTTACAGTGTCTCAATTTTATTTCAGTCATTACAAAACTGTCTAAAAGGAAATTAAAACAGAAAAAACTTTTGTATTAGTTGGTACTTAACTAGAATATTGCTTAAATGTTAAAATGTACAACAGTGACATTTTAAACTCATTTCATTAGAAGAACACAAATGTCTTTGTGTATGGATATATCAAAACTTTTATGGTTAAATAACTCAAAATGACCTTAAAGGAAAAATTTATAAAATTTACAAAAATACAATAAAAAATGACAATCAAGCATACATTACAGCTGCTCTATACATCCAAAACAGTTGGTCCACATAAAAAGTTATATTACCGTATTACTTCGAATTTAAGACTCACCTTTTTTTTCACATTTTTCTTAACTGAAAACTAGGGAGCATCTTAAATTCAAGATATTATTTTTCACTGTTCGAAAGTCTCGAAAACATCATTTCCATGAATACTCTGCCTAAATAATCTGTCAAAAGTCTTCATTTTCCTTGAACAACAAAAATTTTCAAAAAAATCCTGCATTAAAAAACAGATTACACTATATTTTAAAAAAGAACGTAGCTTGGAAAGACTAAAAAACATGTATAAAAAGTAAAGTTTGCCGATGTCAGCACCTCTAGTGGTGTAGTTGGATATCAGCATCCTTAGTCTTTGTCTGACTCTTTTGTTGTTCAGATGCTATTCTATTGTTTTTATTTTTGTTTGTTTTTTTACCCAAGGAAAAGTGTTTTACATGTAACACAAAATTTAAAGTAAAAGTTAGTTTTAACATATTGCAGAAAGTTATGAAATAAAGGACTGCCTGTAACTAGAGAAGTCTTTATGTTAAAAGTAAAAGAATGTACAGGAAACAGTGGTATTTCTTTCAAGGCCAGTCATGGCTGTTGTGAGAAAATTATGAAAATAGAAGGTTTATCATTACAACGAAGGACAACAATTAGTCAGAAATTGCCATCAGATTTTGAAACAAAACTTATTGATTATCACTGTTATTGATCTATGTCAAAGGAATCAAATTCCCTAACCAAACTAGTAATGCAAACTGAATTGAGGCAGTATAAAATATGCACAATTTATTCTTGATGTTATGGAGAGAAGAATACCAAACCAAAACTAAATTACATTTACACAGAGTTTTAGTGTTTCAAATAATGCAGGTCAAGGAACAGTAGAACATTTTGCTTGAGCTGGGAGATTAAAGCATTTCTATTTACAACTGATCAAAACAATCCTAGAATAAATGCAGATACAATGAGTATGCATACAGTTAGAAGAAATAACTGAAAGGTTGCAGTGAAAAAACATAATACTTCACATGTACGTGCACAGGTAAGAGTGTAAACTTTTCAAAGGGTTAAAAAAGAAATAAGAAGAAAAAGAAGGTTTTAATCTACCAGAAACATTTTGGTATCATTTGAAAAGTTGTAAACACAACTAACCTAGGGTAACTTGTGAGATGTGTAGCAAAGACGAAAGGAAATAGTAACTAAGTATCTCAAAAAACCTTAAAGCATTTCTTCTCCACCAATATCATCCCACAGTTCAACCCATTCACTGGAGCTAGAACGTATATCTCCCAGTGCTCCCTCTCCACTGCACCACAACTGGGACAAATGCTTCCTGTTGTCACTATTTATGCCTTCCTCTGCTGGATCCAAGGTCATCATCCTGACTAGCACCCTCTTGTCTAATTGTCTTTTCATTGCCAAGTAATTGAACACTACTTGGCTCATAGTGACTATCTTTTAAGCCTTCAGAGTAAAGCACATCAAGGACACTTATGCAGTAATTCAGGTTACTATTTGCTGCGCCAGAAACGTAGGTACATTCAGCACTCAGTTGTCATACATTTCACTTAGGTATCTTGTTGGTTATTGTAGGACTGAGCAAAAAAGTGGAGGAGAACCATATATCAACATTAGGTGGGATGTCAGTAAATACCTTACTAATAATTTTGTATAACAGTGGGAAACATTTATCTCAGTCACAGAGTGAGAGGGTGGGAGCACAGAGAAACATACGCCACAGCTACAGTAAATGGATTAAGCTAAAAAAAGGCCTATAAAACACTGATCCTCATGCCACAATAGTACTTCTGCAACCATTCTTAAAACAACGAATTTTGATACCTTGGACTTAAGACGTAAGACTATTACAGCATGTATAGCAGTTTCACAGTCTTTAAACATAAGTAAAAAATACATTATGATCAGATAAAAGTAATGAATGTCTCTCACCTAAACAATTATTCAATAGCCACAGTGAACTGTATAGAAACCATTGTTCAAGTTGTAAGAGAAAAGACACACACAACAAACTTTAATATAGTCTGATAACGTGTTTACCAGCACCTTCGTTAATGTGTTGAAATTTATGTTTTTTTCCATTCAGCTTGGTGACAAAGAGTAAATAACTTTTCCTTTTTCTAGCTGCACACAATACTGGGATCCACTAAATGATCAGTAAGCATGTCTTCTTGCTGGAAAGATAGCTGTTACTTAACTTGTGATGTCCCAAAATAAACAGCTATCTTTTGTTTCAGCAAACCTTGTAATGGCCCTAGGATTCCCCACTCATATTCAAGGGTGGTTGATTTGAAGTCACATTACAAAGGTAAATGGATAATAGCTTGACTTTATTTATGTTATTATATTTTTGTATTTAAAGTTAGGATCTCCCTTGTTGGGCAGTATTAGTTTTAACTTGATTACATTATTCAGCTTTTGTAAGCTTCAGTGTACCTTCAGACTTTAAAATACTATTTTTAGTCATTTATATCACTCTCACAGAGTAAACTTTTATAGTTTTATATCAACATATCAGTTTTATTTTTGGAGATTAGCACAACGGTGTAGTCATCTTTAAAAAGGGGGATTGAAATCATACATAAGAAACCATTAGTTTCAATATTTGTAAAACTAATGACACAGTAAAGTATTATAGAAATTCAAAAAGATACACAATGCATTTCAAGATGATTTCTCTAACAATTCTGAAATTAAAATATCATTTCTTCAATTGAAGGGTAAATGTAAAGTAGAAGTATCATGTGACACTCCATATGGTACCACCATAACATAATCCATATAGATTTCATCATGTCTCACTTTCATTGATATTTGGTTCTTTTTTGCTTTAGAAGTTATGCCGAGTTTCATTAATTGAGATCTATCAAAACAACCTTAAATCACTGATTTCCAGAATTACCCACCCCTTGTTGACCATTCTAGATTCACTCCAAAAATATGTCAGTTGGCTCATGTGTCAAACATTTAAAGCTTTATTAAATTGTATTTACCATGTTAACATGAAAAAAAGCACTGCTTGTGTTAATTTATGCATACCATGTTGTAAAACAAGCACTAATTATTGTTGCATACTACACGGTTTGTTTGTTTTTCATTAATTTTGCACAATGCTACATAAGAGATATCTGAGCTAGCTATATGTAATTTAGTAATGAAAAACTAAAAGGAAGAAAGCTATTCATCACCAGCCACCATCAACTCTTGGTCTACTCTTTTACCAACAAATAGCACGATTGACACTCACATTATTATGTCCACACAGCTGAAAGGGGGGAGTATGCTTGATGAGACAGTGATCGAAAGCAGATATTTTCACATTGCAAGCCAAGTCCCCTAACCACTTGGCAATATTGGGCTGCTGTATTTTAGAGAAATGTGTAGATCAAAATATATGTGTACTGTCTCACACAGACTTACTAAGATACATCTTTAATGAGGTACAAGTCCATGAAACTTGAAGAAACTGAGTAAAGATTTAAGCAATAATTTCTTTTTCAGTGGCACAATGTTCAACCATTGCATTATATTCAAAGTAATGCAAAATAAAAACACAGGGTCCATCAATAGAAACATAGGGATCTTATATAATTAGATTATCCAAAATATGAAGGAAAACATTATTTTGTGCTTAGAATGAAGATTAAGGGCTTGAATTGTTGAGCTTTATTTCAAATATGAATGCTCGATCACCATTGCTTACAGCATGTTTTTTTCAAACTATGCTCCGCAGAGCGCTTGGACTCCACGAGGAAATTTTAGGATATTAATATTTTCTTCTTAAAACTATAAAATTGAATCGGATTATGCTGTACAAAAAAGTAATATATACCTTTTAATATAACTCATTTATTGCATATTGAGCCTTTTAATATTTTATTCTGCCTAACGCCAGACAATTTTATTTAGCTTAGGGAAAGTTCTCACGGTAAAAGTGTTAATACATTTTCAATTAACTTCAACAGTAGTACTAATGGTTACTAGGAAATACGGCACCATCTCAAGATGTGTCATTGGAGATGCAAGATAGCTTAGTAATTTTCGTATAAAACATTGGTCAATCCTGGTTAGTGATGCCAACTGTCTCTTAAATGATAGATCTGGATTAATGGCTAAATCTTGAACGAAATGAAACACAATGTCATAGCTGCAACTTGTCCAAATATGAAACATTGTGATGCAATTAGATGCAGTAATAATTGTTTCAATTTCAAAGCATATTTCTATGAAGTATAATTATATTTACGACAATTATAATTGGTAATTGTTAGATTAGGTTACACTTCTTTTAGTTTAATTACACAAATTTGGTACCAATGAGCTCTTTGACATCACATACACGTACGACGTCATGTTTCATTTCGTTTGAGATTTAGATGCATGTCAGATCTCGCTCAATATTTTATTATATGGCTTTAAAATGTCCAAAAAAAAAGGTTACACTTTTCTTCTTCAGAGAAATGTATTATTCTCGTGGCTTAGCCTTTTCTCCACAAATCTATATTTCTAACTTCATTATGGCAACACTTATCTTAGGTCAACATGTCATTGTATGATGATAAAACTCAAGTGCTTGAACAAGTTTTCATCAAGAAGCTATTTTGTGTACGTGAAAATACTTTTGAAGTGCCAGAGATATAAAAATGCATTTTTAGACAAATTAGTAATTTGTTGTCGTCCTTGTAATGGATAAGTGGCTAAAGGTCAAAAATAAATCTGATACAAGTAAATATCTTCCTAGGCCTAATACAAATTTATCAAGTGTTATCGTCGAGTGCACGCACTTCGATGCAGAGTGATGCAAGAAGCACCAAAACAAGAAAGAAAAGAAAGTATGATGAAAGTTTTATTGAATATTGTTTTACATGGGCAGGTAATGAAGATGGGCTTAGTGGGTTGTGAGTTGAAAGTGAAACAGTGTTGGGTAACAGTTGTTTGCATCCAGCAAAGTTAAAATAGCATCCAGAAACCAAACACTCCCAATTAAAAATCCAACTTCAGAGTATTTCAAAAGAAAATGTTTGCAATTAAATGCAAAGAAAACATTTTGTTTGTTTGCTCATCAGACAAGGTGCTCTTATTGCTTCATATTGTGTTAGTTAGCATATTGCAAAAGCAGGTGAAACTCATACAATTTGCAAAAGATTTGATAAAACCATGTGCAAAAGATTTGGTGGAGTGTATGATTGATGAGAAATTTCTTAAAAACATTAACTCTGTGCCTCTTCCTGACAACTGGATTTCTTGAAGAATCAAGGATATGTCAGAACATTGCTTAAGGGAGTTAATAAGGCGAGTAAAAGAGAGTCCAAATTTTTGGCTTCAGATGGATGAATCAACAGATGTTGCAGGTTATGTGATGTTGCTTGTGTTTGTTTGATATATTCATGAAGCTAGTTTTGAAGAAGACATGCTAATTTGCAAACCTTTGCCTATTCAAACAACAGGCAAAGAAAAATTTAAACGGATCGATTTATTTATGGAGGAAAATGAGATCCAATGACAGCTTTGCTCAAGTATTTACACTGATGGGGCTGCAGCTATGATTGGAAAATTTTCATGTGCAGTGGCATGCATAAAAAAGAAAAAAACCTGGACATTGAAAGTATCCACTGCTATATTCATCATCATGCACTTGCAATGAAACGAATGCCAGAAGACTTAAAAGAGGTATTGTACGATGCCATAAAAATAGTTAATTTTATAAAATCAACACCACTCAATGCGAGAATCTTCAGTTTACTCTGTGAGAATGTGGAAAGTTTGTATAAAAATTTGCTGCTTTTCGGACATATTTGCCTATCTAAATAAAGTAAATGATACAGTGCAGGGTAACGTACTTCAAAGCGCAGAGTAAAATGGAGGTGCTTCAACATAAGCTAAACGTTGGGGTGAATATATATTTATTGAAGAAATTAATTGCTTCAAACATCTCAGTGGTTTCTTAAACTTATGAATGAAATTTCCTTAAGTGAAGATGCAAAAGTTTCAGTCTTGCAGTACACATCTAGTTAGTGTACAACTATTGGGGAATACTTCCTTCGTCATATAGAAAAAATTATTGTGGATTCAAAATCCCTTTGTTGACTCTGCAAATACTAACGATTTGCGTTTAAAAGAGAAAGAATTGCTTATAGAAATTTCAACTGATTACAACCTAAAAACAAAATTTCAACATGAAGAAATTTCACAATTTTGGATTCAAATAGCCATGGAATACCCTGAAATAAGTAACAGAGCTTTGAATATTCTGATGCGTTTTTCGACAACATATCTTTGTGAGCAAACATTTTCACTGTATACAGCTACAAAGACCAAATTACGAAACAGGCTAAATATTGAAGATGATTTGCACTTACAGGAAACAACTATAACTCCAAACATTAAACTACTTTGTAAACAAAAGCAAGCCCATCCAAATCACTAATAAATAAATAAGTACACTGTACTTTTACATGTATAAATTTTGCAAGCAGAAATTTTTGGACAAGTAAGTAATTTTGGACAACTATAGCTACTTTCACATCACAAGACTATGGAACACAAGTCATGTTTGGTCACTAACTCATGGATGTAAAACATGCAATTTCTGCAAGAGTGTTTGTTCTCATTAGCAGGGGTGGGGCGATTTTCATACGTACTTATCACAATAGAAAGACGAGGGAGAAAGTTCTTAGTTGTCACAAAAGTGATCAGGACATTACTATGTATAAAGTGCTTTAACCAAGTTAAAGTGAGCAGTTTACATTGCGTTAAATGTAGCAAATAGTGATAGACTAACGTTTGATTGAACAAACACAATTTCAACCACGTTTAAGTTGTGTGAGACACAGGTTGAAGTAGTCACTGCTGACCTAGGTTCTGGCAGAGGAATTTTGGAAATTGATGTGGTGCAGAAAGTAGTTTATTTCATACAACACCTAAATCGAGTTTCAGTGAAAAACTAGCTAATGGTTGTGACAATGGACTGAAGAAAATTGATAGCGTGAGTGTATATTAAGGAGGGAATCACAACATCTTCAAGTATGTACACCTTGTTATGTCTTGTTTTGTGGGTTACAACAGATTATGTTGTGTTTACGCCGTGTAAAATGGTCAGAGAACAAGTGCTTGAGATGAGCATTTTCTGCTCCAGAAAAGGCAACATTGGCTCAGACAGTCATCTGTCCAGGTGACAATGATGATCTGCAATTATGGACAGTTGGCTATCCAGTTTCTGGCTGGAATTAGCAGCAGAATGTAAAGCAAAATGAAGGGTGACTAAAACTGGTGAGAACATAAGGGCCTTATTTAATGTGTTTTGTCTGTGAGCAAGCACTTAGCCACCGAAACATCTGAAGCTGCTGGTTGAGAAGTAATATTAAACTTGATTCAACAGTTTAGTAATCAGTGAACTGTTGGTTAAATATGCTGATGCTTTTTGGAACCAGCCGATCAGTTGCGTCAAAGATAAATCAACTGCTAATGTCTACTACCATATACCGTGAAAGCAGATTCAATTTACCTTTCTGGCCCAAGCATTTGAGGTCGCATTCAGAGAAAATGGGTGACATTAAAACAAATATTCTCTAATGAATCTCCAAATTTTTTTATAAAATAAAATTATAACTGATCTGTTGAAAATTTCAACTTTCTTTTGATGTAAAGTTTATAAATATTTGTTTTGGATAAAATAATCTCTTTATATATTCTCTTTCTTTTTTAATAACATAATTGAAGCTACTAACAACCCAAACAGAATAATCTCCAAATGGCTAGTTTAAAAACAGTACGGCAAAATAATCAACAATTTGCCCTTATAGAGAAAAAAATGTGGATGAAAATATAACGTCAAATGAACTCTGATTGATCAGAAGGTTTTGGTTTCAATTTCGTGCAAAGTTATACTAGCGCTATCTGCGCTTGCCGTCTCTAATTTAGCAGTGAAAACCAGTCACTACCACCCACCTCTAAGTCTTGGGCTATTCTTTCACAAACGAATAATAGGACCGACCGTGACATTGTAATTTTTTCATGGCTGAAAGGACAAGCATGTGTGATGGGATGGGGATTAGAGCCCCCGACACGCAGACTATGAGTGAGCGCCATAAACCCTTGACCATGCTTGGCCATCAGTCTATTTAAAGAAAAGCATAAAACACAATACAAGTGTTACTTCTTACCGTCAATGAAAAGTCTTAATTCTCGTGTATTCTAAGCGCTGTTTGTACACCGAAATATTAAGAAAATATTTACAGAACTAGAAGATTTATTCTATTTCCACACACAACTCAGTTCACTCATTACAAGTTAATATTACATAAAAACAAAAACAGTCATTCATTTTCACCTAAACTTGATTTACAGTCTGCATTTGCTAGATCACAGTTCCTGCTAGTCTTAAATAAAAGTGTTATACAAGTTTACTGAGAAATTCTAGCAAACACTTTGACCACTCAAGTAGTTCATAAGTATTCCTCACGAATTTGATGACTGCTTCATCAGAAAAACCACTGAATAACTTAAAACGTTAAGATCACGATAACATATGAATTTAGTTTTCGAATTTTCAACCAAGATCCACACTTGTGCAAATTGACGAAGGACTAGACATTACAACTACCAGCACCAGTGAGCGAATTGAGCATTTATTAGCCGATATTCTATATATGTTACATATATTAGCTTGGAAAGTAAATATTACAAAGTCTTTTTAACGGAGATTCTATAGAAAGGCAGAGAATCTAAAAAAAAAGGGAGAAAGCAATGGTCACAAGTAAAACATTAAATAACTTGCATTGTTTTAGGTTTATTCTTACCTTAAGAAGCTGGTAATTTAAGAGTATAGCTCTACACCGTTATCTAATATCCGAAAAACGTGAGATTCATAGATTTTGCATGTGGAAGGAAAATTATAATTATTTGTTGCGAATGAATTGGAATATACAACTTACAGTATTAAAGTTGTAATAGCATAAAATGCTTTATTTATTATCTGAAACAAAATTCCCGTCACACCAAACATGCTCGCCCTTTCAGCCGTGGGAGCGTTATAACGTTAGGGTTAATCCCACTGTTCGTTGATGAAACAGTAACCCAAGAGTTGGCGGGGTAGTGATGGCTAGTTGCCTTTCCTCTATTCTTACACTGCTTACGCGATTAGCCCTTGAGTAGCTTTGCGCGAAATTCTAATCAAACCAAACCAGGTAATTAACAATATTGTACTACAAAAGGTTTAAGAGTTAGCTAAAAATACTCCTTTTAACATTTCCATGTTGTTGTTTTTTTACTGTTCAGTTTTAGCACACTTAACAAAACAGTACAAAATATCAATATATTTTTAATCTTCAAAAGTAATATAATAAAAATAAAGTTAAATGTTCAAAGTTTTGCATATTCCAAACAACTTGAAAGCTAGCAACAAATGTTGTACTTAGCAACTGCAAAGCTACAAAGTTTGATTTTATTTAAACAAAACTTTTTCGTTTCAAAATACCATCCGTTTGATATAGAAATAATACAATTCTTTATCTCTGAATTTATTATTCGTATTTGTAAAGTTTCTTTTTTTAACACGATTACTTTGTTTGATTGTTGAAATCAATTAAAATTGTAAACAGACTTTGTATTCCTGGTAACTTTTCAAATATTTCATTTGTTTGTTGTTTTAAGCTTTTGTTCAGACTCCCCCGAGCCATTTTAGAGTTCGAAATGGTTAATTTTAATATTTTGTCTCATACAGATTCAATTTTTCTCAATTTTGTGAGGATAGACCCGACACCTGTTCAGGAAATTCCAGTTTAAAAGAGGTAAGATTATATCAGATTATATTAATATTTTGTATTATAAAAATGCTAACTCCATTTTATATTCTTTTGCCCTGTGCCTGTGTGAGGTTTCTTTAGAAGCTAATGCTACGGTGAATTATAAATTTATTATATATTTAAATAATATCAGCACGAATAACTAAAATATAAAATGTAGAAACATATCAGGTTAATTATGAAATAAAGTCTTCATGAGGAATGCTCACAAGTAGCTTATGCATTACATTGAGCTGTGTGTTCAAATGATGATTTAATTTTTTTGGGGGTAACTTTATTAGTTAGCGAGGTTCAGGGACAGTAAATTATTATTATCCTATGAGGAAATAAACAATTAAGTGATACTGGGTAGTAATGGGTAATTGATTCATCAAGTACTTTGTTATATATGATATGGAAATATGAGATGGCCAGGGAGTTCGGGCGTTCGACTCGTAATGTGAGGGTCGCGAGTTCGAATCCCCGTCACAATAACTAGCTGCCTTCCTTCACCTGGCCTGTTGAACTGTGGTATTGAGCAAAACTCATCATTTGCAGTGGTATAGAACAGACAAAATATAATTGAAATGTTACTATACATTGGGCCTGGCATGGCTTGGCGCTTACGGCGTGCGAGTCATAATCCGAGGGTTGCGAGTTCGCGCCCGCGTCGCGCCAAACACGCTCGCTCTCCCAGCCGTGGGGGCGTTATAATGTGACGTTTAATCCCACTATTCGTTGGTAAAAGAGAAGCCCAAGAGTTGGCAGTGGGTGGTGATGATTAGCTGCCTTCCCTCTAGTCTTACACTGGTCTTATTAGTCTTCCCTCTAGTCTCTTTATTATAAAACCAATAGCTCTGGCGTCAATTGAAAGTTTTTGTGCACTTGACTGTTGTTCCATTTCTTATCTTTTTAGGCACTTTTAAAAAAGTGCATTTTTTTCTTTTCTTTTTAAAGAAAGTCTTCGGTACATCAACAAATGCTGGCAGCCATGTGTAGGAGAGATCGCAAAAAAGTGTTGAAAACGATTTGTTTTGTGGTAGTTTATCTTAACAGAACAATTAGTGTTATATTATTTCTCTATTAGTAGTTTAAATTATTTTCCTTTTACTATTTTGTTACTGGGTAGTGAAACAGTAAATTCGACTTTTAGATTGTTGTAATTTTTGGTATAGTGTTTACTACAACGCTAAAATCAGGGGTTCGATTCCCCTCTGTGGCTTTGTTATAAGAAACACACACACACTATAGTGTTTACTGTACTTTTTTCATTGTTGTTTTTTCTTTCTGGTTCTTTTTCCTGGTTCCATTATTTCAAACAAATTTGATGTTATTAATATTTATGATGTATTGTTTATTGACGTTGATGCGAATCCCTGGCCAGGAATTTATTTATTAACTGTATTTTGGTCAGTGTTATTGCTTTGTTTTTGTTTGTTTGTTATTGTTCAACCCCGATTGTAGCGATTCTTGTTCATTTTAGACCATTATAGTGTTTAAACATCAAGTTAAACATGATCGCCCTTTCAGCCTTAGGGGCGGTATAACGTAAGAGTCGATCCTTCCATTTCTTGGCAAAAGGATAACTCAAGAATTTGCAGTAGGTGGCGATTAACAAGTTTTAGTTTTATTTGTTGTTAGCTGCAATACTCCGTCGAACGAAGAGACAGGTAAAATAAGAAAAATTATTTGTTATAAGGTATAACACAATATACTTCTATTTTCTTTCTTAACATAACAAATATTAAAAGTGTAATAAAAACATACAAAAGTACCAATATTGAAACAAACCACTGAACTATATAGACCTCAGCATGTGGCACCTACCACAATTAGATATTAGAGTATTTTCTGTTAGGAAATTTTTGTATCGTCTTAGGATGACCAGATGTCCAAACCAAAAAACAAAATTTGACAGCTTCTAATTCAAAATGATTATCGCACGTTTCAACTTATTTGACTCTTATTTCACTTCAAATGTACTGAGCTGTCTTACAACGTTTCTAAATATATTAACATTTGAATAGTTTCTGAAATAATTTGAACTACTTATTTAGACACACTTTCACCAACTTTTATAGATCTATTGTAGTACCGCTAAGGAACTTACGTATATCTGGATTTCTAAGAGCGCACAATTTTTTTATTTTAAGAAAGGTTAATAAATTTATTGCTTACTAACTTGCTTAGTGCTACCTTTAGAATATATCATTTTAAAACTCACTATCATAAAAGGCTGGATCATTCAAATGTAAATTCATTATTAGATACTATGTTATTAGGATCTTCTGTACTCCAACGTAAGTCTTAAAAACTACCCTAAACTTGGGAATATTTGTGAGCTCAGGATCAAAGCAAATACTGCGTACATTCAGAAATGTGTACAGATACTTAATATGAAGCCTTATACAGAGTATATTTTCATTTAATATTACCATAATAACAAGTCTTAATTATTTCTAAGAATTATAAAATACACGATTCAGTCATTAATAAGTATAAATTTTATTCACAAGGTCGCAAAACAATATAAATTCACATATCTTCTAGGAATTTAAATAAAACAGTAAAAAATGTATCCACACTAGTTATTAATTAGTACAGAGTAAGTTACATGGAAACAAATCAATGTTTGTCGTTTTCAAGCTCTGTCTCTCCGAATGTCACGCCAATAAGACCTTGGAGCTGTGTGGCTGTATGTACAAGGAATTCTACCCATACGCTTACGAAACGGAGAAACCGCTCTGTCACATGGTAAATAACCGTAAGTAACCTTTGTGTTTTTCTTAGACAATGTATCCAGAACTTAAAAATTCGATAATGTTTTCACAGGTCATAGTAATAAAGATGGATGTACCTAAACTTAACACTATGAATACGTATTCTACATATACAACACATCATACCACCCCGACGGCTGAGAAAACAAACATTTTTGGTGTGGATTCAAACCCGCGACTCTCAGATTACGAGTCGAATGCCTTAACCACTTAGCCATACCAGGATATCAATGTTGTAATCCTATCAAATATAAAATTATGCTTTCAGTGTTTTACAAAAACAATCATGGTTTGCACCAAGGTTTATTTCAAGTAGTAATCGAAGGAGCACATAAGAAAAGTGTTTTTTCTTAAATAACAACACTAAACATCCACGTTTGCTCAGTCAGTTATCCCTTTTAGTGAAAGATGCATTCCATTTATGGTTTGTAATTGTGATAAAAATAGATGGTACAGTTCTTGAATTGGAAATAAAGATAGGTACCAGTGAAGCTGGTGTTATATTAGATGTCTCACTCCAACAGGTAAACAACACAATTGTCACTATAATCCAAGGTTGCTGATCAAAGGAAGTTTGTGATATTAATCTTTGTTTGGAACAGAAGAGAAAACGCTAGAAGTTAATTTGATAGTGAATCTTTTAAAACTCTCAGTTTGTTGGGAAGAACAAACATCGTAAATGTATTGCAGGTGAATGTATTTCTATTGTCACGAATACGAAAGAGTTTCAGCGCACTATAAATATATCACTGGTTTGGTTTCTTATACGTAAATTCTGGCTACTGGGAAATTTGAATGAACAATGAAAGCAGAACGAAAGTCTTTCACCACTCTAGAAGTTTGTATGAATTTCATGTTATATCATCTAGTCTGTGTAATACACAAATTCCTACGGGTAACTGATGGAATCAGCACCATGTGATTTTGAATGGGTGTGATGTTCTTTCTATGTATCTGGGACTGATGTGTGGTCTGTGAGACACTCAAGTCACAACAGCCTTTATTTTACTCTTGTGCTTTCCTTACGACTTTGAACCAAAGCACCATTTTAGACATTTTTTTTACCTTGGGTTCATTCCCGACGTTGGACAGTGTCATTGGCAATGGTGACACTGTCTACCTCAATTGTGTTTTTACATTTTTAAGGGTCATTAGTGTTTTGAAAGCTAATTAATGTTTTTAATTCAAAAATTGGACTTTGTTTTGTTTTAGTATGATTCCTTTTAATATTCAATAATTTTAGTTTTATTTTTTTACCGGTTGTTTGTCGCAGATAGCCTAGTTGTTTGACGTCAGTAAACGTGCCAACCAACAATTCTTTCAATGTTGATACTATTTTATTTTTTGGTTGAATCTTTCGGGTGACAGTTGAAAAAAAAATTCTGAACTGGCATATTGATGTTTAAATTTATCGTGTAAATTATTTGAACTTCAATGAAAGTTTTATTTTTCGGTACGTACAAAATATTCAGTTTCTTCGTCTTTATTCATAGTGAAAACAAATACGATTATAATAAAAAAGTACAATTGATATTTTTCACAATTCCCAGAACTTTTAACAAAGGAGAAAATATTGGAAATCCAGTCCAGCTGTAAGAAAATGTACCGAAAACCTTGCAGGTATGGATGATGTAAGATAAGAAGGGTTGGTTTGAATTTCGTGCAAAGATACACGAAGGCTATCTGCGCTAGCTGTCCCCAATTTTTCAGTGTAAGACTAGAGGAATTGACCGTAACATTAATAGAAACAGTAGAGAGCATAGTAGAGGACGAAAAAAAATCTAACACTTCAATTTGTTTTTACAACCTTTCGTTACCGTCTTATCGTTAATAATATATTTATTTTTCAAACCTTCTTATTCTATCAGTAACCCTCATCTCCGGGTTGGTTGGAATTGATCCTAAGTATGAAATGGTTGCTCTCTGCATTATCAGTTATAAATTCATTTTAATAGAAATTGGTGTCTCATTTTAAATTTTCATATTTTTTCACCAAGAAACAAATCAGAGGATCACGAAATATAAATATATATATATCGCTGAAATTATCTGTAGAAAGCTATATGAGACTGGTATTAAGACAGAGAATACCGACTTCTTAGCCTTGAGTTAATCCCCGTTACACCAAATATGCTCGCCCCTTTAGCCGTGGGGTCGTTGTAAGGTAACGTCAATCCCACTATTCGTGTATGTGTGTTTTTCTTATAGCAAAGCCACATCAGGCTATATGCTGTGTCCACGGAGGGGAATTGAATCCCTGATTTTAACGTTGTAAATCTGTAGACTTACCGCTGTACCAGAGGGGAACCTACTATTCGTTAGTCAAAGAGTAATAATTTTGAGTAATGATAATTTTTTTAATGTTCATTTATACGCAATAACATAATTTTTTTTATAGGGATAAAGTATTCAAGACTTCCTATATGGAACAACCAAACACCCTTAAAGTACGTATTGCGGAACTCTGACAACATTATTTTGTTGTACTTCTAGAATACAGTTTATCACATTATGTTGCTTAATTTATCAGTTTTATGGAAGCATAGATACACCTTTTTAGAGAATGTTTTAAGGTGTTTTTGAAAAACAGCAACAACTGCTTTTGTATTTTTAGGAAAGGGGAATCTCTCGATTTAACTAATACGTCGAACTGTACTGCACGAAATAACACAAAATAAAGTTAACTAGATTGTATATGTGTTACCTTACGTCATACTTCTACAGAAAACACTTACTGTCTGTGGCTTTATATTCATGAGTATTGGAGATTATCAAATATGAAGTGATATAATTTCTTTTAAAAAGTGTTTCAGGATCAGTTTTCACCTGTAATGGGAAAGCTCACTACTTCTTTACTAGTTCTGCTAATATAACAATAGTGCGTCATCGTAACAAGCATAAGGAACACAAAATTTCTGATTAGGAGGGATTTATTTTGTTTTTGTTGAGAGGTATTATACAAACTTCTACCGGAAGAACATGTCTTAACTCATTTATTTTGGAAATAGTTCCTGTTATTGTAGTGATACCTGGAAGATGAAACGTATTAAGACATGTTTTTACATAAATTACATAACTGTTTTTGGGTTTTTTTCGAAAAGTTCAATCAGAAACGTACGTTTCTCTTTACATAATGCATTTCCGTTTTAATTATCGTGTTTTTTTGGACAACTCAAAGAAAGAAATGGTCCATTATTTACTCTTTCTGTGACTAGAGTAATGTCTTTAGGTTACTTCAATCCCTGGGGATAACTGAATAATATATCACATTTTTTATTGGCGTATTTCAACAGAAGTCGCCATGAAGGAGTAAAGACAAGAGAAAGTGTGAGCCCTAAACCTTTAAATATGTATTTTGTTTTGAACATAAATATGACGTTTCCATTTCATGAATGTCCTTGTCACTAAAAAAAACTAAATTCGATTATACTGAATATGAAAAAAAAAAAAAACAGTTTGGAAATGTTTCATTCCCACCTCTGTAGAGACGTTATAATGTGTCAGTCAGTCCTATTATTCGTTGGTATAAAAATAGACCCTCACTTTTGAATTCCCTCATGCCAGTTTCGCATGCTGTAGAACATTGTATTGTATTGATTTATCTTCAACTTGAACGCTTTTGACGAATCCCATACATATAATTCAGAATAGCATACAGAGAATTGAGCACGTTATATTAGAACGACTTTCAATATACGTATCAGCAAATCATGTGATAACCATGACTGAAGTCTCAGTGGAACGTTATGTAGTAAGAACTACGTTTTGGCATTGTTTGATGTTCTGTAGATACTATTATACCACCATATTTGGAAAGGTTGTGTCAAAGTATTTCCTAGAGCAATATATTCGTACACTTTGATCATGCAGTTTGTTCAGATTGCTGTTTATAATTTCCAAAACGAAAATATTTATTGTACTTAATGGTCAGTGATGTCGAGAAAACCCACTTGTAGAGAAATATATATGTAAAAACGGCTCGTTTGGGTTAAGAAAATATTTTACGATGAGGAGCGAACAACGTTTCGACATTCTTCGGTCATCGTCAGGTTCACAAAGAAAGAAGGTAAAATATTTTCTTAACCTAAACGAGCCGTTTCTACATATATATGTACTTAATGGTATTATAAAATAGATTAATATGGATCAACAACTTGGGACCCTTCTCACCTTTTACAAGTCGTATTCCATTCGTGGTAAGCAAAGTGTAGTGTATTATAATAGGTGACAATTCACAAACACAAATGTTAGTAGTAAAAGTCTTCCACATATTCCAGACAATAGTTTGCATAATCTAATCAAGAAGAATCTCAGTCTGGAAAAAAGGTTAACAGAGATATATATTGTCTGAAATGAGGTTTCCAATCACACTTCTCGTTCAACCGTTACATACTTCAAGCAACTGCAAAATGAAAAAAAAATGTTCATGCTTTTCCATATCAAAAACGTACTATTCAGGTTGTCGCATGCAGCGTCTAGGGTTTCTGTGCGATCAGATTGTTGCAACAGGCGTGTTGAAAACCAATGATTTTCGTTCACTAACACTAACTATATCTTAACAACTTCTAATATCCATATGCCGTCAACTTAGTTACGTATTAGGTAATACCACAAGGCCTGTGACTTGTAGACATTTAAATGATGTGAAATCGTTTTGTGAAATTAAAGGTATAAATCAATACAATACAAAGTTCTACAGCATGTGGAACTGACATGAGGAAATATATAAAAACATAATTGTATGCTCATTGCCTATTTTAACAAACAAAAGCAAAGAAGCCACATTTTAGGTGCCAAAATGACCACAAATGATTGTATATATATAAAAAATTTATTTAGTTTTTTAAATTCTCTTAAGTGATTGACTAGCTTCAACGTACGTTTTTTCACAGGATAAAAGTCACTTTTTCCTATCAATGCATCAGACAGTCAACCATTTTACTAGTATGCTTTTGTTATACACCTTATGCTCCTAGAGGTTGAACTGGTTGCCACATATAAAACAACAAGCAAAGAGATTTTAACATCTCTCCAACACTGAACTTTGTATAGTAAAGAATTTTAGCAATATTCACTATCACTAGGTTTCCAAATGTGATTATTTGAAAAATCATTGTATTTTACATTCCATAAATATGAAACAATATATCTTATTCTAGTTTATTCTGGCGAAATTTTCTACAACTTTGTGCAGTATTTCTGCTTTGTAAATATCCTTTTAAATGTATTGAAAAGAGGCGTACCAATCTCATGATGTGGTGCAGATACTTGTACAAATTGGTATGTCATCGACTTTTTCTCTCTTCTACAAATGTTATTTGGAACAGACAGTGATGAATTCAAGGTTGAATTTTGGTATACAGCTTTGAAGTATTTTGAATGTATTGCGGCAATAAATCAGAATTCTTCTTTCTGAGTTCTATATGAACATTTCAGAGTCATCTACTATAGCAACCAGTTAAAACTATAACGTAATTACAGGTCAACCAGTAAGTAAAATACTTAATGACAGATTTATCGTAAGAATAGAGATTTGATCTGTTTTCTTTGATGTCTGAGTTAGAGAATACTCGCTGCAGAACGTGTCCTGAATCTGTATTTTATGGATACTTTTAAACTAATTCACTGGGTATCATTGAACATTAATACAGTAGGGTCATTAGAAAGTAACATTGTAGTGTTACATTCTTCTGAATGTGCTGTTTTTATTGTTCGACTTTTTAGTACTGTAACACTTGTAAATTATTATAATGAAATGGCACTCTTTTAAGACAAGGAATCTATGGCTAACGTGAGGACTAGGTAAGAGAATATAACAAGTATTAAAAAGGACAGTGTCTTAGACCTAGAATTTTCACTTGAAATGGTTAAAACCATGTGTAACTTATTTGTCTGCCCGAAGGACTAAGAGAATAATAGGTGTTTTGATGTTTTATTCCAGGCTCCTAGGTAACATTTATATATCCATTGGCTTCGTTGCACATCCTGATGTACAGCAAAATCGAAAAGGATCACAGTGTTTTCAAGCACTCTAAATGTCTGGAGACTTACTCAAATGATCTCTCTGGGACATTAAGAAGCTTGTTAAGGAAAATAAAATTTCTAAGATGATGGTTTGACTTGCTCATAGTTAAGAACAATAATGTGAAGTGGATAAAATTCAGTAATATGAAATACAGCACCATTAGGAAGAGATGTTGGCATCTTGCTGTATTATAGCAGATTTAGGAGTTAGTTAGGAGTCTTCTAAGCTGCAAAGAAATAATTGTGACATTAAAAACCTGTGCTAGCTGGGATGATATATGTGGAACACCAAGATGCTTATTAAGGACAGTTCACATTGCAAGGAAATGTTTTCAATCATCCTTGATCAAAAGTAGTGTGAGAAGTATCAACTAAATAAAGCTCACTGAGGTTAATTACAACACTATTAGGAGGATATGGCATTTCACAATGATCTAGCAATAGTAGGAGTTAGTTAAAAGCTTTCCAGGCTAGTAAGACATACTGACGACACTAAAACTACACCAGCTGACCGTGAACACAATAAGATGTAACAATGAAATGTGGTATCACATATTGCATTGTTATAGTGGCAGTGATGGTACATACAGTCTCATACCAAGTCATTCCACTATGATTTTACCTCAAAGTTGTCACATTCCTGAGGAAAAGTAGACATTTCCAATTCAAAGGTTTCTCCTGACTCCTTCAGAAACAATATTGCCTAACACTCATAACCCGTTCTCTTCCCTTTTCTAGTAATGAATAAGATCAACTAGGCTTGATAACAGCTAAGCTGAACTTCTTGGTTGGCTTTGAGTTGCATTGATATTAAAATAAAATACGGTCAAAGCTGATACGAAAATTCTTAAATAATTATATATAATTAAATTAACTGATCAATATTATATTCGATACGGAAGTATAGGAGTGTCCCATATTACTGACCCATATTACTACCACATTACCTTACGTCAACAATTCACAAATATCCAGTGCATCATTTACGATGCCAATTTCTTCATCCTCAGAGTTAGTGTGAGTGTAACATTACACTCCTCATAATTTGTCATTCCCAGTCGTCGCTGGCCCATTTACTACTCTGTGACGTATAGCTTCCGTTTAGTGACGAGTTCCACACGTTTCTGAGAAACATACAAGCGCCAAAGCTCAAAATTCAACAGGTTTATTACCAAGTGACGATTAAGACATTTTCCAGCAAAATCTAAGAAATACGGAACCATTTGCAGCACCTAAATCTAAACACTTCCGACAAAATGTTGCTCCTTTACTGTCTTGTTCATATGACAAAGCACTTTTAAGATATATCAACCATGATCGATGATGCTGCTGTTCGTAAGACTTCATACGTATGGAAGTTATTGAGTACAGTTGGTGCACGTTAAGCTTATAAACTTGGCAGATGTGTAATTTACTGCGAATTTAAACCTCATAATAGTTGGTTTTAATAACAGATTTTCCATAATTCAGCTTTGCGGATTTCGAAAATAACGTTGATTTTTTTTCTATCACGTAAGGATTTTTTTTTACAAATCGGGAAGAAAAAACAACTTTCATTTAGATCAAATTGTTATTTCTTTCACCACAATGACCATTTTTTATTATGATGTTTGGTCGAAAGAAATCTAAAGCCTGTGGTTGTCAACATTTTAAGCATAACAAAATGTGACCCGATTTTAATAAGAATGATTCACATAAGCGTACATATCACGTTTTGTGAAAATTCTTCATCCGATGAAGTAAAGATGACATCATTTTCTGATTCAGGGTACGTGAATTACTGTAGAACACGTAAAAATTTTAAGACAGTAAAACCAACGCAGGCCTATGTTATCACTGCATCAGTAAAGCAATAGTTGTATAGTAAATAAAATCGTCAACTTTAGTGTCAGTTCTCTTCGGTATCTGAAACTGTATTTTGTTGTGACGAAGTTCAATGACGAAGATTCGAGCCCACGACCTACATTGTGAAAAAGCATAATGTAAAACTGATGAACCCTACTGTGAACTTTTATTCAGTTAAATATAATTCCATTTTTCATACCTTTTACAGTATAACTTACACCATTATTGAAAAATTATTTTTTATTTTCCAGACTGATCCTGGTGTCGATATTTTATTTTTCGATACCATTTCCTCTGTTGATATAATGAGGTGAGTTTCGATTTTATATTTATTACATAACATCAAGTCCTTATGTGTTTAATGAATCATAACATGATCTGGAAAACAATTTTCCATTTAAAACTAGTGTTAAAGATTTAACCACTGATAAAGTGTTACATATTTATTCTTCAAATAGTAACTAATATTTATATGTATGTAAATAAACTGGACTGAAGTTTAACAAGTGACTTTTCAAACATATCAACTCATGTTCGAAAAACGTCATTACGTTTTTGAAACATAAAACATATTACATTCATCCACCCTTAGATGGATATTTTTTTGTTTTAACCTTGTTGTATTTGAATATAAGTCGCTTTTATCCTTGCGTGCCTAATAGCAAAGATAAATCTCCCGTGTAATTTGGCTTTCTATGTGCACAATTGAAAACAACTGAGGGGTGTTTGACATTTGGCACACTGAAGTTGTAAAAAATAGACCCAATGTGGCCTTATATTTAGTGTACTAGGTGTAAGCTGCTTAATACATTCTACAGTTTTAAGCGTGAAGGTTGTTATAATTGAAATAGTTACTTTTGCTACTTGGCTAAGAAAAGGACGCGTATACATTGTTCATTGGTCTCCACCACCCAGTCAAAAATTTAAAAATAAGTATAACAACAGAAGATTTTTAAGGTTGCTTTATTCGATTAAGCTCTCGGGTATGTCAACCATTTTAGCATGGAGTATTATCACACACCAAGCTAAAGGCAGGGCAATTTTATATTCAAAGGGAAAAAAACATAGAATGGTTGAATGTGGTTGCTGAAATCTGTTGCAATAATGATGACCACTCTTTACTTTTACCACCACCACCATATGAGGCACGCTACCATATAAATGAAAAGTGGATCTGGTTCCTTGTTCTCTTCATATTAGTATGATATATAAAAAGAATATTTCGTTGTCTTATTCCAATGTAGAACATTGGTACCATTGGTTTGGAAGTAGTTACACAGCCTAGTTAGAATAAGGACACTTTGAAAGATCCAGATCTAATAAAAATCTTCCTGTGTTTGTCTGATTACCAAATGTCTTACAACACTTTAAGTTTTAAGAAGAAAAAAAGAGTCGTTGTCTGTGCACAAACAATTTGGTTAATTGATTTCTATTAAATTCTCTTTACAGTGCAGACTGGGATAAGACTGTATGAAGCCACTATATATATGCAATTAAAACTTCATTAGATTATGGAAAAGTGAATTATGATCAGAGAAGTATAGACGACGTCACCAATGCGCTTGAGAATCGGGTGGGTGTAGCTAATGTTATACATTAAAAAAAAAGGTATTTGGGAATCTATATGTAATATATCAGACAGAAATGTTGTATGTGTGAATGTCTTCGTTTGTTTAGGGACACTTGGAGTACTGTTTAATTTTAATATACAGGTTTCGAAGTATTGCTACATCTGGTGTCTCCTACAAGATAAATCGATCGGTTTGTTATTTTTGATGAGACATTTCGGTTCAAAGTTGTTTTTTTGTATAAAATGTGTTTGATGGGTATCACGTGTTGTGGAGTAGATGAACGTTTAACCTCGTAGACATAGAGACGACCCCTGTTCCTTTTCATGTTTGTTAAAAACTCTAAGCATTTATATATATATACAGCACTTCATTTATAGTTTATAAACGTTGTGCATTCAAATACAAAGTTTCATAACAATAAGAACCAAAGATTTACCTTTCATATTACATCATCGGTCTCTTCATGTATAATTCTAATAACACTGAAATAAAGGGTGTGTAACATTATTCAGCGAGTATAAGCACATTCAGATACATTTTATTTATTTATAAGCCGTAAAAGACTTACAAATTGGCAGCCCTAATGCAATTCTATCATGATCGAGGCATTGTTTTTTTGTTGTTGTTTTTTACACAATGGGCTATCTGTGCTCTGCCCACCACGGCTATCGAAACCCGGTTTGTAGCGTTGTAAGTCAGCAGACATACCGCTGAGCCACTGGGGGACTGATCGTAGTGATTCTCTTGTTTACACATTTTTATAAATGGTTTTTAGTAACTCGAATGCGCATAATCAAACCTCTAACTTATAGTTTGCTCTTCTGTCCATAATATAACACACTTTAGAGCAGTATATTAAATCTATGTCTTGATTATTCTATTTACCGAAAGTATTTTATGAACGTTCCTTCTTATAAGCGGCTCGTGAATCTTGGCTTTTCTGTCACGTATACTGCAAAATACATTTGAGTTTGTCAGAATAATGTTCTGTAAAAAACATTTTACTTGAGAAGGATTTTTGTTAGTGTACTAAAGGTATTCAAGGGGGTTGTCCCTCGTAGGGTCTCATAAGAACTATCTCCATCCAACGCAAAAATCTGGGGTTTGATCCTCCGGAGTAGTCACAACAGAGGGCTTTGTTCTAAAACAAACAACAAGTACAACTCATCTGGGAAGGTTAAACCTTCTGAAGCGTGTCGCACGCGTTTCTTATTAAAAACACAGATGATATCAAATATAACGTTAACATGATTATTTTTTATTTCACGAAAAGCTACTCAAGGGTTATCTGCGTTAGCCGTCCCTAATTTAGCAGTGTAATAGTCGTCACCACCCACCGCCAACTCTTGGGCTACTCTTTTACCAACGAATAGTGTGATTGACCGTCACATTATAAGGTCATCACAGCTGAAAGGGCGAGCACGTTTGGTGTGACAGGGATTCGGACCCGCGATCCTCAGATTACGAGTCGAACGCCTTAACCCACCTGCTCATGACGGGCCCGTTAACACGATGACTGGCGTGATGTGTAGTGAGAAATATTTATCAGAAAGTAGCATTTTAGGCTGTTATTATGGTCATCTTATTAAATTTAGGGTTTCTACTTTAAGAGAAAAAAAAGTAGACATTTTCTTCTTTGGTTTAGTAACAAACTGAACAGTAAGGTTAAACTGTTATATATATTTTCTTAATAAAATAAAGTACCCTTGGAACAAGCAGTAAACACCACGAAATTACATGTTTATTAAATATTTCAGAAAAGGGCTTACAGGAACACACACATTCGTGAACATTTTAATAACTTCTAATGTATAGCCATTTAATATTAAAATCGGATTTTAGTTTTCGTTATCTTTTTTTAGAAACTTTTATGGTTTCTACAAATCATTTTCCATCATTTAACAGTGATAGTTGTTTTGAATTAAGCACAAAGTTACTCAGCTCACCACGGGTAGCGAAACCCGGTTTTTGTGTTGAAAGTCCGCAGAGCCATTGTGGAGCTTAACAGTGATTCTAGAATACTAAATGCTTGCATTGCTTAATAGGACTTTAATAAATCCTAACTTGATCACAAGCTGAATATAAAAGAACCCTAACAGGTTTGTTTTAGGGTGTGTATTGGATTGTTCAAAGATGTAGTATAATGCCATTCTTCCAATTATACCTAACAGCAGACTTCCAGCATTTGGTTACCTTATGCGTGATCTCTACAGGCCCTTGCTTTTTCACCAGAAGTCCTCCTTTTCCTACTACCATCTTGAGCCTTCTTTCAAATCACGTGGTTGATAGCAATAGTTCCAATTCATCACTATTCATGCTATGTCGCACTCAGAGTTCTTCTAGTCAACAGCTCAGTGAATCGTTTTTCTTCTATAAGGCTATCGTCTTATCAGAGATGATTTCACACCTCACTCTATGATTTATTGTGTATGATATGATCACGACATCCCTCTAAGTGGAAGATGATTTTCTTTCAGCTCTATTTTTCCGGTGGCCATTCACTCATCTGAGTATTCTGTACATGTGTCATCAAGTGGTTAGCAGTGATAAAAAATGAGGCTCCTAAACCACTACAAAATGAAGCTGCATGCATGGACACAACAATGGAGAGCTTTGTGATGTTTGTAGTCAAGTTGCTGTTTGCTTTCTGTAACTTGTAATCCTAACTTTCATTATCCAAAGACAGATACGATATAGAAAATGGAGATCAGAAATAAGTGATCTTCATTCACTGATATACTAACTGGAGGAACAAATGTCAATAAAAGTAAAGTTTTTATCAAATCTTCCAGCTTCATTAAGTTAATATTCGGATGTATAGTATCCTCCATATTGAAAAGTTTCTAACTTCGAAAATTTACAGGTTGCTAGTCAGAGCAACGAATCAAAAATGTGTACTCAACTTACTGTTCAGTGCCAAGCTGTACAGGTTACATGTATCGTGAGAAAAATCACTTCACACAGTACTTTAATATATTTGGTACAATATATAAAAATTTAAAATAAAAACAGTACTATAATTAGTAGATATAATAGATAGTAATGTACAGTTAAATTATTGCAGTGGAAGCCTTACTGAACGGACTCAAGCCACTTATACTCCATATTGATTGACTGTTGCCATGCTATACAGCTAAGGAAAGGGCATTGTATTCACAGTCCTTACATTCTGTCCAATAGACGGTTCTGTCTTCTACTCGGACATACAACCAACACAACAGCAGAATGGTGTTGTATGATGTGCAACACTGAATCATCGAAGTTAAACAGTAGATTAACATCATTCGTTTACGAATTAAGAAATTTCAAATGACATCTTGATGAACCCACAATCGAAATCCTTCTTTGTTAAACATTTAAAAAATTGAGATAAAATTGGTTCATATCATTTATTTTTGCTACTTTTAGCAAGGGCAATATTATAATTGTTATGTTATTCTACATAACTCTGAAAGGCTTGTGCATAAATTTATCCTTGGCAGCTGGAATTTGTGCATTCAATCGAATGTCAAACTTCCGCTTGTACTCATTTGAGCAAAGAATTGCAATAATAATGGTGTCATGGTCTCATTTTTCTCAAATATGTTATCCATAATGCACAGTGTCAACACTTTCCCTCTAATTACACGTGGGCTCCTGAACGGATCTGGGTACATCACAAACAGAGAGTGATGGTGTCAAGAAACTTACTCTTTGAGTAGTAGTGTATAATAGTGTAAGTTAATTGTATGGGTGTGTTAGACTAAGGATTCTTATACAGTAGGTGTCATGTTGGCGATAAATTCGGTGATAAATGAACATCATCCACTACGCTTGATAGGATTCAGCCCCAGAGCCCATGAACTTAATGGGGGTCCATTGATATTTTATTCTATGTAAAATTACACGGGATGTAGGGCCCACACAACCATAAATCCGCCACTGACAGTATGTTCATTTATTTTCGAACTCTCTTTGACGAAATTGTTTTGTTTGTTTGTTTGTTTTTTGGAATTTCGCACAAAGCTACTCGAGGGCTATCTGTGCTAGCCGTCCCTAATTTAGCAGTGCAAGACTAGAGGGAAAGCAGCTAGTCATCACCACCCACCGCCAACTCTTGGGCTACTCTTTTACCAACGAATAGTGGGATTGACTGTCACATTATAACGCCCCCACGGCTTGGAGGGCGAGCGTGTTTGGCGCGACTCTGGCGCGAACCCGCGACCCTCAGATTACGAAGCGCACACCTTAACGCGCTAGGCCGTGCCGGGCCCAATTTTGACGAAATAAGCAATTATTTTATCTTTATAATACCGATAATTTCACTGTAATATATATCAACCGTTAGGCCTACCTCTTCTTCCCGAACGTCTCTCTTACGTGACTTTGTTTCTATTCTGTTCTGTCTTTGTCTACCTGCTGTTTTCATCTCATCCCGTACTATTTATATGTTTATTACCAACTCGTCTGCTCTGTGTATATTCTCGACATCTTTGAGTCATAAACACAATGTATAACTTACCAAGTTACGCAACTAAACTTATTCTAACAACAACTTGTTTTTGACCCTCTTGTTATGAACAACCTAAATAATCATGAAATATTCAGTCACAAAATAAATAAATTAATAATACTTTCAGTGAACAGCCTTTCATGTCAGGACAGATGGCGACAACACAACATGACATGAACATTTTCCTTCTGTTAACAAGTGAGAAGTCCTGAACGGATCAGGGTACATCATAAAGTGTTTGATAGCGACCATACTACCAGGTAGAAGGCTGAGTTCTATTGGTCAGTGTCGTGTCCAATTGCAACTCTATCTGGTCTGGCTCTTCATAAATAATATACAAGTATGTCTGAAAAACAAACTGCGTTTATCACTTATTTTCTCAACGTAAATGACCAATCAGAAATCTTAATATCATAAATTTGTAATTATATTTGCTGTAAATGACAGTCATAGAACAGCCTCACGTGCACATAATAAATTAGAACACATTACACAACGGTAGACAGCCCAGCAGCGACTGACTTTTATAAAAAAATGATCACTTTTAGGATATTCAGAAGGTAACATTGATAATTTTCTTTAATTTCTTAGGAATGAAACGGAAACTGTAGAAAAGTTAGGTTTGATGTTTACGCACTAAATTTGTATATTTTAAAAAAATGAAGTTATATCAGAAGAAAAAAAAGATGGTTGTCAGTACTTCGTTTTTGTTTTGTTTTTACAGTACGGCCGCGTTTTGTAACTTTCTTCTTATTTTTTTACAGAGATTCCCCAAACTTTTTAAATGTGGAGTCGCAGTAAAACTTTAATGAACAAATTACCATCGAGCACAGCCTTTGCTTTACGGTGAGGTGGCCTAAGTTTTTAAATAGTTTTTGCTTGTTGTTAAACACAAAGTACTGTGCTCATAACGAGTGTCGAAAATCGGGTTTTACCTTTATAAGCCTTCGAACTTGCCGTTGAACCATTTGGATTGTTTTAAAAATAAATTAAATTACATTTGTGGTTCTCGTGCAGGTGAAGGTGTTGAAGTTGGGATATTTCAAAATATTTGGGAATTAGTCAGCTAATAGTGAAAACAGTTACCTCATAACACAACTGAACTATTTTCTGAACGCATTATATAATAATTCTTGGATCAAAGAAGGTTCTTTTAATTCCTTTCTGTTCGTGTGAATTAATAAGACATAATTTGCGGCATAAGCTAATAACGATAGATGATATACATTTTGATTGTATCATATAAATGTATCAAATTTGTGGAATGTCAATTTTTAGTGGATTTTCAAGGTGTTCTTCTTTATTCGGACCATTTTCTGTAATTTCCGTAAGTCCGGTTTAAAAATATAAGGGACTTCAGAGAATGTCAGCCTACGCAACACGAAATGTTTTGCAAGCAAAGGATCAGACATGTGGTTACAATGCGACTCCTTTATTGGCTGCTCTCTACGGAACATTCTATTGAACATGCGCTGTGCGTTATAGCTATTACTTTCTCTGGCATGCTTTAATAAAGAAAGCAATTTGTGAGGTTAAGTTGAAATCGAATCCATCGGAATCTATCTTTATAATTCACCATCCAACTGCCAAAACATAATCAATAGATCTCATATTTTCTTATATTGACATATTTATTAGATATGTCGAGCCATTTACTCTAAAGTTGAACCGTGAAACTCTAAGATTCATTTTATTAACGAGTCGATCAGATCAGTCAAGCTGCACGAAGCTACTTTCGCCATATAAAAAAACCAAAAACTATCTTTATGAAATGAAAGTGTTAGATATTAAGGGAATACTTTTATTCTAAAGGCTGACCATTTTCAAGTTTATTTAGGAACTTTGTTGGTTTTGTTTGGGTAATGATATGGCTGTTTAATAACGTAGCAAATACGATAATCGATTATTTATTATTCATGGATGACGAACCAGAATAGAGAAGAAAGAGTGAATGTTTCACAGGATACAGTGCATCTGAAAATAATCACCTTTTGTGCCCCTAACATGCCTCGTTTCCGCTCTACCAAGTCTGCTCCGTTTGGTTTCAACTCACACCAATTATAAAGTGACCACGGAGCACGTTTACACCAGTTGCACGTTTCCCGACGATAAAGGTCAAGCTTTTCTGTGGTGAGCTTGTGTTTAGGGTTAGTGGTGAGGAGTGAAATTCTCCGTAAATAGTATAACCCATTACCACACGTTGATCAAAGTGTAGATTTAATTGGGCCTTTCTTGAACTTGAGCGTTGAGATTAAACAGCTTTCGGAATACATGTTTTGTTTATTACTAACTGTACAGCTATATAATATGAAGAACAGAATATTGGCTAATGACACTTTGTTCACTTCCTCCATCCAGTGTATGAGTATGTCGACATACAATAAAAAAGGATAATGTACTGATTATATTATTGTTAAATACAGAATGTGTTAAAATAAATTTGTTATTGTATTTATAAAACATTAAATGAACGAATATATATATATGTTTTGGCGTAATTTTTCTCTATAATTTTTAATACATTATGTCGTAATTATAATTTCAGCTTTACGACTTTACATTCTCTGTCAGAGGAGTTATTTCTACATGGGTAGTGATAGCCAAGGCTCTTTGGACTTTTCACTTTGGATCTAAAAAGGAAGAAACAAAGGCTCGACCCGGCAACAAATAATTTAAAATTTAATATACAGTTGACTTATTTATTTTCTTGATAAAGTTTATAGTGGTTATGTTTTTTAAATAAAATATAAGTTCTTTGAAAACTTCGTTTGGATCTAAAATGGGGAGAAACAGAAGGCCGATCACGGACAATGTATAATTGATTTAATGTATAATTGATTTATTTTCTTAATAAAACTCACAGTAATTTTATTTCTTAACAAAAATATAAATCCTGTTTGGTTATGCTATTTGTACTTTACCCTAAATTTTATGGTAAATTTTATTCGTTACATTTATGAATGTAGAAGGTAATAATTATTTTCACCAATTTTTATCTTGCTACGTAATTCTCATATTTCGAGTTTTAATATAAACTGTTCTTTAAGACCGTTGTCTGACCAATATAAGTATTCTATACCAATTTTTTAATAGAAATATGTCTAATATTTCAGTCGTTAACAGTTGGGTTTGCTTGAAGATAGGTCTTGGAAAAAGATATAGTTTGCAAATAATGTCGTATAAGTAAATATATTGGTATTACAAAATAATTAACGTTAATGTAAAAGCTTTTTTTTCTCCGAATATGGGAAACTACGTGCTGTAAGAGTGTTTAGTGTGAATAATAATTAATTAATTTGTTTGAAAATGTCAGTGTTTTATAAATTATATCCTTGTTAGAACAAACTACAAGAGCTTGCTGTAGGAGTGTTTTGTTTCAATAAATTATTATTCATCAATAATTAGTTATGTTGGTTGAAAAAGTCAAAATATGTCCCTAGTATCTTCTTAGGACAAACTGCAACAAGCGTACTATTGGGTGAATGTGTTTGAAAGTAAGCACAAAGCTACACAATGGGCTATTCTGTGTTATGCCGACCAAGGGTATTGAAACTCGGTTTCTAGCGATGCAAGTCTGCAGACATACCGCTGTGTCACTGGGGGAGGTGGGGAGCAAGTGCTGTGGGAGTGCTATTATTATTATTATGTAGTCAAAGTGCTACCAGTTCTATCTTTTATGAACTAATAATAGCTATTTTTGGATTTTTTTTCAGTAATGATGCAATTGTAATTTAAAAACGTGTTGAGACCTAACTTGTGATACATGCCTGGTTTTGTTAGATGTTTACTTGTAACCCGTTGTTACTGATGTCCTTTACGAGAATTGCTGAAGATAGGGTTCTCGTTCGCAGCTGTCTGATCATACACAGTTATCTTTGTGACTTTTGTGTAGGCCGTGTAGACTAGCAGTTTGAAGTTCGACTTAAATTAAGTCCAGGTTTGGAGTTGAGAGTGGAGTTTGTTTGTTTGTTTTTTAATTCCGCGCAAGGCTATACGAGGGCTCTATGCACTAGACTTCCTTAATTTTGTAGTGTAAGACTATAAGGAAGGCAGCTAGTCATCACCTCCCACCGCTTACTCTCGAGCTACTCTTTTACCAACGAATAGTGGGATTGACCGAACATTTTAACGCCCCCACGGCTGAAAGGGCGAGCATGTTTGGTGCGACCGGAATTCGAACCTGCGACCCTCAGATTACGAGTCGAACGCCTTAATCCACCTGGCAATGCCGGGCCGTAATGACGGGATTAAAAAAATTAATGGCGGTTTTTGGGTCTTGAGAGAGGCATCCATCTCAACAAAAGACTTTTCCAAATCATTTTTATGTTTCATCGTAAGTTCTAGGTTGTTATGGAAGTCTCCTTTCCATGTCAATTAAGAGTCAAACTTAGGGTTTGTTAGAGTATAGAAAATACAGGAAAGAAAACCAATCTTAAGCTTTACTATAAACATATTAGTAATGACACCAAATTTATAATTTAATAACTGACTTTCTGATATTACGAGACACAATTAGAAACCACCATTAAATTACGTAAGACCACAATAACATCTGAGCTAGCAAAACAAAGGACAAATAAGTTTGATTGTGCTGAGAAGTAAATAGTTGTGTTACATGAAAACAACATGTTAACAAGTACAGCATGTTAAAGTACAAAATGTTTTAGCAGATTCTTTGTCACTTCTTGGACGTCTTATCCATGCGGCCACTGAAATCCTTGGAAGAAGATCTACCCAGGACATCCATAAGGTAAAATCTAGCAAGAAATAAGTTTGCTTAGGATTATATTCAATTCAGGGTGCCAGTCATTAGGTAGACCGCATTAGCAGCAAAGAACAGTATTTTCGAATTAGAATCTTCATAGATGAACTTTATTCATACCTGATTTTTGTGCATGATATGCACTGCTTCATTTATTTAACATGGAAACCAATCGCCAAAATAAATAAGCTATAGGTTTAAGCCTGCGAATATGTGGAGCCAATCGTAAGAGGAAGATTAACTTACTTCAAGGATGAGTACATCTTTTTCGTCTAGAACTTAGAATTAAAAACAGAAACTTTGAAGGATTAAAGTAACAAGATTAATATTCATAATCTAACTCATTAAGGGGTTTAGTTATTACGTTTAAATACCGCAATGTATAGTGTGCCAATAAACGTCGGGAAGCATTTGATACTGTCTCATCGGTCAGATTAGCCACTTTTTCTGTGTTTTTCTCTTTTTTTTTTTTAAAGTGCAAGATAGCAGAGATTAGGTAAAGTACGTGGGTGGAACGTTTTTATAGCTAATGCTATGTCCACTTTTAGAAGAACGAATAATGTACAAAATGTGCCTGAGAATTGTTTTTATTGATTTTAGCTAATTCAAACGAGTTTTGTTGAAGAACATCCAGTATAATAACATAACTTCAATTAGATCAACTAGATAAATTATTCATAAAGACGTAAGATTAATACACAAATAAGCTGAATTCACTAAACTGGTTGCTGTAGTAACGATTAGTGGTATTTCTCTTTGCATATACATAACAATTGCAAATTGGCTTCAGAAACATTTGATGACGTCTGAACAACGACGACTATTTAAGATAACTTCTGTCGCTTGCTTCACTTCACCTGTGATTCGATATGACCGCATTTCCTGTTGGCAACAAAAGATCCACTGTCCTTTTTGTGATAGTGATAGTTCTACTGTTTACACTTCAATGTTGGCCTGAGCTCGAATCATATTTAAGCTTTGACTCCACAGTAAGCATAAGACACAACAGCGAAAACATTAGATTCCCAGCTTCAGTCAGCTGCAGCTCTGAACGGTTGGTTTTACGTATTTTATGAAGTTTTATATGAGTCTTAAAACTACATATATAACGAGAAAGAGTAGATGTAGCTTGTCTGTAATATATTAAGAAACGAAATTAAATATAATTTTAAACTTCAGGATAAAAACACGACATCGATTTTAAAAAGTGGAACGGTATATTTTTCCTTTCATTTCTGAAGTTGAGCTCTATAATTGTTAGATGTATATATTTATCTCTTTTTCTTTTCGACAGAAGACTCTCTGGTCCATAAAATTAGAAAACGTTATTTTTCCTCACTACGCTGCTCCCACCCCCCGAGTGTTACTGCTTTATGACTCTGGACTTACCACGATTTTAGTTAGTTAATCAGATGTGTTCCTGTTGATGCAATCAATCATTGTGATCATGTAAAGTTTAAGGGATTTGTATTAACTAGTTTTGTCATGGTTTTAGTGCCAATAACGTTTTACTCTTTCGATGACCGATATTGAAAGTTAAACAAACGTGGCCCAGCATGGCCAGGTGGTTAAGGCACTCGACTTTTTAATCTGAGGGTCACGGGTTCGAATTCCCGTCACACCAAACATGCTCGTCCTTTCAGCCGTAGGGAGGTTATAATGTTCGGTCAATCCTACTATTCGTTGGCAAAAGAGTAGCCCAAGAGTTGGCGGTGGGTAGTGACGACTGGCAGCCTTCCATCTAGTCTTACACTGCTAAATTATAGGGACGGCTAGCGCAGATAGCCCTCGAGTAGCTTTGCGCGAAATTCAAAAACAAAGAAATATACACAAACGTCATGTGTTAATTGTTTCAGCACAAAGTTATGCAATGTGCGTTTAGGCTCTGTCCGTTTCAGGAAGTCGAATTTCGGATTTTAGTGTTTTAATTCCATGAGCTAACTCCTGACCCAACAAGAGAATACATCTTTTACATCAACATAGTTACTAGTGATTACTTGAAGTTAATAGTTCCAAAGTGCCAATGTGACAAATTGTTACCAACAAAACTTTTGCTGCATTAAAGAGGCCCGGCATGGTTAGGTTGTTAGGGTGTTTGACTTGTAGTCACGGGTTCGAATCCTCGTCACACCAAATATGTTCGGACGGCTAGCGCAGATAGACCTCGTGTAGCTTTGCGCGAAATTCGAAAACAAACAAAAACTTCGTGAAAGATGTGATTTAGCGTTTGTATAAATCCAAGGATGGTCATTGGTCAGGAGCCCGGTCTCAAACTTCTCCTAACTTCAAAACCCCGGATATAATTCTGATATGAGTATTCACACACTTGGGGCACAAGCTGTCGAAAATGTTTATTGTCTTTTTTTAATAGGAGTTATAGTTTTAATTGCAAAGTTTATAGAAAGGCCCTCCAGTGTATGGATTATACTGATGACTTGTAATGATAATTAGAGTGAAATTAATTACTTAATACAAGTTGAATTAATAACCAATAACTCAATGCTAATGTTTTATGGCAATGTCTTTTAACAAGCGCATTAAGTTAGCGAAACGTTTGTTTATTTATAAGTAAAACATGTTTCTGTCAGGTAGAACGTATCAGGGGTACGAGAGTTGGTAATTAGTGCTTAATAATTTACATATTAATTAACTATATTTCTTAAAAATATCGTAATATTATTCTAATGATTCGTTACATAAATTACTTAATTTAATAAAGTACCAAGACATATAATCACTTATTGTGAATTTTACGTAATGTTCACCGTTGTGCAATATGTATTGTGCAATTAAAAGTTATAATTGTGATTGTTCGAGAAAAAAATATGTACATATATTGTTTGGTACATTACAGGCAGTACATAACTCTTTCTTACAGCTGTGGTAATGCATCATTAGGCTGTAGAAGTTGACAGTACGCTATTGCAATCAGGTTATACAAATTCAACTGAACAATTAGCCTACCTCATATGACATTGTATAGACGCGAGTATACATATTGTAATCTTGAGAAAGATCGTATAAACACGCAAAACATATTTAACAAACTTATAGAAAAGTGAATAACGTAATGATTAAAAGTTTTGTTTGGGTTTTTGCTAGCCTCTCCCCCCTCTAATGGTACATCAGTATGTCCGCGGACAACGCTAGATACCTGGTTTCGATGCCCATAGCGGGTATAGCACATTGTGTAGCTTTGTACTTAATTACAAATAAGTACATTTGCTAATAAAGACAAAAACAGACAATGAGATATCTGCCCTCTGCCTTTAGCGGGGATTGAAACTTGATATTTAGTGTTATAAGATCTCGGGCCTACTACTTAGTTACCGGTAAAGAGGTCGTACAATGTGTACTATTGATTTTGTTATAGTTAAAGGCAAAACTACACAATAATCTATCTTTGCTCTACCCATTTCGAGTACCAGAACTATATTTTTAGTGTTATAAACCCACTGACTTAGCGCTGAGTTATAAAAGCAAATAAAATAAGACAAAATTGAACACGCAATCATGGAGTTTATGCAAAAGTAAGCAATGTAATTTTGAAAGTTTTATTGTTAAACACTCAGCTACAAAATGGGCTATCTGTATTGTGCCCATCACGGGTATCGAATTCAGTGTTTAGTGTTATAAGCCTCAAGATTTAACGCTGAGCCATTGAGGATAGGTAATCTTAAAATAAATCATAAAGCCCTTCCTACATTCCACGTAAAAAATAATGAAATACTTCATTTCGTCTTTCACATTTGCTATAAACTATGTTCACTGGTTGGCCTAATTGAACAGAAATTATAAAATCAGTGTTCGCCTAACATTGTAAATTCCTTCACAAATCAATTGATAATGAATGTATTGACTGATTAAATTACTCACAGGAACACAGAATGTCAGACACCTTAACTCTCATAAACAGACACTGTGCTGGCCATTCCCAACTTACACAGTCAGTCTTTGTTTTGTTATATTGTTTTAGTTCGCACATGTAGGAAGCTTTGAGATTTTACAAAGACCTAAACTGTCAGGAAATGTCTAGACTTCACTTATCATTATTCATATTGAAAACTCCCTCTAGCGAATAAAAGTACTAAAATAGTAAGAAAAAATATAGTCAGTATAACCTTAAAATCTTTCACAGCACAGGACCAAGTTATTCAACAAATGAATTTAATATCTGTTTATGAAAAATCTATTAAGCTTATTTAAAGAGAGAGTTTGACCTCACAATACAGAAGACTCAGTTGACTGAGGATCATTGTGGTTGTATGTGATATTTTGGGTACGAGACTGATCGGACCAGTCTCTTTAGAATCCTCACGCAAATATTGGCCAGAGTACACAGCTCCGTCTCTTGCTAGTGTCACACTCGATTGAGAGAGATCATTGATGGATATTATTCATTAATAGGAGCTCTTTTGCTGACAGGTGAATAAGTAAGTACAAAAAGGTGAAAATTTTTATCTCCGAGACAAACCCCGCCATATAGAGAAGAGTCTCGAATAATGCTGAACCATTTGGAGAGGTACAACATGTGCCTTATTGTTGTTTGATTTTGGATCCGAAATCTAATATTCACTTAAGTATATTGGTTCCTGCATTAGTCTGCCCTGCCAAATCATTTGCATTTTAAATGGATCCTCACGGCATCAGACCAAAGGTTGAGAGCCTTATGTTAAAATCATGAGCACCTGTGAGAAAGGTAATGCAGATCTCACCCCTGAATTGCAAGATGATAATGGTTTGGATTATTTTATCAAGCATTTCATGCAGGTAATTGACTGGAATTGATGAACTCTAGAACAGGTGATGAAATGACTGTTTCAGTTTAGATGGCTAATCCTTCAAAGGTATGGAACATATAAGCAAGATGCAACTTATCAATCAGCTATCTGATCCTGAGGAAACTGAGCCATCCATTGAACCAAGTTCAAAATTTAAGGACTTGAAGTAGGGTTTCCTCTGAAGGCTTGATTGCCTACACAAATCATCTTTACCAGTGCATAAGAAAGCTTACCCGTCAATGGTCTCTGAATATTGCAAACACATCCTCTAAATACGTCCACAGGTAGCTAATCATATGAGAGTGAGGAACATTCTCACCCTCAATAAGACAGTGCCCATTATGGTGAAATTCAAAGTGCTAAACTTGAACAAATCACAAGAAAAAACCCACAACAGTATTTGTTATAACTGTCCCTAGACCATCGTATTCTGCATAAATGGTGATCGGCATTGAGCTTGGATTCCACCAAAGAGGACCCAGCCACATCAGCGCTCTGGCACAACAGAACTGGTACACAGTGAATGAGCGGGGTTACTCTAGTCCGCAATGATACTAGTATAACTTCTAATGGTGATGTTGTTTGCAAGTGTAAATTAGTCCAGAAAGGAATAGAAAATCACATATTTTGGACGTGAACAGGAGGGGTCACTATAGAGTAAACTGCTCATATTTTGCTGTGCAGCAAGATAGGCAAAATAGTCAATTTTGCTAAACTGTACAGCAGGTGCGGTAGAATCGTCAATGAACTGTAACTATAGCTACTTTCACATCACAAGACTAATGGGACACAAGTCATGTTTGGCCACTAACTCATGGATGTACAACACGCAATTTCTGCAACAGTGTTTGTTCTCATAGCAGGGGTGGGGTGATTTTTATACATGCTTATCACGATAGAAAGACGAGAGAGAAAGTTTTTAATTGCTACAAAAGTGATCAGGACATTGCTATGTATAAAGCGCTTTAATCAAGTCATCACTCTGAGCAGTTTACATTGAGTTAAATGTAGCAAATAGTGATAGACTAAAGTTTGATTGGAGGAACACAATTTCAACCACGTTTAAGTTGTGTGAGACACAGGTTGAAGTAGTCATTGCTGACCTAGGTTCTGGCAGAGGAATTTTGAAAATTGATGTGGTGCAGAAAGTAGTTTATTTCATACAACACCTAAATCGAGTTTCAGTGAAAAACTAGCCATTGATTGTGACAATGGACTGAAGTAAATTGATAGCGTGAGTGTATATTAAGGAGGGAATCACAACACCTTCAAGTATGTACACCTTGTTATGTCTTGTTTTGTGGGTTACAACAGATTATGTTGTGTTAACGCCATGTAAAATGGTCAGAGAACAAGTGCATGAGATGAGCATTTTCTTCTCCAGAAAGGGCAACATTGGCTCAGACAGTCATCTGTCCAGGTGACAATGATGATCTGCAATTATGGACAGTTGGCTATCCAGTGTATGGCTGGAATTAGCAGCAGAATGTAAAGCAAAATGAAGGGTGACTAAAACTGGTGAGAACATAAGGGCCTTATTTAATGTGTTTTGTCTGTGAGCAAGCACTTAGCCACCGAAACATCTAAAGCTGCTGGTTGAGAAGTACTATTAAACTTGATTCAACAGTTTAGTAATCAGTGAACTGTTGGTTAAATATGCTGATGCATTTTGAACCAGCCGATCAGTTGCGTCAAAGATAAATCAACTGCTAATGTCTACTACCATATACCATGAATGCAGATTCAATTTACCTTTCTGGCCCAAGCATTTGAGGTCGCATTTAGTGAAAATGGGTGACATTAAAACAAATATTCTGTAATGAATCTTCAAACTTTCTTTATAAAATGAAATTATAACTGATCTGTTGGAAATTTCAACTTTCTTTTGATGTAAAATTTATAAATATTTGTTTTGGATAAAATGATCTAAAAAAAAATCAAAACTTCTCCCCTAATTGTCAAGATTTATTCTCCGTTTGGAAATTTTATTCAGGTCATAAGAACATATAAATTTCTCATCCATGCAGAAGTAACGTTTCAGTAGATGAAACAACCCCGTAAACGTACAGTTTTGGAATACATTTGAGATTTTTTAGTATTTTGTTCTGTTGAACATCTGTGAATATGTTCATAGTCCAAAACAGATACATTTTGAACTGAATGTTCTTCGATTGTTGTAAAATTAAGTCACTGTTTACTTCACTATGAAAATAGTGATCTTTGTACTTATCTGATATTTCTAATAGTGTAAAAGCAGAGGGTATTTCAAAATTTATAGTTTATACTGTACTAAAAATGATTCATTTTATGTCAAGTGGTCAAGCTTATTAATATTAGATAGAGTAACTCTATAAGTTCTAACCTGGACCTTATTTACAAAATTGGGATTTTCAATCTGAACGATACTTTATACTTTACCAAACTTCAGTAAGACACAAAACAAGATGAGTTGCAGGTCAGCTGACCATCAGCTGGCTTGATCCAGTAGACATTTCCAGTTCACTGGAAGATGTTCATGAAATTTTAGTTGACGATCTTGGAGACTTTGGAGTCACTCCAGTGGTTGTTTTGATTCAGATCTTTTAAGTCCGATACTTTGTTTAATAACATGTCCTCATCTATGGGTTCCACTAAGATGAGATCCAAGCCAGACCCAGAGGTTATAGTTGCTAAAGGCAAGTCAGATACAACTATAAAGTTACAGAATATCTAGCTTTCAGCGTATTCTCTTTCTTTTTTTAATAACATAATTGAAGCTACTAACAACCCAAACAGAATAATCTTCAAATGGCTAGTTTAAAAACAGTACGGCAAAAATAATCAACAATTTGCTCTTATATAGAAAAAAAATGTGGATGAAAATGTAACGTCAAATGAACTCTGATTGATCAGAAGGTTTTGGTTTCAATTTCATGCAAAGTTATACTAGCGCTATCTGCGCTAGCCGTCTCTAATTTAGTAGTGAAAGCTAGTCACTACCACCCACCTCTATGTCTTGAGCTATTCTTTCACCAACGAATAATAGGACCGACAGTCACATTGTAATTTTTTCATGGCTGAAAGGACGAGCATGTGTGGTGGGATGGGGATTAGAGCCCCCGACACACAGACTATAAGTGAGCGCCATAAACCCTTGACCATGCCTGGACATCTGTCTATTTAAAGACAAGCACAAAACAAAAAGATACACAATACAAGTGTTACTTCTCACCGCTCGTGAAAAGTCTTAATTCTCGTGTATTCTAAGCGCTGTTTGTACACCGAAATATTAAGAAAATATTTACAGAACTAGAAGATTTATTCTATTTCCACACACAACTCAGTTCACTCATTACAAGTTAATATTACATAAAAACAAAAACTGTCATTCATTTTCACCTAAACTTGATTTACAGTCTGTATTTGCTAGATCACAGTTCCTGCTAGTCTCAAATAAAAGTGTTATACAAGTTTACTGAGAAATTCTAGCAAACACTTTCTCCACTCAAGTAGTTCATAAGTATTCCTCACGAATTTGATGACTGCTTCATCAGAAAAACCACTGAATAACTTAAAACGTTAAGATCACGATAACATATGAACGTAGTTTTCGAATTTCCAATCAAGATCCACATTTGTGCAAATGGACTAAGGACTAGACATTACAACTACCAGCACCAGTGAGCTAACTGAGCATTTATTAGCCGACATCCGATATATGTTACATATATTAGCTTGGAAAGTAAATATTACAAAGTCTTTTTAAGCGAGATTTTATAGAAAGGCAGAGAATCTAAAAATGAAAATGCTTACGAGTAAAACATTAAATAACTTGCATTGTTTTAGGTTTATTCTTACCTTACGAGGCTGGTAATTTAAGAATATAACTCTACACCATTATTTAATATCCGAAAAACGTGAGATTCATAGATTTTGCATGTGGAAGGAAAGTTATAATTATTTGTTGCGAATGAATTGGAATATACAACTTACAGTATTGAAGTTGTAATAGCATAAAATGCTTTATTTATTATCTGAAACAAAATTTCCGTCACACCAAACATGCTCGCCCTTTCAGCCGTGGGGGCGTTATAACGTTAGGGTTAATACCACTGTTTGTTGGTGAAACAGTAACCCAAGAGTTGACGGGGTAGTGATGGCTAGTTGCCTTCCCTCTATCCTTACACTGCTTACGCGATTAGCCCTTGAGTAGCTTTGCGCGAAATTCTAATCAAACCAAACCAGGTAATTAACAATATTGTACCACAAAAGGTTTAAGAGTTAGCTAAAAATACTCCTTTTAACATTTCCATGTTGTTGTTTTTTTACTGTTCAGTTTTAGCACACTTAACAAAACAGTACAAAATATCAATATATTTTTAATCTTCAAAAGTAATATAATAAAAATGAAGTTAAATGTTCAAAGTTTTGCATATTCCAAACAACTTAAAAGCTAGCAACAAATGTTGTACTTAGCAACTGCAAAGTTACAAAGTTTGATTTTATTTAAACAAAACTTTTTCGTTTCAAAATACCATCCGTTTGATATAAAAATAATACAATTCTTTATCTTTGAATTTATTATTCGTATTTGTAAAGTTTCTTTTTTTAACTTGATTACTTTGTTTGACTTTTGAAATCAATTAAAATTGTAAACAGACTTTGTATTCCTGGTAACTTTTCAAATATTTCATTTGTTTGTTGTTTTAAGCTTTTGTTCAAATTACCCCGAGCCATTTTAGAGTTCGAAATGGTTAATTTTCATATTTTGTCTCATACAGATTCAATTTTTCTCAATTTTGTGAGGATAGACCCGACACCTGTTCAGGAAATTCCAGTTTAGAAGAGGTAAGATTATATCAGATTATATTAATATTTTGTATTATAAAAATGCTAACTCCATTTTATATTCTTTTGCCCTGTGCCTGTGTGAGGTTTCTTTAGAAGCTAATGCTACGGTGAATTATAAATTTATTACATATTTAAATAATATCAGCACAAATAACTAAAATATAAAACGTAGAAACATATCAGGTTAATTATGAAATAAAGTCTTCATGGGGAATGCTCACAAGTAGCTTGTGCATTACATTGAGCTGTGTGTTCAAATGATGATTTAATTTTTTGGGGGGTAACTTTATTAGTTAGCGAAGTTCAGGGATAGTAAATTATTATTATCCTATGAGGAAATAAACAATTAAGTGATACTGGGTAATAATGGGTAATTGATTCATCAAGTACTTTGTTATATATGATATGGAAATATGAGATGGCCAGGGAGTTCGGGCGTTCGACTCGTAATGTGAGGGTCGCGAGTTCGAATCCCCGTCAAAATAACTAGCTGCCTTCCTTCACCTGGCCTGTTGAACTGTGGTATTAAGCAAAACTTATCATTTGCAGTGGTATAGAACGGACAAAATATAATTGAAATGTTACTATACATTGGGCCTGGCATGGCTTGGCGCTTACGGCGTGCGAGTCATAATCCAAGGGTTGCGAGTTCGCGCCCGCGTCGCGCCAAACACGCTCGCTCTCCCAGCCGTGGGGGCGTTATAATGTGACGTTTAATCCCACTATTCGTTGGTAAAAGAGAAGCCCAAGAGTTGGCGGTGGGTGTTGATGACTAGCTGCCTTCCCTCTAGTCTTACACTGCTAAATTAGTGACGGCTAGCACAGATAGCCCTTGAGTAGCTTTGTGCGAAATTCCAAAAACAACAACAACAACAATATAATCCCTGGAACGTGCGCTACTGTGCCGCAGGAGAGCTTGATAAAAAGAAAAAACAATCAAACAACATTTTTCAATGAATAATAAGAAATAATAAGTGAGTAGCATTATTACTCTTTGAATATATATCATTTGTGGTGAGTAAATAAGAATACATATAACAGCATATTATTATGCTTTTCATTCATTGAAATCTTTATTATTTTTGTATTTTCCAGCCATGGCAAAACTACACACAAAGCTTGGAAGGAAGTCTGATGAAGTTGAAAGACCACGGATTTAAATGCAGAAATACTTTCCTTATAAGAATATTTCATAAAAAATCTTTCATAAAAACGTGAGTTTCGTTAAAAAATATATATAACGCAACTTCCAAAGCCCGAGTATTTAAGCAAAAAAGTTGTCTTTTAATACGCTCAATGAAAGGAAGAATGTATGTTAACAGCTTGTATTCATCTTAACATTACAAAAGTAAACATCTTAAACTTTCATGAGAGTTTTTATGAGAGTTTTTGTGGGGTTTTTTTTCCGACTATTTCACCTCTGTTGATGGGTCTTCACAAATTAGAAATTTGTGATGAAGGTTTGTTGGGCCCACGAGGAAATACATGCATATTTACAGTTTTACATTTTGTGTTTTCATGTTTTCATGGACGTTTTGGATTTTTTAAAGTGCATATAAAATAAACAGTTTTTTATGTCCAAAGATAGCTTTTCATTAATCATGAATTTACGGAACTTACGTCTATGGTACGTGTACCACAGCTAGTTACAATCAATATAGATGACACTATCGAACAAAATTTTTACTTTTTATTGTTCGTGGACAGAAAGTGTTATTTCCCAATTGCTCATGACTAAAGTAAATGGAAAAGACTTATTTTTCTCTTCAAACTTTGCTTTTGTGACCTGGGTAATGATTGTTTTCAAATTTACACATTTTCCTGAATATTCCAGGTAGATTCAGTGCTGAGAAGCTAACATAGAATTTTCTCGAACTTACAAGAATTTTTAAGAGCTTTTTAGAATGTTGTAGAATTTACGAGAATTTTCAAGAACCTTTAAGGATTTTTCTAAAACTTTCTATAGTAATACATATTCAGGGGCTCACCACTTCAATTTAGTTTTAGCTACCTTAGTGACCACAGATCTATCTGATTTTATCAGAGATTGCATCAAGAAGCTGCATGCATTCTCCACATGTATGTGGCCAATGTATCAAGATAAGAGCGAAAAAGTACTCTGTGACAGCATCTGCTAAAATATGCGAAGCCTTTCAGGCATATATATATTTGCTTGCTTGAATAGTAAGACTTTATATTGTTTAAATTTTAGATCTTTTAAAATGTGAATACCTTTCGGTGCACCTTAAAGAGGAATACAACAGCGTCAATGCCTTGTTAGAAGTCTTGAAGTATGATGAGTATGGTTGGGGGGGGTTACCGGATTCTTCAAAATCATGGCATTCCTGATGAGTCCCCAAGGAGGCTTTACCAAGTTTCCCTGTTATCTTTGCCTTTTCTGTGAGGAGACACAATGTCAAGTGTGAGCTACTAGTGGACCTCCAGAAGGTGTTGTTCCCATCGTTGCACATAAAATTGGGTCTCATGAAACACTTTATCACAACTCTTTATAAAGAGTCTGCATGAAAACATGATGGGAGACTATATCTGAGGGCTGATACGTGAAAGTGATTTACATTACCGTCGCAAATTTCGAAAAACTATTCACTTCTAAACATTTTTGTATAACTTTGGTATAAATACATGTAAATCTTGATTCATACATTGTTTTATTCAGACCTCATGTAAATGAAAATGTGAACATTTGTCCGTTTTTACACAGAAAATAATTTAATTTCTAAATTTCATTATCCAGGTTACAAAAGCAAAGTTTGAAGGGAATAATGGCCATTTTCTGTACTTTTACAACACAAGCAATTAAGAAATAACACATACTATCCAGCTACAAAATTTATGTTACATAGTGTTATTGCATTACATTATCAATCAGTTTAAAGTAGCTTCGATATTTGTATTATTTGCCAATGTTTGAAACTCCAAAGATGGCCTTTAGAATATTTCTGTTTTCAAATATGGTGTTGATATCAGTTAATAAAATACGATTGCACTTATATAAAGAATGGTCAAGATGTACAACATGTGCAATACAAATTAAAATCTCAAACACGGTACATACATCATGTAGAGCCTTGGGCTTCGAGATGTGTATTCATTCCGCGTGTTTAAACTTTTCTTAAAATACGAGTCATCATGAAATATATTAATAAAAAAAAATGCGTTCGGCATGGCTACGTGGTTAAGGCAATTGACTTCTAATTCGAGGGTTGCAGGCTCGAAACCCCTTAGATTACAAGTCGGGTGCCTTAACCACCTGGCCATGCCGGGCTAATGTGTATGATTTTACTACTGTAAATTTGTATCGCTACACATTTTCCAAGTGTTAAGATGAAGCGCAAAGTGTTTATAATAATCGTTCGTCTGAACGACCCCTGATGCAGAAAATGAGAGTTTTATACTAAATATAAGATTGTCTGATATTCGAGATTAACTGTCCAATTCGGAACTATGGAGCTCAATGGAAGGAACCAGGCGCCTCTTTGAGGAATGAAAATTATAAATAATAACAATATATATTTATATTTTTTTTGTTCACGCTAATACAATCAAATTTGACGTTTCAGTCCGATTTCCGAATACTACGATTCGAATTACGGCAACTGCTTGAGTTTCAACATAGACTGGGATAATTTTGCAACTGTTTACAAGCCCGATATTTTGTCAGGTTTGTTTCAATTATTTTATATTCTATATTATATTTAATATATAAAACAAAAGTGGCAAGCAGCAGATACAAAAATGGGAATTTAGTATAATTGTTCCTTTTATATTACTTACAAATAGGCTTCAAGTTATGAACTCTTTGGAAGAATATGTTTTATTGTTTTAAACGATTACAATTTTAAGATGTGGCTTTTTACTTTTATTTGTATAGTTCGGTTAAAGATAGATGGCTGAGAAAGTTCAACAGCTTCTGTTTTTTGAAAACTCTTTTCCTTCGTCGTACATTTTGTATTTAATGTTCGAAGTAAATTATTGTACAAATTCTCCAGTTAGATGTGTTTATAATTTAAATTCTATCGTCTACTTACAGAAAATTTCATTTTTCTGCATGTCATTGAAATGTTTAAAACTTATGATAAGCATTTGTGTAAATGTATGTTTGTTAACTTTCTTCACTCTCAGTTGGCTGGCTTGATTACTGATTTTGTATGTAACTAGAAACTGTTTGTTTGGAATTAGCTTGTAAGACAGTGGACTTACCGCTGATGCTCCAGCTAAAAGATATTTATCAAAGTGAACAATGCTCTTGAATTTAAACTCATAGTAAACTCTTATTATAACAATCCACCAGCGATACGTTTACGAACTTACTACGCTAAATTCCGCATGTAGACTTTTCGTAATGAAGAAATTAGATACTCCAGTGTATAGCTTACGACCGGCATGGCCGAGCGCGTTAGGCGTGAGGCTCCTAATCCGAGGGTCGCGGGTTTGCAACCCAGTCGCGCTACACATGCTCACTCTCTTAGACGTGGGGGCGTTATAATGTGACGGTCAATTCGTTAGTAAAAGAGTAGCCCAAGAGTTCGCGGTGGGTGGTGATGACTAGCTCACTTCCCTCTAGTCTTACACTGCTAAATTAGGGACGGTTAAGGTTTCTCCTCCTGGTTGGAGGTTGTGCGGTAGGCTAACAATCTACTCACTTAAAAAAAACAGCGTGTTAATGAATCCGCAAGCGATTGCGGCCCTATGTTCCTTCATGTAATCGAGAGGCATAATAATAAAATTGTGTAGCTTAACGCTTAAATACAAACAAATAATATATACACACAATGCAGTTTGGATATGCAATTTTACATATATATATAATTTTAAATATTTACAAATTCAACAACTATGTGTCATGAAAGCTAGTAAAAACTAATTCCCTCCTATTTTATATATTTATCTGCTGTATTATGATTTCTTTAAGATCGGGAAATAATTGTGAACTGGTGACTAAATAAGTTAACTGTTTTATACTAAATTGAGGACATTGTATAACGCTTTACGGTTGTTGTTGTTTTTTTTTAACGTGTGTAGCAAAATTCATGCGACTTCTGTATAATTTGAAACCTGACTCGTACTACCGTGAAACTCCCCAATTTCTTCTGAGGTTCTGGCCAGTGAACACAGCCCCAACTCCAGAAGATGCTTACGTCTTAAATAGAGGCACCAGTTATTGGTTTATAATTTCACAGGTATGAGAGTGCCCTCTGTTGTTTTAAAGAGAAAATGATGTTGCTACAAATTTATTGCATTTTGTGGTTTAAATAATAAAAATAGAAATTAAACTGAAGAAACATTCTAATGATAGCTTGTAGGAGTATTAAAACATTAATTAAAATAAAGTACAGAACAACGTTCGACCTTCTTAGGTCATTTTCATGTTGGAAAACAACCGAGAAATAAGAAAGTGATAAAATAAAGGAATTACACATTTGGCGATTAACAAGTTTTAGTTTTATTTGTTATTAGCTGCAATACTCCGTCGAACGAAGAGACAGGTAAAATAAGAAAAATTATTTGTTATAAGGTATAACACAATATACTTCTATTTTCTTTCTTAACATAACAGATATTAAAAGTGTAATAAAAACACACAAAAGTACCAATATTGAAACAAGCCACTGAACTATATAGACCTCAGCATGTGGCACCTACCACAATTAGATATTAGAGTATTTTCTGTTAGGAAATTTTTGTATCGTCTTAGGATGACCAGATGTCCAAACCAAAAAACAAAATTTGACAGCTTCTAATTCAAAATGATTATCGCACGTTTCAACTTATTTGACTTTTATTTCACTTCAAATGTACTGAGCTGTCTTACAACGTTTCTAAATATATTAACATTTGAACAGTTTCTGAAATAACTTGAACTACTTATTTAGACACACTTTCACCAACTTTTATAGATCTATTGTAGTACCGCTAAGGAACTTACGTATATCTGGATTTCTGAAAGTGCACAAACGGAAATTTTTAAGAGTTTGGCGGCAGGAGAGTACGTTTTACGATAAGCAAGTCAAGGAGGCAATTTGCTCTCGTGATAAAGTTTTGTAGATTTCACACATAATTCTAATTGATATACTTTTATTTTTAGAAAGGTTAATAAATCTATTGCTTACTAACTTGCTTAGTGCTAATTTTAGAATATATCATTTTAAAACTGAGTATGATAAAAGGCTGGATCATTTAAATGTAAATTCATTATTAGATACTATGTTATTTATTCTATACTATCTTTTAAATAAGCAATAGACATTAGTATAATAAAAGTTCTCGTATCCCTGTATTACACCGATCCCATGACGACAGAAGAAATAGTGTATTGAGATTGACTACTGAAATATTTATACTGAGCTAAAAAATCGGAATTAAAGAAGTTATATTTTTGTGGTCGTTACTTACATTATTCGTGAATACACTTTTATTGTTGTACTTTTCATTGTACTTTAAGGTTTCGTATTATGTATGATGTCTGTATAACTTCCATGGAAGCAAATATTCTATTGAAATGGTGAGTTTTGTGTTTTATCTCTAAATAGAAAGAAACTGTGCGACTTCCATTGTCTGAACAATGCACAGACTACGAAGCCTTAGGGAGGGCACACTTTAGGAAAGGAATATTGAGTAAAGAGGTAAAGGAATTCATTTAAGTATTCTAAGGACCTTCTGTACTCCAACGTAAGTCTTAAAAACTACCCTAAACTTGGGAATATTTGTGAGCTCAGGATCAAAGCAAATGCTGCGTACATTCAGAAATGTGTACAGATACTTAACATGAAGCCTTATATAGAGTATATTTTCATTTAATATTACCATAACAACGAGTCTTAATTATTTCTAAGAATTATAAAATACACGATTCAGTCATTAATAAGTATAAATTTTATTCACAAGGTCGCAAAACAATATAAATTCACAATCTTCTAGGAATTTAAATAAAATGTATCTACGCTAGGTATTAATTAGTACAGGGTAAGTTATATGGTAACAAATCAATGTTCGTCGTTTTCAAGCTCTGTCTCTCCGAATGTCACGCTAATAAGACCCTGGAGCTGTGTGGCTGTATGTACAAGGAATTCTACCCTTACGCTTACGAAACGAAGAAACCGCTCTGTCACTTGGTAAATAACCGTAAGTTACCTTTGTGTTTTTCTTAGACAATGTATCCAGAACTTAAAAATTCGATAATGTTTTCACAGGTCATAGTAATAAAGATGGATGTACCTAAACTTAACACTATGAATACGTATTCTATATATGCAACACATCATACCGCCCCAACGGCTGAGAAAACAAACATTATAACTCTCAGATTATAAGTCGAATGCCTTAACCACCTGGCCATACCAGGATATCAGTGTTGTAGTCCTATCAAACATAAAATTATGCTTTCAGTGTTTTACAAAAACAATCATGATTTGCACGAAGGTTTTTTTCAAGTAGTAATCGAAGGAGCACATAATAAAAGTGTTTTTTTCTTAAATAACAACACTAAACATCCACGTTTGCTCAGTCAGTTATCCCTTTTAGTGAAAGATGCATTCCATTTATGGTTTGTAATTGTGATAAAAATAGATGGCACAGTTCTTGAATTGGAAATAAAGATAGGTAGCAGTGAAGCTGGTGTTATTTTAGCTGTCTCACTCCAACAGGTAAACAACACAATTGTCACTGTAATCCAAGTTTGATGATCAAAGATTGTGATATTAATCTTAGTTTGGAACAGAAGAGAAAACGCTAGAAGTTAATTTGTTAGTGAATCTGTTAAAACACTCAGTTTGTTGGAAGAACAAACATCCTAAATGTGTTGCAGGTGAATGTATTTCTATTGTCACGAATACGAAAGAGTTTCAGCGCACTATAAATATATCACTGGTCTGGTTTCTTATACGTTAATTCTGGCAACTGGGAAATTTGAATGAACAATGAAAGCAGAACGAAAGTCTTTCACCACTCTAGAAGTTTGTATGAATTTCATGTTATATCATCTAGTCTGTGTAATACAGAAATTCCTACGGGTAACTGATGGAATCAGCACCATGTGATTTTGAATGGGTGTGATGTTCTTTCTATGTATCTGGGACTGATGTGTGGTCTGTGAGACACTCAAGTCACAACAGCCTTTATTTTACTCTTGTGCTTTCCTTACGACTTTGAACCAAAGCACCATTTTAGACATTTGTTTTTACCTTGGGTTCATTCCCGACGTTGGACAGTGTCATTGGCAATGGTGACACTGTCTACCTCAATTGTGCTTTTACATTTTTAAGGGCCATTAGTGTTTTGAAACCTAATTAATGTTTTTAATTCAAAATTTGGACTTTGTTTTGTTTTAGTATGATTCCATTTAATATTCAATAATTTTAGTTTTATTTTTTTTACCGGTTGTTTGTCGCAGATAGCCTAGTTGTTTGACGTCAGTAAACGTGCCAACCAACCATTTTTTCAATGTTGATACTATTTTATTTTTTGGTTGAATCTTTCGGGTGACAGTTGAAAAAAAATCTTGAAATGGCATATTGATGTTTAAATTTAACGTGTAAATTATTTGAACTCCAATGAAAGTTCTATTTATAGGTACGTACAAAATATTCAGTTTCTTCGTCTTTATTCATAGTGAAAACAAATACGATTATAATAAAAAAGTACAATTGATATTTTTCAGAATGCCCAGAACTTTTAACAAAGGAGAAAATATTGGAAATCCAGTCCAGCTGTAAGAGAATGTGCCGAAAACCTTGCAGGTATGGATGATGTAAGATAAGAAGGGTTGGTTTGATTTCGTGCAAAGATACACGAAGGCTATCTGCGCTAGCTGTCCCCAATTTTTCAGTCTAAGACTAGAGGAATTGACCGTAACATTAGTAGAAACAGTAGAGAGCATAGTAGAGGACGAAAAAAAATCTAACACTTCAATTTGTTTTTACAACCTTTCGTTACCGTCTTATCGTTAATAATATATTTATTTTTCAAACCTTCTTATTCTATCAGTAACCCTAATCTCCGGGTTGGTTGGAATTGATCCTAAGTATGACATGGTTGCTCTCTGCATTATCAGGTATAAATTCATTGTAATAGAAATTGGTGTCTCATTTTAAATTTTCACATTTTTATCACCAAGAAACAAATCAGAGGATCACGAATTATACATATATATATCGCTGAAATTATCTGTAGAAAGTTATATGAGACTGGTATTAAGACAGAGAATACCAACTTCTTAGCCTTGAGATAAGAACCCACGGACTTACTTCAGTTGTCTGTTAAAATGAGCACAACATGGTCAGGTGGTTAGGGCACTTGACTCAAAATCAGAGGAACATGGGTTCTAATTCCCGTTACACCAAATATGCTCGCCCTTTTATCCGTAGGGTCGTTGTAAGTTAACGTCAATCCCACTCTTTGTGTATGTGTGTTTTTCTTATAGCAAAGCCACATCAGGCTATATGCTGTATTCACGGAGGGGAATCGAATCCCTGACTTTAACGTTGTAAATCTGTAGACTTACCGCTGTACCAGAGGGAGGAGACTCGTATTCGTTAGTAAAAGTGTACCCCAAGAGTTGGCGGTGGGTGTTGCTGACTAGCTGCTGCCTTTCCTGTAGTCCTATATTGCTAAGTTACGAACGGCTAACAGTTATAGTCATCGTGTTTTTAGGTGTGTGTCGAGTTGCCCATATTCCTCATCAGAGTTGTTTGAAGTACGTTGACACTATTTGCAAATGTATGCCCAGACTCTTCTACAAACAGTGTCGACGAGCATGCCATTCGCCCACATTTTATCTGTCTAATCCACGTGCTTGATAATTCTGAAGCGTACGTTGTTGTCGTAGTCAGGATGGATGGTGCTAACAATCATTTTTGTACGTGGGCTCAAGCAATCGATTTTTGCATATTTAATACTTGTTTTTGCATATTACAGACATCAAGAATGTTTTTGATATCACTTTGTAACAGTAGTTGTGTTTTACTATATGGAAGACTAATTATCCATTAGTTACTTTTTATATGCTAGTTTCAGGTATTAGCGTAAAGCTGGACAAAGGTTATCCGTATTAGACAACCAATTAGCGACAACCACCCAAAGTTTAGAGTGTAATTTTGTGCAACGGAACGCGAAACTTAAACAGTCAGTGTCACAGTTGTTTTAAGCAATGTATATACGTGAGCACATTAGGAAACTTTCTACGAAGATATTGTGTGATAATATATTAAAATAGTTTTCGATATATTATTTCTTGTTTGTTTGTTTTGGAATTTCGCACAAAGCTACTCGAGGGCTATCTGTGTTAGCCGTCCCTAATTTAGCAGTGTAAGACTAGAGGGAAGGCAGCTAGTCATCACCACCCACCGCCAACTCTTGGGCTACTCTTTTACCAACGAATAGTGGGATTGACCGTCACATTATACACCCCCACGGCTGGGAGGGCGAAAATGTTTAGCGCGACGCGGGCGCGAATCCGCGACCCTCGGATTACGAGTCGCACGCCTCACGCGCTCGGCCATGCCAGGCCTATTATTTCTTATGCTCGAGTGGTGAGAAAAATAACAACAAAAAAGACATAACGTTGAATCAGACTGGACAGAATTTATAATATATTATAATTGTTATAACCTAAAATAATTATATTATCCTTTCTTCTGTAGTGTCTCCTTCTCCTTCAGGCGTCTCAGGAGTAATTCTGAGGGCTAATAACCTTAAAAATTGGTTTTAAATACCTACTGCGGGCAGTGCACAGATGCCCCTCTGTACAGCTTCACCTTTCAAAACAAACGAATTTTTCCATGGTTATTATTAACCTTCTGATTGCCAGTACTGGTGTATTATATGCTCTCTTTTGGGAAAATGGATTACCAAACTACCTAAAACATTGCTTTCACAATGTTTTCCTGATTAGAAAAAAAATGTTCTTTTGGAATACCTATAGGGAAAGGTCTTCAGCTATAACGTGTTTGTAAACATAGCAACTTCACAGATTTAGAAGTAGTTTTAGTTTTTTAATGTTCATTTATACGCAATAACATAATATTTTTTTTCTTACAGGGATAAAGTATTCAAGACTTACTATATGGAACAACCAAACTCCCTAAAAGTACGTATTACGGAACTCTGATCATTATTTTGTTGTACTTCTAGAATACAGTTTATCACATTATATTGCTCAATTCATCAGTTTTATGGAAGCATAGATACACCTTTTAGAGAATGTTTTAATGTGTTTTTGAAAAACGGCAACAACTGCTCTTGTATTTTTAGGAAAGGGGAATCTCTCGATTTAACTAATACGTCGAACTGTACTGCACGAAATAGCACAAAATAAAGTTAACTAGATTGTATATGTGTTACCTTACGTCATACTTCTACAGAAAACACTTACTGTCTGTGGCTTTATATTCATGAGTATTGGAGATTATCAAATATGAAGTGATATAATTTCTTTTAAAAAGTGTTTCAGGATCAGTTTTCACCTGTAATGGGAAAGCTCACTACTTCTTTACTAGTTCTGCTAATATAACAATAGTGCGTCATCGTAACAAGCATAAGGAACACAAAATTTCTGATTAGGAGGGATTTATTTTGTTTTTGTTGAGAGGTATTATACAAACTTCTACCGGAAGAACATGTCTTAATTCATTTATTTTGGAAATAGTTCCTGTTATTGTAGTGATACCTGGAAGATGAAACGTATTAAGACATGTTTTTACATAAATTACATAACTGTTTTTGGGTTTTTTTCGAAAAGTTCAATCAGAAACGTACGTTTCTCTTTACATAATGCATTTCCGTTTTGGTTATCGTGTTTTTTGTACAATTCAAAGAAAGAAATGGTCCATTATTTACTCTTTCTGTGACTAGAGTAATGTCTTTAGGTTACTTCAATCCCTGGGGATAACTGAATAATATATCACATTTTTATTGGCGTATTTCAACAGAAGTCGCCATGAAGAAGTAAAGACAAGAGAAAGTGTGAGCACTAAACGTTTAAATATGTATTTTGTTTTGAACATAAATATAAGGTTTCCATTTCATGAATGTCCTTGTGACTAAAAAAAACTAAATTCAATTATACTGAATATGAAAAAAAAAACAGTTTGGAAGTGTTTCATTCCCACCTCTGTAGAGACGTTATAATGTGTCAGTCAGTCCTATTATTCGTTGGTATAAAAGTAGACCCTCACTTTTGAATTCCCTCATGTCAGTTTTGCATGCTGTAGAACATTGTATTGTATTGATTTATCTTCAACTTGGACGCTTTTGACGAATCCCATACATATAATTCAGAATGGCATACAGAGAATTGAGCACGTTATATTAGAACGACTTTCAATATACGTATCAGCAAATCATGTGATAACCATGACTGAAGTCTCAGTGGAACGATATGTAGTAAGAACTACGTTTTGACATTGTTTGATGTTCTGTAGATACTATTATACCACCATATTTGGAAAGGTTATCTCAAAGTATTTCCTAGAGCAATATATTCGTACACTTTGATCATGCAGTTTGTTCAGATTGCTGTTTATAATTTCCCAAACGAAAATATTTACTGTACTTAATGGTCAGTGATGTCGAGAAAACCCACTTGTAGAGAAATATATATGTAAAAACGGCTCGTTTGGGTTGAGCAAATATTTTACGATGAGGAGCGAACAACGTTTCGACCTTCTTCGGTCATCCTCAGGTTCACAAGGAAAGAAGATAAAATATTTTCTTAACCAAAACGAGCCGTTTCTACATATATATGTACTTAATGGTATTATAAAATAGATTAATATGGATCAACAACTTGGGACCCTTCTCACCTTTTACAAGTCGTATTCCATTCGTGGTAAGCAAAGTGTGGTGTATTATAATAGGTGAGAATTCACAAACACAAATGTCAGTAGTAAAAGTCTTCCACCTATTCCAGACAATAGTTTGCATAATCTAACCAAGAAGAATCTCAGTCTGGAAAAAAAAAAGAGATATATATTATCTGAAATGAAAGATTTTGCAATGGAAACTACACTGCATGGCTTTTTTCAAGATGGTGCACTGAGGTAGTTACATAAAATCACAGACAATCCCTCTTATATTTTAACAACTTCTAATATCCATATGCCGTCAACTTAGTTACGTAATAGGTAATACCACAAGGCCTGTGACTTGTAGACATTTAAATGATGTGAAATCGTTTTGTGAAATTAAAGGTATAAATCAATACAATACAAAGTTCTACAACATGTGGAACTGACATGAGGGAATATATAAAAACATAATTGTATGCTCATTGCCTATTTTAACAAACAAAAGCAAAGAAGCCACATTTTAGGTGCGAAAGTGACCACAAATGATTGTATATATATAAAAAATTTATTTAGTTTTTTAAATTATCTTAAGTGATTGACTAGCTTCAACATACCTTTTTTCACAGGATAAAAGTCACTTTTTCCTATCAATGCATCAGACAGTCAACCATTTTACTAGTATGCTTTGTTATACACCTCATGCTCCTGAAGGTTGAACTGGTTGCCACAAATAAAACAACAAACAAAGAGATTTTAACATCTCTCCAACACTGAACTTTGTATAGTAAAGAATTTTAGCAATATTCACTATCACTAGGTTTCCAAATGTGATGATTTGAAAAATCATTGTATTTTACATTCCATAAATATGAAACAATATATCTTATTCTAGTTTATTCTGGCGAAATTTTCTACAACTTTGTGCAGTATTTCTGCTTTGTAAATATCCTTTTAAATGTATTGAAAAGAGGCGTACCAATCTCATGATGTGGTGCAGATACTTGTAGAAATTGGTATGTCATCGACTTTTTCTCTCTTCTACAAATGTTATTTGGAACAGACAGTGATGAATTCAAGGTTGAATTTTGGTATACAGCTTTGAAGTATTTTGAATGTATTGCGTCAATAAACCATAATTAGTGTCTTAGACCTAAAATTTTCACTTCAAATGGTGAAAACAATGTGTAAATTATTTGTCTGCCGGAAGAACAAAGAGAATGATAGGTGTCTTGCCGTTTTATTTCAGGCTCCTAGGAAACATTTATATATCCATTGGCTTCGTTGTACATCCTGATGTACAGCAAAATCGAAAAGGATAACAGTGTTTTCAAGCAGTCTGAACGTCTGGAGACTTACTGAAATGATCTCTCTGGGACATTAAGAAGCTTGTTAAGAAAATTAAAAATTCCAAGATGATGGTTTGACTTGCTCATGGTTAAGAACAACAATGTGAAGTGGATGAAATTCAGTAATATGAAATACAGCACCATTAAGAATAGATGCTAGCATCTTGCTATATTATAGCAGATTTAGGAGTTAGTTAGGAGTCTTCTAGGCTGCAAAGGCATAATGGTGACATTAAAAATCTGTGCTAGCGGGCTGATTCACCTATATATTTGCTGGGATGATATCTGTGGAACACCCAGATGCTCATTAAGGATATTTGACATTGCAAGGAAATGTTTTCAATCATCCATGATCAAAAGTAGTGTGAGAAGTATCAACTAAATAAAGCTCACTGAGGTTAATTACAACACTATTAGGAGGAGATGGCATTTCACAATGATCTAGCAATAGTAGGAGTTAGTTAAAAGCTTTCCAGGCTAGTAAGACATATTGACGACACTAAAACTACACCAGCTGACCGTGAATACAATAAGATGTAACAATGAAATGTGGTATCACATATCGCATTGTTATAGTGGTAGTGATGGTACATACAGTCTCATACCAAGTCATTCCACTATAATTTTACCCCAAAGTTGTCACATTTCTGAGGATGTATGTGTCTCGAAGAAATCAATGGCATGATTCTGTGCAGTGTTTAAGGACTCTAATGGATGTGATTATTAAGTGTTGTGTCACACATTTTATTCTCACGATGTTAGTGATGATGATAATTTCTGTGTACTATGCTATCTCATTTGGGAATTTAGCCCAAGGACATTGCATTCATGAGGATGCATAAGTCTCTGAATTCTAGGAGAATATGAGCATCTCCCATAAATGAATACAGCATCTCAGCTATGCAGGAGCAGAAGTAAGATTGTAGGGGCAGAGGTAACACAGGCAAACCAACCATTGTTTAAGGGTTAATTACCTTGCAGAATTAAGCAATCCACAAGGCTTCGTTCAAAGCTGGAAGGTGAAGTCCTCATGATAACTTGGTCATGTATGCAGACAATGTAAAGAGACCGCATAGAGAGAAATTCTTAATCACGTCTCTCACAGATTGCAATAAAATACTCATCAAAAGGTTCATCGATGGACTACCATGTGAGCTCATGTGGCACCGTACAGGCCTGAAAGACTTTACATCTCATATTGGAAGCAAACCGTGGTTACTGCTGGCATCTATTTGATCAAGAGACTAAGTTGTGCCATTGAGAATACAAATTCGCCAATTCTAAAATCTGAAGAAAACTAATTTACAACTCTGTCAATAGATCACAGTCAGCTAGACTAGATTCTAAGAATCTAGCACTTTTATTGACCAGTGAAGTTGGATACATGTACTGTAAACAGACAATGGAGCCAAAGATGAAATTAATATAACTGCTCATTATGTGTGATAATTCCTTATACAACTGGATTGTCCTTCTGGGTAACATTCCTCTATAGAGTTAATTACTGTTTGCTGTTTCCTGGAAAAATGAGTGCAAGTAGACATTTCCAATTCAAAGTTTTCTCCTGACTCCTTCAGAAACAATATTGCCTAACACTCATAACCCGTTCTCTTCCCTTTTCTAGTAATGAATAAGATCAACTAGGCTTGATAACAGTTAAGCTGAACTTCTTGCTGGGCTTTGAGTTGCATTGATATTAAAATAAAATACGGTCAATGCTGATACGAAAATTCTTAAATAATTAAATTAACTGATCAATATTATATTCGATACGGAAGTATAGGAGTGTCATCACAGATCCAGCTTTCTGACCCATATTACTACCACATTACCTTACGTCAACAATTCACAGATATCCAGTGCATCATTTACGATGCCAATTTCTTCATCCTCAGAGTTAGTGTGAGTGTAACATTACACTCCTCATAATTTGTCATTCCCAGTCGTCGCTGGTCCATTTACTAATCTGTGACGTATAGCTTCCGTTTACTGACGAGTTCCACACGTTTCTGAGAAACATACAAGCACCAAAGCTCAAAATTCAACAGGTTTATTACCAAGTGACGATTTATGACATTTTCCAGCAAAATTTAAGAAATGCGGAACCACTAGTGTTTGCAGCACCTAAATCTAAACACTTCCGACAAAATGTTGCTCCTTTACTGTCTTGTTCATATGACAAAGCACTTTTAAGATATATCAACCATGATCGATGATGCTGCTGTTCGTAAGACTTCATACGTATGGAAGTTATTGAGTACAGTTGGCGCACTTTAAGCTTATAAACTTGGCAGATGTGTAATTTACTGTGAATTTAAACCTCATAATAGTTGGTTTTAATAACAGATTTTCCATAATTCAGCTTCGCGGATTTCGAAAATAATGTTGATTTTTTTTCCTATCACGTAAGGATTTTTTTTTACAAATCGGAAAGAAAAAACAACTTTCACTTAGATCAAATTGTTATTTCTTTCACCACAATGACCATTTTTTATTATGATGTTTGGTCGAAAGAAATCTAAAGCCTGTGGTTGTCAACATTTTAAGCATAACAAAATGTGACCCGATTTTAATAAGAATGATTCACATAAGCGTACATATCACGTTTTGTGAAAAATCTTCATGCGATGAAGTAAAGTTGACATCATTTTCTGATTCAGGGTACGTGAATTACTGTAGAACACGTAAAAATTTTGAGACAGTAAAACCATCGCAGGCCTGTGTTATCACTGCATGAGTAAAGCAACAGTTGTATTGAAAATAAAATCGTCAACTTTAGTGTCAGTTCTCTTCGCTATCTGAAACTGTATTTTGTTGTGATAGAGAACTATATTTTAATCTATAAGAACCGATGTTGAGAGACTACTTAAAAGTTATTATGGATTAAAATATATTTACATTTATATTTAAACGCGAAATCGGGTCTCAGATATCATTGAACTATTAAAAAAATTCATGGCGTGAATAGTTTGATTTATTTTGAATTTCGCGCAAAGCCTCTCGGGAACTATCTGTGCTGGCGGTCCCTAAATTTGAAATAATTGACTAGAGAAAAGGCAGCTAGTCAACACTACCCTCCGCCAATTCTTGAGCTAATCTTTTACCAACAAATAGGGGGATTGACCATCGCATTATAACGCTCCCTTGGCTGAAAGAGCGAGCAAGTTCAATGATGAAGATTCGAGCCCACGACCTACATTGTGAAAAAGCATAATGTAAAACTGATGAACCCTACTGTGAACTTTTATTCAGTTACATATAATTCCATTTTTCATAGCTTTAACAGTATAACTTACACCATTATTGAAAAATTATTTTTTATTTTCCAGACTGATCCTGGTGTCGATATTTTCTTTTTCGATATTAGTTCCTCTGTTGATATAACGAGGTGAGTTTCGATTTTATATTTATTACATAACATCAAGTCCTTATGTGTTTAATGAATCATAACATGATCTGGAAAACAATTTTCCATTTAAAACTAGTGTTAAAGATTTAACCACTGATAAAGTGTTACATATTTATTATTCAAATAGTAACTAATATTTATATGTATATAAATAAACTGGACTGAAGTTTAACAAGTGACTTTTCAAACATATCAACTCATGTTCGAAAAACGTCATTACGTTTTTGAAACATAAAACATATTACATTCATCCACCCTTAGATGGATTTTTTTTTTGTTTTAACCTTGTTGTATTTGAATATAAGTCGCTTTTATCCTTGCGTGCCTAATAGCAAAGATAAATCTCCCGTGTAATTTGGCTTTCTATGTGCACAATTGAAAACAACTGAGGGGTGTTTGACATTTGGCACACTGAAGTTGTAAAAAATAGACCCAATGTGGCCTTATATTTAGTGTACTAGGTGTAAGCTGCTTAATACATTCTACAGTTTTAAGCGTGAAGGTTGTTATAATTGAAATAGTTACTTCTGCTACTTGGCTAAGAAAAGGACGGGTATATATTGTTCATTGGCCTCCACCACCCCGTCAAAAATTTAAAAATAAGTATAACAACAGAAGATTTTTGTATCTCTTACATAACATTTAACCAGTGTCTCAAAAACCTCCGTGATAAAGTAATGTCAATCACCACCAGTCCTAAGTTAATTTTTGTGCAGTTCAGTAATTTAATCTTAAATACAAATTATTAAACATCAGAGGTCATTTTATGTGTTTATCGTTAACTTTGTTTCTTTTTCAACAATAAATAGCAGTCTAATAATGGTAGTGTTCATAAGCTCCAACGTTATCTTCGAATGCTAAAGATTTCTTTTAAGGATATCTTCCATGGTTGGAATTACTTGATACAGTGTTATGAATTTTTTACAATAATTTTAAATATGGTTTAATGTAATTGAAGTACACAGTGTATTAAGGTTGCTTTATTCGATTAAGCTCTCAGATATGTCAACCATTTATGATTGGTTATTATCACACACCAAGCTAAAGGCAGGGCAATTTTATATTCAAAGGGAAAAAAACATAGAATGGTTGAATGTGGTTGCTGAAATCTGTTGCAATAATGATGACCACTCTTTACTTTTACCACCACCACCACCATATGAGGCACGCTACCATATAAATGAAAAGTGGATCTGGTTCCTTGTTCTCTTCATATTAGTATGATATATAAAAAGAATATTTCGTTGTCTTATTCCAATGTAAAACATTGGTACCATTGGTTTGGAAGTAGTTACACAGCCTAGTTAGAATAAGGACACTTTGAAAGATCCAGATCTAATAAAAATCTTCCTGTGTTTGTCTGATTACCAAATGTCTTACAACACTCTAAGTATTAAGAAGAAAAAAAGAGTCGTTGTCTGTGCACAAACAATTTGGTTAATTGATTTCTATTAAATTCTCTTTACAGTGCAGACTGGGATAAGACTGTATGAAGCCACTATATATATGCAATTAAAATAGGAAGGTTTGCAAGTATGAATGATAAGTTTCCTAAACTTCATTAGATTATGGAAAAGTGAATTATGATCAGAGAAGTATAGACGACGTCACCAATGCGCTTAAGAATGGGGTGGGTGTAGCTAATGTTATACATTAAAAAAAAAGGTATTTGGGAATCTATATGTAATATATCAGACAGAAATGTTGTATGTGTGAATGTCTTCGTTTGTTTAGGGACACTTGGAGTACTGTTTAATTTTAATATACAGGTTTCGAAGTATCGCTACATCTGGTGTCTCCTACAAGATAAATCGATCGGTTTGTTATTTTTGATGAGACATTTCGGTTCAAAGTTGTTTTTTTGTATAAAATGTGTTTGAGGGGTATCACGTGTTGTGGAGTAGGTGTAACGTTTGACCTCGTAGACATAGAGACGACCCCTGTTCCTTTTCATGTTTGTTAAAAATCTAAGCATTTATATATATATACAGCACTTCATTTATAGTTTATAAACGTTGTGCATTCAAATACAAAGTTTCATACTAACAATAAGAACCAAAGATTTACCTTTCATATTACATCATCGGTCTCTTCATGTATAATTCTAATAACACTGAAATAAAGGGTGTGTAACATTATTCAGCGAGTATAAGCACAGTCAGATAAACAAACTGTAATCAAGAGAGATACGATTTATTTATTTACAAGCCGCAAAAGGCTTACAAATCTGGAGCCCTAATGTAATTCTATCATGATCGAGGCGTTGTTTTTTTTTTTCCTAATTAAGCACAAAGCTACACAATGAGCTATCTGTGCTCTCAGGTTGTTTTAGGGTTTGTATTGGATTGTTCAAAGATGTAGTACAATGCCATCCTTCGAATTATATCTAACTGCAGACTTCCAGCATTTGGTTACCTTATGCGTGATGTATATAGGCCCTTGCTTTATCACAAGAAGTTCTTTGGCAACCCTGAAGTCCTCCATTTCCTACTACCATCTTGAGCCTCCTTTCAAATCACGTGGTTGATAGCCGTAGTTCCAATTCATCACTATTCAAGCTATGTCGCTTAGATACTCTCAGAGTTCTTCTACTCAACAGCTCAGTGAATCGTGTTTTTTCTATAAGGCTTACCAGAGATGATTTCACACCCCACTCTATGATTTATTGTGTATGATATGATCACGACAATCCCATTAAGTGGCAGATGATTTTCTTTCAGATCTATTTTTCCGGTGGCCATTCACTCATCTGAGCATTCTGTACATGTGTCATCAAGTGGTTAGCAGTGATATAAAATTAGGCTTCTAAACCACTAAAAAATGAAGCTGCATGCATGGACACAACAATAGAGAGTTTGTGATGTTTGTAGTCAAGTTGCTGTTTGTCTTCTGTAACTTGTAATCCTAACTTTCATTATCCAAAAAGAGATACGAAAAAGAAAATGGAGATCAGAAATAAGTGATCTTCATTCACTGATATACTAACTGGAGGAACAAATGTGAATAAAAGTAAACTTTCTATTCCAGCCCCATTAAGTTAATATTCGAATGGATAGTATCCTCCACATTGAAAAGTTTCTAACATCGAAAATTTACAGATTGCTAGTCAGAGCAATGAGTCAAAAATGTGTACTCTACTTACTGTTCAGTGCCAAGCTGTAAAGAATGAAAACTGTGACTACCTTTCATGAGTACAAACTTAAATATAGAGTGGTGATTGGTAAAACTCAAATTAAATCAGTATATTGAAGTTTTCATGCGCTTCTATTGTGTAGCCAAATCTAAAAGTTTCACATTTGCTATGTCAATTAAAGATGTTTTTACTGCATCAATTTTGACAGGTTTCTCTACCGTAACAATTAAATACGCTCAATGACTGAGAGCCGTCTTACATACAGGTTACACGTATCGTGAGAAAAATCACTTTACACAGTACTTTAATATATTGGGCACAATATATAAAAATGTAAAATAAAAAGAGTAATATAAATAGTTGATATAACAGATATTAATGTACAGTTAAATTATTGCAGTGGAAGCCTCAACGGACTCAAAGGACAGATTCAACTCAACTATTGGCTGGCCCATTGAAAAGCTATCTATTTTTATCGTAAATCATGAAAAAGCAGGCACTGATCAGTGCAGAAGATGATTTTATAGCTTGTCCTCAATCTAAGAAAAGAGCATTGTGTTCACAATCCTTACGTTCTGTCCTATAGACAGTTCTGTCTTCTATTTTTTTTACCAACTACTCTTTTACCAACGAATAGTGGGATTGTCCATCACATTATAACGTCCAGACGGCTGAAAGAGCGAGCATGTTTGGTGTTATGTGGATTCGAACCTGCGACCCTCAGATTACGAAGTCGAGTGTCTTAGCCTCCTGGCTATGCCGAGCTGACTGACTTAGACCTACTGTTTTAGGAAGAAGCACATCGCTATAGAATAATATATATGACACGACTAGGCTTTAATAATACCAAAATTAATGTCATATATCTATAGAAGGGTAGGGCGTGGCTTGGTGATTAGCGTACTGGATTGTGAATCCGATGGTTTCAAGTGCGCATCCCCTTTTGATATAAAATTTGTACGAGGTTCTTAAAAATAAGTAAGATCCTTTAAACTTTAAATTCCCGTTTGACATAGTAAGACCGATCACTCGTTGATAACGCCCCCACGGCTGGGAGGGTGAGCATGTTTGGCGCGACGCGAATGCGAACCCGCGACTCTCGGATTACGAGTCGCACGCCTTAACGGGCTTGGCCATGCCGGGCCATCTGTCTTCTACTCGGACAAACAACCAACACAACAGCAGAATGGTGTTGTATGATGTGTAACACAGAACCATCTAAGTTAAACAGTAGATTAACATCATTCGTTAACGAATTAAAAATTTCAAATGACATCTTGATGAACCCACAATCGAAATTCTTCTTTGTTAAACATTTAAAAAATTGAGATAAAATTGGTTCATATCACTTATTTTTGCTACTTTTAGCAAGGGCAATATTATAATTGTTATGTTATTCTACTTAACTCTGAGAGGCTTGTGCATACATTTATCCTTGGCAGCTGGAATTTGTGACTTCAATCGAATGCACGTCAGAAAGTTCGTCTGATCACTTATTTTCTCAACGTAAATGACCAATAAGAAACCTTAATATCATAAATTTGTGATTATATTTGCTGTAAATGACAGTCATAGAACAGCCTCACGTGCACATAATAAATTAGAACACATTACACAACGGCAGACAGCCCAGCAGCGACTGACTTTTATAAAAAATGATCACTTTTAGGATATTCAGAAGGTAACATTGATATTTTTCTTTAATTTCTTAACAATGAAACGAAAACTGTAGAAAAGTTAGGTTTGATGTTTACGCACTAAATTTATATATTTAAAAAAATGAAGTTATATCAGAGTTAAAAAACGATGGTAGTCAGTACTTCGTTTCTGTTTGTTTTTTTACAGTACGGCCGCGTTTTGTAACTTTCTTCTTATTTTTTTACAGAGATTCCCCAAACTACTTAAATGTGGAGGCGCAGTACAACTTTAATGAACAAATTACCATCGAGCACAGCCTTTGCTTTACGGTGAGGTGGCCTAAGTTTTTAAACAGTTTTGCTTGTTGTTAAACACAAAGTACTGTGCTCATAACGAGTGTCGAAAATCGGGGTTTACCTTTATAAGCCTTCGGGCTTGCCGTTGAACTATTTGGAGTGTTTAAAAAAAAAAAAAAAAAAGAAATTACATTTCTGGTTCTCGTGCAGGTGAAAGTTTTGAAGTTGGGATATTTCAAAATATTTGGGAATTAGTCAGCTAATAGTGAAAACAGTGACCTCATAACACAACTGAACTATTTTCTGAACGCATTATGTAATAATTCTTGGATCAAAGAGGTTGTTTCAATTCCTTTCTGTTCGTGTGAAGTAATAAGACATCATTTACGGCATAAGCTAATAACGATAGATGATATACATTTTGATTGTATCATATAAATGTATCAAATGGATTTTCAAGATGTTCTTCTTTATTCGGACCATTTTCTGTAAGTTTCGTAAGACCGGTTTAAAAATATAAGGGACATGCGGTTACAATGCGACTCCTTTATTGGCTGCTCTCTACGGAACATTCTATTGAACATGCGCTGTGCGTTACAGCTATTACTTTCTCTGGCATGCTTTAATGAAGAAAGCAATTTGTGAGGTTAAGTTGAACTCGAATCCATCGGAATCTATCTTTATAATTCACCATCCAACTTCTAAAACATAATCAATAGATCACATATTTTCTTATATTGATATATTTATTAGATATGTCGAGCCATTTACTCTAAAGTTGAACCATGAAACTCGAAGATTCATTTTATTATCGAGTCATCAGATCAGTCAAACTACTCGAAGCTACTTTCGCCATATAAAAAAGGACAAACTATCTTTATGAAATGAAAGTGTTAGACATTAAGGGAATACTTTTATTTTGAAGACTAACAATTTTCAAGTTTATTTAGGAAGTTGGTTGGTTTTGCGTGGGTAATGATATGGCTGTTTACTACCGCAGCAAATACGATAATCGATTATTGATGATCCATGGATGACGAACCAGAGTAGAGAAGAAAGAGGATACAGTGCATCTGAAAATAATCACATTTTGTTCCCCTAACATGCCTTGTTTCCGCTCTAAGAGATCCTAGTTTCCAAATGTTTTAGGAAGACTCGCGGCAACTCCCCATCAACCCGATTTACTCGCACTACGCAGCCCAAGTCTGCTCCGTTTGGTTTCAACTCACACCAATAATAAAGTGAGCACGGAGCACGTTCACACCAACTGTACGTTTGATCGTTTCCCAATGATAAAGGTCCAGCTTTTCTGTGGTGAGCTTGTGTTTAGGGTTAGTGGTGAGGAGTGAAATTCTCCGTAAATAGTATAACCCATTACCACACGTTGATCAAAGTGTAGATTGAATTGGGCCTTTCTTGAACATGAGCGTTGAGATTAAACAGCTTTCGGAATACATATTTTATTTATTACTAACTGTTCAGCTATATTATATGAAGAACTGAATATTGGCTAATGACACTTTGTTCACTTCCTCCATCCAGTGTATGATTATGTCGACATACAATAAAAAAGGTTAATGTACTGATTATATTATTGTTAAATACAGAATGTGTTAAAATAAATTTGTTATTTTATATATAAAACATTAAGTGAACGAATATATATATATGTTTTGATGTAATTTTTCTCAATAATATTTAGTGTATTATGTCGTAATTATAATTTCAGCTTTACGACTTCACACTCTATATCGGAGCAGTTATTTCTACCTGGGTAGTGATAGCCAAGGCTTTTTGGACTTTTCGCTTTGGATCTAAAAAGGAAGAAACAAAGGCTCGACCCGGCAACAAATAATTTAAAATTTAATATACAGTTGACTTATTTATTTTCTTGATAAAGTTTATAGTGGTTATGTTTCTTAAATAAAATATAAGTTCTTTGAAAACTTCGTTTGGATCTAAAATGGGGAGAAACAGAAGGCCGATCACGGACAATTTAAAGTTTTACGGTTTAACGTATAATTGATTTATTTTCTTAATAAAACTCACAGTAATTTTATTTTTTAACAAAAATATACAATCCTGTTTGGTTATGCTATTTGTACTTTACCCTAATATTATGGTAAATTTTATTCGTTACATTTATGAATGTAGAAGGTAATATTTATTTTCACCAATTTTTTATTTTGGTACACAATACTCATATTTCGAGTTTTAATATTTCAACTTAGTATATAACGTTTCTATAAACTGTTCTTTGTCAGACTAATACAAGTATTCTCTACCGATTTTGCCTTCTCCACCAAATCTTTGTTTGTTTGTTTGTTTCTGAAAAGTAGACTCCTTTATAGAAATATGTCTAATATTTCAGTTGTTAACAGTTGGGTTTGCTTGAAGATAGGTCTTGGAAAAAGATATAGTTTGCAAATAATGTCGTATAAGTAAATATATTGGCATTACAAAATAATTAACGTTAATGTAAAAGCTTTTTTCTCCGAATATGGGAAACTACGTGCTGTAAGAGTGTTTAGTGTGAATAATAATTAATTAATTTGTTTGAAAATGTCAGTGTTTTATAAATTATATCCTTGTTAGAACAAACTACAAGAGCTTGCTGTAGGAGTGTTTTGTTTCAATAAATTATTATTCATCAATAATTAGTTATGTTGGTTGAAAAAGTCAAAATGTGTCCCTAGTATCTTCTTAGAACAAACTGCAACAAGCGTACTATAGGGTGAATGTGTTTGCAAGTAAGCACAAAGCTATACAATGGGCTATCTGTGTTATGCCCACCACGGGTATCGAAACTCGGTTTCTAGCGATGCAAGTCTGCAGACATACCGCTGTGTCACTGGGGGGAGGTGGGGAGCAAGTGCTGTGGGAGTGCTATTATTATTATTATGTGGTCAAAGTGCTACCAGTTCTATCTTTTTTGAACTAATAATAGCTATTTTTGGATTTTTTTTTCAGTAATGATGCGATTGTAATTTAAAAACGTGTTGAGACCTGACTTGTGACACATGCCTGGTTTTGTTAGATGTTTACTCGTAACCCGTTGTTACTGATGTCCTTTACAAGATATTGCTGAAGATAGGGTTCTCGTTCGCAGCTGTCTGATCATACACAGTTATCTTTGTGACTTTTGTGTAGGCCGTGTAGATTTGTTTGTTTGTTTTTTGGAATTTCGCACAAAGCTACTCGAGGGCTATCTGTGCTAGCCGTCCCTAATTTAGCAGTCTAAGACTAGAGGGAAGGCAGCTAGTCATCATCACCCACCGCCAACTCTTGGGCTACTCTTTTACCAACGAATAGTGGGATTGACCGTCACATTATAACGCCGCCACGGCTGAAAGTGCGAACATGTTTGGTGCGACAAGGAAGTATTTTGAAAAGCTGTTCACATTACTAAATTCTTACATCTGAGTAGGTGTTTTTTTCTTCAATTATCCTTCAACAACACTCATTAAATGTCTTACTAGGACTAATATAACACGTTAGCAATTACTACATTATTGTAACCCGCTAGTGCAGCGGTATGTCTCCGGATTTACAACGCTAAAATCAGGGGTTCGATTCCCCTCGGTGGGCTAAGCAGATAGCCCGATGTGTATTTGCTATAAGAAAAAACATACATACATTACTACATTAAATGAAATATACTCAGAAATTACTGCTTCAACATAAATCAATTGTAAATTATATATTTAGAAACGGCGCTCTACCCATACCAACCATTTTTAATATATAATTTTCTCTACAAGTGGGTTTTCTCGTCATCACGAATTATTTGTCAATAGTACATCAAATTTCTAACTACACTATTTGACTGGAAGAGATAGCATTAGTTATTTACATGGAGCTTGAACGAGGTAAATTTACTGTGCTCTTCGAAATGGTCATCTTCATAAGTGTTGTAGCAACTGGATAAATCGGGCCAGAAATCATCAACAGCAAGTTTGTTAACGTGTTAGGAGACGCACTGTTTGGCTCAGATCAGTAATTTTGTCTACTCGTTTTTCAGTATCTTTACGAGCATTCAATTAGTTCTAAATGCTTGTCACGAAAGTAGATCGTTTGGATGATTTGTTGATATTCAGTGTTTTATCAAACTTAAATCGGAACGAACTGTGAATTGGCTGCCTATTTACATGTATGTCTCCTCGTCTTCCTTGCGATCAAAGTTCCGCCAAGAGTCGCTAGTTTCATATCCAAATATTTTGATATAATTCGTTTCCCTCTTTAATAAATTTAGTTTAAACTATCTTCGTGTCTTTTTCTCTGCTACAGCTGCGTCTGTTTATGCAGATAATATAAATAGTTGGTTCACAATTGTCTGCAACGCAGAGTAGTTTATACTTAACGTATACATTTCGTTTCCTGGTAAAGCGTCGTTAAGTCGCTTCTCTTACGCATGCGTAGTTTCTCTTCGTGTATCATATATAAACTTGTATTTGTTATTCCTTGCAACATCCTTGAGCGTAAAATAATTTAAAATATTGTTTAATGGTTCAGAACTTCTCGGTCATCGACAATCCACTGTTAATATGTTAGATTCAACGTGAGAAAAGTTTTTGATTTTATGTAAATAATATCTTGCTTGTTGACGAGAAATCAACTTGAAATAAAAATGTATCTCAGAACGACTAGTATGGGTATTATCACTTTTATTGACAAGCAGAAAACAACGTTTAGGTCATCTTCAGGTTAACAAAGAATTGTTTCAGCAGGCCATTTTGTTCTTTATATTTCGAGCTTCACGTGGCTTTTAGTAGTTTTTTCTGTAAATTATGGATAATGTTTGTACACTGGGTAAAATTCTTGGATAGTTTTATCCTCACAAAACTAGGGATTAGTTTTTCCTTTCTTCACTGTTGGATGAAATAAATGTCATTTCTTCTATTAATTTTTTTTTTTTTTTCTATTTAAGTTACTTAGTTTTGTTAGGATTACACGAGAGTGTAGGTGTAACAATGGCGTAATGCAGGTAAGTTCAGACATGATGGAGTTTAAACAGATAGCACAGTACACAAAGAAACACAAAATCACCTTGGTAATGTAATTCTTGATGACGGCTGGTATGGGCATTAACACTTTTACTAATAAAGCAGAGAACAACGTTTCGATTTTCCTTTCTTACCCTGAAGATGACCTAGAAAGGTCGAAACGTTGTTCCCTGCTTGTCAATAAAAGTGTTAATACCTACACCAAACGTTTTGAGATACATTACCCACAAAACTCCAATTGCTGATATATGTTTCAACCTTTCAGACAACTTGGAATAGAGTAAGATTTCTGGGATTTCGAAGTTCTGTGTTCATCTAGTTTCGGTACATAGTCAGATCCGGTCCTGAGCTAAGTTGTGGTCAGTGCAAACTCTGTATTCAGCGCCTGTGCCCCTGTAAAATGAACAAGAACTGCAAATTGCAAAATCGATTTTGGCGCCTTTTGCAGTGTGTGAGGCAGGTATCGCCCACCCTAATGGTTGAGCCTTTACATAGTATAAGTTGTAGTCTCTAAAATCAAAGACATTGTCGTGTCCCGTCACTCGAACATTATATATAAGTATTCATGTTACTGTAAGAGCGGTTTCTCTGACTCAAGTTTTCGAACACTAGAAACACGCGGAAAGGAATATTAATATATAACAGTCTTACACTGCTAAATTAGGGACCGTCAGAGCAGAGAGCCGAAGTGTAGCTTTGCATGAAATTCAAAACAAACCAAACTAACAATGTTACTGTAGAACATACTCAAAATAACGTGGGACAGCACGAGCAGATAACATATTATTGGATGTCAGGATATTATTTAAATGTCATGGATTTGTACATCGAGAGATTAAAGAATCCATTTGAATAAAAATAAACATGAAATGAGCAAATACAAGGATTTCCCTTTAAAACTTTGAAATCAATCTTAAGAATTTCGTATCTTGAACATTGACGAAGTATCAGTACACATTGTTTTTCAAATATATTTTCAGACATTGTTTTACGTATATATTAATATAATAAGATGATAGAATATTTACAAATTTACCTATTCATGACATATTCTCTTTTAAATTCTTTGATTTTAATAACTTAACTGTTAGACTTAAATTAAGTCCAGGTTTAGAGTTGAGAGTGAAGTTTGTTTTTCGAACTTCGCGCAAAGCTACTCGAGGGCTATCTGCGCTAGGCATCCGTAATTTAGCAGTGTAAGACTAGAGGGAAGGCAGCTAGTCATCATCACCAACCGCTAACTCTTCGGCTACTCTTTTACCAACAAATAGTGTGATTGACCGTCACAATATAACGACCACACGGCTTAAAAGGCGAGGATGCTTTCCCTCTAGTCTTACACTGCTGAATTAGGGACGGCTAGCGCAGATAGCCCTCGAGTAGCTTTGCGCGAAATTCAAAACAAACAAACAATACTTTAAAAGTGGGATTTAAAATTGGAAAAAAAAATCAATGCAAAATAGAAATAAGTTCATTGCAAAAAAAAACACGAAAAAAAGCAGACTGAAGCTGGGATAGTGTGTTTCTTATAGCAAAGCCACCCCGGGCTGTCTGCTGAGCCCACCGAGAAGAATCAAACCCCTGATTTTGCGTTGTAAATCCGAAGACATACCGCTGTACCAGCGGGGGCAGCTGGGACTGAAACACCGAACTTCAGATGTAGAACCTCAAGCTAGACCTATTTTTACTCTTAACCATATTTCAGTTGAATTTGATTTTATTATTATTAAAGCATAAGCTGCCCAATGGGCTACCTGAATTTTAACTATCACGAATACCGAAACCCGATTTTTAGGGTCATAACCCTTGCAAATTTACTACTGAGCCATAGGAGGTTCCAGTTCGAAAGAACCAGTTTACAGCCATCTGTTCAATTGATTGTGACAAATTCCTTGATAAAACACCTTATTCATAACTTAAGCCAACCATCAGTGCGATTCTGTATGAAAATATAACTGTTTTCTGTCGAACTCCGATTAAGTTGATTAAACCAAAGTTGAGTGTCCACTTTTGTAGATAACACTTTTTTTGACACACAGTGTTAAGATACATACAGATTTCTCTGGTAAATTTGGTTGTTGATTCTCGTTAGGACCTTCGTAACAATTTCTGTTTGGTTTAGGTACTTTTGGATGCTTGTAATATCTAAGGAAATAATAAGACATTAAGAAAAGCAAAATTTTATATTAATTCAAAATCAGGTACGCTTCAAAGTCATTTTTTGTGGCACAAAATAACGCATGAACCACCTAAATGCTCTAAACATAGAACACCCCATATAGATTGTTTGTTCTAGAGCAAAGCGACATTGAGTAACCCACTACATTCACTATTTGGGAATCGAAATTCATATTTTAAGAGTTGTAAGTCCATACATTTACAGCTGTTCCACCAAAGGTTGTTGTTGTTTTGAATGAAGCACAAAGCTACACAATGGGCTGTTTGTGGTCTGCCCACCACGGGTATCGAAAGCCGTTTTTTAGCATTGTAAGTCCGCAGACATGCTGCTGACCCACTGGGTGGGGGCACCATAAGGACCAAATATATTCCAAGTTTAGAATAACATAATCACAAGAGTTAAATTTCACATATAATAATTTTATGAGATATTCAAACACCTGTGCCATAACTTCCTCGAGAAATAATTGATACATTGTGTAATTATCCACAAACTTTTCTTTTAAGAAACTCCGGTGCCACTGAAATGTAACATATCATTCATCTCAAAATGCTACAAAGTATTTCACACGGTGTTTAATGAAGAAAATTATACCCGATGTGATACATCTGAAATATCCTGAAGCTTACGACAACCAAAATTAAAAAATATATATATATTTTGGATGCCAAAGTATAAACTACTCTAATAACAAAGTGTTTAACAGTTTGTGTTACTTGAACGGTACTGTGGGTATTTTAGAAGCACTCAAAATACTATTTCTAAGTAAAATTTATGTAAGGCTAAAATTATTAGTGCGTGAAACATATCTCAAGCACGAGTTATTTTATATCTGGAATACAGGTAACTTTTGATTACCCTGTTTGTAATACTTCAGGAACACTTGACTTCTCTACGTATAGTACTCTCTGTAAGTTTGAAATGTTTTTGTAGGACTTTGTTATTTCACATCTGGAGTATTTATGAACACTTGATTACTCTGTTTTTAGAGTAACTTTGTCGTAGTTAGAAATATTTCTACAGGACTTGGTTATTTCACATCTGGAGTATCTGTGAACTCTTGATTACTCTACGAAATATTTGTTTAGCATTAAGCAGCTCCTTGTACGGAATATCTGTAAGACCTTGTGACATCTTATCCAGAATACTTGTGCAATATGTTTAATCGGCATACAGGTTTTTTTACAGCTTTACGCCACAACTAGGACATAGCTTTAAAACTATCGTTAGTATATGTGTGACATCTTGCATATATATGACAACAATTTGTAAACAAAAAAAAAAGTAATATATACTACATGTTTCAACAGAGCACTGGTCTATCTTCTTGAGATATAAAACTAAAATGTCTAGGGTTTATTGGTAAGAAGATATAGCAATTAAGTGTTATCATGTGATAAGAGTTTTATGAAAATAAAGCTCATTGTTTTGATTTATATCACATCTAAATAAGACCAACAATTCTCCGTTGAAACATGTAGAATGTATTACTTTTTTTTTGTTATTATGCTTGAACTGTTGTGTAATATATACAAGTCTGCTAGCAAAAGGTGCTTCCTACACAAACATGTTTGACATATCATAAAACAATCACTTGTTTTTGATATTTTGAATACATCTGGAGTTAAAATGTCAGCAGAAAATTTAAACATTTGATATTTTAGGCTTAGAGTTACTCACATCTAGAATGTTTCCCCAACACCTTATTGATTAGATATAAAAAAATTCCTTTTGCCAAGTTCCTGTTTCAAGATAATTTGTTACTTTTGTTATTTTTAACATAAACACAGAGAGAAAGTGGAATACATACAGAAAAAGAATTTTTAAAATGAATGATGCAGGTAGTGAGGCACCAATTCATTGTTTAATACATAAATATTACTAACGGTAGGGTTTAAAATTCCCGAGCAGATACATAAGTAAAACAACAAATAACTGGATATCAGATCATTTATTAAGATAAAATTTGACCTTGGTGACACACGATTGAGATGAACTTTATTACAAACAACAAGTGGTACAAGAAATTAAATACCACAGACAATTACTACAACACACAATGTATATGGGGATTTGAATGTACACAGGAATAAAAAGTATGCCTCAGTGATCATCATTATAACATTTTTTGGTACAAACTTATACAAATATGATGCATGATGACTTAAAACTAAGTAACAGTTATGTCTGCAGTGTGGGACAACAGATGACCCCATATTTATAGTGAAAAGATGTCTTGTTACAACACATTGAAGACCTTCACAAACAAAATGTTGATGAAGGTTTTTGTGTAGCATAGTAGAAAATAATTGCCTTTAGAACAGGATACCAGCAAGGAAGAGGGTGGGGTGAGGACAATAAAAAATTAGTCAATACATGTCTCAACAGAATTTATCTAAGTATCCACAATATATATATATATATAATCTATATGCAGGATTTTGTCTCAAAATAGTTGTACTTTTTTACAACAATTATTTCACATGAATCATTTCTTTTCTACACAACATTTACCAGCAAATACTTAAAAGTCCTTCTCAATTTACCTTGACAAAAGACAGTTCTAAAATGGGAGGGAATGAGTTTTTTTTATCTCATGTTGTCAACTTTTCAACATCACAACAACTACACTAATAACAAATACTGATTTATACAAATGTTTAAACGTTGTAGTAGTTAAGCAGCAGTAAAGAAACATACATATAGTGGCCACTGAATTCAGTTTCTGGAGTTACAGTGTCTCAATTTTATTTCAGTAATTACAAAACTGTCTAAAAGGAAATTAAAACAGAAAAAACTTTTGTATTAGTTGGTACTTAACTAGAATATTGCTTAAATGTTAAAATGTACAACAGTGACATTTTAAACTCATTTCATTAGAAGAACACAAATGTCTTTGTGTATGGATATATCAAAACTTTTATGGTTAAATAACTCAAAATGACCTTAAAGGAAAAATTTATAAAATTTACAAAAATACAATAAAAAATGACAATCAAGCATGCTTATGAATTATTTGACATAGTATCTTGACAATTAAAAAAAACAGACATTACAGCTGCTCCATACATCCAAAACAGTTGGTCCACATGAAAACTTATATTACTGTATTACTTCGAATTTAAGACTCATCTTTTTTGCACATTTTTTTTTAACTGAAAACTAGGGAGCATCTTAAATTCAAGATATTATTTTTCACTCTTCAATTTGCAGAGGGCAATGTTTCAAAAGTCTTGAAGGCAAAAGGAAAAAAGACTTTCAAAACGTCGTCCTCTACATTTGTGTCTGCACAACAGACAGTTGCTATCTATTCTACGAAGTTTCATCATGAATAATCTTGCCCAAACAATCTATTAAAATACTTCATTTTCCTCGAACAACAAAAATTTTGGATTGGACTGTATTTTAAAAAAAGAACTTAGCTTGAAAAGACTAAAAAACATGTACAAAAAGTAAAGTTTGCTGATGTCAGTGCCTCTAGTGGTGTAGTTGGATATCACCATCCTTAGTCTTTGTCTAACTCTCTTGTTGTTCAGATGCTATTTTATTGTTTTAATTTTTGTTTTTTTTTACCCAAGGAAAAGTGTTTTACATATAACACAAAATTTAAAGTAAAAGTTAGTTTTAACATATTGCAGAGAGTTATGAAATAAAGGACTGCCTGTAACTAGAGAAGTCTTAATGTTAAAAGTAAAAGAATGTACAGGAAACAGTGGTATTTCTTTCAAGGCTAGTCATGGCTGTTGTGAGAAAATTATGAAAATAGAAGGTTTATCATTACAACGAAGGACAACAATTAGTCAGAAATTGACATCAGATTTTGAAACAAAACTTATTGATTATCACTGTTATTGATCTATGCCAAAGGAATCAAATTCCCTAACCAAACTGGTAATGCAAATAAAATAGCACCTTTTTAACATTTTGCACAACTACACTTTAAATGTGAAAGGAGAAAAACAGGTGACAATCAAAACCATTGGTTATGAAAAGTTAAGAGTTAGTGTCATGTTATAACTGCAGGTGGAAATATGTTACCACCATATGTCATATTAAACAGAAAAATATAGTCAAAAGAAAATTTTTGCAAAGATGTAATAGTTCATGCACAAAAACATGCATGGATGACATCAGAGTTAATAGAAAGAGGTTGGGATGTGTACAAGGATGTCAGCTTGGTGCATTATTAAAGAAATGATGATAATTCCCAGAGGACTGATAGGTTAGTTACAACCTTTTGATGTGTCCATTAACAAGTCATTCAAAGATCGTAACTCGTATGCGTTATAATACTTGGCTAAACAAAGACAATCATGCTTTGACACCGAGTGGTAAAATAAAGAGGTATCAGCATCATAGTGGAGTGGATTTCAAAAGCTTGGAAAGAAGTGTCAGACAATATTACTAGAAACTCATTTTTAAAATGTTTATCCAATGCAGAAGATGGAACACAAGATCACATTCTCTGAGACAACAGTGAATCAAGCAATGAAGATACTTCAACTTCAGAATATAACAGCGAGTCAGAAGAAACATTAGTGTCATGTTCTGATTAAATAAAGAAAGTAGGAAGAAACATTACTGTTACAAAAATTAAAAATTTCCTACATATTTTCTATATTTTTGTTATAATTCATTTCAAATATATTATTAACATGATTGATTTATTAATACTCTTTTAAAACATATTTATTCCTTTCTACTTACCATCCAAATTTCTTTTTCCCCTGAAAATAAATTTTTAAAATTGAGGTGCATCTTAAATTCGAAGTAATATGGTATTTAACTTCAAAATTATGTACAATATCCATAAATGTTTCCTCATCTGATTTTGAACATTTTTCAAGTCTCTTTACAGATAACAAACAACAGGTACTGTAAAGATATTTTCATTCAACATTTTAGTGCAACAAAATGTAACCAATTAACTTGTTTTAAAACACTGCCGTTGCAATTAGCTTTTCTCCTTTTTCTTTAGTGGTCGTTTACTGGCATATTTGTTGATTATTTCTACAATGCTTGGCTTGTGTTCCAAAATTCTCATCATTTGTTGCTTTGCCTCTATCATCTGATCTTGCAATAGCTTGCTTCTCTGGATATTTCCCTAATAACCAAAGATATATATGAATATATACACATATGTGTTACATAAATTGATGAAAATGGAACAACTATTAGTAAAACGTTTTTTGTTCTTTTTGCTGTGTTATTTCTTCATAAAAAATTATTATTATTATTTAATTGTAATCAGCTATAATGCACCACTGAATACTTTGATCTATTAATACATATTTTCAGAATCATGAATTCATTTCTCACACCTGTTTCAAGCCACAAACACCCACTTCCCTAAAGTTGGTGCACTGAATGGTAAGTAAACAGGAAGTATCATTCAAAGACCTTACAGGTTTCAAATTGGTTAAAACTGAAAAAAAATGCAACCATAATTGAGGCAGTATAAAATATGCACAATTTATTCTTGATGTTATGAAGAGAAGAATACCAAACCAAAACTAAATTACATTTACACAGAGTTTTAGTGTTTCAAATAATGCAGTTCAAGGAACAGTAGAACATTTTGCTTGAGCTGGGAGATTAAAGCATTTCTATTTACAACTGATCAAAACAATCCTAGAATAAATGCAGATACAATGAGTATGCATACAGTTAGAAGAAATAACTGAAAGGTTGCAGTGAAAAAACATAATACTTCACATGTAAGTGCACAGGTAAGAGTGTAAACTTTTCAAAGGGTTAAAAAAGAAATAAGAAGAAAAAGAAGGTTTTAATCTACCAGAAACATTTTGGTATCATTTGAAAAGTTGTAAAAACAACTAACCTAGGGTAACTTGTGAGATGTGTAGCAAAGACGAAAGGAAATAGTAACTAAGTATCTCAAAAACCTTAAAGCATTTCTTCTCCACCAATATCATCCCACAGTTCAACCCATTCACTGGAGCTAGAATGTATATCTCCCAGTGCTCCCTCTCCACTGCACCACAACTGGGACAAATGCTTCCTGTTGTCACTATTTATGCCTTCCTCTGCTGGATCCAAGGTCATCATCCTGACTAGCACCCTCTTGTCTAATTGTCTTTTCATTGCCAAGTAATTGAACACTACTTGGCTCATAGTGACTATCTTTTAAGCCTTCAGAGTAAAGCACATCAGGGACACTTATGCAGTAATTCAGGTTACTATTTGCTGCGCCAGAAACGTAGGTACATTCAGCACTCAGTTGTCATACATTTCACTTAGGTATCTTGTTGGTTATTGTAGGACTGAGCAAAAAAAGTGGAGGAGAACCATATATCAACATTAGGTGGGATGTCAGTAAATACCTTACTAATAATTTTGTATAACAGTGGGAAACATTTATCTCAGTCACAGAGTGAGAGGGTGGGAGCACAGAGAAACATACCACAGCTACAGTAAATGGATTAAGCTAAAAAAGGCCTATAAAACACTGATCCTCATGCCACAATAGTACTTCTGCAACCATTCTTAAAACAACGAATTTTGATACCTTGGACTTAAGACGTAAGACTATTACAGCATGTATAGCAGTTTCACAGTCTTTAAACATAAGTAAAAAATACATTATGATCAGATAAAAGTAATGAATGTCTCTCACCTAAACAATTATTCAATAGCCACAGTGAACTGTATAGAAACCATTGTTCAAGTTGTAAGAGAAAAGACACACACAACAAACTTTAATATAGTCTGATAACGTGTTTACCAGCACCTTCGTTAATGTGTTGAAATTTATGTTTTTTTCCATTCAGCTTGGTGACAAAGAGTAAATAACTTTTCCTTTTTCTAGCTGCACACAATACTGGGATCCACTAAATGATCAGTAAGCATGTCTTCTTGCTGGAAAGATAGCTGTTACTTAACTTGTGATGTCCCAAAATAAACAGCTATCTTTTGTTTCAGCAAACCTTGTAATGGCCCTAGGATTCCCCACTCATATTCAAGGGTGGTTGATTTGAAGTCACATTACAAAGGTAAATGGATAATAGCTTGACTTTATTTATGTTATTATATTTTTGTATTTAAAGTTAGGATCTCCCTTGTTGGGCAGTATTAGTTTTAACTTGATTACATTATTCAGCTTTTGTAAGCTTCAGTGTACCTTCAGACTTTAAAATACTAATTTTAGTAATTTATATCACTCTCACAGAGTAAACTTTTATAGTTTTATATCAACATATCAGTTTTATTTTTGGAGTTTAGCTCTCTCTCCTTGTAGCCTACTCAGATTGAGCTGATGAGAAACAGCCAATAAAGGTTTATTTTCACATTTCTCTTTCTCTGGTACAACCTCAATACATTAACTGTAAACACTGTGAACTCTTTTCCTTTACAGATTATTGTATAGTGTGTTTAAAGCATTGACTCTTTCTTATTGAGGAACTTGAAATTTAAAAACTAAAAATCCCAAACTTTGTAATATAACATTCACAAGCCCAAAATATTGCTCTGCAGCATGGGTGAATTTGGGACCAAAATGCATGTGTGTGCTAGAGAGAGAGGGAGTTTGATGTAATTATTGTGAATGTCATGTGTATGCTATATCCCAAGAAAAGTGAGAGAGAAAATAAAATGTATTATTCCACACTATTGGAGGGATGGGCTGGTAATATTTTAAGCATGTAAGGAACTAAAAAGCAAAGGCTTCTTTGGCAATACTAATAGTTAATAGCATTCTCCTATGTGTTGAGGTAAGTATCTTCCACCTTTCCTCCACTGGATGTACAACCTACACTTCGAACCAATTATTTCAAACTTAGACTCATCCATCCATAACACTCTTTTCCAGTTTTTGTACTTTATAGAAAATTTAAATCTCTTGACAATATTTGAAGGTTGAAGTAAAGACTTTTTAACTGTTACACAAAACCAAATATTTAATTCTCACTTGAATCTTCTTGATACTGTATACCTGGACACATTTCTGTCATTTCGTAGATGGTTGTTTATATCATGCTTGAGATCAGTAGCAGTTGTCCTAAATCAAAATATTTAACAGTAGCATCAAGTTTAGGTGCTCTGCCTCTTCCTTTCATTTCAAATTTACATGTATCAGTCTCAATGTTTGGGGAGTACTTCAAGTTTTCAGCAATTTGTCACAGTCCAGCCAGAACCTCATAAAAGCTTCTATGCAAACTCTCTGCTCTAAAGACAATTCTCTACACTTTTTAGGCTGTTGCACAACAAAAAATACTTAAGATATAGTGTTAAACACTGTTTTCATCAAGGTGTATTTCTAAAATGCTATTAAATTGATGTCTTCAAACATACACCAATATTATATCCTAGCTTCTGTTTATACAGTTAAGACACTGCAAGGGTACCATAGGATTTATTTCAGACCCTAAATTTGATCAGTATGTTCATTCAAACAGAATCCATATGACATGCCCTTGGTACAAGTATATAGGAATTCTAATGAATAATAAGTATTCTCACCCTGGCTCATTCAGTTGTCAACATGGATCAGTGAAGCATTACCATAATTTTGAAGTTTACATCTTGTAATGGCCTGTAAGAATTAGCCCCTAACACTTTTGCACAATACTGTATTTTATGGTACCACATAATAAATAACTTTATACTCTCAACTTTATTTGTGACACCAAATGAAAAATATATTCAATCTTTAAGCTCATATAAAAAAAAATGTCTTCATACATTATAACATGAAAGTAAATACTAGGTTACTTTAATTTTAACTTTTAACACGAAAACGTTATCTCTGATAAAGGTAATGATGCAAGTAAATGGCCAAAACAAAGAACAGCATCCATGTACTGACTGGATGTTCCAGAAGAGATTCCTAATAAAAAACAGGAGTATGATAAATGATAATGCAAGAAAATGTTGGTTAACTGCTTAATGTGTTCAGCTTGATTTGAGAGACGACCATCAACCAAAGCTGCTTTATTATGACACTGTATATCGCTTCACCCATACTACTTTCACTGAACATCTACAACAAGAGCAAAATATTTCAGGGTAATGCCACGGGTCATACACTTACTTTAATCAGGTCACTAATCTTATTCATCACTTTGTCTTCATCCAAACTTAGGGGTTTACACTTGAGGGCTGGGGGATTATTTTCTAAAAGTTCCAAAATCTTCGATATCCTTGAGTAGACAGAAACTTCAAGCTCCACCTGACAGTAGAATATAATCTGGAGAATTAATTCCCTTTGAAGTCAATAACTTTAGTCAAAAATTTGGTATTTCTCTCTCTTAAAGTACTTTTCTATTTACGTATATTACCATATTACAGTAGCAACTGCTTCATTTAGGTTAAAAATGACACTTTGAATGTAAATTACACAGAACTGCTATAAAAATATTAAATTTAAAATAAAATTTAGCTATAAATATAAATTCTCTCATTGACAAAACGAAAATTATAGAAAAACAAATAAAAAGGTTTTTTCATATACATTCAAGTAATGAAAATCTTAATTCTTAATGTTTTGGCCTTAGGCCTACCTCACTTCAAGTACAATACAGAGATCATTAATGATAAAAAGATATGTATGTGATTTAACACCTGCCACATAATCCAGTGCAGCATCTTGATGTAATCCCAGAAAGGAGTTATTCCAACAAGGTTTGGGTTGTTTAGATTAAACAAAAAGATTATGTTTGGTACTGTTTGCAAGGTAAAGGTCATTGGACCAGACCTATGACCCAACCCAAGGTAATAAGAGCCAACATGGAGTAGATAACTTGTAAGTGTAGCAATAAAACAGGTTTGAAATGTTATTAGAGATGAGTGTGTATGTGATGGTATAAGTGTAGTAATTACACCAAACAGTGGGTCCAGATCACATAAGGGAAGAACTTAATCAAGTATATCTCAACTGATTTAAACTGGATATTTGTCAACAGATTATTGTTGTGCTCATTTTTTTATATTTTGCTCTCAACTGATTACTGCACTGACAACAAAACAAAAAAATGAGCACAACAGTGTAGTCATCTTCAGAAAGGGAGACTGGAATCATATACAAGAAACCATTAGTTTCAATATTTGTAAAACTAATGACATAGTAAAGTATTACTGAAATTGAAAAAGATACACAATGCATTTCAAGATGATTTCTCTAACAATTCTCAAATTAAAATATCATTTCTTCAATTGAAGGATAAATGTAAAGTAGAAGTATCATGTGACACTCCATATGGTACCACCATAACATAATCCATATAGATTTCATCATGTCTCACTTTCACTGATATTTGGTTCTTTTTTGCTTTAGAAGTTATGCCGGGTTTCATTAATTGAGATCTATCAAAACAACCTTAAATCACTGATTTCCAGAATTACCCACCCCTTGTTGACCATTCTAGATTCACTCCAAAAATGTCAGTTGGCTCATGTGTCAAACATTTAAAGCTTTATTAAATTGTATTTACCATGTTAACATGAAAAAAAGCACTGCTTGTGTTAATTTATGCATACCATGTTGTAAAACAAGCACTAATTATTGTTGCATACTACACGGTTTGTTTTTCATTAAAATTGCACAATGCTACATAAGAGATATCTGAGCTAGCTATATGTAATTTACTAATGAAAAACTAAAAGGAAGAAAGCTATTCATCACCAGCCACCATCAACTCTTGGTCTACTCTTTTACCAACAAATAGCACAATTGACACTCACATTATTATGTCCACACAGCTGAAAGGGGGGGAGTATGCTTGATGAGACAGTGATCGAAAGCAGATATTTTCACATTGCAAGGCAAGTACCCTAACCACATGGCAATATTGGGCTGCTGTATTTTAGAGAAATGTGTAGATCAAAATATGTGTGTAGTGTCTTACACAGATTTACTAAGATACATCTTTAATGAGGTACAAGTCCATGAAACTTGAAGAAACTCAGTAAAGATTTAAGCAAGAAATTCTTTTTTCAGTGGCTCTGCTTTTAAAATATTAACCATTGCATTACATTCAAAGTAATGCAAAATAAAAACACAGGGTCCATCAGTAGAAACATAGGAATCTTATATAATTAGATTATCCAAAATATGAAGGAAAACATTATTTTGTGCTTAGAATGAAGATTAAGGGCATGAATTCTTGAGCTTTATTTCAAATATGAATGCTCGATCACCATTGTTTACAGCATGTTTTTTTCAAACTATGCTCCGCAGAGCGCTTGGACTCCACAAGGAAATTTTTGAATGTTAATATTTTTTTCCTAAGACTATAAAATTGAATCGGATTATGCTGTACAAAAATGTAAGATATATCTTTTAATATTACACATTTATAGCATATTGAGCCTTTTAATATTTTATTCTGCCTAACGCCAGACAATTTTATTTAGCTTAGGGGGAAGTTCTCATGGTAAAAGTGTTAATACATTCTCAATTAACTTCAACAGTGGCACCACTGGTTGCTAGGAAATATGGCACCATCTTAAGATTGCATGTGTCATTGGAGATGCAAGATAGCTTAGTAATTTTTGGATAAAACATTAGTCAACTCTGGGTAGTGATGCCAACTGTCTCTTAAAAGATAGATCTGGATTAATGGCTAAATCTAGAACGAAATGAAACACGATGTCATAGCTGCAACTTGTTCAAATTTTAAATATTGTGATGCAATTAGATGCAGTATCAATTGTTTCAATTTCAAAGCATATTTATATGAAGTTTAATTATATGTATGACAATTATAATTGGTAATTGATAGATTAGGTTACATTTGTTGTAGTTTAATCAGACAAACTTGGTACCAATGAGCTCTTTGACGTTACACACACGATATAAAAATACATTTTTAGACAAATTAATAATTAGTTGTCACCCTTATAATGGATAAGTGGCTGAAGATCAGAAATAAACCTGATACAAGTAAAAATCTTCCTAGGCCTAATACAAATTTATCAAGTGTTATCGTTGAGTGCAAGCACTTCCATGCAGAATGATGCAAGAAGCACCAAAACAAGAAAGAAAAGAAAGTATGATGAAAGTTTTATTGAATATTGTTTTACATGGGCAGGTAATGAAGATGGGCCTAGTGGGTTGTGAGTTGAATGTGAAACAGTGTTGGGTAACAGTTGTTTGCATCCAGCAAAGTTAAAATAGCATCCAGAAACCAAACACTCCCAATTAAAAATCCAACTTCAGAGTGTTTCAAAAGAAAATGCTTGCAATTAAATGCAAAGAAAACATTTTGTTTGTTTGCTCATCAAGACAACAAAGGTGCTCTTATTGCTTCATATTGTGTTAGTTAGCATATTGCAAAAGCAGATGAAGCTCATACAATTTGCAAAAGATTTGATAAAACCATGTGCAAAAGATTTGCTAAAACCATGTGCAAAAGATTTGGTGGAGTGTATGATTCATGAGAAATTTCTTAAAAACATTAACTCTGTGCCTCTTCCTGACAACTCGATTTCTTGAAGAATCAAGGATATGTCAGCACATTGCTTAAGGGAGTTAATAAGGAGAGTAAAAGAGAGTCCAAATTTTTGGCTTCAGATAGATGAATCAACAGATGTTGCAGGTTATGTGATGTTGCTTGTGTTTGTTTGATATATTCATGAAGCTAGTTTGAATCGTTTTGAACGATTTGCAAATCGTTGCCTCTTAAAACAACAGACAAAGAAAAATTTAAACTGATCGATTTACTTATGGAAGAAAATGATATTCAATGGCAGTTTTGCTCAAGTATTTGCACTGATGGGGCTGCAGCTATGATTGGAAAATTTTCAGGTGCAGTGGCACACATAGAAAAGAAAAACCTGGACACTGAGAGTATCCACTGCTGTCTTCATCATCATGCACTTGCAATGAAACAAATGCCAGAAGACTTAAGAGGTATTGGATGTCAATAAAAATAGTTAATTTTATAAAATGAAGACCACTCAATGTGAGGATCTTTGGTTTACTCTGTGAGGACGTGGGAAGTTTGCATAAAAATTGCTGCTTCATACTGTAGTCCGATGGCTTTCTTGGGGAAAAGTGCTTGCTCAGTTTTACAAACTGCATGAGGAGACAGTTTTCTTTTTATCCGAATTCCATTTTGAACTTGCATAGAAATTAAGAGACAAATGCTGCATACAAAAAGTGGTTAACCTTTCGGACATATTTGCCTATCTAAATGAAGTGAATGCTGCAGTGCAGGGTAACGTACTTCAAAGCTCAGAGTAAAATGGAGGTGCTTCAACATAAGCTAAAACGTTGGGGTGAATGTATACTTATGGAAGAAATTAATTGCTTCAAACATCTCAGTGGTTTTTTTAAACTTATGAATGAAATTTCCTTAAGTGAAGATACAAAAGTTTCAGTCTTGCAGTACACATCTTATTTATGTACAACTACTGGGGAATACTTCCTTCATCATTTAGAAAAATTATTGTGGATTCAAAATCCCTTTGTTGACTCTGCAAATACTAAAAATTTGCATTTGAAAGAGAAAGAACAGCTTATAGAAATTTCACTGATAACACCCTAAAAAGAAAATTTCAACAAAAAGAAATTTTGGATTCAAATAGCCAACTACCAAAACATCATTGCAACAAGTTGCTTCTTTTATCTTTAACAAAAAAGAAAATTTCCATGTGCTATACATCAGTGGAATAATCTACATCTTAGCTCTTGTTTTGTTCTTTTATAAGCAACTTGTAAAAGTATTTCTAGTCCTGCTACCATGCTTTTAAATTTCTCAAAAGTTTAAAATTTGAAACACACCTTAGGAAAAATTTCTCAAGTATTATAAAATGCCTAAAATTCTTTGTGTGCTGTTAAGCACAAACCTACACAATATTCTATCAGCATTATGCTCTTCATGGGTACTATTTTTTTGTTTTTCAATATTGCGCAAAGCTGCACGAGGACTAGCTGCGGTAGCCAATCACAATTTAGCAGTGTAGGACTAGAGGGAAAACAGCTAGTCATCACCACCCACTGCCAACTCTTTTACCACTGAATAGTGGAATTGACCAGCACATTATAATGTACCAATGACTGAAAGGTCAAGCATGTTTGGTGTGACAAGAATTTGAACCTGTGGCCCTTGGATTACAAGTCAAATGTCTTAACCACCTGGCCTTCATGGATACAAAAGCCCAGTTTTTAGCTACATTGCCTGAAAAAGTTTGAGACTTAAAATGTCTTAGGCAAATTAGTTTTACAAATAAACTAACATTAAATCAAGAAATTCTTTGTAGCTATAATATGTAAAGCAATCTTGAAAGAAGTCTTCATGAGCTTAAAAATGGAAATAGTAAACTATATTAACTTTGGTAAAAATAAAAAAAACGAATTTTACTGGCCCAAAGATGGTTAAAAACCTCACCTTACAATTTCAACAAAGATAGTATGTCTAATGCTGTTGATTTCATGCTGGCTTCAAATTTGCAACCATTAAATTGGACTTTATTCTCAACTCCACCCACTGTTTTGCTGTTGTTTTTTTAAATATGAAGACTGTATTATTTTTGAGTTTCTAAGTTTATATATGAAGATGACATTCAAAAGACTTTAAAACTTTGTTTTCATCTTGACTGACAAATTTATCAATTAACACAGTTGAAGATTAAGTGACCTGAGAATTTCCTAATCTTATGATGTTAAATACAAAGACAGCCTTAAATCAACATTTGCATACTTTTTTCTCCTGAAATTATAGGCTGATTTTTTCTTCAATCCTCTTGCTAAATGATTGACTTACTTTTGGGATGTCTAAGTTCTACTGGGCAATGACTACTACTTTACACATTTGACTCCTCTAATTGTAGAACATCTAACTAACGTGCAGCATAATAGTTTTCTATCAGCAAATCCTTAATATCTACATCACAGAAAACAATCAACGGTTACATGGAAGAATAATTATTATAGAACTAGCAACTAGAAATCATAAACTTACCCTTTGGGTGTGAAAAAACCCAATGCGTAGCATTAAAGGCCTTCAAGAATGGTAAAAACAGTACAGGATTTAATATAAAAAAAAAGAAAAAAGGATCTACTGACAGACATCAAGTACAATAAAAGTTATTTTTTATAATAATTTTAATTTACCACTTCTTCAAGTTGTGTTGATAAATGATAGAACTTCCAACCATTAGACTTCTGCAATACCCCTTTCTGATTGGCCAAATCATACACTGTAGTTTTCTTTTCATCTAAAAAGATAAATATAACATTCAAATAATAATAGTTATATCTTGTTTGTATGTTTGTAGGATTATACAAAAGACTAAGTTTAAGAACAGATTGTGTAGATTGTAAATTTTAATTAACTTTTGGTTTTTATGTTAATTATTTCTCAAAAATCTGTTTACAGTTGTATCATTAGTAATCTCAGATTTTGGGTTTGTTGATAGTATAATTTGCTTCTTTATTATAAATTACTGAAAAATGCTAAGAGATTAAAAACACTCCACAGTGTTTGTTTTGTTTGTTAAATTTTGTGCAAAGCTACTCAACAGCTACCTGCTGTAGATCCCGAAATTAGAAGTGACCAATAAGATAGAACAAGCAGCTGCCAATACCATCCACTGCCAACCATACTGTTATGCTTTCATGGCTGAAGAAGCAAGCATGTTTGATATTTGGATTCAAGCCCATAAACTGAGTACCCTAATTGGCAGACCATGTCAGGATCCCACAGTGCTTGAATTTACATAAGCTTGTTTATTTAAGTGTGAATGTATGAGGATGTTATCTAACCCTTAAATGACATTTAATACAATGTCAAACAAAATGAAACAATTGAAGAAAGATAACGCTTCTACCAGACTGGATTATTCCAAGATTTAGCAGAATAAATATATTCACACATCAAGTTAATTTATTTTCAAAAATGGTACTTTCCTTAACTAAGTTAAATATGCATTAACCTTATTGTCATGGGTATCCTTTACTGAACATGACACAAGGTTTTAGTGTCTTACATTCAAAAGTTTATTGTACTACTTTATGTTTAGGTTATAATCCACATTTTACTAATATACAAGTTTTAAGCTCATAATTCTATGAGACAATGTTTTAAAAATGCCAGAATTTCTCCTAGTACGACACACAACACATTTTCTCTAAGTATTTTTTTTGTTTTATCCAACAACCCTCAAGTGACTATGATATTATATATTAATTAGTCCCTATAAAATCACCATTGCTCAGACAAACCATACTTCTAGATTTCAACTAAATAGAAAATCAGAACCCTCCTGCCACACCCTCTCTTTTTTAGGATTTATTAATAGTTCTCTCTTATGTTTAATTATCTGTTATGTATATCTGACGTGAAGCAGAGGTTTTCATCTATGTTGATGTATAACAATGTGTTGTGAACAGATAACTGCCAATTTCACTGAGGGTACAAGCTTTATTCTCACAGGAAAGGTAATAACTAGTTTGGATGAATTTCTAATGGTTCTTGTCGTATAGTTGGAAAGCCAGAAAATTTTGATTGCTTGAGGAAATTGTCTGTTTTTTACATGTTATTAGTCTATGTTCTCTAGTGCATTATTTAATTAAATAAAAATTATTTAGTGCACTACCATCATTAATACCAAAAAGTAGAGTTAACTGTCACTGATAGCCAAAAAAAAAAAAGAAAAAAAAGACAAGGATTACGACACAGGTAAGCATTTTATTTCTCATCTTTATTATTACAATATATAATGGCATGAATAGTAGTTAGACACAGTTCAAAGAGCAATAAAACAGTAAAATTTAATTTAATTAAAATTTAATTAATTCAACTTAATATAGCCATATATTGTTACAAGTGTAAATCTACTTAAGATAAATGAATGTTACATTTGAAGTCATTCTAGAAAGAACAAAAGAGTAATTTAGATTTATTCATGTTCCTTTTTGTGGTTGCAAGATCATTCAAATTCATCAAATGCACACAGAGTTAGGGTATAGAATATAACAGGTAAAATATAGTTTTACTGAAAATAAACATTTCAAATGTATTTAGGAGGTTTTAGAGATTATGCAAATGAAATTTGAGATTTTTGAGAGGAAGCATTTTTAATCTCAACATGAAAATTACTAAGAATATGAACTATCGAAAATAATACTCAATATATTCATGAAGAAATCTTTTTTTAGTTTATTAAAATACTTCACTTGAAAATATGATTTTTTGTGAATGAAATAATGCCAATTTTATGAAGATATACAAAGTATACTAAAACAGACTTTAAATGAACACAAAGAGGTCAAACTGATGGAGTCTGTGTTGAGAGAATAAAACAGAAGATATAAATGAAATAAAAACTCCAAAAATGCTCTATGTTGTACATTTAACTTTTATGATAAAATGGTATTATGCAGAAACAACTTGCCTGCCCAGTTTGACAAAGACACACCGAATACTCACATGCCAAGGAATCTAGACAGCTAGAGGATTTGTAAAGGTTAACTTAAATTAGAATAAACAATAATCCTGACACACAGTTATATATGACAAAGTGTGAAATTCATTGCAATGCACAATATTAAAAATTATATTTTAGACTTCAAAAAACTCTCAACATGAAGAGGAATACAAAAGACAAAAATATTATAAAAGTAGTAAAAATTTTGAAAAACTCTGAATCCATAAATATGTTACTCATCTAAAAGAAAGCAAGGAATTTAAAATTATTTTGATTAACAATTTTAAGTTACACAGACTTACCTTTAGGTTTTACATCACTGTATCTCAGAAAATGATTGTGACGAGATTTCCAAGTGTGGCGGTAGCCGCTGAGTAATGACATGCTGGGCCTCTTGCAAAATGTTACCCATTTAACAGGTTCTTCTGAAAATAATTTTGGACATAAATATTTATTAGCTCCTCCAAATCAATAACCCCTCAAAAAGGAGGTTATGGTATGTACCTGTTAAAATCATTAGCCCACAGAAAAAGGGGTGGATAAGGTGTTATGTTTACTAAAGGCAACACCCCCTTTCTCCTTTTGTACTCTTTGCAGTAAAATATCAATACAATAAATTTTGAATTCAAAATATAATGCTTTTAAGATTAAGCAACAAATCATACTTACACCTCTTTGTAAACTTGATAATCATCCCTAAGCTTTGTAATATAATAATTTACATTTCAAAATATGCAACATGTTTTGAATTTTTTTAACCCTTGTAGAATTTTCTGATTTCTTTTTTAACCCCACCTTTTCAGTACGTTTTACATCCTTCTTCATGAAATGGTCTATATACCTGCTTCATTATGTAGTAACAAAAGTTAAACTTTACAACAGTAAAATTCCAGAATAAAGTATACTAGGGCAATGGGAATTTGACTTGAGTTTAGCAAATGTAAATATTCCAATGGTTGTTTTTGACACCAATTTACTTTTCCAATAGCCAAAGTAAAAACATTAAGCATTATTAGTTTATAAATATTAAATAAATGTAACTGTTTGAATTACACAGTTGAGCATGAATATTTTAATAAAATTCAATTACCCAACTATCCTTACTAAGAATTCTGAATTTATCAGGTTTAAAGATTGTATCCAGTTTTCTCAACATTCACGTGTTATTTATAAATTCTGCTACCCAACAAGTGTGGATGCTCATGTTGAACTGACTGTTGAAAGACTGTGAAACAGTTTAACATGTTTAACCTTTGTAGTAGCTTCTGATTTCTTTTTTAAGCCCACCTTTTCAATATATTTTCTACCCAAGTATCATGATGCAACTTCAACTAAAAACACAAAAATGTTAGCATCACCAAAACAAAATTGTATTATACAGTCTTAAAATATTTTATAAATAAAATAAAAACATTGTTTCATGGAAACCACAATAAACGTTTAAAAACAAATACAAATATTAGAAGGAAAAATCCCATATATAGTTAGAAAATGTATGTTAAGTGTTATGATAATAGGTTTAGTAATTTTTGAAAAGCATCACTCTTTGTGAAACACTGTAAAGTTCAGTCAGATTTATTGTTTGTTTGTTTATTTTAATTCCATGCAAAGCTACACGAGGACTATCTCTACTAGCTGTCCTTAATTTAGCAGTGTAAGACTAGAGGGAAGGCAGCTAGTCATCACCACCCACTGCCAACTCTTGGGCTATTCTTTTACCAATGAATAGTAGGATTGACCATCACGTTATAATGCCCACACAGATGAAAGGTTGAGCATGTTTGGTGTGACAGGGATTCAAATTCACAACTCAGTTAGATTGAACTGGGAATAATACGGTTAAAAGTGATTTGTAATTATAACATCTTGGGTAACTTAAAGTATGTTCCCCTGTGGGACAGTGGTAAATTTACAGAATTACAATGCTAAGACCTAGAATTAATTTGCCACAGTAGAGACAGCACCACATGGCCCAATTTGGCTTTACTCCAGAACAAATGTAATTAATAGTTTCTATGTAGAATATTCTATACAGGAAAGTTTATGAAATTAACTGCCATCAAAATTTACTTTCTGTAGCAGTTATCAATGTTTTGATAAAACAATCAATAAACAGGTCCTTTGTTTTTGTTATCTTTGAAATTAAAGTCTTGAATGGGAGGTAGTCTACTAAAAAGTACAATATTACGACCATAAGCTTCACAAGCTACGAAAGTTAACTGACGAAATCTTCATAGTTTTAAATATGTTTCTTTCATCACTTCCATATCAGTAAATGCTAAATGATCTGTATATATTTACATAAGTCAAAATCAATCCAACTGTCTAAAACAATGGTTACACTGCATTAAAATAAATTTTAAAAGTGCAACCACCCTACAGTGGCATTTACATGTTTGAAAGATAGTTGAATCTCATTATTCCAAAATAAAACCATTCTTAGGCATTTGAACACTTTCCACCATCTATGCTAAACAATATAAATATTAGCCTATAACTTGTTTTGACATGAAAGAAAACACTGTCTCTTACTAATGAAAGCAAAATATATTTCAAGTACGACTTTAATTTGTCATATTGTTTTGAAAAATCGAATATGCTGATGACAGTCACAAAATAAGCTCATGAAGCTAATGTGCTACATAAGCTAAAAGTTTGTTGTTAAAAATGTAAACTTAAGTAATCAATAAAGAACTGCTACCTTTGTCCTTGTCTTCTTTTCTGTTACTTTCATCAACTTCCCTGTCTAATTCCTCTTCTCCATCACTAGAGTGTGGTCTAATTAATTCATTTGCAGCTCTAAAAAGCAGATATAAAACCATAATATTAGTTCTACACAAATATTGAAAGTAACTTGTAATCTAAGAAGCTTTAATCAAGAACATGAAATTATACATAATTTTGTACCATCTAAAACAATATTAGCACTACATTAATACTTCCATGTTTGTTGTAATAGATGTTATTACATTGACAAATATCAACATTTATGTTTCAAAAAAATGAGATACATTATAAATGATTACATGTAGTAAAGAAAAAACTTATTTTATATGAGTTTTGCATGTGTACAGATTAAAAGATATTAAAACTTGTTAATTCAGTTATACAAAAAGTCATATGCAAAAATTCCCAGATATATTGTGTTAAGGAACAGCTGAAAAACTCTTTCCAAACAAACTCAGTTATTTGCACTGGCCTTGTAACTACCAGGTAACCATGACAGTATCTATATTATAACTTTTAATATAGTTTGTGTACCTTCACAAAATTTAGAAAGCTTTTAGTAAACATTACAAACCTTTTGTACACAGAGATTCAGATTTTTTACCAAAGAATATTCTGTGAATATATGGAGTCAGAGTGTTGATATGTGAAAGTGCAAGACATGTTACCTTCACTATATAATCTCTACAGCCTCCTGAATGAATATAACATTTTTACTCAGTGGAACTTCATATATTATTTGCTATTTTCTCTACCCTAATCCTACATGGTTAGTTGATTTGACTGTCCTTGCAAGGATTCCTAAATAAATAATAATTTTCCTTTTTCACCATTCTGGAATGACTGCAAATTGCAACTGTTTATCAAAAATAGCTTAAGGCTTCTAACAGTCTACCTCTGTTTCTATAGAATTTATTTTTTGTTGCCACTTGCACTATATAAAAACTAATAATTCTGGAAATCACTTGATGAACATACAGCTTAAATTATTGTATTGATAATGTATCACAAGTTACTCACCAGCATAACTTATGGAAAATATTTTTATTTTATTCATGTTACATTATCTATCCTTACAAAGTTCTAATTTTTGCCATTTTAGTTACTTTTGTAACAATAAAGAACACACATGAAAACAATAAATTTAGTACTTATGTTTGGCCTCTTGTCCTAAGTCAGTCAATAAATCTTAAAGCCAATTTTTTGTTAGTAATGGTGATACTAGTACATTAAATAATTATTTCAAGAATGCCCATAAGAAAATGAAACAACAACACACACACAAAGCAACTAATTTACCTATTATAATGTAACTGACTTTCTCACTATGACATAAGTGCTTTAAAATAATTTATTGACCAACTGATCTGAAATCAGTGAGAGCAACATTCAGTCTGCAGATGAAACAAGTTACACTTTTTTGAAAACATAAAATTATGTATATATCATTTGGTAAGTCAAAACTCTGTCTTTCTGTGGGTTATAAATAATGTAATAGAAATGTCAGATTTATTGCCAACTTGTGAAAGTGTGTGACAAATGGGTGTGGAAAATGGGTCTGACATTCTCATTTATGACTCTAAAAACAGATTGAATGCCATAAAAATTAGGTTTTACCTTAGTAATATCCACACTGTATTGAGTAACTTACATTAAAATCATGACATCAGAAAAGGGTGATGAAAACACAGAATATGAGCAATTCAGTGCAAGCAAATATCACAATTCTCATAAAGGGAAAGATGGAGTATTTATTCAAATGCTTCCTTTTAAAATTGAGAAATTAAAATTTAAAGATTTCAAAATTTGGTTTATTAACTACATTCTAATATCAAGTTTATTTGTAAACATTCAAGTACTTTGATGCAATTCTGTATGTAAATATGTAAAAGATCTTGGTTTTTTGAATTTTGCGCAAAGCTACACGAGGGCTACCTGCAATTTGCAATGGCCATCCCTAATTTAACAGTATAAGACAAGAGAAAAAGCAGCTAATCATCACCACCCACTGCCAACTCTTGGGCTACTCTTTTATCAATGAATAGTGAAATTAACTGTCACATTATAACACCCCCCACGACTGAAAAGGCGAGCATGTTTGGTGTGGCTGGGATTCAAATCCGCGACCCTCAGATTACAAGTTGAGTGCCTTAACCACCTGGCCATGCTGGGCCAAAAGATCTTGACATATGCACTTTGACTTACCTACATCAAGAGGAGAAATCTCTGAATTATTTAATGATACTATTCAAATGTTTCTCATGAACATAATTTACAGGGATTTTGTATTTAAGCAAACTGACCTATTTTATATTTATTATGGATTCAAATTCAATTTTCATTTAAAGAATCACAAACTATTGAAGCACTGTAATCAATAAGTGTAAAAATAGACAAAGGATAAGAAAGTCTAAACTACAAAGAGATATTTAGTCATATCATCATAAACACTATTTATCATAAAGCATAAAAAATAAAGGTCAAAGAGAGCTCTCCATTTAACATGGTTGTCTAGAAAGCCAATGTATAAAGACAACCATATAAAAAATTATAGCAGTCACTCATTTCATGTCATCTACAAAATGTATAACACACATAGATAATAATTATACCTTATTAACAGCTAAGTACTTACAACTGTTGTTTTCTGGGCTTTTTCCTTGGAGACACTTCCTGTGTTACTACAGTAGTTGTAGTGTTCCATGCTGTAACATACACAATTTATGTCATTGCATCAAATAATTTATATTCTTTTAGAAGACATGATGAAATATTTAGTATTGATATTTTTCTTTGAAATACAAAAATGAAATCATTCTTCAATATAAAAATAATAATTTAGACAGGCTAGCTGTGGTATCCATATCTTGGAAGGAAGTTATATAAATTCACAATTAATGAAAGATACCTTCAAACATGAAAAGTCGTTTCCTTTATATATAATTCAAAAATCTCAAACAAAAAATGTGAAACAGTAAATTTGCATGTATCTCCTCATTGACCTTACAAACTTTCATGCCAGATTCCATGAAGATCCATCAAAAGAGATGAAGTATTGGTAAAAAAATAACAAAACATTCACAAAAACTACAAAATGCAAAACTGAAAGTTTGTGTGTATTTCCCCATGGACCCAATGAGTCTCCATACCAATTTTGGTGAAGATCAATCTGCAACTTGCTAAGTATTTATATGGACATACAATACACAGTACCATTATATTTGTATAGATAGCACCAGTGCATTAGATCTTTGTGTAAGGTATTCATAACGTCTTATTTGCACCCTGCAAAATGGAGAAAAATAAAGTTTTCTGTGATGGAAATAGAGGCAAAAAGGGAAAATTGTGACCCCTATTGCAAATCTACATACACGCAGACACAAATTTTGCAAAGTTGGGGGTTGCACATCACATAATAAAATCGATTTTCTAGTATCATATAAACAAGAGTTCTATTATAGTAAAATAGTTCAATTCTTAGGACTAGAGAGATATCTCCTGATTTGTTTCTTTCTTACTTTGGAAATACTTAACCAAATTCCATGAAGCACAATGTTGCTAGAGTACATAATTTTGGTTTAAACAATTCATATTAGTTGATAAGTATTTCTATACTTCTGAGGTTTTTATGTGACAGTTTTGAAACAAACATGAGAAACATGAACCACTTTTTATATCTTTGCAAGCAGAATGAATGTGTACATTTTCAATAAGAAAAATTATTCTTGGTCTTTGTAAATATTTTTGTTATTACCTTGCAATTCTCTATTACTTTGTCATTTTAATTCCTGTTAACATATGTGCATCACCACATGATACTGTCATTGTTAAACCAGTTTTTAATAAATGTTTATGTTCTTTTCAGTTTGTACTTGTGTGTGCTGTAAGTTGAAACATGAGGTTTAAATAAAACTATTTTTTCTGTAAATATCAAGAATAGCCCTTCTCCTCTTTATATTATATTTAAACTCTTTTATTCTTCATCATAAAGCTTTATTTTATATATTTTGGCTATAAATCAATGAAAACTTTCAAACATTAACAATGATCTTGGACCCCACATTTCAAAATAGTACTATTATTATTATTATTACCTATTTCAGACAAGTTATCATGATTTTTTTCCAATAAAATTCTTGGTTAAGACCAATCAATATCTAATTAATAGAATTTGTTTCCAATAAATAATATGTTCCTTTACTTGTGCATGTTGTATGAATTTTAATGTACTTAAACACTAATATTCAATACATAAGGACAGAAGTTTATGTATATTTCAAACACATAGTTTACCAAGAAAAGAAATTATAAAAATAATTTCTGGACTTAAGATTTTTTCTAACTGTTGTAAGCTCCATATACCTCACAAATTAAAAGCATTAACAAATTTATTCACCCAAAAGAGTTGCAAATATTCATTAAATATAACATATTATACTCTGTATCAACTATTGGTTCTTCAAAGGTAAGTTTCATTAGTAAATGTTCAGTCATATTTCAAGGGATTATAGCTTCTTAATAAATTACATTGATTTCTTTGTCAATATTCTAACGATTTTTTGTATGTTTAAAAAATTAACCATTTAGCAGTTTTATACTCTCATATGTTATTTATAAAAACTACTCTTACCATTATCAGTCACCTGTTGTGATTCTTGTTTTATAACAACCCCAACTATTGGAAACTGTTTTTTTATTCCTTCTGAAAAGTCACTGTTTTTGGTTTGTCTGTGGACAGGGGCTTCTTTTCCTAATTCACACCTAATAATAAGTTTTATACATAGCAAATTTTAATGTATTATTTAATTAAAAGGGATAATTACACTATGATATTTTTCAACTTTTATGTTTATAGAACCTATAGCCAATTTATATTCCAAAAATATACTTAGAGCACGAACATTCTCAGATTCTTCCAAACATTTCAAAATCACAATGTTATTTGAGACAATAAACATATTTCAAAACATTTCACTTTAACATCAAACAAAACTAAACAGTACAACTCTACATTTCATTATATGCAGTACTATTACTTATATTTATTAAATGAGAAATGATTTTTTATTTGACAAGTTGCAAAATTTAATTTATTTGCAGTTGTAATGATTTAAATTGCATTTACACAAATTTAGTCAGTTTATGTTTTTACACATTATTCAGAACATCATAAAGATTCCTCTCACCACAGTCTGTCATGGTATTAACAAGATGATAAAGATTATTAGTATCAAGTCTACTGTTTAAACTTATATTAACTTGAACATGCCAAGAAGGATGCATCCTGCCTCACTGTCAAAACTGCACCAAGATTTACAAAATATTAAAAAAAATGACACCACTTTTCCACACACAAAATAAGTACTTCATACTTTAAACTTATTAAATAAAGTTACTTATTTCATTTTATAAATCACTAAATTTGATTTTGGATTGATTCAGGTGTATTTTGAATAAAGATGTGAAACATTTACAAGCATTATGAATTTTATCTCAGCATAATTTAGTTCTCATAGTCTCCCCTAGGAGGGTAGTTGAAGTAGCTTTTGAAAAAAAGAATACTAATTTAAACCTTGACAATTCAATATGTTTAATTTTTATTGATTTCAGCTGAGCAACGTTGCTGAGTTGTCATGGTGTAATGTAATTACCCATATCTCAGTTTAGAGAAGTCACAAGCTAGTGATCTAAATATACAAGAAAAACATTTTTCCTGTTTTTCTCTAACTGTACAAGATAGTATGGCTTTCACTTCAAGTAGAGAATGGAACAAAATGATAAAAGATTCAGCTTGGTAATATATTACCAGCAGAAAAGATGTGAATGTTAGAATGGTTTATTTTTCCTCTGAAGCTTGCCTTATCATTTCATGTTTCTTTTGAAGTATGATGTTACAGTATGATAGGAAATATTTTTTGTGAAATAAAATGAAACAGGCTTAGTTAAATCATTTTGTAAATCACTGTATAAAGTTGTTTTCTGATAAGAGTGCAATGTTTACATTAAGCTCTACCAGTAACTGCCTGAATAGGCAAATAAAAATGTAGAAAAGGAATGGATATAAAATAGGTTAAGAACTCACTACATCATATATTAAGTGAAACTTCTGATTAATTACCTTAACACAAGTCTACTTGCTTTTAATTTTGTTATGGTAAAAAAGTAATTTTAATTGTATGCCAGTGACTGTACACACAGTGAAATTGTGTGGCATTTTTTAAATTCAAAAACAAAGATAAAATTCAATGTTTTATACCAAGCTTTTAGACGCACACATGAAAAAGTAAAAATCGGTAATTACAACCCACAACACAGGTAAGATTTTAACTGTTTTTTTAAAAAAATCTGAAAAAAAACTTTTGAATTTTCAGAGTTGCAAATTCATAGAAATACCACAAATGAAAATAAAATATTTACTTGCAAAACTAAACATTTGAAAAATAAAATGTAAGAAATAATTACTAATTTATGTTTTGTTTTTAAATCTGAAATGCCATAACAAGACAAGGATGGTGCTATGGATAACTGATTGTATGCTAAGTATATTAGTTAACAAATGTTTAATTCACTGAACTGTATTAACACCTGTCGTATTTAAAAAATTATACTGTAGAAATTCTCTTGACCTACAGCATTCATGAGAGAAAATTATTCTTGAAATATTAATGCTTCAGTAATGTGTTGCTCAACTAAATGCCTACAGCTATGATTTCTATTAACCATGAACTACTTTGAAATAGATGGTATTATCAAAATAGTATAATTTCCTATATTATATTAATGCTTAAAGATATAGTTTCTGAAATTTATTATTATTTTATAGGTTCAATTATTTACTGAAACAAAAAGAGAACAAAGATGGAACACGTACTTTAAACGTTTAACATGAAAATGTTAAATCGCTCACAATTAACAATGTAGTGATACAAAATTTTGATGAAAACTTATCATTGACAGGATATAAATGATATTATACTATACAAACCATATTCTAGCTTTCCTAGCCCTCTGTAACTGGAAGGTTTCAAGCAAGCTAATTAATTTATTTCTTTATCATTTTTAGTTAAAGTCTGATTTTAGGTGTACTGCTATACTACAAACTATTCTCATCAATTATAATAAGTACATTCCCCAGAGTTTACTCCAGGTTGTTTAATGTAAAATAATAAACATTGCTTACCCATGAGAATAAACAGAAATTTCTGTGCAAGGGCTGGTAGGAGCTGAACCTGACATACTTGCCAAAAGGTTTTTCTTTGCAGTAGCTGCACTAACACTGTTTAAAGAACACAAATACTACCATCAATATTCATGTACAGTAAAACAAGTTTCTTTTTGTACTTTAGGGCAGTTTGTAAAATAAAGCAAAAACATTACTTTAATAATAATAATAAAGCAACATCAAAAGTACCAAATGCTGAATCATATTTCATGAGAATGATAATCCAGGTACTGTATTGTTTATGGAACTACTCTTTCCACCTTTAATCATGGTCAGTTTGACAGTCACAGTAATGTAATATTACTCAACTATGTGTTCTAATATAATAAGCTTCTGTGAATGATAGTAAAGTCAGTATTAGACAAAACAACCTGAAACATTTTCCATACACATTCCACTGTATTTAGACACTGACTTGCAAGACTATGAGTAGACCACAGGCATGAAGCTTCATTGGAGCTGAATAAGTGGGATTTGATAGATTTGTGTTTAGACAATGTTACTGTGGTTTTAGATTCTTCTTCTTTCTCATAAAATTAGTCAATTTCAAAGTGTGACTGAGTGCCTGTGAACGTTTGGTTTGTGAGACTTGGTCAAGTTCAAATTCTTGTTTATTACCTTGTTAATGGAATTAGAACATGTACTCAGCTTTAACACAATGGTTTTTAAGGTCAGAGGGTTCTTTTTCAAAATCTTAATCTACATTCTCTAGAAGAGTGTTGCTCCAAAATTGCTAAAGGATTGGTTTCAAAACCTTTTGTTGTTCTAAATGCTCTATGTAGAACAGTGTTTCTACAAAATTGCCTGAGGGGTGGTTTCGAAACCCAATATAAAGTTTCTGTTTTCCTGAAGAAAATTAATATTTCACTCTTTGAGGTGTTGTCTTCTTTGGCTATGCATCATTTAACAATCTTTTTATCAAAGCATTTTTCTTAAAATATCTGTTCAACTATAAATTTACTTGTGTTGGCACTGCATGTTAAATTACAGTGAAGTTACAATAATATATTCTAAATATTTTGCCTATGGTAGTGTAGAATGTATCTGAAGGGACATGCAATACACGAACATAATAAAATCATTCTTCCGAAGAGAAATTAATGCCATGTAGTAATGGCAACACTACATGACGTTTACACTTAAAAACACACACAGTTTATTTCTGCTTGTAAGTGTCACATACTTTTATTAATAACAGTTATACACTGATACAAGTATAATGATATAATAAAAAAATAGGATATTTAGTTGCTCTAAAAAAAACTTGTGATATATATTTACTCTCAGAATATACATTATTTAACTAAGCTTAATCAAAAAAGTAAATATTTCTCACATAATGCTATTACTAAAACTTGACTTTACACATACAAAAAAATTTATAAACTTACAAACTATGTTTTGAAATCTTGAAATAGAAAATATATTGTGCATTTTAACACAGGTTATTGTTTAGTGAATACAGGATAAACAGAATTATCTGGGTATCCTTTACTGAGTATGACAAAGTTTCAGTATCTTACATTTAATATTTTATTAAACTAGTTTTGTTTATGTTATACCAATCAGAATAGCATAAAATAATAGCTAATAATCCATATTTTATTAGTATGCAAGTTAAGTTTTTAATTCTACAAGGTTATATTTTACGAATCCTAAATTTCCCTCGTGTGACATCATCCCTATTTTATCCACCACCCCTTAAAAAAATATGAAATTACACTATAAAATTGTTATTACTCAGATAAACCACATTTATTGCAGTCTTCAATTTTGTTTGGTTACAGACCTATCAAGTGGGTAAAATCAGAGCCCTGCCAAACCCAACTGTCACATTCTTTCATTCATAATTCATTAAAGTTTGCACTCATGTTGAATTATATATCACCTATAACCAATATAAACTCAAGATTTTCATCTGTCAAATGACTTGTTGTGTAATGTTACGTTCTGAATCATTAAATGTCAACTTTACTCAGGGTACCAACATCATTCTCATGAGAAAGTTAATGACTAGCTTGGGTAAATTTCTAATGACTCTTGTCACAGAACTAAAAAAACCAAAAAAGTTTTAGAGGTAAGGAAATTTCTCTATTTTTGCATGTTATTATTAGTCTATATTGCTTGGAGCATTATTTAATTAAATAAAAATTATTAAGTGCAATACTATGAGTGGTATAAAAAATTAGGGTTCACTCTCTTCAACAATCGTGAGCAAGAAAAATGAAGATTGGATAAGTATTCTATTTCTTGTTCTTCATATATATTCTCTGTGTATAATTATAAAAGTAACTAAAATGTAAAAACAAGGATATTTTTAGGTCAGTTAAGATTAGATTAAGTAAAATAAATAATAAAGTAAAAATATTTCATGAGGTATGCACAAGAGCTGTTGTACAAGTTGTAGTAGCTCTTGGATAACATAATTCAATAGTGTAATGTGAATTGCACGTCCAGAGTGATTTACAACTTATAACAATATGGTTCAAAGAGCTACTTAGAATAAACAAATGTGGTTTCATATTAGAATATGAAGTCATTCTGGAAAGATGAAAAAAGGTAATTCAGATTTATTCTGATTTTTATATGGTGGTTATGAGGATGGTCAAATTAACAGGTCCCATTTTCAGTTAGGGTAGAAAAAATAGCAGATAAACTATGAAGTTTTACTGAACAAAAAGTCTGAAATGTAGTTAAGAGGTCTTAGGGATTGCACAGAGGAAGTTTGAGGATTTTGAAATGAAATATTTTTAATTTTAATATGAAAATTACTTTGTACACTAACTATTCAAAACAAACACTCAGAATGTCCATGGACAAATCTTTACTTTATCAAAAATACTTCACTAAAAATATGATATTGTGTGTGTTAAAGACTTACAATATTAACTGAAATACTGCCAAATTTTGTCAAAATATACACATCATATAAATTAGAAGTATTAAATCTAAAAAGACTTCAAACAAGTACAAAGAGGTCACATGATCGGTCATATAGATTGTGCCTGCATACATACAATACACACAAAGACCAATAATACTTTACCCATCAATTGTACGTTTCCTGAGAATACTGGGTCGTGGGGAAGTGCTAAGATTTGGAAGTGACCCAGTCCCATGTAGAGTTCCGTGTGGTGATGAAGGTACAGCATTATTAGCTAGGTTAACTGTTGAAGCAACACCACTAGCTAAATTGCACACAGAAGTTCCTGGGGAGGCAACAGTTACTAATACATCACCTGTAGATATTCCTCCTGTTTTATAAGAAAAGACAAATGAGAAATATTAGTTATGTTTTCCTGTATTTAATAAAAATACTGCTTCACAAAAGATGACTTATACTGGAAACTTACAGCTAGACATTAATTCAAGTTATGAAAATAACAAATTCAAGTTAAAAGGATTTTTGTTCAAGGCAATCAGATTTATAAAATATATATATATAGTCTACATTTGTGTCAGTTTTCAGTTTGGAATATGAACCATCACCTTACAGTTTATTAACACCATCAATGCATAATTCTGTATGTGTATGTATGTACCAATTATAAGTTTATTGTCACCTTCAGTACATAAACAGTTTCTTGTCCTTTTAATCATCTTTATATTAACCAATCAAAACCATTTCTGTCAACTACACTAAAAACCACCATGTTCACACAATCAAAAAATCATTACAGAACCAAATTTTTTCCATCAAACCAACAAAAGTAAATCAACAGAAAATATACATTTAATAATGAAATAGTATTTGAACTAAACTCCATTTGGAAGTGTTTTTCAGATTCTGAATCAGTAAATTCACAAACAAATCTTTAGTAAATATACTCAGTTAGCAACTTGATTTCTTTTTTATGTGTATATCAGGTAATCCCTTAAGTAATGTCCAATTTTAGGTTCAGAAAAAGAGAAAGGATTTCAAAGACTTTTAATGTTATTCAACCAATAATGTATGTTCCATTATTATTAATCACTTTATGCCAATTCAATCATTGGCAGGAAGTAATTAATAATGCTTCTGAATGCCACTTCTATAAAATTCTTGGGGTTTGGAGGAAAAGATTGTTGAGATGGTAGCTTTGACATCTTCATGTGCACTAAGCTCTTTTCCATCAAGATAGTACTGCAAACTTTGGAATAGATAATAATCAGATGGGGCAAGGTCTGGAGAATAAGAAGAATGTGGAAGTTTTCCCAGTCTTGCTCTTCAATCTTTTCAGATGTGATCCTTGCTGTATGGGGTCGTACATTATTGTGGTGTAACACAATACCTTTACAATTGATCAAAGTTGGCCTCATTTCTTTCAGTGGAACATTCAAGTGCTGTAATTGTTAATAGTAATCGTTAAATTGAGTGGCAGCAACTTAAAGTAAATCACACCAATAATATCCCATCAATTTCTTAACAAGACTTTCCTAGGGTGGAGGTCCATTTTGAACTGTGCTTTTGCCAAGTTGCCTACACTGAGCCATAATCTGTGGTGCTTAACATTTTTACGAAATATCCATTTTTCATCTCAAGTCACTATCCTGTCCAAAAAAGATGAGTTATGTTCACGAGAGTACAGAGAAGTGCATATGCCTACTCTTGTTATAAGGTTGGCTTCTGTCAAATTATAGGGGACCCATTTTTCAAGTTTTGAAACCTTTCCAAGCTGTTGCAGATGACAGTGAACTGTTGAATGGGTTGAATTAGGCTTCTATGCTAGTTCTTCAATCGTTACAGCACAATCTTCATCAAGTGTAATCAGCAGCAAATCATCATTAAATTCAACAGGACGACCTGAATGTGGCACATCACTTAAGCTCTAGTCACCTGATCTGAACTTCTGAAACCATCTTCGACATCTTCTTTCATTGAAAGAATCCACACCATAAACACCTTGAATGTTTCATGTAGTTTCTGCCTTTTTAAACTCATAAAACATTATATGCCTGATGTGCTCCTCAGACACATCCATCTTCATACAGACATAGTTGATTAATGATCTGAAAAAGTGGAGTTGGGTTAGTTTCTTTTGTCTGAACATTTTTATAAGAACCGTACTACATATTTTAGTCATTAAAGCCAGAAGAAACGATGATACACTTTCTGTAGTAAATTTTCGGACATAACTTATTGAATGACCTGATACAACGTTTACTGAAAACTTATTGAATTTTGTGAAATGCATTTAGTAGATATGAAATTATACCAAATATTAATTCTTCTATTAGGGCACAGTTTAATGAGCTGAATCTGTGTACATAACCAAGTTGTACTGTGTACGTATTTTGCATTGGCACAAGTGAACCCAAACTTTTACCATCAAACAGAGAAATATCTCAAAAAAAAAATCTATTGTGTTAATTAAAACTAAACATAAAAATCTATCAAAAAATATTTTGTTATACTTTAGCATAAAAATAATGAATTACAAAGTGAAGTAAAACCAAAACAACATTAGGTTAACACCAAATAAATATCAACTGCTACAGTTTCCCTGAAAGTATTTTTATTCTTGTGGACATTATAACATGAAAAAGTCATGTCCATCAGAAAATCGATAAAAATCATACGAAAGATTTATAATTGTTTGTAACGGCCAACACTGGTGAAACTAAATAAAAATAGAAAACTTGACAGACTTTTACACTCTAGTAGAGCAGGATTAAATGTAATTATCAAATACTCAATGAAATGTGTTGGTTTTGATGAGTTTTAAGTACTGCAATAATAAAGATACGTTTTGTTTAGTTTAAAATAATTTCCTTTAAATAAAATTAAAGAACAATAAATTAAAAGCAAAGACAGTTACCTTTTCTGCATTGATGGTATTAATAAAATATGCAATAGTTTTAACCCTTTGGAGAATAATGAACTCATACCTTCTCAATAATATAAAATAACCGGCACTTGAGCAGACTTTTATTACCTGATGTGAACAATGGACGAAAGGCCACGTGATGGCATGAGGAATCAATGTTTACCATGACAGAGCTCAAAGATCTAACAGGAGGACCTGGAGAACCTTTAGTAGCAAAATTATGTGGAGAACACTGATTGACTGTATTTGTAGTGACATGTTGTGACACTAAAAGAAAAAGGTTTTACCATTATTTATTAATTTAAACAGAAAAAACTTCATTCTGAATATATGGCAAATATCACAAAAATAATTTTTACCATAACGACACCACTACACTTACTTGCTATTATAAACAAAAGTTTTGCAGAGGGTATCTTCAATTTAAATAAGGTAATTCAACCATGGAAGAAACTTGTTTCATAAATGAGAATATAAGTTATGATATCATACTGGCCTTCTCTTTCAATATATTATTTAACTATGTCTATTCTGAGCACTGCAAACAGTTGGTATTTGAAAATATAAACTTTCAGAGCTAAGCTCTCTTTATTAGAGTCACAGAATGTTTCAAAGCTAAGACTTAGAAAACTTTCATTGTTAGTCTTGCATTATTGGACCAATTTCAACAAAACTACTTTGTACATAATTTATAAAGTTATGGCATGTTCTATTATCACACTGTTAACAAGTCAGATCCTTAAATATCATATATTAGTGCTATTACACAATTATGTTCAGTATTAAGAAAACATTTAATAAATAAATTTTACGATGCATTCGTTTTGTTTAAACCTATTAAACATTAATTATTTGATGCAGTTTAATGCCTTGTAATCAACATATTTGTCATTCTTTGCAATATTCCTACACTGCTGTTACTGTTACAGCAGTGTTCCTGTTTTGTTGCACACATACACATATATTCATATATGAAGCTAGCAACAGTATAATTAAACATGTCTAGTAAGCACTTCCAGTCACAAATACACTTGGTGAAAGTTTAAAATTACATTTTAAAATTAAACAGAGAATACAGAAATAATTTCAGTTTAATTTTTTTTTTAAATTATCATATGTTTATGTTTTTCTTTTCATGTATAAGTGTTCTTTATTCAACAAGAATTACTTACATATTCCAGGCCTTTGACCAGATGATGAGACCACATTGGCAGGGTAACCTGATGTTCCTGAAGAACCACTAAAATGATGCATTGTGACACCACTATGAACAGGATAAGATTCATAGTAATATGCTGTTGCACCTCCTGGAAATCCAAGTTGTGGCATTGAAACTAAACGTGTTGCTGCACTATTAAGATAAAATACCCAGAAACTGATTGAAATTTTCAAGAAACAATGACTGAAAATATTACACACACACACACACACTTTATACTAAACACAATCAGCTTTAAAGTGACACATTTCAATGTGCAAAACTTGAACAACAAAGAATAATATTACATCAATTTTTGGACATTCTTCTATAATTCTACAAGCAACTTTCATAAAATATATCAGAAGAACTACAACTGTTTTTATTACTTACTCTATACTCACTATCCTAGAAGATCTTTTCATTCTATTCACAGAAAATAATAATAAATTACTCAAACACAATCAGAAGAAGTTACTGACAACAGAAATTTTCTCAAATAAGTTAACAAGCACAAAGTTCATTCAAGTGCAATTTAAGTATTCCCTCAATGCTTCTTACGATCACATAAATATCACTAGAAATTAAATGTCAAATAGAAATTTACTTTTTGTTATCCTTATAAATCTGCCATCTCCCTACTGGTCAGAATGTCCATCACACAAAAATCTGAATCATCTACTGCAAAACATCTAATAACTTACAAATAAATACAAACTTTTCTAAAGTTTAAGTATTTTCAAACATTTATAATTTATTTTTCTAACTTTCATGAATATCTTACAACTTTTTTATACATGAGAGTAAATAACAAATATAGTATATTTTTTAAAATTTATAAAATTAATAGTGAAGGTCCAAAAGTCAGAATAATCTTTTTAACAATTATTATTTTGATTATTAAACTTTCAATAAACAAATGGAAGACAATCCTACAGTTGTACAAGTCTCTTAAAAACCTTCTACCAATTATTTGTTGGGTGGCTGATAGAAGACAATTTACTAGAATGATATTCTGCAAACCTTGTAACTTTAACTTGAAGCACTAAATGCATACAAGATACATCTCTCTAACTAGTCAAAGGGAATTTTAAGACAAACACATTTATAGTTTAGCTGTAGTATCAACATATAACAAAGTTTAATATTTTATTGTTATAGTTATAATCCTATAGGAGTTATTTCCATAAAAAACTGTAAAACAAAATGGTTCTTTAATGAGAAACTGGCAAGAATGGGACAATGTTGCTGTATCCCACAGGAATTAGAGACTGAATAAAACCTGTAACTGAAGCATCAGAGAATGCTTGATTTAAAAATAAATCATGTGAATACCATCCAGGCATCTTCAATTTTATATATATAAAAAAGCAGAAAGACTTGAACAGTAGTTCCTTTAAGGCAGAAACAAAATTTGAAACTACACAATCACACTCCAATCAATCAGGAGCAATATCCTCTTTCACAAAATGAAGGTTTGAAAAAGAACCTTACAATAAAATAAATTAAGCCATAGCAAAGAAGATGGGTATATCTCCTTGTACTACTAACATTGGAGAATGTTCTCGATGAAAACAAAAACTAGAAGAATTGAACATTTAGGACAGCTAGAGGCTATAAAACTACATAACAAACTTAATCTTAGCAATAATACTATCTGTAAAGTGAGAATTATGGTTATGGAAGAATTCTCCATCCATAAAACCATTGCAATGAAGCTGTGTATATCTCGTTCTACTGTTACCAAGATAATAAACAGAATAAAATTCAAAAGCTTACAAACATTCCTGAAAATCAAATTATATTTTCAAGAAAAAGATGACTAATAAAAATTTGAATCAGAACACTCACACTTCCACTTCCTTTTGATAACAAATTTTTCACAACCCTCAGTGCAGCTCCAATAAACATGTGCCTTTGGTCTGCTTAAATGTGGTCTTGTAAGCCAATGTCTACATAGCATAGAGGATTTGTTGGAGATGTGTAAAAATGTATGATTTAAAAGTGATCTTATTGTCCTTCACAGAAGTTGGTTACAATGAAAACTGCTCTATCATGCAATACTGTTTGATTACAACCATAAGTACAAAGAAAATTAAATAAAGTAGTTTCAAGGACAACATAGAAACTGGGTGATCATTCTTTTAATATGTGATTAATAGCAGTATTGATTTACTTTACACAAGATAATACATGTTACTGGAAAATCTAAGATCTCAACTTTAAAGCAGTGATTGTTGTTGTATGGTGTTGTGCAATATTTGATTGATTTAATCCCAAGTGTGCACTTCTATTCAAAATTACTAACAAATATACAGTATAAAACAAAAATACCAAACAAATTACACAAGTTTCATAAATGGCAGATTTATTGATAATACTTAGTCTGAATTACTTATTAAATGATGACACATTTGTGAAAACTAAATAAAAATATTCTTAAGTTTGTTTTATCTACTAAAGCCATACTTATCAGTTTTCCCTTCAAATGACAAAGAATGATTTGATGACCCTGACGAAGAACGTGGAGAGGTGCCACTCTTGGCTGATGTTGGATTTACTGCATTTATCTTATTAGGCTGAGAGGTAATGCCATTTCCATAATTTGGAAGACCTTCAATACCTGTTCGGAAACTACTTTTTAGCTGTGGGTAAAGTTTTGCTGTGATAATAGAATAAAAAAAAAAAAAGTTTCAAAGTAGAGCAATTTTTATAGATTTAGGTCTTGAACTAAGTTGAATCAAGAATTTGTGTTTATATGCATAACTTATTGCACATATAATTTACAACTACTTTATTTCACATTTACTTTGTTCAACATTATAGAAATGATGTTACAGTTACCTTGCTTTACTTTTCTTTATTACTTTTACTCTCTCTCAATGTTTGTCGATACTCTGAACACTCCTTGATAAACCACATCAGTTCTTCCTCCCTTCTGGACCAAAAGTTATAATTTTCCTATATAGAAATGTATTACCAACAGGTACTTACCTCTACTCACGTCAATAACCATTCTCATTTAGTGCTGCCCTTTATATGCAAAATAAAAAAAATTTTGCACATGTCAAAAGCCTTGATATTCCCACCCATTTGGAACTGACTAATTCCAATGACTCTTGCATGTAAATTACACAGGCTTGCAAATATAAACATCACAAAAGTTGTTTTGGTTGTAACAATGGATTTTTTCATAATCCAGCTACATATATCTTGAAAATAATATATATTTTTTCTATTACCCAAGAATTTTTTTACAAACCGAGAAGGATAAAACTCTTATTTGGATTAAATTTACTACAGATATAACACATTTGAGTCCTTTACATGACATCTTGTCACCATGATGAATAAATAATATTGAAAGAAAAAAAAATGTCAAAGTGCATGCACAAATAAATACAATCCAGTAATGACAAATTATGCCACCTGTTACCTGTTTGTGTATTAGCAGTGAGTTTCTCATGGGTTCTAGAAAGATTGATAAGACTCTCGTGACTAATCTAATTTCAATAAAAATGATTCACTTATGTAAAAGTACATATGATGTTTTGTGAAAATTCTGTACACGATGGAGAAAGTAGATATTATTTTTAGATTCAGTGTACAGGAATTACCACAGAACACAAACATTTCAAGACAACAAATCCATCACAGGCCTGTGTTATCACGTGACAGTCATTCACCAATGAGAGCCTGACACACTCTCTTGATGCATGTGATTCCCTCTTTTCAATTCCACTGAACTATCCCTTCAAGTGTTGCAAGAAAATAGAAGCAATGATTTTCAGTGAGGAGGAAGAGTGGGAAATGTGAGAGTGAGGTAAATATTTATCAAAAATACATTTTCAATATAAGAAAATTATAACTTCCAATACGGTACCTCTTCTCACATAAATTGTTAGAATCCCACATTAAATATGTGGTGGGACCAGTGCGATGGAAATAAAAAAGCAACCTTCAAAAGTGTACAAAGGACACTCCCCAGAAGGAGAACTTTGGAGTCAAAGATCATACATGGGAGACTGCACAACTTCTGACCATGACGTATTCTAAATCCAAATGGGAAAGAACAGTGGAAGGATAGTGATCTAAACCATACATAATTTAGTAAAGTAATGAACTCAATCCCAAAAAAAGTAAAAGTAGGCAAGATTAAAGGACACAGCCCAAGGTGTAGAGTGGCATGGAAGCAACAGAATGTACATGGCAAGTCAATTACATCCAAAACCCATTCTGCCAGTAACTGATATTAATGCAGATGTAGGATGAGTTATACCATTAATAAGTCAACTACAATCCAAAACACAGCCACTGGCTATTGACATCCATGTGAGGGAAGGAAAGAGGGTCATATTGCCAGTAAGTCAACTACAATACAAAACCCAGTAATCTAGCAGGGGTATGAAAGAAGATCATACTGTTTTCACCTCAAGTTCATAAGGTTGGAGGGAATCTTGTACCTACTAATCCATGAATGAACACATGTTGTTGTTTTATAACAATGTGAGAAATTGAATGATTGATCTAGAAACCTAACATCTGTCATTAAAAAGATATCTGTGTAATGTAAACCATCTCACTAATATATAATGACAGGAACCAACCCATGCACATAAACATACTTGAAAAATATTATTGAAGAATTCCAGGAGGGAAAGAAATGAGGTGACCTGTAAGTACTTCCACCATGACTCACTACCTGGATGGGGTAACAAATGTAGAAATGAGTGAGAACATCTGTTATACATGTGTGAGGACTTATGTTGAATGGTTCTACTTTTAAATCCAAAACCCAGCCACTGGAAACTCACATCCAGATGAAAGGTTAGGACAAGGGATCAAAATGAAAGGAGTGAAATGCAATTTTGACAGCTCACTCTTATGCCACATGGTGGAGGATGTCTTGTCATCTACACCAAAACCATACTTTCAACTAAATACTTTTCTGATAATTTATAAATATAATTTGAATTTCATTATCACATTTAGCAGGATGTCTCTATGATCCACCATCCCAGTGGCTTGGAACTGGATAGTGGTAAGGACTCAAACTCCACTAAGAAAAGAAGAGGAAAGCATAGTGGAGAGTCAGAAGGAACAACAACACCCAAGACAGTGTATTAGGTAACCACAAAACCCTATTTTAAAAAGTAAATCAAACCAATTTATTCAATACAAAGCATGGTATAGATGGACAGTTATCCCTTTCTGCTTTACACCTGTAGTCCATGGGTGAGTGCAGTCCAGAATGGACAAATTTGAAGAAGCAAATATATTACAGGGACAAGCCTGCAACTAATATTGTGGAACAGCACATCTTCACAGTGTACATTTTGTGGCCATTGAATCATAATATGCAAGTTGATATGGTTTGATGGTCCACATTTGAGCTATTAAACAATACCAGGTCAGGCACAACTTTCCACGGAGTGGGATTCAAACAATAAGTAGGAAAACAAAATATGAAGGGGGCTTAAAAAGAAGAAAAGAGTAACAAAAGGTAATTTACCCAGTCAGATTCACTAAAGTCTGAAGAATGGATAAGAGCAGAAGACAATAGTTGAAAGATGTAAATATTTTGATTCTATGCAAGTAGTAAGAGATGAACTTATGACAGGTAGTCCACATGTCTAACTGAAGCATTTCCTTCAAGGTACAATGAAGATGAGACACCAAAACAAAGGTAAGGTGTATTTGATGAGAAGACACCTAAACAAAGCGTGGGAAGAAGATGATAAACCAGAATAAGCCAACTGAATCAAAAACCAAACTCAATTGGTGAGAATGGAAGGAGAAAGATCATGAACAGAGGATGTCTGCCAAGGAATAAAGAGGAGGAATAGGCACCATGAGAGGAAGCCATTCTGGCAATATAACAGTAAAGATCACATACAGAACATAGAAATCTATCTGGATCAGACTAAGGATAAAGGTGGGAAATGGGAGAAAGGGAAGTCAGCAAAAAAGAGGACCTCCCTTTTGAGCCACTAATGTTTTAGGGAGGAAAGAACAATCCAGAGAAAGGAGAGATATGTGAAATGATAAAAGAGTACATGAAACATCAATGGCAAATAAATCAGACCTCCAAAAGTCCATGGGATAAGAGGAAAAGGAAACAAGTCTTACAAAGAACATGTGGAGGAAGGCTTGAATGAAGGCAAATTGAAACAGCAAAGGACCAACCACATTAACATCCCAATCTGGAAGGACAACTCACCAAAGGTGGGTGATGAATCTGGAAGGAATGCATCAAAAGGGAAAGAGCAAGAGAGGTAAATACCCAATGGTATTGGGAAAAACAAAAAGCTACACAAGTTCCTGAAAGCAACCTGCAGTTGTTATATGTTTTGCTGACAAAATGGATAACACGTCACTTTCACTGTAAATTTATAATGAAACAATTATGCAAATCTAACATTTATTTAATACAGACTTTTAGTCAGGTACATAAAGAGCATGAAGAGAAGTATCATCAAGAGGACCTCTTAAGGGGTAGAAGCTTCTGGAAGGAATGCATCAAAAGGAAAAGAGTAAGAGGTAAACACCCAATGGTATTGGGAAAAACAAAATGTGTTGACAAAGCTGTTCAATAACCAGAGACAGGGGAAAGAGGAAATCCCCAATCAAAAAGTTTTATTATGAAATCCACAATGTGAGGAACAGAAGGTCAGTCAGGTGAAGACCCTTGACCAAAAGACCAACAGTAGAAAATGTTTCACTTATAATGATAAACCTCCTTAGAGAAAGAGTGAATGGAATTAGTGAGAAAAGGAGCTACCTGTTGAGATAAGCCAGATTTCCTTGCTAAAGACCAGATAAAAAAAAGGGATTAAGATGGAGAATAGGAACGACTTCATGAAATACCTGTGGCTGAGGTTGATGAAGAAGGGATAGAGCAAGAGGTAACAAAGGGGTAGTTTGGAGCTGAAACAGTTGCAGGAACCATAGCTGAGTTGGCCAGTAAGAAGCAATCAATATAACACAGGGTGGCATGGATAATCAAGATGACCATATGAAAAAATCAGTAGGAGGATAAACATAAAGGAATTTGCTGGTTCAATCCTGACTGAAAGCATCCACTGCCAGAACAGGAGGATATGGGACCAGAAGCCCAAAGTGAGGCAATTTGTTGTTGAAGGATGTGGTAAATGCACTGATGTGAGGAGTACCCCACTGAAGACATGTTCACAGGAAAACAAGAGTATGGAGAGACCACTCTGTTGAATATACTTTGTCTGGACAGGAAAGACAGTCTGCAAAAAGATAAAAAGCATCCAGAACATGACATGCAGTAATATAAATATCAAGCATGTGAGCCCAAAAAAGAAGATATAAAGTATAACAAGGATCAAAAATGGGTGCCACTTTGGTGAATGAGATAAGCAACCACTGTAGAAATGTCTGAATGGATCATTACCAGACAGAGAAAATGAGCCAATGTAAGATGTATAGCAAGAAGTCCCAGAACACTGATATGAAAATAGCTCTGTCCCTAAACCTCCAACTGATCAATCTGTATTCTCCATCCCTGAAAGGGAGCATCTGTAGAAATATGTAATTTCAGACAATTTCTGACAAGTTAGTCTTGTCCAACCATCAATGTACACTGCAACAATGGTAAGAGAAAGGGAAAGAGAAGCAGTCAAAGAATCCCATGCAAGATCCATCTGGTCATGAAGAGCCCATACGTGTGCACAATCTAAGAGAATAAGGTCTGCCATGGAAGACCAAGACCACATCCTCAAAACCAATAGAATCTTGCCAGCTGTAAGCAGGTGAAGAACTGGAAGCGCTATCAAATGAAGTTAAAGAGGAGAAGATTGGGCCTGATTGAGATGGGTGTTGAAAAAAAATCACACAAATGAACAAGATATTGGGTAGGCTGTAGAAATGCTTTTCCAATATGATTAACCAGTCTATCCATGCCAACTCCAGGAGCAGCTGATGAGTTTGCTTGGAAGATTCCTGTTTGACACAAGAGCATGTAAGTAATGAGCAAACACTGTAACCACCTGACAAAAAACATATGGGGCTGAAACAAGCCTGAAGAGTAGAGAGTGAAACTGATAAATCATCCTGCAGATAACAAACTGAAGAGCAGGTCACAACTGATGACACATTGTGATATGCAAGTAGGTATTTGTGACATCCACAAATCTGGAAAAAAATGTTGTGTGACTTCAAAGTTACAGATACATTATAAAAATAGACCATCAAAGAAAGGGTGCCACTTTTAAATCCCCAAGATAAGGGGCAGCAAACAAATATGAGGCAAAGCCACATCTTGGCCTAAGAGATCCCAACAGTAAAGAATCTACATGTGTAATACAAGAACCAAACATGACAAATGAGCTGGCATGGAGGTAATTAGGGAGCAGCTGTCCTTCAAAACACTCTTAGAATCTCTTTGAACTGTTTCCGAAAGGAAATGGATAGTAAACAAATAATAGAGAATGAAAATCAGGGTAAAGTGAAAGCAGAAAAACTGGGCACTGGATAAATGCACAAGAAAATCAAGGCAATGCCTCAGTGGTAACATGGGAGGACAAAAAACAGTAAATGTGATAATCACAAAACATGAAGTTGAAATGGTAGAAAAAAATAAAACCGAATTGGAGGAATTCATGATGTCTACCAGAAGCCGTGTCATACAGAAAAATATAATGAGTATATGAAAAGAGTATATATAATAGACCAGCTGTTAGAACCACATGACCCAAATTAGAAATCTCATGCATGGTTCAAAAACTCAGGCCTTCTTTTGCTTTTGAGAAGGGTGCTAAATAGTTACCCTATGCATAGAAATGTAGTTAATAAAAGAATGAAATTCAGACATTACATTGTAAAGATTGTGGAACAGCTTCTGATAAAACATAATCCCAAAGGCAGTGAGATAATAAAAAATGTGGCAAGCAACCCTCACTTAGAATGAGAACAGGGATCAAAGATCCATGCATAAGTCAATATCCTTCAATTGCCTGGCAGTTAAGTGACATGCCCAACAAAATGGTATCGTATTTGCTATCCTAAAAGGAAGGAACATTGGATGTCCAGAAAAGCCAGGTCTATATTTTCTTGACCAGTTTCAAGCTTGACATAATAACAAGAATTTGACTTCTACTTAGGTATGCAATCTATATTCTTCTGTACATGTATGTATATGTGTGAGCATGTAGATATATATATATCAATTCTTGATCATATTTTGGTAAGAATCTACTTTAAAATGTCAGAATAATATAAAAATACATAATAAATACATGTTGCTTTAAAACATATTTCTAGCATCAGATGTCACCTTTCTAAAATTATGTTCAGAGGGTTAAGGGTTAGATCTTGTGTTTTCGTTGCCATTTTTCTTTGCCAAAATGAGAATGTCTGACATTTTTACAGAAAGAACTCAACATTTTCCATGACAAGCTCAAAAACCTTAGGAATACAAATTGGTCTTAGACTGTGGAGTCATTAGCTAAATAAATATATTTTTTGCTTCAAGCATGATTCATGATGAATATGCTTGGGTAATAACTGTCCTATGACATACCTCTTGGTTCAGTGTGTCATACTACAATCTTTGATGAGATTGGTTCATAGAACACAGAGTACTGCCATACAAACAATTTTTTTTTTAACTTTTCTAAGTGTGTACACACAGAAAGAGGGAGAAAATTCATTTCACTTGAATACAAAAGTTCTTAAAGATTAAACTATATATATTTACAAAAGCCTTGCAGTAGTTCAGTGGCAAGATACTGAATTTTAGATGCTTACTGTGTAAACAAGAAACGTTTTTATTGAAAATAAATATTTTTGTTAGGCAGAACTCAAAAACAATTTAAGGATTGTCATAAGGCAAAGCATAATGAATTAAAATACTTATTACAGGTGTCAGAGAACTAAATACATATATTGTAAATATAATGTTTTGATAAGTACTGCAGTCATTAATACATTCTTGAATTATGTTACAAAAACTTTAAAGATAAAACATTACCACTGTAGTTTTTCATACAAGGATGACAAATAACATTAATGCATTACAGTTCTTCCAACAGCAGTGAATTTTAAATCTTATTTGGGCTTTCATTAACATTAACTTTTTTCTTTTAATAACTTTTACAATTCAACAAATTTTTCCTTTTGAAATATTTGCTGACAAAATGGATAATACATCACTTTCACTGTAAATTTATAATGAAACAATGATGCAAACTTAACATTTATTTAATACAGACTTTTAGTTTAGTTAGGATCAAAGAGCACAAGGATATGTATCAACAAACATTTTACAAAATTTGTCTGTTATTCATATCAGCACCAAACAAGGTACACAAAAACTAAACACCTTCAAACAGTCTTTTGATAACAATAAAATTAGAAAACAAAAAAATGGGTCTGATAATCCAACTGTAGTTTGATGAAAAGCAATAACATGTTAAAATTGTCAAAATCTAAGGTTTAAAAAACTGGATATTGACTAGAAAATTATTTACCCTCCAAATTCAATACATTTTGATTGTAAGATAGTTGATTCAGTACTGTTTTACTCAGTCACTTACAAACAATATTTTTAAGTTTTTGCTTCCTGGAGGTTTCTTAATCTTTCCTTTCAGTAATTTACATGTTAAATTTCTGAACTAAAAGTAGAACGAATGTTAAGTCAAATAGAAACAAACATTACTGTAAACAATACATCAAATTTCCTATTTTTCCTTACAAAATATAGAGATAAGCAAATTCACTTGAACTTTTAATGCATAACGTGGATTTATAATGAGTACAATTTCTTTTCTTTTTTAAATGACTGAGAATAGATTTTAAATATTTTAATACTCGTTGTGATTGTAAATTTTACATAATCCAAATTAATCAAAAAGAAATATCAGAAACAATGACAAAATTTAACAAACAAAATTATTGAAATATTATGAAAAATACTCTTTTTGAAGCTTTTAAAAGCATAAATCAGACATAACATGCTTCTTTGATGAAACTTGTAAACATCAATCAGGTGTACAGTAAATTATATTGTGAATGCATAAAATGTGGAAGCTCAAATTTTTAGTCACTATTTTCAGTGTTACAGTTATTTATAGAGTAAAATTTGATCTAATAAATACAAACAAAATTCTTAAGTAATGTTTTACTTATTACAGCTCTATATATGTTCTTTTCCTTCCTTTCATAATGTATTGTCATTTTGATACTAATGGATATTTTGCAGTTCAGGTGAATAAATGCACTATACAAAGTGCAGGGTGATTACAAGAAAATTTCATAGAATAGTGCATCATATCTCCCAAAATGGTGTGTCATCAAAAACTGAAATTGTGCAAAGGCTTTAATAATATAATTTCAATAAAAATACAACTGTCACACATCCCAACCAGGACTGCTGATTGCAGTGCAGCACATTCAACTGACACAACACTGAAAAGTGAGTAGAGAAGTGAACTAGTGAAACATTATTACACCAAAGGACACAATACTAAGAAAACTCTCAAAGAATACTGTGGAGTGCATAACACCAACAGAGGGCCTTGTTCCAGTGCTGATGTGTGGAAATTTGCAAAAAAAATTTGCAGATTGTTAAGCCAAGTAAAGGTAGATCAATACCACCAATAGAACTTGTGCTGAGGTCAGCCATACCACAGAAAAACAAACCAGTCTAAATGCACACAGATACAGCAGTGCACATTATGTTGCTTAGTAACTGAATTTACCAATTTAAATTATTCATAAGAATCTTTAGTCAACTTTGCAAATGTTTACCTGTAAACTACATCACGTTCAAGCACTGAAGGAGAAAGATTTATCTTGATGTATTGATTATGCACTGCAGTACATGGCAAGATTGGAAGTTAATGAATAAAAGACTGCTGGTCTTTTGGGGCCTGATGAAGCACAGAAACCCACTCCTCAAGTATAAACACATACAACTGCATTATCTCATTTGAAACTAGTCCACATATATCACCTTCTACATGTCTCCATGATGTTAATGTGACAATGAGGTTTGGTTTGATGATTGCATTTGTTACTGGGCTATACATAGACCATAATATTCACAACCAATGTTATTCCAATGTTGAAACAACAAAATAATTTATAAGTAGAATGGTGCCCCTTTATACATTACTAACCAGGTAAAGCACATCTCATAGGATCACTTTCAGAACAGAATTGTCTCATATAACTTTCCTTGTGATTACAATAGCACTTGCATCCACACAATACTCTTAGCACCTCATGTACAATTTAATATTCCTGTGACATACCCTGTGTGAAGTATGACAAAATTAATTCTCAAACTTTTTTATAATCACCACTTAAGTAACAAATATCATTGAAGGTAACTAATCACATGAGAGTAAGTCCCAGTCTTGCATATTTTAGAAAATTCATTAATCATGTAAAAAAAAAATTCTACCAAAATGAATGGAAATTTCATAGGAGCAAGTTAAAACATGATAGGGTGTGTTTGTGGATTTTTATATTTAGAATTGGGCAGAAACAATAAAAAACTGGAGCACATAAGGTTGCCCACAAGTTTTATAAGTTATTTTCTTAATAAAGAGAGAAAAAATAATAGAAAAGGCCAAATCTAATTAACTTAGGAAACTTTAAAAGAAATTATAGTTGGTTAGTTGGCATTTTAACTAGGCTATCTCTGCCAAACAACTGGTAAAAACTAAAAATAAAGTAAAATTATTAAAATTCATAAAAAGGAATCCTATTAAAAAGTCCAATTTTTGAATTAAAAACTCAAATAATGTTAAAAAGGACATTGACTCTTAAAAAACTAAAAATATTTGTAAGGTGGACAGTGTCATTATTGACAATGATACCGTCCAGTATCAGGGGTGTAATCCTGTGGACAAAACATGTCTAAAATGGTGCCGTCATTCAGAGTTGGAATGACTCTGACAGTAAAATGTGGAATGTAGTTACCTGAGTATCACACAGACCACACAATGGTGTCAGTCACAGATGAAAGAAAACAATGAGTTAAACACTGTGATTAATGCATAGACTACTTGGGTCAACCTCTTCTTTCTAATCCTTAGGGAAACAAGATGGCTAAAGTACAATAGAGGGTTTTATCTGGTATCCAAAAGGTTGATTGGTTGATTTAGTATTTTATGGCACAAAGTAGCTAGGCTCTCTGTGCCAAACATCCAGTAAAAAGGTAAAGTTAAATTTAGTAAAATTCATAAAAGGAGATTAAGGTAAAACAAAACAAAGTTTAAAAAAATATATAAATAGTATAAAACCAATGTTTACATCTAGTCTACAATGTTAAGAGAAAAACTACAGTAATAGAAGTCGTAAAGGACTTTTTGTAGCATAATTGTAATTATAACTTGCCAGGAAGACTAACAGGTAAGTACAAAAACCACCATCAGTCATCTGAAGTTGGCCTTTCCAGTAGTGGTTCCGAGTTATTTGACATTATGGCCATTTTCGAAAAGTAAACTAATAAAAGTTTTAAAAGACATGTAGCAAAATTTTAATAATAGCTCACCAGAATTACTAACAGGTAGTTCAAACAGCAGCATTAGTCAACTGAAGTTCACCTTCCCAGTCCTGGTTTCAAGTTATTTAACATTACTGCCATTTTCTAATTACAAATTGAACAAGATAGACTATGATTCTTTAAAGGGAACCACATTAAGAAAGGTTTAATGTATAAATTAAAAAATTCAAATGGCATTAAAAAGATTAATGACCTTTAAGTAACTAAAAACTTTACCAAGGAGGACAGTGTCACCATCATCAATAACAAACGTCAGGACAGAACATGTTTAAAATGGTGCCATCGTTGAGAGTTGTAACAATGGCAAGAAAGTAAAATGTGGCTTACGGTGATCTGAGTGTTACACAGACTACACACTGGTGCATCAGTTCCAGATAAAAGAAAACAATGAGTTAAAAAACTGTGACCAATGCGTAGTCATTTTAGAACAACTTCCTCTTTCTGATCCTTATAAAAGCAAGACAATGAGCTTGAAAGGAAAGAGGTGATCACATTGCCTGAGAATTGATGGCTAAAAAGGTGGAAGAAGAAGCAGAAGTGCGACATACCCAGCAAAAGTTTCCACCTAGAATATCAGCGACGCTCTGGATATCAGAAACCTTCTGGACATCAGAGAGCAAGATCGAGAGAGTGACAGAATTATATTGCCCACTGACCTTTCCAATCTTGTCCCATATGACTTTGGATCTGGTAGTACAAGATATGCCAGGTGTGAACTTAATCCAAGATTCCTTCTAGCTTTGACATCTTACTCACCGAGTACGTGCACAGGCCCACTGGAAAGCAATGCAGTTCAAGAGTGTGGGATACCTACGGAAGATATCCTAGGCCCTTTTTTGAGCCTTCTGTGCCATGTGACAGGCAGGTTTCCACCGTGGATGAGGATATAGTAGCAAACGTGCCGAGGTTTTAGGAAAACATTGAGCAGCTGCTTTTATAATACAGTCAGTTACTGCTGCCACACAGTCATCTATTGATGGTTTACAGACGAGGCACACTGGTCGGGTGGCATCAACCACGGCCAGTCTCTCACAAAATTATAGGAAAATGATCACTGCCTCATGGATTATTGTCAACTCTCCATGAAAAATGGGAGAATAATGAAGGTGAGCCAACTGAAAGATCAATAGCAGTAAAAGACTGACTAGGTGAATGAAAATGAGTATAAGTTGATGTTTCCACCAATGTATCACCAGAGCAAAGCTTTTTGACTGACTTTGAAGAACCAGCAAATCCCTCTAGTCCCTTCCAAATAAAAAAAAAGGGAGACATTTGCTCTAAAGGTTTGTCTGAAAGAGAATGTAATATAAGAAAATGAGGTACAAGTGTTACAGATGTTGAAGATTGATGCTCAGAATGTTCAAGACATGGTCATTTACCTACGGACTGTTTTTTCACTATTTTATTTAAGTTTTTATTTGGGGGATCCATAATAAAGAAAGAATGTTTCAGTGCCCACCCACCACTATGAGGGGACAACACTACAATGCTAAACAAGGACACTACAGCAATTCCAAGGTTTCGTGAGCACTATACCCAAACACCAGCATCAGATACAATGTCTACAACACCCACTGAGAACATCCAACTCTGGTACTTGGTTGACCCTAGCACAAGTAGATCAGCCAATTAACCCTAGGGGAACCACACCAAGGCTGCCCGCCTGCAGGAATTCAAGATCAAAGTGGTGTATTTGGGTTGGATCCCTCAACCACCAGGATCCTCTCCTTCATGGGTCATCACACACAGCAAACATGTGGGTGGATGTTTAGATCCCAGAGGAGGTAAAGGGGCTAGAAAGGGCAACAGAACCCTTGCAAAATGCAATAAATTTTGATTATTACAATTTAGGTCACACATTTATTATACATGGAAAACTAATAGTGTGACTGAATAAAGAGATTTTGGCATAGTAGTGATTAAATCTCTCAAGTCATAAAAGCAGTTCTCTGTTTCCAGCTGTAAAGCTAATTTAATTTTATGATGTATTAGTAAATACTTTGACTACATGTCAAAAGAATTAATGATGTCTTCGTGCAAAACACTGGTTAGGCATCATTTGGAACACTGTGGTTTGCATAGTTAAAAAAGAATGTTAAGTTGTTGAAAAGGATTCAGGGTTAAGAGGAAAAATAGAATGAATCTGCAGATAGAAGGGTTGTTATATGTGTAGATAAAGTTCTCTTTACTTATTTTTCTTGATAAAAGAAGGGTAAGCAGTGTTTTTTTTCCTTAACTTTACAAGATTATCTGTGAGACTAATAGGATAAAGACTTCAGGCTCTTTATGTTACATTCTGCACGATAAGTTCAAAATTTAGAAAAGAGAAGCTATACAGTAGTAAAGAATTTTGCATTTTTATTATTGCAAATGAATAATGGAATGAATTGCCATCCATCAGCAGTTGTAAAGCCAATAAATGTCACGAGTTTTAGATGAAAATCAATTATTTAATGAAAAAAATAAAGGATGGGTTCAACATTTTACTTTTCTCAAGAATAGGTATGCAAAAATATCCTTCAAATACCAAATTGTCCCTTGTCGTCCATATTTTAGGTTACTCTAAAAATAACTTGTCTATTTTGAATATATTATGTATATTAATTTTTACATATATAAATTTAAGATTTCTTACAGTGTACTCTATCCAATGGAATTTCAGATACTTGTTGCACAGATGTATCAGAGACACTATCATATACTGGTGGTGCATTAGATGTGGTCAGGCGTACACCATTTGAAGAAGTCGCAACAGTGGTTGTTAGCACTAGAAACAAATGTAGAAAAAACAGGAATAAAACTTTTAAGCTTCAAATTTGTTCTACAGTATTCTTCCATAAATTTCTATTGCATAGTAATGATTCAAAATTAATCAGTGACTGACAAGATCATTATATAAAAATGTTTAAAGTTAAGAGTTAAGTATAATCATATCAATAGGAAAAATAAACATACAAACTTAATTGTCTTCTAAGTTTTATTCTTCACTGACATCACAATAAGTTATAAAAGATCTAATTTCAAATCACACTGTAACATAAATACACAGAAACTACAAACTATTAACTTTAATGTTCAGTTCATGTTTACCTATTCTTCCCAAAGCTGAAGTTGCACTTTGAGTAAAGTGAGGAGAAATTGTTTGTACTATTTGAGATGAACCTTTTGTAGAAACCACTGTTAAAGCAACAGATGATGATTTATTAGGTATGTGAGGGGCAGCTTGTAAGGACGGAGGGTATGGAGTTTGCTTGTGAATGGGATTATAATTTCCTGCATGTGCAACAGATGGTAATGAAGCTATAGAGACAACTGTTGTTGAAGGCACAGTTACTGACTGGTGACTTGCTGAAGCTGGTGGATGCTGCTGCTGAGAGATGTGGACTGCTGAGGATGTCATTGCATGCATCACCACTGTTCCTTGAGGTACAGCAACAGAATGCTGACTGGACAAAGGTTGAGCAGGTGTGCTGTTTACTGTGGTGACAGATGAAGCCTGAGTCTTTGCAAACCCTTTCTCAGGAATCTAAAATAAAGAATGCTTTTCATATTCTGATCTTAAATAATGTTAATAGCAAATTCACTCCTAAACTTTTATCATAAATTTTTAACAGTCCTTTGTACACTGTATCTAATAGTTCAGTGACAGCTTTGGATGCACAATAAGAAAATAAACTGCAATGAAACTGGAAATCAAAATTAGTCTAAAACATTACAAGGTTTTCAACACTGCATTTAATTATATACATATGTATGTGTGTATATATCTACAACATTGCTTATTAACGTTTAAAATTTAGTTTTTACAGTGTTAATAAAATTTAAAAAAATACTCTATTTTAGCATGGCTTTGAATTATACATCTAGTGAAAGATAAATTGTTCTCAAAAGTTCATCTTGTACGTAATCTTTTTGTTGCTTATATCATGTTTTGAACAAAAATACCTATATACATATAAGAATCTCACTTTTTATAACTACTTCTAATTCCACTACATGTAGTGTATGACAGCAAAGAAAAGCAGTAGACAATCTTGTTTAGATTAATTAAATGTTGCACCATGTGTTGTAATATATACTACACATACAACACAGTGTATTAATTCCAAAATAAAGCACACACATAAAAAATGAAGCTTGTACTTAAATGTGTTCTATAAGCATCTGGTTATTTCAAAGTTATATCTAGCTCAAAGTTACCTAAACTCTGATACCTGATTCCAAAACATGGCATGTAGAATGGATAGTTTAGTTATTTCTAGTGGTGGAATGAAATATACAAAGCATATAATATATATTATATACAATATAAAGGTCAAGCAAAAATAAATGTTTTATTAACTGAAGAAGGAAGAAAGATAAAACACCAATTGATGTGAAAGAGTATTTCAATGTGTCTTCATCACAAGTACAATAAACTGTACTTAAAATTCAAGTGAAAATTACTCACATAAATGGTAGACACTAGCAGAAACAATTACAGCACTTCACAGCATGTTCTAGCTTTCCCAAAATCAAAAACAAATATGCCCCACCCCCAAATGTGTTTAGTCTGAGGCTCTCCTGTTGTAAACTAAAAAGAAGTTTGAGGCTCCCCAACTTATAACTTTAGCATGGTGATTGAAAAAGTGCCATAGTAAAAACAATAACATCTGCATTCAACATACTTTACCATTTTATTAATTCAACATATTTTTTATTGGCTTATTGTTTATTTAGAATTCAAATTAATTCAGCATCTTTGTTTTGGTCTAATTTTTGGCAGTGGGAAAAAGCTTTATGGCCCCAAAGCAGACCTTTCTCCAGTTTTGGGAAACTGTGCTGTAAACTAAAAGTATCCAATAAATAAAATTAAAATCTTTAAGCCAGTACTTATCATTCATACATGTGAAGCTCTCACTTAAACTTGTAAATTTACTGCCTCTTCAAAGGAAAATCACTCTCTTAGAAACATTAAATCATTTTAGCTAAAGATGATTCCCACCTTGCTAGAATTTATATATTTGTGTCCACAAGTCCTACTATTCTTGTCATTAAGTATGAAAAAAGATGGTACATTAATCTCCTTTACAATCTTAAATACCTCAATCATATCCTATCTAACTCTTCTTTTTTCAAGATAAAACAATTTCAGAGATTTTTATATTTTCTCACATGATAACCCTTCCATCCCAGTCACCATTCTTGTAACCCTTCTCTGAACCCTTTCCAATAATTCAGTGTCCTTTCTAAGATAAGGAGTCCAATACTGAACACAATACTCCAAATATGACATAACGAGTGACTTATGCAATAAAATTATAATCTCTTTAGACTTGTATTTAAGATTTTACAAAATAACAGTCCACTAAAACATAGTCAAGACACGTCACTTTGTAAAGATCAGTTTTGTATTGTTTGACATTTAAGCAATTTAGACAAAACATTTGTGTTCTCGAGTTGTAATTTGTAGTCATTCTGAAAAGAAAAAAAACAACATAATTATATTCTAATGGTGGTTACAAGGCTGATGAAATCTACCAAACACATAGATTCTACTTCAAAAGTGAACAAATAAAATATAAAGTTGTTATTAAAAAACATGTGATAATTATTTCGAGGTTCTAAAGATTTCAGATACAAGAAAGTATTTTTAATCTTAAAATGAAAATTACTCTGCATATCAGACAGTCAGCATTCCAAAAGAAAAATGTTTTCTGAGAAACTAATTCAAAAATATTAATACTTTATTAAAAACCCTAATATTTTGATTATGAGAGCCTTGTGATATCTACCAATAACCTCCAAAATTTTGCAAACATCTGTGTACATTATTAAAAATCATAGTATAATTACTCTAGTGGATACTTTCAAAGTTACAAAATGAGTGGATTCTATCCAACTCGCAATAAAGGGGTTAACACTCTCCACGTGGGCTCGGTCTATATGACTGAACATATGATCTCTTTGTACTCATTTAAGGTATCTTCATATTTAATACTTCCAACTTTCAGTATACCGTGTATATCTTCAAAAAATTTTGCAGTCTTTCAGTTAATATTGCAAGTCTTTAACATAAAAAAACATTTTTAGTGAAGTGTTTTTAATAAAATAAAACAAAGATCTGTTCATGAATATATTGAGTATTTGTCTTGAATAGTCCATGTGCAAATTAATTTTAACGTTAAAATTAAAAATACTTTTCCTCCTCTCTGTTATTTTCTCTATTATATTTCAAAATGAAATCAGTAAATTTGAAAGACCTTGAAACCATGAGAAAAAATCTAAATTACGTCTTTTTCTTCCTAAAATGACTTCAAATTGTAACATGAAACTATATTTAATTATCTAAAGTAACTCAAAGTATGTAACAGTATACCTCCATTTATAATAAGTTTTTATTGTTTTATTGCCCTTTGAACCATATCTTACTACTGTCCATGCCTTTATAACTTGTAAATCACTCAGGGCAAACGCAGCTCACTTTATGCTCATTACATATGAGCTACTACAACTTGTACAAGCAGCTCACATGCATGCCTCCTGAATATTTTTACTAAATTATTATTATTAATTTTACTTAATCTAATCTTAACTAACCTAAAAAGATCCTTATTATTTAGATTTTAGTTACTTTTATAATCATACATAGAAACAATAGAATACTTATTCAATCTTCCGTGATGACGAGAAAACAGACTTGCAGAGAAAAATATATATGTAAAAACGGCTGGTATGGATAGAGAAAACTATGTAGAGAAGTGAACAACGTTTTGACTTTCTTCAGTCATCGTCAGGTTCACAAAGAAAGAAAGAGGTAACAACATATAATAAAAAATCTAAGCACACCCTCTACATTCCTACACTCAATTACACAACTGCCTTCAAGCATGTGGTCAACTATCGGTCAGTTACCTCTTTCTTTCTTTATGAACCTGACGATGACTGAAGAAAGTCGAAACGTTGTTCGCTCCTCTACGTAGTTTTCCCTACCCATACCAGCCATTTTTACATATATACTTATCCAATCTTTTTTTTTCTTATTCTCGACTGTCGAAGAGAGTGAACCCTAATATTTTATACAACTCATGGTATTGCACTTAATTTTTATTTAATTAAATAATGCTCCAAGCAATATAGACTAATAATAACATGCAAAAATATACAAATTCCTTTACCTCTAAAAAACTTTGAGTTCTGTGACAAGAATCATTACAAATTCATTCAAGTTAGTCATTAACTTTCTCATAGGAATAACTGGTACTCTGAGTGAAGTTGACACATTTAAATGTTCAGAACATGATGTTATACAATACATCATTTGATTGATGAAAACCTTAAGTTTCTATTGGTTATAGATAATGTATAATTAAACATAAGAGAGAACTATAAATAAATTATGAAAAAAAGGATGTGACAGGAATGTGTGCCAGAAGTTGTCTGGTTTTCTATTCAACAGGCCTGTAACTAAACAAAATTGAAGATTGCAATAAACATGGTTTGTCTGAGCAATAATGATTTTATAGTTTCACAGAGAGTAATTTACATTTAATTTCTACTTTATTGAGGGTTGGTGGATAAAATAGGGATGATAACATGTCAGGAAAAAATGTGCCATGTGTGTGACACCAGGAAAAATTGAGGATTTTTAAAAAATATATTGCAAATTAGAATTGAGAACTTAAAGCTTATATACTATCAAAATATGGATTATTAATTAAGATGTTATGCTATTCTAACTGGTGTAACCTAAACAAAAAGTAGTTTGATATAATTTCAAATGCAAGACACCAAAACCTCGTGTCTTGAACAGTAAAGTATACTTCTGCTTGAGAAAAATTTAATTGTATTTTCTTTGTATTATATGTTCAACTATATTACCATTTTATTTTTGTTATTAGCAATGTTTTTATATGACTTAATTTATTTTTCAAATTACTAGAAGCAGAATAAATTGTAAATAATTTTGAAAGAAATGGATGACATGATCGTTGATTTGGTAACGTGATCTTAATTTTAATTTTAAAACCTATTGCAGAAGCTGCGACAGTTGAATCTTCATGTATAGAAATATAATGTTATGAAATCTAAGCTAATTAGACTTCACATTAATTTCTAGTCATTATAGAACCAAAAAACATAATTTATATTTATTTCTTAATTTTGAATGGTGGTTAAGAGGTAGATCAAATCAGCAAAACCTATACAGAGATAAAATATAGTTTTTCTCTAAAAACATTTAATAATTATCTGAAGGCTATAAAGATTTTACAAGCAAAATTGGAAGATTTTCTGATGTATAAAAATATTTGCAATCTAAAAATCAAAATCACTTTATATGTTGAATAGTTGACATTCAAAAGGAAGAAAGGCATGAATAAAACATTACCTAAAAAAATCTTAAACCTTAACAAAGAAATATATTTTTCATACCATAGCTTTGTAATGTTTACTGATAATATGTGAACTTTCATGAATATATGCTTACTAATGTAAAAGTTATAATATGAAAACTAATACACACAAAATGGTTACATATCATCAGCAAATTCAAGTAATTTTTTTACCATTCCTCCATCTATGTGACTGATGTAAATCAAAATGAGCAAAGGTCCAAATAATGAGCCACACTTGTGACATTAATCCAGTTTGACTGAGATCTACTTGTAACAACCCTCTGTTTTCTTCTATTCAGCTATTCTTATATCCAGTTTACTAATTTATCCTCCACACTTGCAGAAATCATTTTCTACTAGCCTTTTATATGGCACCTTTTCAAATCATTTCTGAAAACCTGGATACACCAAACCTACACCTTTATCCTCATCTAAAGAAGCAGAATGTCCAAAAATCTGCAAGGCAAGATTTTTCCCTTAGTACAACCATGTTGACTATCCAACAAAATTCTAAACTTTGTTAACTGATTGGCAATGCATCTTTCATCAGACTTTGCAAAACTGTTCCCACAGTTGATGCAAGACTAACAAGCCTACAATTAATGAGAATTTTTTATCATTTCCCTTGAAAAGAGGAGTTATATTAGCTAACTTCCATTCCTCTGGTACCTGCTCACTATTCAAGGAATGACAAATAGTAGTAGTAAGTGGCTCACATATTCAATATTTAACTTCTTTCAAAATCCTTGGGACAATATTATCTCGCCCAGGAGCTTTATCATCTTTTAAACTACTAAACTTTTTTATTCAGCTCAGAATTAACATAGTCACATTGTCCAACCTTATTGCCACCTATCAACTATTCAAAGTAAGGAATACTACTTAAACTTTCATTTGTAAAAAAACTGAAAAAAAAGTAGAATTTAATAATCCAGTCATTTCATAATAAATAATACTAAAATAGCACTGCTTCCAGTAGGTTCCTTTACAAATTGGTGAAGAGAACCATCTTGAACAGTTTCCAAAAACCTTTCTCCCTCATCTTTTGATTCTAACATTTCCCAATGTATATGTCTAAAATTAAAATCACCCATAATTATGACCTCATTAAGAGCTGAAATCTTAATCTCATCATAAAGTTTCTCACTTATTTCATCAGTATCATTTAATGGTCTGTAACAAATTCTCACAAGAAGACTTTTCCCTTTATATCCACCAGTTGAAACCCAAAAGGATTCAATTTCCTTGTTATTATCTTTGACATCCTCAACTTCAACAGAATGTTACACATAAGGCTACTCCTCCCCCTCTTTTTAGTACTCTATCCCTATTAAATAATCTGTAACTCTGTATTTCAAAGAATTCTGTCATCAAAGTAGTCAAAGTTTTACCATATTTTGGTTATTTCTATTATTTCAAAATTCTCCATTCCTACTGATGCCCTAAAGTCAATCTATCTTATGTATTGTATTTCTAGTATTACAATAGTAACAATTAAGCCTATCCTCAGCACTTGCTTTTACACTCAATTTTATGCTGAACTTTCCTCTATATCTTTTTTTCTTTTTTGCACAATTATGTGACTCTGGTCCTCACCTATGTCTAGTCTTAGTTTAAGTCTTCTTTCACAGTTAAATTAATAGTCCTTGCAATAAAGACAGATCTTCCCCCAAAAAACTCCTTTTTATCACTGAAATTTATCTCATAAGTCCAACCAGCCTCTCTGCTCATCCTACGTATTAACCTAAGCCTAGCATTTAGCCCTAGTGACCTATTTATAACTTCATCCTCACAATTAATTCTGGGCAGTATCCCTGACAAAATGAAGTTATATTCCCTTTCTTTAAATAATGTAATCAACTCCTTTTACTCATTAATTAGCTCTCCTGACCTACCTTTCCCTACACCATTAGCCTCTCAGTTATATCCTTCCCTTGTGATGCATAATCTAATTCTTTTCTCTCTATTTACCCCACAGACTATCCTATCATATCCACATTCCTTGACAAGAAATTGCTTATAATTATAACCTCTAATTTATCCTTCACATCCTTGTTTGACCATTTTGATTTGCTTCCCTCTAATATGTTCCCCATCTACATAAGCCAAGGGCTTAAATCTGTTGCTTGACAGAATATGCTCATTATAGTAAAGTCCACTACTTTTAGCCCTAATATTACTCTAACTTCCTGAAACCATGAACCATAGGGGACTATTATAAAAGCAACTAAAATGTAAAAATGAAACTTAATAGGATACATAAAAAAATTAAATGAAAAGCAAATGCATATGAGCAGCTTATGCATGATATAATTCAATACCATGTTTACCATAGTTTGCATTATGCTATTGCCAGGTAACTTGTTATTTTGTCACACTACCTGTATAATTAGTTATAATTCAAAAACCAAAGAATTAAATGAAAATTAAAAGACTTACAAAAAGACTGAAGATGTTAACATAAATAATTGTAATTATTTGTTACAATATGAAGTCCCTCTAGAAAGAATAAAAAGAAGCAATTTATATTTATTTTGTAGTATTTTGTTACCTAATGGTTATAAGGTTGGTCAAACACTGTTAGTGTCATGGTAAAGAAAATAAGAGATAAAATATTAAGTTTTACCAAAGATTTTTTTTATATTCATTTGGGAAGATTCTGTTAGTTATGTAAATGAAATAATAAAACTGTTAAATGAAAAAGTACTTTTATTCTTTACATGAAAAATCACCTTGCCCCCAAACAAATCAAGAGTAAGTCAGATTGACTTAATAAATTCTCAGAAAAATCTTTGGTTGAAATACTTTATCAAAAATTCTGATTTTTGTATACAACATACCTGTAATATCTACTAAAAGCTTGCCAAAGGTTGTGAAGACATACAAGTAAATTTGGAATTACAATAAACATTAACTTTACAACACAAGCTTAATCCTAAAGACTAACCCCACAAGGGTTAAATGATTTTAGAAGTTCTTGAAGATACAACTGATGAAGTTAGAAACACAGCAACATTGTTTTATGTGCTCAAAAACATTAGTCAATTACAGGTTTAAAATTTCTAAAACTAATTAAAATTGAAAAAATTGGTATAAATTGTTCATCTAGCATTGACTTTTTACCAAACTCAACGTTTCATTAGCCAAATATTTTGTCTTCAAAATTTTAATGTGATGATAAAACTTTTAATTTACCAATTTTTACCATCCTATAATATAATGAGTATGTAACTGTAGTTAAAAGTGAAGAGCTAGTTAATCAAACATAACAGGATTTATCATGATTTTTACCTGATACAGATGCTGAACAATAGGTTGAGACACTAGTACAGGTTTACTGTTGTTTATTGTAGCTGATCTAACACTCGCTTCACTAATCTTGGTACCACTTAAACCAGCCAATGACTGGCCTCCAGCATGTATATAGGTTCCGCTTCTGGGTGAAGGCAAGAATAAATTATTAAAGCCCTTTACTGTTTTTAAGTGAACCATCTAACATTATTTTAAGGCTCTTGAAAATTTCTGAAAAGTTTATAAATATATCACTTGTACCTTTAACTTCAAGTAAAAAATAAAATGAACAAAATTAAAATGAAGGTTTTGGATTGTAAACCTATATTAGAAAGTTTAAACTGCAAATTTATGAAGATAATTTCATTAAATAATAGTCTTTGTAAACAGTACTGAAGACATTAACACAGTGAAATAGTAACTACAAATTGTGAACATGTTTGTATAAAGTGATACATCAGTAGTAATGAAATGAAACTTCTTTTTGTCAAAATTACCAATAACTATTTTTTTAAAGATATGGTAAATTAAACCATATAAGTATGCAAAATATGTAGAAATAATTCACTACAGATTTTATATGATGTTATAAATATTATGTGAACTTATACACAGTGTAAAAAAATGTCTTAAAAGTCTATATTTATATTAATATATTTATTAAATGTTTTAAGGGTCTCATTGTAAGTACCTTGAATTGTCAAAACAAATGAGTTATTAAAAAGAACAGGCTATGGTGTTTAGGAGTTACTGTACCATCTCCACTTAAGGAAACAGAAAAATCTTTTTTTGTTGTTTTGTAAGCAACTCTCCAGAAAATAATATATTATTGAAAAAATACACATCTTCATTTGATTTTTATTTAATTTGAAAACTTTAATAATGGCAGTGCACAAACTTTTTGAGTCAGGGGCCACAAACAGACTTCTCATAACCGTTGGGAGCCACAAAAAAGTGAAAATTAAAACTGTCCCACAGTTGTTTCACACAAGATGGGCATCACATTTAAGAACACACAAATAACAATTACATCAAAGAGTTTGCACATTATTCTAAGAAATGTTATGATACGTCAACTGTCACAAAGTCAGTGCGATGGATGGTGCTGCACATAATCTTCGAGCTTGGAAATGTCCGTCTTGATGCTTGACATTGAAAGACGCAAGACTGCTTCCTGATGATGATCAGTCAGCTGATTGCAAGTGTTATTTCTGTTTAGTTTCACATGTGATGAAGCCTGTTAGCAGCAGTACGTGCTGCCAAACATGCTGGTGTGGACAAGTGCATTCTCTTTCAGATTAGCAAATGTATCAGGCAATGTTTTGTAGAAGTCAAGCAAACTGTTTTCTCGGTAAATAGCATGCAGTTCATCAGATGCCTGGAGATCAGTAAGTTCGAGCTGATATTCTGCTGACAAGTCATCCACTGACACACTGAATGGATCAGCAAAAAGTTTCATCAACAATCTGCATTGGTCAAAGTCATGAAACCATGAGTTGAAGGATTGAATCAAGGTATCTAGCTCCCCAACATAAACTTGTGTGTCAATGTCCTGATTCTTCTGCAGCTGTGACTGAAAAGTGGAAAGTGCATGAAGTTGCCTGATGCTGCTTGCTGCTGAAAAAACTGCAAGTTTGTCCTGAAAGCTGAGACATGATTTGCAAGCTGACAGACAAGCTGATTTTTGCCTTGCAACTTCAAATTCAGATCATTCATGTGTTGTCATGTCGACCAGAAAGGTCAAATCAGCTAGCCATGCTGGATCAGTCATGGGAATCACTTCTGTGTCTTTGTTCTCCCTTCTGAGGAATTCTATCACCTCATTAATCAACTCCCAGAATCTTCTGAACATCTTCCCTCGACTCAGCCAGCGTACTTCACAGTGATACACAAGGTCACCATAATCTGAATCAATAAATTCAAAAAGACTTTGAAACTGACAGTGATTGAGCCTCATGATTTGATGAAATTAATGGTTTTCATCACTTATGCCATCAGTGCCTGAAAACCAAATTCTTTACTGCACAGGTTCTATTGGTGAATAATAGAGTGCAACTTCACCAACTGTTTGTTCTGCTTTCCTCGGTGCTTCATCAACAGTGCTACTAGCCCACTACTTTCTCCAGTCATGGATGGTGCTCCATCAGTTGTCACACTTACCAGTTTCATGAAATCCAATGAAACACTACTACACAGTCATTGTCTCCTCGAATACAGCAGACCCAGTTGTCTGACCCTTCATGGAACCCATGCAAATTTGTTCCTCTGTGATATCAAACAATGACGACACACCATGAACAAAAACTAATAGCTCTGCTGTTGAACTGATGTCAGTTGACTCATCTGCTGCCAAAGAGAAGTAGACAAAGTTGGCTGCTTTATTTGTATGCTGCCTTGTCACGTCTGCTGAGAGGTGTGAAATTCTTCGTTGAATTGTCATACGATTCAAAGCCACCATCTGTAGCTTGCGAACTGCTTCCAGACACAACTTTTCCAATGCAGTAATCATACATTGCTTTACAAAATCACCATCAGTAAATGGTTGGCCAGATTTCGCTATCATCAACAAAATATTGTAACTGACCTCACATGCTGCACCTAAATCTGCTGACTGCTTTGAGAAAACGTTCTGCTGGTGATTCAGTGACCACTGCAGAGATTCAATTCGAGCTGTTCGTTCATCACCGACAACGTTGTGGAAACCTTTATACTTCAACTCATAATGATGATTTTATATTAGATACCTTTGCCACTGCTACTGTCAAATGACACAGCAGACAAATTACATTCTTTTGTTATTGAAAAAAAATAGTATTGCACAGTCCAATCATCATGAAACTGCCAGTTTTCGTCGTCAACTTTTCTTTTACGATTAGTTGCCATTTTTGTTACGAATTAATATCAAAATAGGGCTCGTAAGTAAATCTCAAAGAACAATTGGAACGCATGAGATTTCATAATTACGGAAATATTTTGTCATTGCGCCAATGATTAAATGCCTATGCATTAATGAGATTTGCTTATTAAATTTTCTTTATTGCTCGACACAAACATGAAATCATCCAGTATCTAATCTAAAGCATATTCTTCTATAGCGCTTAATCTTCACGCAGGTGCAAACTCTAAGCACGCAAACTCTCTATGTTTGACTTTCCTGTTGGACATAGCGGGCGATTCGTTGTGGGCCAAACTTTGTGCACCACTGCCCTGAAGACTTACTGCAGAGCCACAAAGTTGCTAAAGTAATGATACAAAAACAATATGTTCCATGTTTGCTTTGGTTAAATTACAAATTATCCAGTATACTTCTATATGAATGTCTTACTTTTTAAAATCAATTACATGTGTAATGGTTATTGGAGCTGGACTTGCTGTCTTTGATGTTGGAGGTGTTGTTGTCATACTTGGATGTAATAAAGGTGTTCTTGCCTAAAAAAAAGTAAAATAAAAGTAATTTTTGAATGTTTCACTTTGTTTACAGAGAATTGCCATATAACACATAAAAGGTATTTGAATAAGGTAAAGTACGATACAGAAAAAATGCATCAAAACCACTTTTCATATTTTTTTACTTGAAGTATCTTTACAATAACTATGATATGTTTAAAAAAAATTTATAATCAGATTATTAAAACTATGACTTCTGAGTACACTTCTTTATACAAGCATGATTTTGGAATTTAAAAACACTAGATCTGACACAAGTGCAAATTTGTTAGTGTAATACTAATTTAACATCTGGCAAACTTTCTACCTAACATTATAACACTTATTAAACATTTCACAAAAACAATTCATTTTCACTTACAACGATCTGGGGTTGAGAATGATTGGACAGGGTGGTTGAGGATAAAACAGAAGTTGATGTATTACTGTGTGGTCGAAGAATTGGTGTGGCTACAGCTGATTTTGGGGCTACACTTATGCTTGCAACAGCTGCAGCACCTATTGAAAAAACATATTGAAATGTTGCTGTACTAATAACAAAATTAAAGGAATACAGATTGTATGATATTTATTGGAAAGATAACTCTCAGGTTAGTAAAGAGAAAACATTCACACTGATTAATTTAATTGTAAAATGTGCTAAAAATAGCCAATCATGCACAGATACGACAAACTAGAATTTTAACTATTTTTGTCACATAAACTGATGAAGATGAGATATATATATTGCACTTGAAAGTTAAGGAAAAACTCTAAAAACTATACAATAATTTCTAGGACCCAACAAACTACACAAATAAACTAGGAATTAGAAACTGCAAGTATGGCTGAAATAACTCAAGTGTAACAGTGTTATACTAAAGGTTATTGTTTTTTATCCTTACACTAAAGGATCAGCAAGACTGTTCTAACTGTTTGTTTGGAATTAAGCATAAAGCTACACAATGAGCTATCCGTGTTCTGCCTACCATGGGTATCAAAACCTGGTTTTGAGTACTGTAAATCTGCAGACATACCACCGCTGTGCCACTGGGTGGCGAGACTTCAAATATTATGTCACATTAGGTCCAGTGGTCAAATAATTTCAAAAGTTCTATCTACATTACAACTAGAATCAGTAATCCTGGTCATTGTTTTCAATTTTAAATCAATCAGAAGATACTATATTCATTTCATAAAATACCCAATAGGTGAGGGTACTGGGGACCATCAATTTAATATTGTTTAATAATTTTTACAAGAGATAAATCTAAATCAAAGATGCATAATTATTGTTACTACATAGCCACATTTAAACTAATTAAATCCTTCAAATATTCATGGATTTTCTGTTGACTGTATAATCATATTAACAGCAAGTGTCACAGAAATGTTTCATTTCCGGACTACTTCTGATTTATTATTTAATGAAAGAGACGACAATACATTAGTCAAATTTGTCATATTTATTTTGATACCCATGGATACAATAAAACCCTAACAATTTCACCAATATGAAGTTCAGGATCATGATGAATACCCCGTTTGCATCAAAAGTGCATGCAAACAGTTTCACAGAGAGAGAAGTTAAAGCCATATGCTGTGGTCCACTTCAGTAAACGATTGAGGGCAGTCTGACATGAAATGTGAAAGACGTCAACACAGAGCCCATTTGCAACAGTAAGAAGGAGTTGTTCAGTGATGGCATTAATTTTTTACACTGAAAAGTGTGACACTCAAAACACAGCCCTGAGGGACTCCAAGTTCCTGGAGAAAAGAATGGGAAAGTGTTGAACCCACAGGAACTTGGAATACCCTGTCCATTAAAAAATTTTTAATAAAAATGGGCAAATGGCCACATAACCTCACAAAATGCCATACCTCCATGTTGTGTCATAGGCTTTCTCAATGTTAAAGAATATTGATACAAGATGTTGTCATTTGAGAAAGGCTTCTCTGATTGATGCTTCAAGTCAAATCAGGTGGTCCATGGTGGAGCGCTGTCGTCAGAACTCACACTGGGTGGGCAAGAGGAAGTTGTTTGATTCAAGGAACCAAACAAGACAAACATTAACCATCCTCTCTAAGGTCTTACAGAGACAGCTCATCAAAGCAACAGGACGATAGTTTAAAGGAATCTTGATATCCTTCCCAAGCTCAGAGAAAAGTAGGACAATAGCCTGGTGCCAGGCATCAGGAAAAACTTTCTCCTGCAAAATTTGGTTAAAACAAGAAGAAGAATAGCAAGAGAAGCAGGAGACAGATGGCGCAGCATGTAATAGTGTATATCATCTGGTCCAACTGATGTACTGCCAGACCGATGAAAGACCAGTTTCAGTTCCACCGGTGTAAAGGGACAATTATAATCAAAGAGACAATCAGCTCGAAAGGAAAGAGGTGATCACTCTGCCCAATTCTTGATGGCTAAGAAGTGGAGGAAGAAGCAGAAGTGCTGTATACCCAGCAAAAGCTTTTACCTCGTTTTTGAGCCTTCCATGCCATGTTGCTGGCAGGATTCCACCGCTAATGAGAGTATAGTGGAAAACCTGTTGAGGTTTTAAGAATACATTGAGCAGCTGCTTGTATAATACAGTCAGTTACTGCTGCCCCACTGTCGTCTATTGATGGCTTACAGACGATGGCAGGATTGAGTTCTGCAAGAGCAGTGAAAGAGGGCCAGTTTTCCTGATCCAGGTTCCACCAGGGCATGCAGGTCAGGTGGCATCGACTACAGCCAGTCTCTCAAAATTATAAGAAAATGATCACTGCCTCGTGGATTAATATCAATCCTCCATGAAACACTGGAGAATAGTGAAGGGGAGCAAACTGACTAAGTACATGAAAATAAGTAGAAGAACAAGAACTGAGAAAAAGAAAGGTTGTGATTAGAGAGCATACGTCATACAAAGCAATCCCTCCTATCAATACCAGAACTTCCCCAGAGGGGATGATGCCCATTAAAATCACCCAGGATTTAAAAGGGAAACAGCAACTGTTCAGTGAGAGCATCAAGGTCTGATTGATCATATGTCTCTCCAGGCAACAGGTAGAGAGAACAAACAGTGATGGTATGACCCAAGGAAACACAGCTACGACCTCCAAGAGTGTGTCGACTGGCAAACACAGGGTGTGCACATGCTGATCAACCAACAATGCCACCCCTCCATCACACAGCCTGTTATTTCTGTACAAAGAAAACTGCTGAAAGGTGACTGTATCAGCAGGTTTCAGAAATGTTTCCTGTAAGAAAAGACATACAGGATGGTAGGAAGCAATCAGTGCTTTGATGTCATCCAGATTAGAACGTAAACCTTGACAGTTTCATTGAATCAAGGTGGCCATTTTTATTTATGTGTAGGCAAATTGGGTGGAGAACCCTTCTGTTTACAACCATGTCTTTTTTTCCTTACTGTCCTTATTTCAGGGAAGTCTATCTACCTGCTTGGATCCTGCCCTGGGTCAATTGGGCAAGTCTTTGTCGTTAGAAGAGGATTCCAGCAACTGAGGATGTGAATAAATGATCATTTTGCAAGTTGTGGTGGGAGAAGATGTACCCAAGGAAATGTCTGTACCTATAACCAAAGGAAGTGGATCTTGGGATTTGCTGAAATGTATGTTAGGGACAGAGATGGGTGTTGAAGTTGATTCATCAGCTTTTTTAACCATAGAGGTCAGAAGACTTTTCATTTGTTTTAAGAATGATTCTTTTGGAGGCACAGAGAGATCTGTCTGCACTTCCACTGTAGTTGTGGAATAAAGTGCAGCAGCATATGTCCGAGATGAAGTGGTGGACAGCAACTTTTGAGCCTCAGGATAAGTAATGTTATGAATCGTTTTCAAATGCTGCACCTCTTTTTCTTCCAACCATTTAGGGCAAGAATGAAAGTAGGTCAGGTGAGAGCAATTGATGCAATGAGGGTCTGTTTCACACTCATAAGCATCATGGTCCTTGCCACTGCAATGGGCAAGACGTCAGGGAACCATGACATGACGTCTTTGAGTGACTGAACTGCTGACACTGGAAACATCAGAGAGGGTTTGAAATGTATGGCCGTACCCTGCAATTAAGATTTACATTTAAATCACAATGTCCACCTGCCACCATCAAGGCATAATAATTCCATCTTTGCGAGTGGAGATGCTCCTCACTGCAGAAACTCCTTGAGTGGATAAGCCAGCAAGAATCTCTGGCTCAGGGATGTTCTTGAAATCCCTCTCAACAGTAACTCCTCATGAAGAATTCAGAGTAGCATGAAGTGTAACCTCAATAGGTATATCCCCAATTGCCTTTGAATGCAAGAGGAGTTCACTGTGTTGAGATGTGGGTGTGTCCACCAATATGTCACCAAATCGAAGCTTCTTTACTTACTTTGGAGACCCAGCAAGTCCCTCCAGTCCCTTCTGAATGAGAAAGAGAGACATTTGCCTTAAAAGTTTGTCTGAAAGAGAATGGAGGATAAAAAATGAGGTACAATTGGTGTTACAAATGTTGAATAATGCTGCTCAGAATCTTCAAGACATGGTCATTTACCTATGGACTGATTTTGCACTATTTTAGTTAAGTTTTTATTTGGAGGATCCATAATAAAAAAGGGATATTTAGGTGCCCACTGACTTCACCCACCATGGAGCCCTACGAGGGGACAAACTACAATGTCAAACAAGGACACTGCAGCAATGCCAGGGTTTCATAAGCACTATACCCAAACACCAGCATCAAATACAATATCCACAACACCTGTCGAGAACTTCCAACACTGCTGCTTGGCTGACCCTAGTCCAAGTGGACCAGCCAACTGACCCAAGAGGGCCCACCCTAAGGCTGCCCGTCTAGAGAAATTCAAGGCCAAAGTGGTGTGTTAGGGTTGGACCCCTGAACCACCAGGATCCTCTCCTCCACTTCATGGGCCACCACGCACAGCAAACACATGGGTGGATGTTTAGATCACAGAGGAGGTAAACTGAAAGCAGAGAACATTCCCTGGGAGGTCCCCTCACCACATACAGGAATCCAAACCAAGGAAAAAATTCTGTGGGTTTAGAGGAAAAGAATGTTGAGAGGGTAGTTTTCAAATCTTCATTGTTCCAAGCTCTTTTCCATCAAGATACGTCTGCAAACATGACAGATGATAACCAGATGAGGCAAAATCTTTAAAATAAAGAGAGTAGGGAAGTTTTCCCAGTCTAGCTCTTTATTCTTTGCAGATGTGATCCTTGCTGTATGGGGCCATGCATTATCCTGGTGTAACGCAACACCTTTACGACTGATCAAAGCAGGCCTCTTTCTTTTAGTGCAACATTCAAGCACTCTAAGTGTTGACAACGGAAGTCTGATGTAATCATTACAATGAGTGGCAGCAATTCAAAGTGGATCACACCAACAATATCCCACCAAAAACTTAACAAGACTTTCTTAGGGTGGATGTCTATTTTGGGCTGTGCTTTAGACAGTTTACCTGCACTTAGCCATTGTCTGCAGCATTTAACATATATATAGTATATCAATTTTTCATCTCTAGTCACTAAACTACCCAAAAACGTGAGTTCCGTTCATGAGAGTGCAGAGAAATGCAAATGCCCACTCTTGCTCTAAGGTTGGCTGCTGTCAAATCAGGGGATATCCATTTTCCAAGTTTTGACACCTTTCCAACCTATTACAGATGATGATGAGCTGCTGAATGGGTTGAATTACACTTCTGTGCTAGTTCTTCAACTGTTATAGCACAATCTTCATTAAGTGCAGCCAGCAGCAAATCATCATTAAACTCAACAGGACAACCTGAACGTCGCACATCATTTAAGCTGTAGTCACCTAATCTGAACTTCTGAAACCACCTTCGATATTTTCTTTCCTAGAGAGCCTCCACAGTATAGACACCTTGAATGTTTTGTATAGTTTCTGCTGTGCTACTGTCTTTTTTAAACTCATAAAGCATTATATGCCTAATGTGCTCCTCAGACACATCTATCTTCATGAGGGTTTATTTGATTAATGATATGTAAAAGTGGAGTTGGGTTAGTTTCTTTTATTTGTCTGAACACACACACACACACCCAACTACATATTTTAGTCATTAAAGCCTTCAACAAAGACAAAAACAATGATGCACTTTTTGTATTAAATTTTCAGGCATTACTTATGGGATGGCCTGACACAAAATTTACAGTAGTGAGGATGATTTGTTCTTTCACCAGTGGTCATATCAAAAGAGAACTCTAATCTCTGCCACAAAGACAGCTGTATCACAAATTCAATTACAACTTCAATAGAAAGTCTAAATAAGATGTCACACAGATTCCAAGTTCTATATATGAAGATGTAAGAGCTTTATTGTTAAAAATAGAGATATGTAGATTGAAAAATTGACCAGCTCACACAAAATATATGCATCAAATAAAGGAAAAGGTTCAGAAGACTGTGAAAGGAATATCAGAAAAAAATGTCACTATCAAAAAACGAAGTATCACATTACATTAACAAAGAAAAACTTTACATTAAAACTAAAGTTAACTTTTAACAGCTTTTAAATAAAAATTATTTCAGGAAGTTTTTCACTGAAAAGCCAGATTTCAAAAATTATTGAATATCACATGCCAATAAAAAATAAAATCATGAAATTTCAATGAATACTTCTTACTCATTTAGTGACTTGAATAATAAACTTTATTACAACATGGTTTTTGCAAAATTTATTTACAAGAAAAATATTCTATCATGTTGTTTCATTTTTAACATGACTTATTTTTTGACTAGCCAGGCTAAAATGGACCTGGTGAAAATTACTTAAACATTTTGGTTCCTAAATCTCTAGACCTAATTTTAATGTATTTGATAAATATCTGTGTCAGTTAGTAAATTATAAACACTGACAAGATAATTAACTTAAACAAGAATACTTGAATGAAAAAAATAAATGATTCAAGAAATTTGGTACTAGCCTCTGGGTACATGTGAGGAATATGGATGATTAAGATTATGGGCTACATGACCCACCAATGTTTGAGGTGCACGTATTATTGATGCCATAGGTGAGCTTCCGCCTACAGCTTGAATACTGGTAGCAATACTGTGACGGCTGGTGGTTCCAGCTACGGGAATTGCTTGTAAGCCAACCACTGCTGGTGATCCTTAAAAAATAAGTATTGATAATTTATGATATTCAACACGTGTACTAGAAAAATAGTTTTAACTACATTATCATTAGGTTTATTCTAAAAATAAATTTTCAATCTTCTACTTACCTTACTTAATTATAAAAATAATTATTCATTAGTGCTCAAACTACTGCTTCAACTTGACATTTTTCTGAATGTATTACAAACAAATTAAATGTTGTAATATAGCATGCCCAGAAGAAAGTTTTTTTACACATGTGAATAATTTTGTTAATATAATATCCTGACACCTAAGAAACATTAATTATCATAAAGTTAGTTCAACTAATTCATATCTACTTCCTTATTAGAAAACAAATGATGAGCCAAATTATGCATATGGAGAGTAACAATTAAGGTTATTACTTGCTTATCAAAATTGTAAATAGATGTTAATCTGTGCTGGTTACTGAAACAATTATATATATAATATATTACAATGCAGAAAACCCAGCACATTAATCAGATTTCAATAAAAGATGCTTTTTAAAGAAGTTCATTTTTGATAGTCAATTTCCATATTATAATGTTGGTTCAAACTTTTGTTTCCAAAAATGACAATAATAGACATTTCATAAAATTATGTTAAACAGGTAACAAGTTAAAAAAAACCAAAAAAAACATTAAAGATTGTACAAACATCTATGACTTTGGTGCATAAAGACTAAATATTCTTGGCCAATACATGTTTACTATTTAATAAGTACAAACACATAAAACATTTCTTTATTTAAATTAGTATTCAGTCAGACAAGCACCCCAGGAATGTTAAAAAATGTCAAATAATACATGTTTATGTAATACCATATGTTAAAATTCATTACATGTTAAGCTTTATGAAGGTTGATAATATACAGTACCAATAAGAAAGTCTATGGTTCCACACATCTTATAATTATTAAAACTTTTTTAGATTTTAAACTAATTTCTTAAAAATAAATATGAAACCCAAACTATTATTCACTTCACTACTTGTTCCTGAGTTATACATGTTCCAAAGTATTCATTATTCATAAGCAGACCTGGAAAAGGGCAAAATGAAATAATAATATTATGCTTTTTATTGTGGCAACACTCACCTATCCTATTTAATACTTTGCCAAAAACAGTTGTTAGGTTAATATGGTGAAAATAAAGTTAATAGAGCAAAATCTTGGACAAAAGTAAACCCTAAAAACATCTATATATTTAGTCAGAAGTAAATACCTGTGGAAGAAAAAACAAACAAACTTCATTGTATTGTCAATAAAACAATTACCATTTTTTCAGTCTCAACTGACGGTTCACAAGAGTCCCTAGAAAAATCCACGTATAAAACAACTGAGGAGCTCCATATAGTCAGTGATTGCATCTTTTGTATATTTCAGTCATGCAAATTAGGTTGTGAATGACATTCTTTGCATGCCAAGTGACCATTGAATAAAAAACAAAACATAGGTCCACATGCCTGTATGGCATCAGGCACATTTAAAGCCCACCATAAGCAAATATATTGTAGCTATGTTACTTTAGAGCTACAAAACTTTGGGTGTGCTGACCTAGAGTGATGGTGAATATATTATATGTATTGTGTTTTAGTTATCTTTTATTCAAAGTGAACCTACATTTACATAAAAATTGAGGAATATGTTGCAAATGAACACACCAGTAGCACTATTGTTAAAAACTGTTCACAACCTACACAAGTATAGATTCACAGTGGTAAATAAATGACAGCTAAAAACACCAAATATACAAGTTATTATTTGGACCTTTTTCTTTTTCTTCAAATGGAGTATATTAGAGTTGAAGAGGACATGAAAAAGCATTATCTCCATTGCACTTGTCAGATGTATGATCAAGACCACATCCATTTTGTCTTTGGAAACTTTTACAGTCACTCATGCCTATTTTACCAGTCATGGATGAAATCCATAAATTTTGATAGGTCTGGCCAGTAATGTATAAAGCTTTAGAAAATTAACTTGATACAATGGAACAAAAGAGTAAATGTTCATTTTTAACTAAAATTATTTATTTGCTTACCTACAGAATACTTCAAGATTAAAAAGAAATATCATTTACACATGCATAAGCATTTATGGAGCTTAAATATTTAAAACTCCTGAAAATTCTGGTCTAAAACAAAACATAAACCAAAAAATTATTAAACTAATCCAAAACGCATCATTCTGTGAGCACAGGAAAAAATTGGAAAATGGAAACAAAAACAAAAATGCAATTTGTGTTGATATGTGGCCAAGTCTGCAAAGCACTAATGTCACAGACCATAAAAGTCACTTCACAAGTTCAAATAATCAAACTAATATATGAAAACTAAGTTTTCCTTTAATTTTTCTTCACAATGTTTATGAAGAGTAAAATAACTAAAAGGGCAAAATGAATAAAAAAAATTGCTACCAAAGGTTGGTTTAAAATGTTGGTATACTTATATACAAGTAAACTGATGTCATATTTTGTCTGCATGAACCAATTTTTGTAATTTTACAAAGTTAGGCTTTAATGAAAAAAAATGGTAAAAGGAGTTATAACATGTCATTAAAGAGATGCATTTATGTGTATGGCATAACTAAAGAGATAAACCTTTACGAAAACATCAAAGCCAGAAAAGCAATATCAGAATCCTGTAATACTAGTTGAGACTTATACGACAGTAGTTGATATGATATGTACCTAGATACAGACATTTTACCAACACTTTGTTACAAAGTTTGACAGTAGATTTAATTTGAAACAGATCTACAATGTTAAGAACTTTAAGTTCTTTAGTGTAAGCAAATGTAATTTCCTGATACAAACTGAAGTAATTCCAGAAAGAAAAATTGTATAATTTTTATTTCTTATGGTGATGACAAGGCTGGTCAAACTGACCAACTTCACAAAAAATTAGGGTAGTGAATATAGCAGATTAAATACAAAGATTTATCTAAAAAAAGGATTGGAAATGTTTTTGAGGTTTCATAGATTACACAAAATAAATGTGTTAATTTTTAGATGGAGAAAAGTATTTTTAATTTTAACATGAAAATCACTTCATAACCACAGCAGTGACTAGTTTGATTCTACACATTAAAACATTAATTTTAAGCAAACATACTTTATTAGAAACACCGATTCTTCTTCCTGTACAAAAAACTGTTGATGTTTACTAAAAGAAACATAAATTGTATTATATCACATGATGCATCGATACAATCATATCACAGCTTAACGAAACAATACTTGTATCACTGTATCATAACACCCTACAAATAGAGTGAGCTTATTTTTTGCTCACTACCTTATTAAAGTTAACAGTCCATTCACTGTGCAGATAATAACCTGCTATGTGTAGAATTGTAAGTATTTGTTATTCCTGTTAAAATGAATTGCAGGAATATTAAATACAAAGCATGAACACTAAAAATAACATGATGGAGTGTTATCTGGCCAATTGCATTAGTAAATCAACGACAGCAGCAACTAAAAGCTAGAAAAACAAATATCAATTTTTAGCACAGAGTTTTTTTATATATTTATTATGTACTTATTAACAGACATCTTTTTTAAAAAATTAAACATGATTACATTAGCATGAAAAATTCTTGCTCAGGCAAAACAAAACTCTCAACCCTACACATATCAATATATAGTATAATTGTCAATGATACCATCAACATTAGACCATAGCCCTCCACAGGTAGGAAGGACAATACATCCTCCACATGCAATAGACTCAATAAGCACCCAGAAAAGGCAAGAGATACATACAGGAAGAGAGTAGGAAGGCATGCATCTATCTGAAGTATATTTTCAGGTGAGGAAAATATTAACATCAAATGTGCTACTCATTTGTTTGCAAGACTGATAGCCAGGATCCCATACTGACAACATGGTGGAGGATCAGGTGTAGATAAATAAAATAAAAAAGATAAGCTCCTTTCCAATAATATTCAGCATCAGAAATACAATAATCAAGTAGTGTGTCACCCACTAGGGTGTGATGGAGAACCTAGTGGGACAAGCATTCAGTGTGAGACCACACCCATTTCATGAAGGGAATACTATATGTTCAATAGAGGTGCTAGTGTAAAAGGTACTTTCAAAAGAACTTTTGTAGTGCTTGTGTTGCATTTCATAGATCTCAGAATGTAAAGACTGCTCATCTGGCTTGTGCATCTCATGATGTCAGCAGAGCATATTTGTAATATGGATATGGCAATAAATCAAGCCCTTGAGTGTTGGAGAAGTACTTAACAGCATAAGTAATTATATAAAGGAATCAACCCAGACCTGCATCTTGAATAGCACACAAGTCCCATCAGGCTGATATAATTACTGGTGATGATCTGATTGTTAGTATTGGGGATGTCCTCTATTACAACTCCAGGTAAGTACCCCAGCCCTACTTCCAACTGAGGGATACATCCACTCAATCTTGTATAAATGGGAAACTCTATATTGACCTTCCAAGCAGATTGAGAATGGGGAAAGCAAGGGTTCTCCCTTTATTCTAACAGAATAAAACCTAAAGGAGGAACTTGATTTGAGAGGATGCAGGAGAAATGCTCAGGCTGAACATAAATCATCATATTTGCATACAGTCTTACACTGCCATGCTGCATAATGGGTTACCATGAATAGGGCAGAAAGTGTTATTCAGTTGTGAGGTGTTGTCATTTTTTCAAACCTGAAGTGCAGCCTGGAAAACAAATATATATACATATGTCAGGCAGGTGGTAGCATTACATATGTATGGATTACTCAGATTGTTCATCAAAATGGTACTTCAAATATCTCCTCAATAAGTTTTCAAAACTTCACAGTACTATATAGTGTTCCTTTAAAACCAATACCTATGTAATGACTGAGTCACAAGTTCTGGTAATATCTCTAAATATAGCAAAAAAATTTAAATTTCTTGTTCTTTCTGCTACTACTTTTTTATTGCATGATAATTTAAAAACCAAAACAATCAATTTCACTGAAGTGACAGTTTCAAATAGAGTATACACTTTCATAAATAATTTAGTAATTTAATTTCATAAGTAATTTAAAAAAATTTGATTTCTGTTGTAAACTATTTTATCGTTATTCCTTGTAAGCATACGGTGTTCGTACAAAAGAGTTAAGTACAAGGTGAAATAAGAAAGTACAAACTATTAATAAACAAACAATAATTATTACAGTTGGAACATCAATGTATTTAGAACATTAATCCTCTATCTATTGAAACACTGAATTAAAAAACAACAACAAGCAAACAAGTAAAGAAAAACTTTTAAAAGTTGGACATAATGTAGGGATGGCTGATATCAATCCTTCAAACACAATGCAAACAAAATAGTAAGGATGGAATGATACAATAGCACAGCCAAGAATTAAAATACGGTAATTCATATAACTATTCAATCACAATTAAGTTTAATTTATCCTGTTTTTGTCTGTTAACATTCTACTACACTGTATATGTAGGGACAATGCATACGTCATCCCTCCTATCTTGTTAGTATTGTTTTTGAAGGACTAATATTTAGTCATCTCTACATTTACTTATTTTGTTTAAAAATGTTTTCTTTAGTTGTATACTGTTGAAGTAGCCTTGCAGGAAAACATTATCTCAATAACAGTCACATAGCATGGAGGGATGGGCTTCACACTCTCTGATATCTCCTATCTAACGTGGATTTCGAAGATAGGAGTACTCCCTGTGAGGAATTCTAGCTACATGGTGGGGTCCACTATCTTCATTAAATAGTTATATAGAAAACTCAGGTAGTTGTGGGAGCTGCAAAAAAGAAAAAAGAAAAGAAAAGTAACATCATGAACTTCTTTCTTTACAGCTTCTGTAATAAGTGGAGAATAGACTCTATGGAGAGACAAAACCAGAGGCAGATTAAACTGCAATAAGGTGTAAGAAATGTGAGATATCCCTGTCTACATGGAGATGTCAATGGCTAGAAACAAAAGAAGCTGTAGTGTCACAAAAAACAAGAAAAGTACCATCATGGTTTATTGAAAAAAAACCAGCTTGATAATTTTATGAATATAACTGATCAAAGTGGAAGGAAAGATGTCATGAGAGAAGGAGAAAAATTATGGCAAAAAAAGGTGCTGATGATTGTTATAACAGGAAGCAGTAGAAGTAAGGTAATAAACTGCCCAAGCAGGCACTTAGAGTCACAACAAAAGTACAGAGAAGAAAGGGAAAAAGAGGTAGAAAGGTGCAGTAAGGAAATAAATTAACCTGTTCCTAGGGTAAAAGGTGCAGAAGGCATTCAAGGCAAAGTGTCAGAGTAATGTTTTCCATAAATAAGATGAAGCTGAAGAAAACTTTTTTAGATAAAAATAGCACAGGAAACAGATGACCAAAAGTTTGAACAGAGAACATATGGAAGCCTTGAGGGTTAAACAAATATTCCAATCCAGAAGAGATACTGAGAAAGGAGAACAAAGGATAATAGAGGTTTGTAAAATGTTCAAAATAACTGTAAAAAGAAAAGCAAAAAAAGGCCAGAGAAGAGATTGAAAGTCATTGATAAATACATAAAGACTAGATCAATCTCAATTTACAGAATTGTTCAGATGATGATGAGAGGATTCTCAAAGTGAGAACAGATCCACTGAAATAACAAAGACTGTAAGACTTTGTAAGAATAATTCAGTCTAGGTGAGACAGGTGATTTGCCACCAATTTCAAAGCTCCAAGGGTATGACAGGCTGATAACCAAAGTTGGTATTCCTGGATTGAAAAGAAAAAGTATCGAATATGAAAAAAAAAGATATCCTTAGAGCAAGTGCCTTCTTATCAGAAGAAATAACAGTTGGGTTGTTGGAATTTATCATAAAATGACCAGAGACAAGACAAATGAGGTTGACAAGCTCGCTGATCATCCAGCATCTCAAAGAGAGTGATATGGGGAAACTGCTCTGCTTGAACAAGACTCAAAAAGAATGCAGATGTAAAGGACTGCACTCCACTTGGAGAGAGATGCATTTGAGTAGATATAAGTTAGGCATGAGGAGTATTCAGTTATGTAAAACTGACTGAGCCACCACAACAGTGAGAGGTGAAGATATGGAGCTAGAGATATAAGAGGAGACTTCTGGACATACTCCACTGATCAGTCAAAGTCCACCAGAATAGGACGTGTGTGAGAGTAGCAAGGAGCTCCAGATATGAGTCTTCAAAAGAGACAGAACCTTTGTGAAAAAAAAGGAGTGATGTGAACTTCTGTAATCAGAAGCTCCATGTCTTGAAGACTTAATCCTTTTTCCATTGCATCCTAACATTACAAAGACATTACACAACTCTCATATTTTGTTCCAAGAATTAAATTAGCAGATGCAACTGTTTGAAATTTTACATGAACCTTCCTTAACACATCATTTCAGAAAAACAAAATATTTTTTACACAAAAATATTGTTACTTACTGCAGTTATTTACATTTATACTTTAAATAGTTCAAGTACAAGGTGATTTGCATGTTAAATATAAAAATACAGTGCTATAAAATGATTGAAATTAAAAAATAAGTACATACCTTTTAATTGTTTTAAATATAACCTTAAATTATCATGTTTTTACATTTATTATTCATCTCAACCTACATTAACAGGTATTCATGAGGCATATGAAAATAACTTTCAGAGATAGGCAAGTTTTTAAAATAACCATTGAGAGATTGTACTTTAAAATCAGCTCTTTCTATGAATTATAAACATGTATGTCAAATACATACATATGGATTGCAACTCTCAAGTCTAAACATAGAAGGTGGGTGTCAAGGTGTGAAAATATCCATTTAAATTTAAGAATTGGAATGAAGAAACTTAAAATAAGGAAGGGTTAACAGCAGTGTATTCATAGTTTTGTGTGTGCTATTCTCTCTAAATGATGAATACAATCTTTTCTTTAATCTTTACGGATATGTACACTTACACAAAATACACTTGATCATTTTCAGTAAAGCAGTTTTGAAGCAAAGTAAGTTTTTCATTCAAAACAAAAGTATCTATATTTTCCTTAAGTATAAATATCTTGTGCTATGTACAATGCCTACTGAATTTGTTTTACCATGTTATTTTTATTAATAAATACATTCTGAATTATTTCTGTTAAGATCCGTTTCTTTCTTTCTTTTGCTCAAAAATGTTTGAAAATTCAGATATTGTTATGAGTGAAACCAGAATAAAATTACTTACATTTCAATAAATAACAGCTAGTACTGTCAAAATTCAGTGTACAACAAATCATCTACAGAAACTTGATCAATATAAATTTTCTCATTATTGGATAAACTAAGCAATACAATGGAAAGGTGTGTCTATTTGTCATCATAGTGTCACAGAAAGAAAACAAATTAAGTTGTTAATTTAAGTTTTGGATTCCTTCTGAAAAAGGTACTTTTAAATAATTGTCTATTTTTGCAACTATGCATCTCCATGTAATGGTGTGGAATGGTTTGATACAATAACAATTACAATAGGAGTTTAATATTATTTCTTATAAATGAAGTATTGGGAATAAAATAACTCCTCAACAATAGAAACTTAAGAGCTTGTTAAAAAGATAGCAGCAGAAACAGAATTTTTTCAAACAAAGATATTTAGATTGAATATACACTTTGCTCATTCAAGTTTAAATTAATGTAGAACAACCACTAAATTACAAAGTTACAGAGGTCCCTGTTAAAAATGAAGAAAGATATGACAATGGTTGAAAGGCTTACAAATAAATCTGACTATTGGAGCTTTTGTAATAATTAGATGTATGTTTGGTATGTTTGCTATTGTCACAACCAAATTCCACTAATAATTCTTTATAAGATGCCATTATCAAATACTGGTATCTCGTATGTTATCAGGTTTCCATGTAAATTTTTTCCAACATAATACTGGTAATTAGTTTATGACTTCAAAGCTTAACATTATTATATGGTGCTCTTTAGAGAGTACATACATTCTACTGTAATGTTTAAACAAAACTTAAAAGATTCAATTCATATTCTCAAACAAATTTCATTTGGAGATTAAATGTACTGATGTTTCAAAGTAGTTTCCACTATGATCTTCTTAACAATTGAAAATAAACTGCAAATTGGAGATGAAATAAAATTTTAACTTTTTTAAACCATTATTATACTATTAAAAAATGTCCCATAACAAATTAACAAGTGCAAATAAGTAACATGTTCTACTAGAAATTACTGGTGTCAACATTTCATGAAAACAGTTAAACTCACAAAATATTAATATTTCTTTTACAGAATAAGGTTGCTCTTCTTTGTTGTTAAGAAGATATTTTTGAAGAGAAAATGGGCTGAAGAAAAAACTGCTAAACCTACCCAAATTTAGATTTTTACTTGCTAGCATAATCATTTTTACCCTATCACAACAGGTTCATATTTTATATGACCTTGTAACCTTGGTGGTATACATACTATGGCTCTTTAAAGTGCTTAATGTATGTTCATGAAATCTGGTATGCTTTAACTAAACTATTCTTTTGTAGAAAAAAAATCAGAATTTTTATTTAAGTATTTTTACTGAAACATTGTCTCTGATAATATGGTATTAGAATGTTGACTATTCCCAGTGTAATGCAATTTGTATGTCAAGATTAAAAATAATTTACTTCATCTGAAAATTTTCAATTTTTATTTCCATAATTGATAAAACCTCTTAAGTAAATATAAAGTTACAATTTTCTTGCACTGAAAATTTATTTCTGACAGATTCTTACTTCTGCTCACATACATAGCTGTTCTTGTTTATTGTTGCCCTCTATTTGAAATTTCTTTTGCATGTCACAAGCTTTTCATTCCCACACACCCTTCAATTCACATGGTTTAACTGATTCTCATATCCAAACTATCATGTGACAAATTTCCACCAGTAGCAGTTCCATGCATCCACCTGATTTCCTAAATGCTATCCTACCTAACTATCACTTCAAGTTTAGGCAAAAACATAAGTGCTGGTCAATAGTGGTGAAGAAGGGTGAGCGAAAGTAAAAACCTGTTGGAAATACACTTTCAAAAAAGTACCTTACTTTTGGTCACATACATAGCTAAAATACCATGTTGAATATGTGGAGTAACTGGTGTGAGGGAGAAAACAGAAGCATCCAAACAATACCACAATGAGAGAACCCTTTAATAAGAGGATTATACTGTGGTAAATCTAGGTGAAAAACTGTGAGAAGCAGAACACTGATTGGACAATGATCCAAACCACATCTACCTTATGAATGGAATGCGAGTAAATTGAGGGATATGTTCCAAGGTATAGAGTGGCTAGAGAATGACAAACTATACACAGCAAGTCCATTGCATTTAGAACTCAACTGCCAGGAAGCTACATCTATGTGGGTATGAAAGAGGATCATACCATCTTCACCTTTAGCCAATCATAGGAAGAAATCCCGCCACCAACCTGCAAACATAGCACACATAAGCAGAGTGATACATATATATATGGCCCTGCAATGTGCTATGTCCCACTCAGATCAAATAGACTGGAACTAGCTGAAATGTAATAATATCCTTAGCATAAAGAAGTAGGAGGGTTAACACAGGAGGAGGAAACAGAGCAACAAATAAGAGTACCCATTATGACCCATAACACTAGGGTAGTATGCTCGAGGTAAATAGATTGAAGAACTAGGAACACCCTGAATGTGGGCAAGGGCTTGTATTGATTAGTTCAGATCTAAATCCAAAACTCAACCATTAAAAAGTGACATTCATGCTGGTGTAGGATGAGATATCCAACTTCCATGACATGTGTGAGGACATATGTGATTGGTTCAGCTCTAAATCCAAAACTCGTTCACCAGGAACCAACACCCATGTGAGAGTATGATAAGTGATCAAAATTGTTACAACACAAGTATGAATAATACATTAATTGGTTCAGTTCTAAAACCAAAACTCGACCACTAGGAACTGACTTCCATTGGTGAAAGGATAAGAGATCCCAATCATTATGATGACTCGCTTCAAACGTACAACATCCCTCCCCTGAAAACAAAACCTGCAGAAATTAAGTGTCCATTTGAAGGACACCTTATCAGCAGAGAACCACCACTCTACTCTAAACTGAATGGAGTTTTTATCGTTTATATTGTATACCTACTTTTTAGATGGATAACTCCATGGTCCACAACTCTAGAGACTTAAAACTGGAGAGTGATAAAGACTCTCGTACTCCAGTGGAAGAAATGGTTGGAGAAAAACATGGTGGTGAGTTTGGAGGTGCATTCACACCAGTAACAGTGTAATGGATGACCATGAAACCTTATTTTGAAAAGCAAACAAACCAAACTCAATTTTTCAATCTAAGGAATGGCAAGAATGAGCAGCAATCTCCTTCTGATTTACCCATGAAGTCCATGTGTTAATATGGTCCAGACTGAGCACATTTAAGAAGTAAATATATTGCAAGGAATAAACTATGAATGATCTTGTGAAACATTTCATCTCTAGTTTACGTGACTGTAACAAACAATGTGCATTTTGTAGTTTCGAAAATTTTGAAAGTCAACAAAGTGTTACAGTGCAGGTTTTGTTTGAACAATTTTAAGATATTGAAGCATACCTGGACAGGACCCTAAAAATAATATACAGATCAAAAAAAAAAAAAACTTACACAGTTACAACTGCACAGAAGCCTGAAGAATGACAAGTAGAAGATAATAACCTGATAAAAAAGAAACAGCAAACCATTGCAGATAGTGAGAGATGAAAGTATGCAGACTTGTCCACATGCCAACTTGAAGAATTTCAACCAAATGATGACTAAATGATATGCCAGCAGAAAAATAGGGTGCATAATCTGAAGGAAAGACACCAAGAACAAATAACAGGAAGAAGGAGACAAATGAAACAAGAAAGACAAGAAAGGAGACACTGAAGTCTGTCAAGATCAGATCAAGTACAGAGATGGGAAATGAAAAAAAGGGAATTACTCTCCTGTGCTGCTAAAAATTTTAGAAAGAAAAACTGATCCCGATAAAGGAAAATAAGTGGTATGGTACAGAGTTCATGGAACAGCAACTGCAAACAAATCTAACTGACAATGTCTACAGGCCAAAATGAGAAAGAAATATATCTTAAGGGATAAACAAAACATGGAGCATGATGATAATGTATCAAACCAAGGTAAAGTAAGACAGTACAATACCAAATTGACATCCCAATCTGAAAGGACGGCATGCCTTAGAGATCAACTACTCCAGAACGAATACAACAGTGATAAGTTATGAAAGGTAAAAACTGTACAGTACTGGGAAAAATGAAAAGAGAAGCAAATGGAAAGATACACATAAAGGGTAATATTTGTCCAATCTTGACTGAAGACATTTACATCTAGTGCAAGTAGATGAGGTAATGGATACCAAACTGAGATATCTTGGTATTGAGGATTGTGGCTAATGCATCCAGGTGTGGAGTACCCCGCTAACTGTATAGCTACTGGTAAACTTGAGGATCTAGATATCAATCCATTAGATAAATTTTGTTGTGGTGGAAAAGATAATCCATAACAAGGTTAAAAGTACCTTGTACATGACATTCAAGGAAAGAATATCACTGAACTCTTATTTAGTCCATGATTTATTATTAATTTATAATATCACATTCTTTGCATGAGAATCAAAAAAAGATATTTGTAATTCTTACTGTTAAAATTAAGATTTGCAGTGAAAACAGCATAAAATTAATAAATTTAATTGAAATTTTGTATTAATAGCTGCTAGCATTCTTACCATTTTTAGTTGCCATAGCCTGTGAAGATGTAACGGACACAGTTAAACTTCCAACAACTGGAACTCTTGGAGAAGTTGTTGGAATCTGCACGTTCAAATTCTGAAAGAAAATACAATTTATGTTTAACTGTACATGACTTTCAAGGTAGCAGAATACCTAAAATATTTGGGACACAGTCTCCAAACTTTCAAGAAGTCTTCAGGAAAGATGGACTAAAGCTTGCTTTTATCAAGTTCTGGTTGAAGCGCAATTATGTATTTTTTCCCCCAAAAGATCCTATGTAGCATTGAATAAAAATCAACATATTCATCATGAATCTAATTCTAGCATCACAGAAAGAATGCATAATATACTTTTTTTTTAATGTGCACTGATGCGGCAATCAGATAGAACTGGCTTCAAACTTGAACAAGTTGTTGTATTGAAGATAATACTTTGCAAATTAAAATTAACTCTATGTAAATAACACAGCAATATCACACTGGCAATTTACTGAAAATTAAGTTAGAGGATAGCTAATACAAGAATGTTTCTGTTGGATTTACAATAAAATCTTCAGGTCACAACCAAATTTTTCTATATCATTGTGTATATGTGTGCAACTATTCTGCAATTCAGGTGGCATCCTATCCATAAGTACCCACTAACACACAACTTTAATAAGATGTATCTTTGTTTCTTTTTATACTTTAGAACTCTCCAATTAGATATCACACAAAATTTTCTATTATCTACCTTGAAAGATTGTTTACCTTAAAAGAATCTTGGTTTTGGAGCTGAGCAACTGAAATCTTAACTCAAAGCCACCACTCAACTTAGGTTATTGTGCTTAATATTTAAATTGCTGATTGTACAATGGAATGAAGTGTTACACTATGTTACATCAATGCAGTACATGTTAAATCTCTTTATTACATCAAAATGAAAATCATTAAGTCAACAAAGTAACTGTGGTAAGTACAATCAACCAAAGTTGATATCAAATACCACAGACAGTTTAACTGATGTGATGAAGAGAATTCACAAGAAGAGAATGGGAAAAACCAACATTTATTTCAAATAATTCAACAAAAATGTGACAGTGTATGCCATCTTTAAAGGGATTTAAGCTGGGAAAAACCAGCTTTACAAGTTTTCAACCAATAAAATCAGCAACTACAATCAGAGAATTAATTGAATTCACTAAAAGCTTCAAAAATAAAACTCACCTGAAAATATAAAAAAGTGGGAATCCAAATTAATAGAACTAATTCTTCAGCAAAAATGAAAGTTAACATTTTCCTTATACTCATCTCCTCACACACAAATCTTCCTCTTATGTCTGCCTACACGATTTGCACCTAAATACAAGTTTGATGTTAACTATACTGGTGCATGATCATATCATACACCAAATTCCCTCCACCAGCCAGAGAGACACACATCCTTCATGTTCTTTAACTAAACCTATGCATTTGCAGTCATAATAAGTTCATTCACTGATGATGCAAGAAAAAAAATGTGCATCAAAAATGGAGAAGATAGTGAGAATGTTGAAACTTTATAGAATGGACAGCAACTGCCTGATGTTGAGACATTTGTCTCTCCACAACAGGCAGATGTCGTCCATTCCAAAAATTTCATCATGAATACTCTGCTTAAAAATCTATCAAAGAATAGTGAGATTGTTGTATAAAAAATATATTTTCAGGTAAAGAAAGTGTTAACTTCCAAAACAATAACTCATCTCTTTACAAATAAATGCTAGAATCACAAGTTGAAATGGTAAAGGGTCTAGTGCAAACTTTTTACCAAGATGAGCTCCCTTCAAAATATGCCCAAAGGGATACCCACGTAGAGTGACACCCATTGACAAGAACTAAATAGAAGCACACAATGGGAGGCCACATCTTGTCTCAACCAAAGTAAGCTCTTTGATTAGAACAGAAGTCAATTGAGTTCCAAGTCACCAGGTTTGAGAGAGATGAGAACACAATTGTCCAAGCACTTGCACACAGACTGTTGGCATATCAATGTGTAGCATGGTTGGGCACATTCAGCCTGTACTGAACAAACTCTGGCTGTAGGAGGATGGTGTATTAGTTTTGTGGTACACTTTTGAGGAGTGAAATACTACACTAACAGTGTCACTACTTCCCCAAGGTCCACCACCTCAACAGCTAGGAGCTGATAAATGGCAAAAGAGAGAATTTACATTGAAGAAACCCAAAGAAATACCCAGATTCCAATTGAACTGCCAGTTGGAAAATGGTTTGAGCACTTTGTTATCTTGGGAAATAAGCATATTCTAGAAGACAAAATTAAGCACCTGATGGGATCCTAATAAATGTAAAGGAGAGCTAAACAAATGTGTTGATTAAAGATTAATAACAAATGCAAGTTAAAATCCAACACAAAAGGAAGTTGTTCACATGCAAACCAGAAACAAAAAGTAGTTGATGAATAAAATGTGAAAAAGTGTGAAATAACCTGTGAATATCCACAATCAGAGACAAATATACCAAAAAAAGGAGGCAATATAATATGTCCAGAAATGCTTGTATGTCAGATATTACATTTGAAATCAAAGTTTGCATAAATGTATTTTTTTTTTTAATTTCCAGAATGAATTATTACTTGAAATAAATCTGCAGACACAAAATCTTACACAAACCTTTGGCTATCACCAATCAGGCATAATTAGAAATTTTCTAGTGAATCTATCAGGCTTTCTTTCAACATGTATAATTATATAACTATGAATTATTTTGTTTTTGAGAAGTTTGTTCAATTACAAAAATCTAAAATTATAATTTTCCTATAATGAAAATGTGTTTCTGATAGGTACTTATCTCCTCTTACATAAATAGCTTTTCTTGTTCAGTGCATACTCTTTAAATGCAACAAATATATATATATATATATATATACACACACACACATATATATGCATGCCATATGCCTTTTATCTCTACTCATTCAGAAATGACCAATTCAAATGTATCTCGTGTGAAAATCCCCATCAATAACAGAGTGACCTACTTTCTAGATGCATGTCACTCTCTCTATTCAATTCTATTGAACGTTTTGGCAGAAAATGGAAGCACTGGTTTTCAGTAGGAAGGAAGAGTAGGAAATGTGAAAGGAGATAAGTACCTATCATAAATATATTTTTAGTATAGTAAAAGTATAACTTCCAATGCAATGCATTACTTGTGTTTACATAAACAGCTCAAATCCTACATTGAATAGGTGGAGGGTCCAGTGTGAGGGAAAGAAAAAATAATTCCAAAGTGTCCTATGGACACTGCCTAAGATGAGACACTCAGATTCTAAGATCTGTTGTAGGGGACCACACCATTTCTGAACCAGGTATATGCTTCACGCATCAAAGGAAGAGGTAACACACCTGGGAGGAAAAACAGATGAACACATCTAAGTGATAGAGAACTGAAGCTAGATAATGATTCAAATGATACAATAGTTATAAAACTCTATCCCAGAAAATATAAAAGTGGGTAAAATTAAAAGGATCTATCATAGCTGCAAAGTCTCTAAAACATGACAGACTGCACACAGTAAGTTAACTACATCCAAAACCATTGCCGCTGAAAATGTGTGGGTCGATAAAGAGAATCATACCAGTAACAAGTTAACTACAATCCAAAACCCAGTCATCTGGTATGGGTACAAAAGAGAATTATACCATATTCACCTGATGTTCATGAGACAGAAGGGAATCAAGAAGTCCCCCAACTTAGGACATTGGGTAGCTCACAAAAAAGAACTTTTCTAACATGATAAACCAACCCAATTAAGCCATCTTCAGGAGCAATTGATGAGTGTGATGGGCAGACTCTTCTTTAGAACAAGCTAACTATGTAACCAGTTGTCCAAGAATGAAAAAAGTGCAATCTGAAAGCATGTAAGAGATGAATGAATGCTCTGATCACCAGACAAAACATACAGTACCAAAGAAAGCCCAAAGGTCAGTGTGAAAAACAGATAAACCACCTTGTGGAGAACTACCTGAAAAAACGGTCATGAGTGATATCATAAGATACAAATATGCATTTATGACATTTATCTTGGTCAACTATAAACCTGGAGAAAAACCCACCTGAGGGTGAGAAACAACTCTTCAAAGTGAAATGGGACAGACTGAAAAATTAATCAATGTGAGACAAATACATTTCAGGCTGCCAGTCTCTAGTTATTTTGAGGACAATAAATAGTCAGGAGAAATATGATGGTCTGGTGCAATGGCCTGTTGAGACAGAAGATCTTGGTACTGTCTCTAACAGATACTGGCTGGTGAGTATAGAAAAGGGTTCCTGAGACAAAAGACTAGGGAGAGAAATTGTAGGACAAGTCCATCTGATGAAACCAGAAGAATTCATAAATCTGTAATGAAATATTTCCAAAGGTGAACAAATTAATACAATCAAGCTCTCATCAGACCAGAACCCACCAGATGGTCTCTGGTCCATCTACACTGAATAAAATGATGAGATGAGAAACCCCTGGAAGCAGGAATGGGTAAGGGCATGCAAGGCTCAGGACAAGAAATAGGAATCAAGGTTTATTGTGGCTTCAACTGTTATAAATGTCCTACCAAAGAGGAAAGGGTAGAAGTGATGATGCTCAGACTACAAAATCAATCTCAGTGCTGAAGAACACAGCCATATGTAAATCACTAAAATAAACAGGCATCAAACAAATCTGAGACAAAGTCACAGTGCAACCCAGAAGATCCCAATGACAGTGAAACTATGTGTAAAGTGAGAGACAAAGATGAGAAACAAGCCAATGTGGGGATAATAAGGGATCATAGGAATGCAGGGAAATGGAAAGAATATCAGCTACCTGAGGAGATAATGTCAAAAAATGATGTATTAGGCCAATCTGATTCTGCAAGTGGGATAGTGTAAGACACAGCAAAATCCAGTGGTGTAAAAAGGTTATCAAAATCTTCACCTGCCCAAACAAATTCAGCATGTTCAGGAGGATTAGTGAGACAAGTTCAATGGAAGGAGGTTGTCCTATATAATGATCTATCTCACAGGGGATAATTGCAGATAAATCCAATGGCAGGTCTCCCCCACCTGCAGCCTGTGAAACAGTGCTAGGAGTTATGATACCTGAAGTGAAAATGTGAAAATCAGAAATCATTGTAGAAATATGTATTAAACAAAAGTGTTTGATGTAAAACATGCGAGTGTGAGAAAAAAAAAACTAGGAAAGTACATTAAAATATTTCTTCAATGTAAAGAAAAATTAATGAAGAAAGCCCAGTTCAGAAATTAAATTATTAAAATAATGAATGGTAATCACACAAACAATACCAAAAGAAAAAAGTATCTGAACATGAGTACTGCTAAACAAGGAATAGTCCAGTAAAACTGAACAGAGAGAATCACATACATCATGAGAGTATTTCACACTCTTAATGGTGGATGATTGTCACAACTTCTTGCTTGACAGACACATTGAAATTAGTCAATTCCAACTAAGTGGAGATAAAAGGCTTGTAGCATGTGTAAAAATGTTTTCTGCAAATAACAGGCAGCAGTAAATGAGAATAGCTATTTATATGACTGGAATTAATGCATGGGTAGTTCTCAATTTACACAACTGTTTTACACATTTTTGGATTAATGTGATTGATGGAATAACACCACTTCTCAATTTATGTACTTGTGAAATCATATTAATGTGATTTGTGCATTGTAATGGTACAATCAGAAGCATGTACTTACAATGTGCTTGAAAGTTTAGCTGACATTGACACTTTATTACAATAACACCTGCAATAATGCAACACACGATAGTTGAAGTGATGTTACAATAACAATAACATTATGGTTATCTGTGCAGTAGCCAGATGGTCGTGGGGTCCATTTCGTCACACAACGAAGTCATTAAAATCGGTTTATCATGCTTCACACTGTAATTGATGTTTTCTGTAGATATATTGACTACATGAGCATAGGCAACACATATAACACTACAAATAAATGAGTATCTTGTGGCACAATGGGACAGGAAATCAACAAAGTTCATGACCTACAGGCCATGTGCAATGATCCTGCCTTGAACTTGCCAATAATTCTGAAAGCTTTTCAGAAATCTTTTCACTGTCATTCTTCTGTAGTATATTAAGGCTTGACTAATAGCATTCCCACTGGGATTGCATGCATCTTGTATACTTCATGGGAAATAGTATTTGATTTATGTGACCAATTCCTGGAACGTAACTATCATGTGAAATGAAAACTACTTGTACTGTATTGGAAATTTATTGGCCAAAAAAGTAACTACTGAAATAAGTGAACTGACATATAAACTACATTGTGATGGAACCAGTAGTATCATTTACAGTATTATTTTAGTATTAATTCAAAGCCTGTGCTTATTCATTACAGTGGATTTAAAATTTTTAATGTACCTTGTGACACTATAATCCATTTTTTAACATAAAACATTTGTTAAAAATGACATGATGTTGACATAACTAAATGGTGTGACAGGCATAACTAGATGGGAAAAGTGTTAAAATACTTGGTACTTACCATGAACGATGATTTTGATTGATCAAGATGAGATCTTAGAGGTTGTGAAGCAACAGGATGAAGGGAAACTCCTCTTTGCAAAGGTGACTGAATTAGATTCAATGAAGTTGTCGCCACTCTCTGAACCAAATCAATTGGTTGTGCCTGTTCACTCCTCTCTCGCTCATCAGAATGCTTAGTTTGATTTGAAATTACCTTTTGAGCAGCACTCATTCTCTCCTTAAGATAAAAGAAAAAAGATTGTATTTTAACTACAGGCTTTATCTACATAATGTCAAAAGAAAGACTTGGTAATTAATAGTTTAATATTGAGATTCTGGTGACAGCAGGTATTGGGAGGATTTTTCAGTTTTCATATTGATATCTTTCTCTACTAAATTGTTTGTACATCTACCATCAGCACAATGAGTTTAGTTACTGAGTAATCAATGCACAAAATGTTTGGCAATGATGAATCTTATCACTTATCAATAATGTTATTTTGTAATATATGATCAAATATGCATGTTTCATGAAGGTTCTACTATGAAGAGCTAAACAAACTACTATAACAGACTTATTTTATTACAGCAGCTTCATCTTCCCTCTAACAAAGATGAATAGCTTTTATAAATAATGATCTCCTTTGTTAATTAAAGAGTTTGTTAAGGATTATTTTTTTCTTCAGATTTTGCAAATGTTTGGCAACAAACATTGTTGACCAAAAAACACCCAGACGTTAACAACCTAGTAATAGTGTAATGGCTAATTCTGCAATATTTATTGGCAATATTCATAGCTAAAAAATTTCATTTAACAAAAGCAAAAGATCAACAGAAAAGTGTAATTCTTTACAGAATTAAAAATACGTAAAAATTTAGAACTTTTAAATATATAAAATACAAGAAGTATATAGCAACAAGTAAATAGCAAGGGATAATTTGGTCCACTAGATTGTACCTCAACACTCACCTTTGGAAAAAATTATAAAATGAAACCTTCCTTTTACTTTACTTAAGTTTCTGTAAACTAGTAGCCTTCACTACTGTCGATGACAACAAATACCTTAAATCAATTATCCTTCTAAAAATAAAATTGCCTTAACATAGCATCCCATCATAGGTTTTAATGCTTTTAGGAAATATGAGAAATGTTCTTATGTTTCTCCCTAAACTAAAAAATACATAAACAGAATTTAAGCTAGTATCAAACTTACTCACCCAATGATATTTTATGCATAAACTTAGCAGGGCTATATATATATATTATGCTACCTGAATAGCAGAACAGTTCATTATCATTATTAATTTAAAGTAGCACTAATAATCCATCATCATGTCACAAATATCCAACTTAATCAACACAAATTTTCTGTTAAAATGTATGAAGAGCATGAAATTAACATTCTAAATTCTTTTATATACACATTTGATCAACATAATCACTTTTTCACAATTACTAGAAAAACAAATACTAACAGATTACATATCCACTCTACTTCCACCTATTGTTATAGTCCATGAACCATGTAAGTTACTTAAAATGCTTGGTTTGAAGACAAAGTAAAAGAGATACTTTTATGAAATAACTAGTTAATTAAATCTACAACCAATTACATCTTAAACAACTGTACTTTAAACTTGTTCTTAGAATTTTTTCAGGATTGATTCAGCAGTTCTGTATGTCCTCATAAATAAAAGGTATTTCCTACATCTTTTAAGAAAGTCAAAAGGAATTCCTCACATGTGCATTCTTACTAACATTTACTGGACTGCAAATAACGTGTTTTGATTTCAGGTTTATAATGTAATTTTTATTTTTTTATCACCAGGAATGTTAAGAGTATAAATATATTAAAACTTTCTTTGAAAGTGTTTGTTAAATAGTATGGATGAATAAATTAGAATCATAACATTATTTTTTATTTACACCTATGTGAAGACGTTACTTATCATGAGAAAAGATAAATCAAATACCATATGTGTAACTTTGACATTTTTTAATATTGCTTAAAGTAAAACAAACTCTGAGAATTTGTCAAACCTAACAGTAGAATTCATTTGTAACTATAGCATAATGCTGAAGGAAAACTACAGTAAAATGTTTTTATCCATTACAGTACATTTTTAAGAAGTTACTCCATTAAAAACAAACATAAAAGTAAATCTGAAGCAGAACAAATATCTACTACAACACTGAAATGTGACTTAAGTACCATGTATATGTCACTAAATAAACAAATCAGATGAAACATTGTAATTCCAAAAAGTAGAAAAATTGCACACCTCTGAAGTAACATCATTAATCTTTGTTACAAAATAAATAACTCATTTTTGTAGCAAGTAACAGCTATCTCAGTTGAGTCAGTAGATGTTAACCAACAACAAAACTGATTTCTGTTTTAACACATGGGTAAGTAATAATACAAATGGAGCTGCTTGGCCATTCAAGACAATTATTGCACATTCACCCTCAAGAAAAGTGAAATTTTAAACAAACCCTTTATTTTGTAGAACATAGATTCTCTTAAAATATTAGAACAAAAAATTACAGGCAGGTTTCTTATCAATCCCCATATGTCATCTTATAAAATTTGTAAGATCACCCTTTATCCCTCTTTTATGAAAAGAAAATATGACCTCAACCTATCCCTTTCAGATAACCCTTTAATTCTTGTAAATAGCCCATATGCCCATCTGCACATCCTTTTCAAACTTAATATTTAAACACTTGGTTAAGCAGGTGCTCCATTTTCTTTTAATAAAAACCATATACTTTCATTTTTAGCCATATCTTTAAACTTTAGTTTAATGGATGGAACAACCTCAAAAAAGGGTCTGTTGTCCTCATATATTTCATTCCCCTGAAAGTAAGAAAAATATGGAAGCTATTAAACTATCAATATCAGCATTCAGTCTTCCATTGAATAAGTTAATACACAAATAAATCTTTATGCTTTAATTTATGGCTTATAACTACAAAAAGAGAAACTCCCCATTAAAACTGAATAAAAAATTAAATACAGAAAAAGCACACATAGTTTTTATCAATGATATTCTTTCACTGCTTCAGTTGTTCAAAATTTTGTATTAAAATTGCATAAACTGAAACAATGTAATACTCATTTAAGTTTGTTTAAAGCATGTTTAGTACAAACAATGCAATAAACTACTTCCAACTCTTACACAAAAACCGAACGTACAATGAAAAATTACAAACTACAATAACTGATCAAACAAACTCAAGCATGTAGTTTTTTAAATCTAATACATTTAGTGGCATTACTTGCAACAGCTTTTTAATAAGTTAGGTCTAACTGTTAATCAAATTAACTGGCTTTAGATAAATTATGCTCCTGAACTAGAGGAAGAGATAATATTTCTAAAAATACAATTAACAGAAAATGTTGATACTAAAATTTTAACCCTTGTCAAATACACAACCACAAAAATGATTGTTGTTACTTGTTAGTAAGGTTAAATCTGACCCTATAACACTAATACTGTAACAGTCTAAACAAGGACTAAACAATCAAATCTTGAGCTATATTGACTATATTAAACTCAAGTTTAACATTAAACTCTGGTAGTATGTTGTAATACATAATAATTTATAAATGCAAGCCACATTCCCAAAGTAAATGTATTCACTACTACTAGTATTACTAGTTACTAAGTTGGTTAGACTCACTTGGTCACTGTAATTTAATCTAAGCTCTACAGCAAAGTACTATAATTACAAATTACAATAATGTGTATAAATATTAACACAACAGTAATAATTACAGATCGATACTTTACAATGTACTAACAATAACAGTAGTACTAATGTAATAGATTTAATTTTTACAGTAATACTATTGACAGTAATTAGTATTTATAGTTGAGCATTGTACAATACAAAGTACCACTATGACTGTACCACTCCCAGTACCATGGTACTGACAGAACCAACGTACTTTGACATGTTTATATCTCCTGCTTAGGAAAACACTTAAGTTACTTAGTGCGTAAAAATGCATAACAAATAGTTTAAAATATCACAATTGACTGAAAAACATTAATAATTACTATTTATAGATTACCAGTGTTTTTCAAATAATGTTTATAGTTGTACATTTTACATTACAATTTAGTGTATCAATACTATGGTATTGACTATCGTAATTTGTAGAACCAACGTACTTTTACATATTTATATCTCCTGTTTTGGAAAACACTTCTTATCTTAAGTTATTAACTGCGTAAAAACGCATAACGAATAGTTTAAAATTACCATAACTGGCTATCAAACTAAAGTTACCTGAAAAACACTAAAAATTATTCTCGTTGTATCGAAAACATCCTCATTCGTCAAACATCTTAACTTACTCCGCCACTGTTGACGCATGCGTTAGAGACGTGAGAGGTCATGAGATAAAATAATATGTGGTTTAAATTCTAATATCAGAATGAATACAAACATTGTCGATAAAATTGAACAAATAGCACAAAAAATTACTTTAATTTAAGACTCATCTTTTTTAACTTATAGCTTAAAAGTATTATCTCAACTTTTGTAGTACTAATAACATGTTCATTATTTTTCCTTCTTTTCTCTAACTTCTTTTCACATTTTCGTTCTAACGAAATTGTCGTCTGCTTCGAAATGGATGGGAACTCTCAGAGACATGTTTTGAATAAATGGAGTTTGATTAGGCTTATACAAGTCAGGCGGGAACACTTTTCGCTATAAGAAGCGATACTATTACTTACACTTTTCATTTTATGAAAAATAGGCAGCATTTTTGCAGGTATTTTTAAATACGTACGCTTATATTTACACTGTGTACAAAGTGTATTTTTATATACTTGTGTGTTTCTCACAAATGAAAAAAAAAGTTGTTTTGTTAATATGTATTTAACTTGTAGTTAAAAACAAAACTAAAAATAAACATAGGTTGATGTCACGCGACTCAAACAAGCATAACTACAACTGTTATTATGGTTTTAGATATTTGAAGTCTTTCTTAATGCTAATAATAACGCACGATAATTACTATTAAAGAAAAACTAAAATTAACGAAATTGTGACATTGGCCAACAGATCCTTTCTTTATCATACAAATTTTACAATGTATATATGTATGTGTTTGTGTGTGTGTTAATCTTGGTTCTAGCAGGATAAAGTAGTGGATTGAAACTTCATATACTTAGCTGAAGCAGGTGATTACTTCTTTTTAGTTGTATAATTAATAAATATTTATTCTTGAAAATATGCCACATCATGAGTAAATGTGAAAAACACACCAGTTAATAAAATATAAAACTCTCCTTCCCTATGTCCAGTCTTTTGGGTTGAAGTAACATATAGAAATACATGGATTTCTTCCAAAAACACTTGCCAGAATTGAGCTTTAGCTCAAAAAATAGGTGGAATATTATAAATACAACAAAATAGTAACATGGTATTACTCATATTACATCATTTTGTTCATGTGCTGCAGAATTGAATTAGCATTCAATTTGACTACTAATTCACGTAAGAATGGTATAATGTTTAAAATGGTCAGCTCACAATTTGTGAGTTGGGGGTTCAAATTCCCCTTCTATAAATATGCTTATTCTTTCTTCCAAACATGCATTATAATATGCAGTCAATCCCACTATTTACTGGTAAAAGAGTAGATGTTGACAGCCTGCTTCACTTCTAGTCTGTCACTACTAAATTAGTTTTGCTTGAAATTAAAATCCAAACCAACATCTAAGAATAATGATTGAGTAAAATAAAAAAAATGTAACATGGTGAATTAGGGGCTAAGAGGAATATGAATGACTGTTTCTAAATGCTTTTGTATACAGTGTAGCATTTGTATTGACCATATATACTGGCTACTTTCTATACATTGTTAGCTAATTTTTGTTTAAAACATTTCAGAGACCACCATTGTAAAAAGTCTTGAATGAAGAGTGTGAAGAAAGTTTATCATTCAGAGTGTTGTTGTATTTGAAATGATAAGTAACTGGTTTACTGTTTTATAATAAGTTACAACTAAAAGAATTGCCCTATATTTTAATACTCTTTTGTAACTTGTACAAAATTTCAACTGCAACCTATCTAAATTTGAAACTTTTTTTGTTGTTGTTTTAATTTTATCATCATGTACAAAATGAAGATTGAACATCATGAAGAAGAAATATCATATTTTCAAGTTGATGGTTCTCAAGACTAGTTAAATGTGTTAAATGTTTAGTTTTCTTTTGTTGATGTGATTTTTATCTTTATTATTCTAATATGCTTACAACATACACTATTTAATATGACTTTTCACATGGTGCTTCATATATTACTAATTTTATTAATCACAGAATGTGCCTAGCCTATAAAAATACTATCTTATTGAAAGATTACACCAATAATAAAGAACTCACCAGCATGGATACAGTTTTGAGTGAAATGTGTTGAAATTTGATTTTGAAGTTTCCAGATTTTTTTTAAGAACTGTAGATGCTCTAAAAAAGATTTTTATTTCAAAATTTCATGAACATTGCATAAGAGTCTGAAGGTATTATTGAGAAGCAGTGTTTTATCATGGACACAAATAAAGATAAAGACTGTGTTAAATGGATGCTAAATTAAAGTTGTTCAAATATATTACTTTAACTATTTTAACCTTGAGATATAACTCATAGTTAGTGCAAAGATTTAGACCTTTCTTCTTCTTTATGGCATTTTTTACTTGTTACATTCTGCCATGTAACCTATTAAGTAAGGTATTATTTATTTTCCTAGATCTGTGGTAAGTTTTTAGTGTGCATTCCTCCCTCTCAGTAGGTATACCCATGTTTAGTGAGTTTATTTGAGCTTGTGTGAATGACCTAATTTTCACACTCGATAATTTAGGTCTTTTGTGTTTTCTCAGCTCAGTACTTGGTAAGTTCAATTTTTATAATTCCTTTACCATCTAAGTTATTTTAGTTTAAGTTTCAATATTGGCACAATTATTGCACCGTCATTACCATTTATGTTCTTGTAGCTGTGGCTTATTTTGATTATGTGTTGGTTTGTTATTTTACTTCTTTTCACTATTTATCTTATTTAATTTGTAAGTTCCAGGTTCTTTACTGCTTGCCACACCTATTCTTTGAGAGAATACTTGGTGGAATTTCTCATCAATTTGAAGAAGTTCTTTACTACCTCATGCATTATCTTATTTATTTGGGGGGCTATTCAATTTCCATTTTGGTAAGGAACATGAGAGGTTCTCTTGCTTTTGGAAATGCAAGCTTCCTTGAAAGTTCTCATTCTTTTGAGTTGAGCACATGCATTCCCTTCATTGAATGTTTCTTGACCAATGGAATTTCTCCCACAGTTCCTTGAACCACCTTAACCCTTTCACCTTGTTTGGTGGCTTGACAGGAACATGACCACAGTGGGGGTTCCCCTCTTCCAAATCATCCTGAACTTCACCTGCTCAATGGAGTCTGTATCATTTCTTCCTGCTCCTTCAGAGTAAAATAGTTATGGTTTATTTTAATAATTCCACTTTCATTAGCTATATCAATAAGCAAGGAGGAAAAAGTCCAAATCATTGTGTTTTCAGACACTGGATCTCCTGTACTAGACCACTGATGACGTAATAGTTCTGGTGTATCATGTTCAAGGATTCACCATTTGTGTAGTGTTATTCCTTACCTGTACCATTCACCCTTCCTCCTTGTTAATGTACCAATGGCAATAGTCTTATTTCAGACTTTGGTCCATTTGCAATGGCTTCTGACCATTTTGCACTTCTATTTCTCACTACTCTATTTCTTTATCTAGTTGTTTGATCAGAATTTATCTGTTTCAACTGTTGCTAATTACAGGACTGACCTGTCCACCACCTTTCATTTTCCCACTTCCACAAATCTTTCTCTTCCCTAGTTATTCACCTCTCTTTCAGTTTCTTCATCTGGCCTGTTTGCCACATTTCTTTGTTCTGCAGATTGGGATTTCAATGTCATCCTTTATGCTGTCTCCAGTTCTCGCCTTGAACCAATTGCAATGTGTTCCTTGTACCACCCTTTCTTTACAACATATTTCCTCCCCCTTAGGTTGCCATCATTTCAATATTTATGCCATTAATTTTCTTACATCCTTTACCATTGCTTGTATGTTATCCTCAGTTCAGATCAGGCCTTCCTCCAACAAACATTGACTATCAAGTTCTTTTTTTCCCCTTTACCTTCCATTTCCCATCTCAGATTAACTGCTTTGTCCAATTTGTTTTCTGGTATATGATGCATACTGCCTCCTTTTGTGGTTCTAGTTTTGATCTATTTGTTCCATAGAATTCCTCTATTTTCTGTGATCTATCACTTGTTATGCTCATTGGTTGGGTTCCTTAACTCATATGATAGGTGTATTCTGACTTGGCTGTAGAGGGTCAACACCTATGTAAGGTTTCTTTGCACCACATTTGTCATCTATGCTGTTAACAGCTCATAACTGGCATTTTTTTGAGGAGATCATTCAGGCTAGTATGTGGACACCTCCCAATACATTTGTCACACAGTATCTGCAAGACAAAGCTGTGTTTTCCCTGGGTGGATATTATCTTCCTCCTTTGGAGATTCTATGCATGTATGTTCACCTGTGATGGGGTAAGTTTACCTGTTGTTATTTTGTATCATGTTGGGTTAGTATACAGTGCATTTCAGAATCCCAAATAGTGGTAGATGCTGCAGGGTCAGGTGTGCTCAATATTAAATTTTTGCACTCCATCAACTTGACCTTGTAGTGTCTTAAATCATGAGATCTGTTGAGGGTAAGTTTATACAGTTTGTAGGACTTTGCAGAGAAGTGATATCCATTCATAGGACATTAAGAGTCATCTTTCTTGAAACCTCTTAACATCAATGCCATATGCTTCTTTTTCATTTACTCTTCTTGCAAACCTGTGTCATCTCCTGTTCTGGATCAATAGGTAATGTCATTTTGTGCCCAAAGAGGTTATTACTGAGGTATGAAACCATAGTTTGAAATTTTATTCACACCTCTCTATTGTTCAATGGAAGTGACAAAATATTTTATATTTGTTTGTGCAGAATCAGTTTCTTATCATTCTTTATTTCTAAATAAAAAATTTCCCCCACTTATGAAAGTATATATTGCTTTTTCTTACGCTGTGTTGTTATTTACACTTTGTTGAAAAGAAACTAATTCTCAGTTGTGGGTTCTTTACATTGATCTGGGAAGTTTGAGCCTTGGGTTTTTTTTTTAAATATCACCAGAGAATTTGTTTTCACTACTACTTGAATGACTGTTATTTATCCTGCAACACTCCCAAAATTTGTCTGTTAAGTTTGAGGTGGATTTAAAAGACCTTCAAGCCCAATTTTTAACCTACTAATCTTTTAATTTATTTAAAAGTTTGAATCATTTTTTGTCATATTTAATTCCAGCTTTCACTACTGTGTTTGATGGGTCTAAATTCTTGGGTGTCAGAGGTTCTGCTTTTGGGGTCTGTATCTGTGCATTATATATCTTTCTTGTTTAAGATCTTGGTGGCCACCACTTCATTCATTCCTTTCATTATGACTTACCTGCAACACCTTCTCTAGAATCTGATATCTGAGTGAAATATTTGTAAAGGTTGTTTTTCTGAGGAAAGAACCTTATACTAAAGACTGTAGATATTAGTATGGTGATTAGGCATAAGCTATACAACATTTGAAGCTTATCCCCTAGAGGAACAGCAAGTCTAGGAAAATTACAGCACTAAAACCAGAGTTCATTTCCCCGTGATGGACACTGCAGGTAGCTCAATGAGGCTTTGCTCTAAAACAAACATACCTTTGATGCTTTCTATATTAGTTTGTAACTATGTCTTAACAAACTTGGGAAGTTGTTTTAGGATGTCATGTTTTTTTGCATTTAATCTCAAACACAGTAAGTGCTTTAATGTTTTAGGTTGTTGGTAGTCTGGAAGTCCTATGCAGGACTTCACGTTATCATTGAGATTGATAAATGTTTTTGGCTAGCCTGTCTGTTGCAAGTCAGACCTGCATTTTTTTTTATCATTAATTTTGTTTACATGTGACACCATTTTTCACTGTAGTTTTTATACTTATTTTCATGGCCCATTGCCTCCTAAATATTCATGTGACATCAGTAGAAGCTTTACTTCCATCTTTCATTAGTGATCCATACTCATTTTTAATATTTCAGTCGTGTGAGTTTTTTCTCTAATATCTTTGTTTCTCTAGGATGAGCCTTATAGTAGGGTTTTGAAATATCACTTGCTCTCAGTAGCTTTTGGATGTAAATTTACAATCCTGCTATTAACATTAAAGTGGTCATTTAGTTAACTGTAAGATAGAGCTGATGGATCCCAAAGGCATTTTACAATGTTGGAGTCTTTATTAACTGATCTATCCTAGCAGAAGTAATATTAGAAATGTTTTACCTCGGCCTTAAAACAACTAGGTCAGTAGAATAAACTTTATCATTATATAGATTGTGTCACCTGGACATAATGGAAAGGGATAAAGATAATTTCACCACCAGGTTCTTTGACCGTTTATGTCTTTTCATAGAGAGACCAGTGGGGTCTTCTTAAACTGTGGTGTTCTGAAACAGCCCCAACAACAATTTTAATTACTAGATGTGATATTGGTAATGATTCCCTATTATACGGTTCATCAGGCCAGTTGGAAAATGACAAAAACTTATAGTTTTGCATTTTAATTTAAAAGCTTAAAATTCAGATCACTTATTTGTTAACATTCCATTCACTGTAGTTTCATGTTATGTATTTCATTTTTTTTCTTTCATTACACTCAGCATAAATAACCAAAAAATAATTGGTTGAACTGACTTATTGACTCTAAAATACACAGGAAATTGTAAAAGAAACAAATTTCATTAAGTGCAGTACTCACAGTATTTTATTGTGTGCAAGTTTTATGTTATTATAGATGTTGTAACCATCAAAGTCATGTACTCACAAAAATTTAGTGCATAAATAACTTTAAAAACATGTATTTAAAACTGATAGGGGTTCATATAAATTTCCAATGTATTTCTAGTTACTATTAAAAGGAAATTCAAAGAAATAATCACCCCTAACCTCATACCTATTCCTTCGAGTTTCAGAGAAAGTATGCTTACATAACATAGTGCACGTGCCAAGTGAAGTGCACATATAGGTAATTCTACATAATTATAAGTTTATCAACTTAGGCATTCTATCAATTAGGGTTGGAAATATTACACTAGCAGGTAATAATTTCATCAAAAGGGAATGGGTGAAAAAGAAATGAATTAGGGAAAATAGCTGAATAGAGGGTAAAAAAAAAGGAGAAAGAATATCTGTCAAAAAATAAGTTACAAGTAAAGATTTTGAAAGAAGTATCTTCATCAATTAGATTTTACCATTATAATGTTAAATTTACAATCCAGAAAATATTTCAGTTAAAGCACACTTGACTAAATTACAACTTTATGCAAACTGATGTGCTGCTACAGAGGTTAGATATGAAAAGTAAGCATGAGAAGGGTTACAATAGTTAGTTATAGACTGTAAAAATTCATGTATAAAATCATATGCAAACAGTTCTTTAAGTGGTCTTTTAGCCTATTCATTACTATGTTAGGGTCAAACTGGTATTATTTGCCAGTAGTTAATCATAGCTTGGTGGTGGTTTATTCATTAACATAAAGTATTATATACTATAACTAAAGTAAAATAATACTAAATGTATTTTACTGTCATTTTAATTGCACATGTGTTAATCTTTTAACTTTCATACAGCAGTAAAATCCAACATTTATTTTTTTTAAATGACAAAGTATATCAAAAATGCAGTTCGTAACTTATTAGGAACTGAGAAAAAAAAAAAGTGTTTGCTTAGCTGTTGTGCCATGTTTCCTTTGATACAGCAAAGAATAACAAATTTATTTTCGACATTATATACATATGCGAGTTTGTTCATTCAAATATCTTCCTTAGCTTTGTTATTTTCTCCCCTAAAAATAGTTGTTTTGATTATTTCATGGTTTAAAGCACAAGATGGAACTGTGAATGGCCACATGTGACAGTCATTCCCTTAACAAGGATGGTAGGGTGTTATTTTCTGTCTTCCTTTTGATCAGTAGTTAAAAATTAGGAATTGAAGTAGGTAGCCATGTTAGCTTTACAAAGTAAAATAAAATGTTAACTTCCAGAAACATGTTCCAAATTATGTTCATTGTCAGTTAGGTCCTATTTACAGTATTCATTTAATGAGTGAAGTGCTCACACACACACACACACATCAAAGAGCACATTACTGTTAAACTTCCCACAGCTCAGTTAATGATGGTTAGCTGATAGAGTCATTGGCAATTAAAGGAGAGTAGCTTTTTTTTCACCCAGTTGATATTGCAATCATGATTATGTATATGCTGATAGGTCACAAACAAGTCAAAATTAATTAAAAATTGGCTGCAAGCTCAACATTAATTAAAATCTCATTATGATAACAAATTAAGCTTTTTTCAAATACCAAATCTATCAGTGAGATTTCTTACATTTAAAATTGCAACTGAAAACAGCACAATAAAGCAGCATTTCTTTTTTTATTATTATATATATATATATATATATATATTTCACATTAGGAATTATTACTAAAAACATTGATTTAAAATTTGATGGCCTGTTATAGAATCTGAGATTAACAACACTCTTTCATGGAAATTGACATAAATTAACCAGTGTTAGTTATTAAGAACATGAAATCCAAGAATCTTTTGTTGTTTTTGTTTTTTGAAATATGGCTGGTACTTTTGTATCTTAAAATAACTGGCAAACACTTGCCCGTACCAAAATAAAGGTTTCAAATCCTGTATTTTTATACATATTTGTTAAACTGAAACAGGCAGGTCACAAAGTTTACCTTATTTATAAGAATAAATGCTAGAAAGTTATTTTCATGGTAAATACCAGACTGGTGTTTGTAAGAACAAACTGCTATAGAAGTCTGAATCTTGTGGTTGTTACAGATTCAAACTTGAGATCAGTTAGTCACATTTATCTTAAATTATCTGCAATCTTTCTTTGAGAGTCAAAACATTTAACCCTGTGCAAATAGTATGGCTATTTTGCACAAAACACATTTTAAGAGATTACTTTAAAAATTTAATAAATCAACTTTATTATTAGAATATGTCAATAAACTTAGTATTAGAATGTATTTTATGAAGAAAATTTCTATCATATTTAAGTTTTAATTTCAAATAGAAATAAAGAAATTCTATGTCCTCACTTTTGTTGTCACATGACATGTGAGCACTCTCAAATTTTACTTTTGTAGCTAGACAATATATTTGTTTGTATTTTGAAGTTATGCTATCCTAGTTTAGATACAATCTCTAGACAGTGCCAAGGTACAAAACTTCAGAAACAAAACACTTGCTAAATTTCAATTTACTGAGATATAAAAATAACTTTTTCAGACCACAACAAAACTCACAAACATTTATCTTTCTGAATTACATCACATTATTTGACATAGTTATTTGCAACTAAGGAAAGAGAGCTTGTTCTGGATTACAAGCTTTAAATGATTTTTATAAGTTAGCAGGAAACATATGCCAACAAAATGTCTTAATTTTTGTACAATGACTGTAAGGGAAGCTGCCTTTCATAGTACTTAACAAATTTTGTAAAATACTTGACAGTTAAGTTACATTTAAGTCACATATATTAGCTATGGAATTTATTTCTTTACAAAGACGTAGAAAAAAAACAACAAATCTTTGGGCTTAGGAAACTTTAAATGCACAAGTCTTAAGCATACATAGTTTGCAAGGAGATGTGTCACTTCTCAAGCAGGAAAAAAAAAACCATATAACATACAAGCCAGATAATAAAACTGTAAATGCACAAGTCTTAAGCATACATAGTTTGCAAGGAGATGTGTCACTTCTCAAGCAGGAAAAAAAAACCATATAACATACAAGCCAGATAATAAAACTGTAACATTAAAAGTACATGGAAGAAATTTGAATAACAAAATCCAATTTAGAAAGTGCATTTCTTAATGAAAGAAGAAAACAGTAAGTTTATTTTATTTCATTATTTTAAAAATATTTCATTTTCACTGTACATTCAACTACATTTAGTGTCAAGTAGAGACAATAACAGATAAAACACGAACTTTTATCATAAAAACGTTTTTATTCATTTAGGAGATTCTAGGGATTGTGCAAATCAAACATGAAAATTGAAAGATGAAAAAAAATTATCATTATTAGCAATGAATATATTCTTGCATCCAGACTTCAGACTAGTCAGACTGACATCTTTAGTAGAAATACTGTATTAAAAGTTCTGTTTTGTGTGTACAAAATACTTGTGATGTTTATTATAGCTTACTGAATTTTGTGAAGATGCAACTTAGGCATATCTACTGTAATTATGATTTATTGTGTACAGCTTAACAGAAATATGGAGTAGTCTATTAGACAAACAAGCATCTAGAGACGGTTAAACAAATGAAACTTTTAATTATATCATCTTGGTGTGTATAAAGTATTATAATTCAAAATTAACTTTTTTTTTAATGAGGTGAGCATCTTTATTAAATATATATATATATTATATATTATATTATATTATAAATTATATTATATTTTATATATAAATATATTTATATATATTTAATAAAGATGCTCACCTCATTTAAAAAAAAAGTTAATTTTGAATTTATATATATATATATACTTTCATAAGAAATAATTTAAAATCATATAATTACACATACACAGATATATATTTTATTTATTTATTAAAGTAGAAACCAGTTGCAAATTAAACTCATTTTATTACTAATAATATGTAAGACTTGACACAAACTTCAGAATACCAACTGTAGAATAATATTTTATTTTTATTAAAAGCACTACATATATAATAAATGACCCAATGAAAATATTTTAGCACTTTCATAAATGTTACTTTCTTTGTGCTTTTGATACAGAATATTGTTGCTCAAAATGCAGAACAGATAACTCTTAACCTTTTCACTGCAGCTAGGATGTCCATTTCCCAGTGCCCCCAACCCCCTCACATGTAACTGGGACAAATGTTCCCTACTGTATTCAAAACCGCCATGTGTAATGTATGGAAGTAAAATAAGTTAGAGAGTATTTATTGACATCCTACCTGATGTTGATGTATAGTTTCCCTCAGTGTTTTCCATTTTGCCCTTCAGTAACCAACAAGACACCTAAGTGGAATGTACGACAACTACATGCTGATGTGCACATATTCCTAGAGTACCAAGTAGTAACCCCAATTAATAGGTAAATGTGCTTGATGCATTTGACTTAGATAGCTTAGAAGATAGTCAAGTGGTGTTCAATTGCTTGATGATGAAGGTGCAATGAGACAAGAGGATGCCAGCTCTTCATTTAGTGACAATAGTCAGGATGATGAACCAGGACTCAGTAGAGGGAGGTATACACAGAAGTAGCAATGGAAAACATTTGTTCCAGCAGCAATGAATGGGTTAAGGTACTTCAGCTTCTTGCCCTGATTTTTATCTTTTTTTAAATCCTCTTTCTGATCTCTTGTAATTAACTGTGGTCTTCATACTAAATTTACTGCTGTTATTTGTTATCTTCCAGTGAAAAAGTGTATTGCTAATAACTATTAAATATGGTAAACAAACTTGGCATCTTTATCAGTTTCATGTCTCGGAAGAACTGCAGCATCACAAAAAAAAATTCACAAAGCTATTGTTTCACTTTTGGTTTGAATTCATAATATGTACAATATTGTAATACACATTTCTGCTTAATAATAAAAATATTTTTCTTCCATTAATATGCAAATATTTTATATACAGAGTGGCCTGTAAGTCAATATGTTATTATGTTACATTCAATTATGCATGTATTATAAATTTTTTTCTTTCTTTTTAGAGAAATATGGCCAATGTAAGCCCATTTACACTTGAAGAACGTATTGTGACAAGTACGTGGGTACGTGAGCACAAGAATACTGGTGACACCACACAGATACACTGGATACATAAGATATATGGATGGGTAAGGACTTACAGGCCACTCTGTATATGCATGTTTTTAAAGGATCATAAAATGTTGCATTGATTAGTTGCACTACCAACCCTCCCCACAGTTGATTACACAGACTGAGTTTAGAATCCTAGAGGATGCTGTTGTACCAAGCCTCCTTGTTTGCATAATTCATCAGAAATATTTGTCATTTTCTTGAAGTTTTCCAGTTTTTCTGAAGTTTTCAAACTATTCAAACTTTGCTGGACTCGTTCACATCCCTAAGATTACCAAAAATTGTGTTAAAAAGTTTTCACTGATGTTCTTTTAAAATATTCTAATGGTATAAAATTGCAATACATATACTAACATTCTACACCTAAATCTTTGTCAAATACTCAAGTTTAAGAAACAGAGTTCTAACATAAATAACATAAGCTCCTTTTCTTTGTGCTTAATACTTTTTTCTGATTTAATTTTAGGACTGTACAGTATTTAAGAATGTTTTACTAAGTGTGGAAAATCAATTACAAATCTTTATTGTAGAAAATAGATTGCCTTCACAAAATGATTACTCTCTATTTTGAATATATGCTTTGATGTTGAAATGAACATGTCAGTTTTTACACAAATACTCCACAAATGTTACAGAGATTTAGTATGTGATATTAAAATTATTTTGGAGCTTCAACACATTGTTATAGTCCATGTTACCATGTCTGGTCATACTATGTATGACAACCATGCATCTTAACACTATCATAATGCTGTATCTAAAAACACACACTTCTTCTTTTCATGCTATTCATAATGCATCTAATGCGTAACGAAAAATGTTCTCAGTGCCAACTTTAACAGTCCAACTGCAGAGAAATCCACAAGCACAGTATCCAGCAACTTGACTAACATCTTTATATCAAATAGTACTATTCTCCAGCTGCTTTAAGAATGCAATGGTTGAAAATATATATATTGTTGCATGGGGTATGTGGATGACCTCACACCACATCTGAAATATGACTTATTGCAATTCTCTTTCTAGGTGATTATGGGATCCCAAGTTGATACATATTCCTTTGTTTTCTAATGTCATTAAATACAAAATATATCCATATCTCTGCTGTTACAAAGCCCTGTTCTGAACACATCTTTATGACTTCAGTGTAAAAATATTTATAAATTTGTGTTATAAATTCATCCCAAAAGTTCTCAATTTTTAGTGGTATGACACTACTTACCAATGCTATTTATTTGGTGTTATTTCTGATATAGTGAACCCTCATTAGTCTGGACAATGAAAATCCAGTTTTCATGCACAGAAACTTTTGCAGTAGGATATTTAAGCAATTATCTGCATATTCACACTCTGAATCTGAACAATTGTTTCATATAACAAACATGCATTTCCTGTGGGTACGTGATTAATACATGACTCCATGAAAGTGGAACAAAGGTCAATCACAAGAATGATGTTAATTAGTGGTCACAACTCTTCTGTAACTAGCAGATACCAATTTATGGAAATTTTTCTGTGAATGATCCTCACAGTGGTGATGTACATACAACTATAAGAGATACCGAGGGGACATCAGAGTTATTTATGGTATAGTTCTGTTAAGTCACTCTGCTGGAATACAAAGACGTGTAAAAATATCAGCACCATTAAAGTGTGATGTTTGTTTACACAACAAAGCACATACAAGTAAAAGCTTCAATGCCATTGGTAAATGTCTATGAGGCTTTACAAATGGCAAATTTTGCTCGGTCCAGTGTTACTATGGGAATTATCCAAAATTGCTTTAAGCACATCAAGATTTTGTCACACACAGCCCGAACAGAGTGAAACTGTGGAGCCTTTTAGGGTGTCAGAAGTCATGAATGAGACTATTTCTGGAATTTATAACTTAATCATGAGTAGTAATAAGGCTATCTCAGCCAATCAGTGGCTCAACATCAAGTCAGCTGACCTGGTTAAGAGTTGCGAGATGAAGACAACAGTTCATGTGATGACAGTGAATTTGACAATGAAAGTGATCCACCAGTTAAGCACTATCTACCTTTAAAGACTCATCTCATAGTCTGAAATGACTTATGTGAAGATAATAATGTAATGTGTTATTTGCTTAAAGCTGCTGAGAAGCTTCAAATGAAACAAATTTCAGTTCAAAGTTGACTATGAGTGCAACCATCTTTGGAAATTCACTGGTGTATAATTGACTAATACCACTTATTTCATATTCTGTTGGTAAATCACTGGTTCAGACAAAACAATGTTTTACTGTACATAAAGTTGCTTTTTTTCTAGTTGCATGCCCCCCTTAAGTTATTGATTGACAATACACACTATCAATAGCATCAACTGTATTAGACATGACTGGTTTGACTATCCGAACATCTTGATAAACAAAGTCTCATTGTATCTCAGAACAGCTGGTATTGGTATTAAAGCACCCTAAAATCCTGTACCCATTTATACTCTCGTTCCTAAGACGTGTCTGGCAATGGTCAGTTGCAAACTCTCTTTGTTAACCCGAAGATGACCTAGGAAGGTCGAAATGTTCTCTGCTTATCAATAAAAGTGTCAATACCCATACTAGACATTCTGAGATACATTTTTATTTCAAGTGGGTTTCTCGTCACTTAGAACATCTCACTGTATATGGCATTCATCCTATACTTTATAATGCCTGTGGTTGTCACTTGACACTTTGAATCTTCAAAACTGTTTTAATATAACATGCTCAATCCTCTGTACAAGAATGATCATGGAGAGATTGAAATTTATTCTTTATAACCTGTTTGAATACTAATATAAAGAAAAAAAAACTGGGCTGACAAATAATTTAGTACTAGATTTTTTTTTCCATTAATATACTTCACTGATTAGGATATCATTGTCAAAAATAAATAAAAGCAATTTGTTATAATCAAATCTCAAGCCAAAAGTGCAAAAGATCCACATTAAAAACAGATAAAAATGTCTTTGAAAAAAATAAATTTTCAAATCTAAGACCATGTTGTATTTAAATAAATTGATTAGATTTATAGAAATAGAAATCTTTACAAAATGTTTGCAAACTTCACTTGTAGTTACACTGGCACTAATATAATGAAACATAATTAATTTAAATTATACAGTTTTAAATATTTTACGGATTATGTTCTATATTATCCAGGTAAATCAACATTAATGTGCTCTATTATAATCTTCCAGAAACATTTTGATCTGTGTAATTTATAATGATAGAAACAAACACAGAATATACCTCACTGCAGATAACAGAAGTCAGGTTTTTTTCATATCCAGCAGAGGACAAGTGCTGTTGTAGAGATCTAGAGGCACGGGAAAGAACTGTTACCATTGAGTAGATGTCAATGGCAGAGTTGGCCAACCTGTTCAATAGAAACTGCTCATCTAAAGAAAGAAAGAGTTATGTTAGTAAGAGACCAGTTTATTTCATCTTACTAGTAGTCAAAGGAGTGTTGGCTAGTGTTTAATTATAATATACTTATTACATTGTAAGCACTTGTAAGTTTTTATTTCAGAACTTGTTCAACATTTTACAAAGCAAAAAAATTGTTTTAATCTGAGTGATTTAAGATACGTTTAAGGAAAATTATTGAACTTTGCCCAAAATAAACCTTTCTTCAGACTTTTAAATAAACACTAAATGCAATTACATCACAAGTTAAGCTTCTTGATTTTAAATACAGACCACACTACTCATACCTGGCTGCTAATTTTTCACAATTATAAGGGTTTGACTTTTATCTATCTTCTTTATGTGATATTAAATATCTAATTCTCTTAGCAGAACTGTTAGAACAGTCATAGTCCTTTATTTCAAATGTGAGAAATGGGTAGAACTTGATTGTACATGATAGCTCATTGAATTAGTTATCAGACAATTAGTTTAAAATAAATAGTTGCTTTGCAAGTGTATAGTGTTGAGTGATTGGTTCTTTGTTTGTCTGATAACCAGTTAAATGAGATATCATATGCAATCACATGCATGCCATTTGTAGTCAATCTTATAAACAAGATGAATGAAAGTGATTTGGTATTTGGGGGTTTATCAACATCAAAACCACCCACACTGATGAAATATCAAGGTATTGCAAAGTATAATACTAAGTTTAATCATGCCTGAATCATCCAGTAGGAATTATTTTTGATGAACAATGTGTAACTATTTGTCCAGCTGCAAGCACCAAAGATTGTATGACACTGAAACTGAAAGACATTAACTGAAACTGTCACAAAGAATTGGAGAAGATCAAGTTGTCGTTGGTATCAATATTGAGAATATTTGCCAGTCAGAATAGCATCAAAGTTAAGGTGGATAAAATTTTCAAATGTTAAATTTAGTTGTCATAACTTAGGTAATATTTTATATCAGCCTGCTGCTTCATTGTACAATAAGAAAGAACATGTCAGGTGCAAGCTGCAAGGGACTAGCCTAGCTGATAGTATTAATGATTTTACACATTTTGAAAATTTTTCAGAATTTCAAGACTTGTCATGTTATCTTGATATATGGCTTGAAAATAATTGATGAATGAATAGATTCTAAATATTACATCAAATTCAGAGGAATTCTGCATTAAGTCATATGCAGTTAAATATATATATATTCATAAAATTAAAACTAAGGCCTGGTGTGAAGAAATATGTGATAGGCCCAATGATCAAATACATGAATGATTAGTTATGAAGAAGAAAACTGTTGTTCAATGCAATTTTCTTTTTATGTACAGAAAATGTGCATGAACCATATGATGAGTTATACAATTCATAGATAAATTAAGAAAAACTTATGTATATATGTGTTAGATTAGTTCAAAGTGAAAAATGATTTCTAAATAATTCTTAGGTTTGGAAATGGTGTACTAGTAGGGTGATAATGGTATTTTGTATCAGTGCTTTTGATGTGGTTTTATGTACAAATAATTCACATACAGGCAAAATATTACATCTGATCAATCATTTTAGTGGTAATATTTCACTTTATTTGCTCTCTGGACAATGTTATAGCATTTCTTAACATTTATTATTGCACTATCAAATATGAACAAGTCTTTTGTATGAACAAGCCTTCTTTCATCTCTGTTTTAATGATATGCTGAAAAGCTACTAGAGCCATCCATTTAGGTTTTAAAAATATCTATTCAATGGTGAAGTAGAAATGAGTACAGTGTGTAAATAATGCAGGTTACGTCACTGGTACCAGAGTTGTGCCCAATCAAAGGGTTGTCTGTGAATGGGAATGATGTACATGTGACAATTTGAAAACTATCCAAAGGTCTGGCAGATCTTTATGAAGAATGATATTCTGATCTTTATACTGAGTTCTTCTAGTTGAGATAGCTTGATGATCAAGATGTCATCTTCAGAGAAATTAATTAAGTAGCAGCAATATACTCAGTACCTAAATCTTCTCTTAAGGATGATGTAAGTTATACAAACCTATTCAATGTGATTTTTTTTTATATATAAAATTAAAAATTACTATGACGAGAAAACAAACTGCAGGGTTTTATGTTAGTACTAAGCAAAGTAAAAACAATAACATTCAAGTTTCTCTCAGAGTAAGAAACTAATATATACTTACGAACAATATTCTTTCCATATTTCATTAGCAGATTTTCTACAGATACTCCAAACTGTTCAATTGTTTTGTTCACCTACAAAAAACATTTGTTCTGAAATGTAATTAAAAGTACTGAAAACAAATTAGTTAAGTTATGAAATATTTAAACAGATCCCAAAAATATTTCTTCTCCAGAAACAAAACAGTTTACTGGAATATACTTGGTTATATAAAGGAATATACATACCTTGCTAGCAAACTCTTCCAAATCAGAGTGGACATATGGTGTGAGAAATGATTCATTACTGAGACCAACCACCCTCTTCATCCTCTTAGTCCCCTCATCCAGGATCAGACCTAAATTAGAAGCAGGGTTCTTCATAGCTTTCTGAAGTTCTTTGAGGTGGCCCCCTGCATACTGTAACCCTAAAGTAATAAAACCAAACAATATTAATTACATGCAACACTCTACCATTAAGAACATCACAATGACTTTGAATCTAACACTCCAGTACACTTCAAAGAAAAATAACAAATAAGCTGTGATATACGAGATAAATAATGTAAACAATAACATAAATGAAGGGAAAATATTGTTTTCTACAAATATGTTAGTTAGAAGCTCAGTTACTTTTTGTTTGAAAATACCTAGTAAAAAATACTTAGGGAAGTTCACACAAGTATAAAATTATGCATTTAAATATTTTGGAAGTAATCTGACTTTGAAATTAAAAAACACAAATATTACGATGTAAAATTTATTAACATAAACAACAACATTATATAAAACTACTATCCCATTCCAAATAGCATAAACTGCAACATGCTCATACTAATAGTTTAAATGCCACTTTACACACCAAATCTTTTGAATAACTATTATCATACATTAAGTATAAGAAAATAAGTATTTTATCTTGGTCATTCAAATATAGAAATATGCCAATTACTATAGCTTCTTCCTACTTCTATGAAACTTTATAAACAGTATAATAATAGTGTACTATAGCATAAGAACTAAAGAAATAATAAGGTAATATTTTTCTATCTCTCTTGTGATCTTCAATAACAAAAACTTAAGTTTTAACAACTGCTAGCTTGCACATGAAAACTTAGTAGTTAGTTTAATCCATGCATGAACCTGGACATCCTAAAAACTATAATATGATGACAATTTTTTCATTTTTTTTAATAGAAAATAATATCCAGTTAGGTAATGGCTTTATGGATGTAAACTTTCTGTCACAGCTCTCACCTGTCAATGCCACAAATAATCGCAGAATATCATTTGCTCCTTCAAATATTCGGAATATTCTGAGGTCTCTTAGGACCCTTTCCAATCCAGCATCTCGCATAAAGCCCATTCCACCCATTATCTGGATGGCTTCATCCACTACAAACCAAGCAGCCTCAGAAGCATATATCTTAGAAATGGCAGCTTCCAGCTGAAAGTCCACATACCCACGATCCATGTTTCCAGATACCATGTACGCCATGGACTATAATAAATACATTTGTGATAGTGAGTTATAAGATCACTTAAACCATAAACAAAACTATTGTGATCAATACATCCACATTTAAAATCACTTCATTTACCTTCAGAACAATAAACAATAACACTATTTAGTTATTATGAACACAGACACTACAGTTTCATATATTACAATATTTCAAACAGTTAGTAATAGCATGTAAAGTAATAAAAATAGCACTACCTGTTATAAACTATCCTCTGTACAAAATTTAAATAGAGAGAAATTAATTCAATAGCACATAATGATATATCTTCCAACATTACTAGGTTCTAACTTGGAAAGCTGACAATGTATTTTACAAAAGTAATTAAGGCTCCACAGTACTAATTACAAACTACTTTTACTCAGCCTAGGATATTAGGGGTGGGTGGGGGGATTCCATCACTCATCATAACAAATTTCTGGGATTCTAGTCTCTCATAGATCTACCATCATGTTAAGAGTGTTACTTCAATTTCTCATATCTACATCTGTGCACAAAAATTTTCTCATATATTTTAAGAAGTTTAATGTATTAAACCCATAATGCTGAATAGAAAATATTAATACTAGTACTAAATACTAGTATGCTTGATACGAGATCACTTTAGCTGCATGGATTATAAATAACCTAACTAAAGTAAAGAAGATTGTCTATTAATATGCAAGAACCATACTATTTTTGCTATATTCAGTGCTGACAAAGCCTTTGGCCCAGTATCAGAGCTCTTCAGGAGGGATGAGATATGACAGATGTAGTAGCAGTGAAGATGCTATTTATACTTGCAAATTGTTTCAACACAAATTTATAGTGTTAAATGGATTTTGTAAGTTGGTAAAGTGATATTTACTCTAAGTCAAAATCAATATGTGAGGCTCCTTTTAATTGTCTGATTGATAGACCGTCTACCAGTCACAAAATCTTTTCAGTTCCAAAGTATCTGAACACTTTGGAAAAGCACAAACTCCCTAAACTGCAAAAGATCAATATAAAGTAGGCTTTATATTTTTAGCCAGCTAACTTGATGGTTTGTCCTTTTTCTTACCCATTCATTTAGACATTATTTTATACAAAATAATTTAGATGGAACACCAACTGGGAAGAGGTAAGTGTGATTCAGCAAAAGCTGGGGGAAGAAAGTACTTAACAAAATCCTCAAAATTGTTTTCAGCATCTAAGGGCAGATGAAAACATTACACATATACTAAATGTAAATATCACCTGTTCCAAATTTTTGTTTCAGCCTCATATGTTATATTGACAAATTTTTATAAAATAAAAATAAAAAATATGACTAACTTTTCTGTTTTACTTATCTAATGCATAATCTACCATTACGCAATCATGTACGTTTATTATCCGAAACTTACTGAAAAAATTATCATCAAAATGCATAGAAATTCTAGCAGGCTTTATTAGGTTAGAGTTGAAAACAAACACTAATAGGATAGACAGAGGTTATGCAAGTACACGGAAACAAATAGTTTATGAACATTTAAAGGCATCTACAGAATGGGTCTTGCACTTTTGTGTAACAAAACTAGCACTTTTACTTGTTGAACTCAGATTTATAAACTAACATTAAACATCCATAACAGGTGATACAGAACACATTCAATTCTTCATTGAATCTCAACACCATGCACAAAGTAACTTTCATTCCTCAGCACTGCTAAATTCTTCTAAACATATTTGTTTAATCAAAGTTTCTATTGTATTCTCAAGACAGCTCACATGCACATTAAAACTTTAATTAAAATAAAGTACAAAACAACATTTCAACCATCTCAGGTCATCTTCAGGTTAATAAAGTTGGATTTGCAAATTCTCTTTGTTAACCTCAAGATGACCTAAGAAGGTCAAAATGTTGTTCTGTACTTTATTTTAATTAAAGTTTTAATACCAGCCTTCTTAAGAGTATGTTTTTACTTCAAGCAGATTTCTCGTCATCACAAAAGTTTCTGTTGATAGTACTATCACTGACAAACAGAAACATTGTAAATTAGTATAAAAATTATCTGTTATTAAATTTGATATTAAATAAATTACTTACTTTTCAGCTATTCAAGTTTACCATAGTTTATTAGGATATGTTTACGCTGATGAAACAATATAAAGTACACAGCTGTCATCACTGCTACTATTTACCATTTGAACTGTTCTTCCACCTTTACCTCATTTCTTTACATTAACTTCCTATATTTATTCTTATAGTAAAGAGATAGCTGTACTAAAACCTAACTGTTCTTGTTCTAGTTTTTTACTTCATAACAACTAATACACCCAAGGGAATGCATTTCACATTTGTTATTCATCAACTATTATTGTCACAAACAGTATTGTACTTATAGCATTTATTTGTGAACATTCTCTAGTTTGAGTACCTTTTTATCTAGGACTTTACTAACACGTGCGTGCGTGTGTGGTGTATAGCAAACCCACATGGGACAATCTGCCAAGTCCACAAGGGAAAGCAAACGCCTGATGTTAGCTTTGTACCTCTGTAGACGTACCACTGTACCAGAGGAACACATGATAAAAGAATTGAAAATATAACTAAACACTGAAATACACATCCTGATTTTGTAAAGAGGGGGTAGATAATCACAAACTGGTTTAAATTAATTATAATGAACCCACAGATGAGTTTTGTGTTGTTTTTCTTTATAGAAATATTTTTCATATGAAAACACTATGTTGTGAAATATTAAAATCACTATTGTGTGATTACAGATTATTTAAATTTTAATCATACATTAGGCAATGACTGACAGATATCAAAGTGTCACACACAACCACACAAGTGTGAAATGGCTAATGTACACAAAACTGTGTTGGCTCTATATTTAGTATAAGAATTCTATTAGTAAAACTCATTGTCATAGCTTCACTAATATTAAAAGCTATTTGGGCTTTTGTGTACATTAGCCACAAAAAGAAAAAAAAACAAAATCTTTGCTGTTGATGATGTAGAGGCTTTAGTTATTGATTGAAGTTTAACTTTTTGCTTTGCAATTAAAAGGGAAACACAGATACCAAGTTAAACATACTAAAATAATAGTGGGGAAAAATCTTTAATACATGCACTTCTCTCTCTCATATATATACACACATATATATGACAGAATACACAGTTTACAAACCTCTGTGATATAGTGAGCCATAGCCATACGAGCTAATTTCTCCTGTACAGATCCATAAGTAGAAATTTTGTTACCAAACTGGGTCCGGTTAACAGCATGTTCTGTGGCTCTGTCAATGGCTAATCTCATAGTACCTGATAAGGCAGCTGCCATCCCAAATCTCCCATTGTTGAGAATATTCATAGCAACCTGGAGAAAAAAATATAAATACATTTATTACATATATAGACAGATAGATAAACACAATTACATTTATCATAATAAAAGTATTAAAAGTGATGTAACTTGATAACAAGAAATAATTTTGGGTATGAGACTTAATCTTCAATAAAAGTTAATAGGATAATATCTAAGAAAATTACAAATATTACTGTCTAGTCAGTAGAAAAATAATATATCAAGTAAAAACACACACCTAAAAACACTATTTTAAACAGAAATCTAACACAAAGATTACAGCTTGTACTGATTTTGACTGAATAGCCAGGATTTATTAAAAAAAAACTTGAATGTTATTCAGTGATCAGTTTTGAAATGCAAGTTTTGTATCTTCATAATCTTTGTAAGTATTAGTTTACTCTTATATGTTCATATCGTTGCATACTGTACTTTAATTTCACAATATTAACTTCTACTCAAAACAAATTATGTACTTTAAGCAAAACTAAAATTAAGCCCAATTAAAAACATTTTTAGACATAACTCCAAAATATTACATGTATATCTTAATCATTATGCTTCTTCAACTTATAATCTTACACATTAACAGTTACTCAATTTACAGATACTAAAGATTATTTAGTAAAATTATTTCATGATAACCATCACTGTATCACAGAAATGTTCAAGAAAGCTCTCAAAAAATGTCCAATATAAAAATAGCTTTTCAGATGATTTAGTAAAATACTATCATAATACATTTTTATTTGCATTACCTATATTCAGCTACAAATAAATTACACAAAGCATTTTATTTAAAATACTAATTTAAGAAGCATTTACAAAAATTATAACAATGAAAATATTTATATTTTTATTTACACTGAACTAACATTATCATATTTTTAAAAGTTTAGGTTACAGACCATTTAGTTTGTTTTAAATGGCACAAGACAAAAAACCTGTAAGGACAACAGATGTAACACATTTAACATTTGTTGACTTTCTGGGCATCAATTTTGATAAGACCAAGTAGTTCAACATACATAAAATTAATCAGTTTTTGGGATGATTTGTTACATGTAACAAACTCAGTTACTGTATGTTTTTCTGTATCTATAATCATTACGAAACTAAAGTTTGTATGTAAAAAACAGTATTTATTACAAACAAATAACAGAAACAATGAGAATTAATGAGCTACAATCAAAGTGAATGGAATACAAAATGGAGAAAAACTGGCATTCTGTATATTTGTTACTGTGATGATTAACTTAGAAACATGTAAAGGAGAGGTTGTTCATAGAACTAACTAAACACTGATTAATGAAGAAAGGAAAAATATAAGAGGGTATAAACTATCATAATACTCAACATAAAATAACATTTTGCCCACAACTAAAAGGAATTTAAAAATGGTAGAAAGAGAAAACATTTTCAAATGAGAAAAACTGTATGGACTAATTTTGATGTTTAAGGAAAAAGATATATGTCAATTTCTTAGTTGTCAAGTCCAACACGTATCTGTACTTGGTGAGGCAAATGTTACTACACAGTTGATTCTGCACCATTGGTGCTAAAGAAGCTACTAAAAAAGACAAATGAAACTGATTTAAATGTTTTTTGTTTCAAAGTAGTAGCTAGAAATTAAACTATGTACAGTCTGTTTCTCTCACCCTGTACAATAAGCCAGAAAGATCAATTTCTAATCTAAAAATCATATCATTAGGAATCTCATAACTTTATAATTTATCAGTTTTGTTAACAATTAAAACATTATTGTTCAATATCATACCCAGTATCATTATAATAAGCCTGTAATAATACAGTAGTATTAAAGGTATACCATTGTAGTGAGAGTACGCTAAAATGTTAAGACTTGTAATTCTATTGGCCTGTTCTAAAAACTGTTTGTTAATTTGCAAGAAATTAGAAGGAAGATTTCTATATAAAACAAGAACAATAAAAAGCTACCACATGTCACCCACCTGGTCAGATTGTGTAGAACAACCTGATTTCATAACCCTATAGAATTTACAATTAGTTTAAACTACAATTTATTAAAGATAAAATATAAGAAATTTTATTGATTATTCAGTGATATAATTTTTTTTCAAATTTATTAATTATTCTCGTATACAAACGTAATTCTGGTTAAAAATGTTGTGAGAAGAAGATGGAAGAAGAAACTTACCAGCATTATTCTATTCATTTATTAATCACAAGTTTTAACTACTAAAATTCAACTTTGTGTCACAGTCATTTCACTAAAACCAAAACAAAGGCAAATTTTATCGACATATTAAAAAAACAATTGACACTTTTTTTTCAGTTGTCAATAACTTAGGAAAAAAGGGTCAAGTTGGTAGTGTAGACATGCTTGTTTACTCACAACTATGTTTTCAGTAAAGTAAAACTTCAAATCTAGCTGATGAACAATAAGTAATTAACATAGTATATTAGAAATATATGTGATTTCCAACCTTGAAACCTTCCCCAACTTCTCCCAAGACATTTTCAACAGGGACTTTTACATCTTCAAAGTGAACTTCTGCAGTGTTTGAGGCTTTAATCCCCATCTTCTTCTCTGGAGGACCACTGGTCACTCCTCCAAACCCTCTTTCCACAATGAAAGCTGTGATTTTTTCTTTCACTTCTCCTGATGGGATTTTCACTGGAGTCTATACAAATTTACATATAAAGCAAGTCTAAAAATGACTGACAAAAATATATATTAGGATGCAACAAAACCAACTTGAAAATACATAAAAAATACTAATTCACAATAACTTAAATTTTCACAAATTCAACATGTGATCACACCGAAAAAATCTGTTTCAAAGTGATATACACTTCATAAAATCAACAAGTTATTACTTTAAAAAAATTGATATGGTCCATACTGACTCAGAATTTTACAAAAATTAGCACATGGATATGTAGAAAACTAGGTTTTGTAAACTAACGCTGTGTATGAGCAAATGATTCAAGAATATTTATGGAATCAAAACAAACATTTCAGGAGATGTTACAAGATTACCTTTATTGCTAATTATTAACATTATATATAGTCTTATGTTCGTGCAGAATGATCTATTTATTACAAGATTATGCGACTCACAATATATATATATAACATTTAGAATGAGGATTTGTGTGTTGTATTATTTCTAATGAGCTAAATTCTATGTGGTGATTTTTGGGTCAGCTCTCAAAGATGGTATTGGAGACATATTCTGCACATCTTAGGAATTTTCAAAATTAACTGTAAAACTACTTTGTTAACTTTGCTGAACTTTACATTTTCTTAGACCAAAATCTGTAACCTACAACAGTTAAATGTATCTGAAATGTTAAAAGTTAAGGTGAGCCTGATAAAACTGTTTACACAGTGCAAGTACATGGTAAATATTCTCAAATGCCACTAATTTCAACTGATCCAGTGCATCACCACACCAACTACCACATAACTTCTCACATGCTTTATAGTCTTTTTGGGTATATAGTTGTATAAAAACATCCTAAAGGAAATACTGATGTAGAAATTACAAGTTAGTGAAGATAACACAATTTTTTTATTTTGTAAAAAATATATGATGGATAGTATTACCTTAGCAAATACAGTAAAGATTTCTGCTAGACCTCCATTACTGATCCAGATTTTCCCACCATTTAGAATATAGTGTGTTTCATCTTCAGAAAGCACAGCTCTAGTCTTGATGGACTGAGAGTAAAATAATAAAAACATTCAAGAACAACACCTCAATGGTCTGTTAATCATGATTTAAAACAGTATGAATATACTAACAAAGCATTTTGCTGTTGCTATAAAAAACATTGATAAGTTACATATATTTCATAACAATTAAATTCGTAGACAAGTTGAATAAATAACCTACGTAAATATTCTCACATGTTAATTAAGTTAAAATGATCAGGCTATAGTAATATTTTCAGCTTCAACACATTCTACGGAATTTGAAATGCAATTCAAATGATACTCACCACAGGTATCAAAGCCTAATTTTTAACATTACAAGTCTCCATTATACAACCCAAGTGTCTCTTCATACTTAATACCAGAAATTTTTAAATTGAGTAAAGCTATTATTAATTAGTACTGATTATTATAATTCAGTACTAATATTTTCAAAGTAAACATATTCTCACAATATGGTACACAAAGTTTTCTTTACCATCAAACTGTTAAAGAGATTAAGTTGTTTTATTTATATATATATTTTTAATGTTCATGCAAAATTACATGAGGACTATCTGCACTAGCAATCCATAATTTAACAGTGTAAAACCCAGGGGGAAATCAGCTAGTCATCACCACCCATTGCTAACTCTTGGGTTATTATTTCACCAACAAATAATGGGATTGACCATCACATTATGGTGAGTATGTTGGTTATGATAGGGATTTGAAACCACCACCCAGAGATTATGAGTTAAGTGCCCAAGCCACCTGGCCATGCCAGGCCTCTTATTTACGAGTTTCACTCACATACATACAAAAATACCTATGAAATGTGGTAAAAACAAATATATAAAATGGTGCTACGTTACATAAACTTTATACATCAAACAAGTACGTGTGACAAAGGGTGTTTATCTGAAATGTAGAAAAAAAAACCAATAAATAAACAATATTTTTTCTTTCTTTCTCTCTACCCTAGATGCTTTTTATAGTTTTCCACTATTAGCGTAGAATTTACACATCAACTTACCTTTTGATTATTAGTTTACTTTTTCCTTTTCAGTTTTTTTTTTTTTTTTGTTATAGCATGCATAATTTTCATTGAATCATTGGTTGTCATCATTGACATTCTAACTACAGGACTTTAACGAGTGTCATGAAACAGGAAATTTCATGACAAAAAATAAAAAATTTTGTTAACAAACACTTTCATTGTAGAATAATCTAAACAGAATTAAAATAGACTTACAGCAGCATCAGAACCACTTTGAGGTTCAGTGAGGCAGTACGCTGCCATATGTTCTCCAGAAGCCAGAGGTGGTAAGTACTTTTTCTTCTGGGCTTCATTTCCATACAGCAAAATACCTTTGAAACCTATTGACTGATAAAAAACTACAACAATAACCTTACAGCTCTTTTCCTTACACAGAGACATGCATGTATCCTATGCAAAATGTACATCATTATTCATAATAATAATCAGTTTTCAAGTTAAGAGTATAAATGTAGAAGGTAACATTCATATGAAAATGCTGGTAAACATGTTTGAATGGAATAATTATTTACAACATTCAGTACATAAGATTACATAAAGATGCTTTCATAATAATATGTAAAGTTTAAAGTGATCCTGAAAGATTGCCAAAACTTAAATGTGAATAAATTAAATCTCCTTAATCAATATATGGGATGGGCAAAAACAAACACCTCAACATCATTTTTCATTTTCAGAATATTACAATCACAATACCTTGTGGTAGTAATTGCATCCATGTGCACATAACAGATAAAGTACCAATTCTTAAATTAAAATTTATTTACTTATGTATTTTTGCACATATTAAAAACAAAAGATGTAAAACAAGCTCTTATTAATTTGAAATTAAATGTGTAATTTCACTGTATAAACAAAGCTCTATGTGATATGTGAAAGACAGATAAATAAAAAATTGGGAATTTAAAAACCTACAAATAAAGATTCTAAAAAAGGTAAGTAGATATAACTGGAGATACTGTAGACATTACTTACTCAAACTACAAACCCCTATTCTGGCTCCAAGCTATTACCTAGAATTAGAGAGTTAGTACCTCGAAAGACCAGATGTGTCGTAATAAGAAAAGAAGCCACATTTGTGGGGTGTAAAACTACTTCTGGAACAAGTACATTCTTCAACCAGAAATAAATGCAGTAATACGTATAGAGCATAATGTAATAGGCAGGCACTACAGCCTTAAGAAAGAAATGTTCAGCACCATTCTGTGGATAAATTCTGTATAACTATGACAGAAAACAGCATTATGTCGACAAAGATGGAATGCCTAGTGTGCAAAGTGTAGAGTCTTGAGACATACCTGAGCAGGTCAACTGCTATCCAACTGGGTAAAACATCCAGTGGAAATGCTCTGTCCAGAATATTGTGAACACAATAGTGATCTTCCCCATCAACAGATAATACATAATTTGTCCACATATGTAGCAAGAGTTGGCATGGGGCAGAGTGATAGTTAGGCTAGTAGGATGACTGGTAATATGGTACGAATATACATGGCTAGAGCTAAAGGGATCATAAATAGGATATGAGTACACCAAGTGCAGTCCACTTAGACAAAATCATCCAAGTGGCAATAATGCCTTGGCATATCAGATTATACAAAGTGCAGTCTGTGTGCATAAGATATAGAAATTAACAAGTGGAGTCCACCTTGGCAAAATCCAGGGGGAAGTACCTTGGATATATAGGATAAGTCCAAGTGCAGTCCATACAGGCAAAAACATCCAGGGGAAGCACCTTGAATCCAGAATATTATGTTATTGCATAATAAATAAGTATACTGACAATGACCCTCTTCTTACTGGATGGGTACATATGAGCTATGAAGTTTGATTTAGTCTATTGTAAAAACCCCACTAAGGAGGATAATTCCATGGTCCACTATTCCAGTGACATGAAACTGGAGTGGCAAGGACTCCTGTGCTCCACTAGTAGAAAAGAAGAGGGAATATGTTTTGAGGATTCCTGAAGAATGACACACTGGAGACTGTGCAATGGGTGTCTGTAATTTCCTATTTTGAAAAGCAGAAAGACCCAGATTGTAAGATTATCAATTTATTGACATAGAGACCTGCAGAAAAGTATCCACTTATCTAACAGAAACACCCCATCTCTGCATTAAGCATATAGAATTATACTGATTGAGAGCAAAAATCTAATAATCAGCATACCTGACTAGGCAACACCCTCCACTAGGTAGGACCTTGAAATATGACTTACATCAAATGAAAAAAGATATAAAATAATGACAGGTCAACATACCCCAATCAAAGGCAAACAGATGTGAGTAGAATTGCTGGAAGAGGATGATGATGATACTCGTCTTAGGAAGATTTATTCAGGTTATCATTCTAAATAAAGGTGATATGTCATATAAAACAGAGGAATTCCATGAAACAAACAGACAGGAATGAATACTAAGAAAGCAGTATGACCTATCTAATCTAGTAGGGAATGAACTGGATAAAGTAGTCAATCCAGATCCAAATGGAAGAAAAGTTGGGAAATGGAAGGTTAGGAACTATGATAAAAGAATGAACAACCTTCCGAGGCAGCCAATGTCCTGAGAGGGAAGGCCAAATCCAGACACTAGATAACATAAAAAGAATGGTAAAGGAAGTGGAAAACATTAATGGTATAAATATTGGAATGATGACAATCACATCCCAAGAAGAGAAGGAAATAGGTCTTAGGAGAAAGACAATACAAGGAACACAATGCAAGAGGTTCAAAAGGAAAACTGGACAAGGCATAAAGAAAAACATTGAGCTACCACTCCAGCAGAACAAAGGGGTGTGGCAGCTGGACCAGAGGAAAGGATGGAAATAACCAGGGAAGAGTAGGCTTCCCAGAAGTAGGAGAAGTGAAGGTGTTCAACAGGACAGCCCTACCATAAGTAACAGTTGAAACAGATAAACTCTGATCAGTCAATCAGATAAAGATTGGAGCAGGTGAGGAACAGAAAGATGAGATGGTCAGAAGTCACTGTGTATAAACCAAAGTCTGAAGTAAGGCCAAGTCTTCTTGTATGTAGATAAAGAGGAAGAGAGAACAGTACAGGCAAAAAAAGACATCACACCAGCAAAGTTTGGTGACACTGAGATGAAATATGTCCTATCATGGTTGTCAGAGGAGCAATCATGACAGGGGCTGGTACTCCAGTAAGGGCCAGAGTAGAGATAGTTTTGTCTGAGCTGGCCAATGCAGATAAACCAGCAGAACACTACAAGGAGTGGTCTGGGTAAAGGAAATAACTCTGGAGGAAAGTCTGATCAGAAGATAGGCATATAGGTGAGGATCCTCCCAATGTCAACTAAAAGCATTCTTTCCTACAGCTGAGGAATGAGGAACTGGAGACAAAGAGGAAGAAAGTTTAGCATTCCAGTGAGTAGCAAATGTATATACGTGTAGTGTTTCCAGTTGAGAAAACACTCAAAGAAATGCCCGAGGATGAAGGGACCACTCCATGATACAAACCTAGTTGGGGCAGGATAAATGATTGGCCACATGATATACCAGAACCATCATGTCTTATTCATTGGCCAAGTAGAGGAGATCTGAAATCTGAAAACAATGAGACTTATACTTGGTTCTCCCTCTCTTGATGGCACAGCTGATGACATAGGAATTGTCAGAATGAAATGATACAGAAATGGAAATTGAAGAGAACACCAAAAAGAATAAGCTACTGCATGGAGGTAGTAAATGACTTCTCCAACTTGGTGACAAACCCCACCCGAGCAGCTTCTCAAAGAAATACGTGGGTGCAAGTGACTGAATGTGCATGGGAAGAGATGAGCAGTAGTCAGTTCTCCATGTAATGGTGAGTCCGAAGACCCAGAGAGTGAAGATGGCATGTAAAAGAGCATGATAATTGACAAAATACATAAGGAGCTGAAGAAAGACTGAACACAGCAACACCCAGAAATGGAAATCAAAACCTTTGTTTATTAAACAAAATGAAAAAATGATGTGACACTGGTGTAATTGGAAAATGAAAATAGGCATACATCACACTGAACTTGCTTATCCAAAGTCCTAGGGAAAACACCAACCAGAGTGAGAGGTAAGAATATGGTGAAACATGATGTCTAGAGATAGGTATAAGGCCTAGACAAATCTGTGATAGGTCTCCAATTTCCTGTATTTTTGGAGACAACAAATGAATGCGAGTACAATCCCAGTTGAGTGGGTATCACCTTTTCGATAACTTCTCTGTGTAGGAGGTCTTAACTATACTCAACAAGATATAATCTGTAGCACCCAAGGAACTGTTGTCAAATGTAGCCAAAAAAAAAAAAGACACAAACTAAAGATACTTAGAGAAAGGACCCAATACTAACAAACTAATAAAACTTAGAACACCATATAGTCTATATAAAGTACACAAAAAATAAAACTGTAGAATTATGAACTTTGACCTTCAACATTAAAAAATAAGCAGCTCCTGAAGAACAAAACCTCTGAAGGAACTTAGAAGGTAAAAAAAACAAAGGAAACCCTTAAATATTGAACATATAAGTCCATACAAAGAACCTATAAGACAGAAAACACAAAAGTAAAACTTACCCTGAAAAACATTAGAATAAAAAGGCACCCAGTTAACAATAATAAATTTTAACTCTCATCTAATCCCCAGTTAGATGTGGCTTGTAGTAGAGACAAAGGAACTTATAAATTAATTAACAAACAATGAAAAGAAGTAAAATCAATGTTTCAGTGAACTAACACAACCACAAAATTAGGTGAAGATACAATTATCCAAATAATAAAGATTTTGCTAAACCAGTACTTATACCAAAATTTAAATAAAAATAAAGTAACAATCAATGTAAATGCAAATTTAAACTAAAGTAACTTAAACAATTAACGATTTACAAAAATCTAATGTGTCAGACTCATTGTCTACTGTTGTAGGAACGTCTTCATGTACTATATTAAATCTCGAATTCATATGAACAAATTAGAACTTGAAAAACAGTAATATTTCCAAAACAATGAATAGTAACAATGAAAATTAAACACAAGATGTCAAACTTACTATTGTAACAAATATAAAACTGTAATGAAGCACAAAAACATTTGTAGTTACATAGAGAAAAAGTTAAAACACACATCCATACACTAGACTACCATTCAAGAAAATAAAGGTTGTGTTAAAATAGTAGAGGGAGCTAGCTGCTATAGCATAGATAGTGCAGTGTGATTGGTTTAAACTAGTCACGTGAATAACACATTCTGAAATAATGCAAAACCTAAGAGGTATAAAAAAACTGGTGAACTGTTAGCAAAAAAAAAAAATCAAGCAATGCTAAGAGAGCAAAGCAAGGATTGAAAATTGTACAGTTTCAGAATTATACCAATATTATAACCACAGATGTTAAGCTTAGATAATCTAGTTTATGTTATGTGGTTTCCAATAATCACACAAGAATTATCCTTTCCTTTACACCATTCCTAACAAAGGCATTTGAATTACAGCAGTATTTTATTCCAAATCATAAGTGATTATGTAAACTCACTAACCTGATGTGCTCCAAGAGTGATTCCAACTCCAAGATCATGTTTTCCAACCACCTCTACAAGACGAGCATACTGAGTATTATTTAATCCAAGTCCTCCGAAATCTTGAGGTACCTGCAGACCAAAAGCACCCATTTCTCGTAACCCTTGCATAGTGTGGTCTTCAACCTTTTCTAGAAGGTCATTTTTTAGTGGGTCATTTACTTCCTAGAAAATACCAAATTCCCTTGAAAATCCAATATGCACTTCATTGAAAAAAAAGTTGATAAAATGATAAATACAGTATATCTGCTGTATATCTGAAAAAAAACACAGTTTACACATTAAACACTATGAGAAGAAAAACTATTTTTATCTATTATCACTGTGGTTATAACAGGATGTAATGAGGAACACTGACTGGTGAACTTTTATATCTTTATATAATTTATATATAACTTTATATAATTAATGGATGTTTTTACAGGTGATACAAGAAATTGGAAATATCAAAAAATCTCCTACCTTAAAATTACATTAACAAAAACTAGCTTATAATGTATAAAATATTATTCACTTGACGTTTAAAAGAAAACCAAAATTAGATCTCAAAGCCAGTATCCATTCAAATAATTCTTCAGTGTAAGGAATAATGTAACTGTCTTTATTTCACTAAAATATATTCTCTACCAAACAAATACAATAACCATATCTTTTGGAATTTAAAAACACAATGTGAAACTTCCATTTAACCCTATCTGTCTGGGCATAATTTACTGTTCATGTCATGTTTGTTTGCTTGTTTTTGAATTTAGAGCAAAGCTACGCCAGAGCTATCTGTGCTCATCACCCTAATTTAACAGTGTAAGACTACAGGGAAGGCAGTTAGTCATCACCATCCACTGCCAAAAAATAGTGGAATTGACCATAATATTATATTGCTCCCATGGCTGAAATGGCAAGCATGTCTGATGTGAAGGGGATTCAAACCTGCAACCCTCAGATTACAAGTCAAGTGCCTTAATCACCTGGCTATGCTAGGCCTGTTCACACCATGAGGTTTTAGTGGATGACAATCAGATTTTATTAAACTACTTTTCATTTAAGCAATACTAATTGGTATAGCATAAAATCATAGCAAATACCAATATTTTATTACTATACAAGTTTTAAGTTGCTAATTTTGTAAGGCAATACTTTAAAAAAATCCTGAATTTCACTTAGTATGAGAAAGGTGATAGATTTTCCATATGCATCCCATCTTCTTTATTTTATTCACAATGTCTCCATTAAGTATGAAATTCAAAGTAAACTGCTCATTATAAAATCTTCATTGCTCAGACAAACCATAATTTTTTATAGCCTTCAATTTTGTTTGGGTACAGAGACATTAAATAAAAAAACCAGACCCTTCTTGTCACATCCTCTCTTTCAGGATTTGTTAATGATTCTCTCTTATGTTTAATTCTATACAACCAATAACCTATGAAACATCAAGATTTATCATCTGTCAAATGATCTATTGTATAACAATGTTTTCTGAATGGAGATGTGTCAATTTCCCTTTCAGTACAAGCTTTGTTCCCCTGGGAAAGATATCAACTAGCTTGTAATGGCTGTTATTACATAGTTAGAAAGCCAGAAAAACTGTGAGTTAGAGGACATTGTCTGGTTTTTCCATGTTATTATTCTATCTTCTTTGGTGCATTATTTGATTAAATAAAAATTGTGTCCTTTACAACCATAAGTATATAAAAAATTTAGGGTTATGCGTCATTGACAGTCAATAGCAAAAGAAAAAGAGGAGAGATAAGTAATTTATTTTTTGTATTTCAGGTTTATTCTTTATTTATTATTACAAAAATAACTAAAATATAAAAATATGGATATCTTCAGGTTAGTTAAGGTTAGAACAGGTAAAATAAACAACAATAAAAAAATATTTTACAAAACATTTGTAAGCTGTTCAAAGTAGCTCGTGAGTAATATACTTTGATCATGTAACGTGAACTGCATGTTCCTCAAGTAATTTACAACTTGCATCAGTGTGAATAGTTGTGAGACAACAAAATTTAATCATAAATAGCTGTATAATGTTACAAGTTTAAAGCTACTTGGAATACATGAATGTAGTTTCATGTGACAATTGAAGTTATTCTAGAAGAAAAAGAAAGTAATTTAGATTTATTTCAATTTTTTTTGGCAATTACCAGGTTGGTTAAATTGCCCAACCTTATATTAAGATGAGGTAGAGAAAATAACAGATAAAATTTAAAGTTTTACTGAAAATAAACATTTGAAAGGTATTTAGGATGTTTTAGAGATTACATAAATGAAAATTATGATTTTCAAGATGAAGTATTCTTCTTCTTAACATTTAAATTACTTGGAACACAGACTGTTCAAAACAATTACTCAATATATTCATAGACAAATCTTTATTTAAAAATACTTTACTCAAAAAGTATGTGAAAGATTTGTAATGTTTACTGAAAGACTGCCAAATGTCATGAAGAAATACACACCATATTAAAAGGTAGTAGCAAACCCAAAACGTGCCATTTCATGGAGAAGAAGGCAGTAGACAATGAAAGGAGGTATGTGTAAGTATTATCAGAAGTACAATTTTGATATCAGACAATGTCAACTTCTGAAACACACCTCCCCTCACACTTTACTTAAAAGGTGGAGGGACTGGTGTGGTGAAGATAAAATTCACAAATAAAGTATCTCTGTCAAGGTCCCACATCTAAATGGAAATACAGTAAAACCTGTCGAAGCTGGAAACTGCATAGGGCAAAAATCTGTACAAGCCAGAAATAAATATTTTGCAGCATTATCTTAAGATTTCTCTTATAAAAGGCCCTCTATATGGCAGAACCTGTGTAAAGCAGATGGGAAACTATCTTTCACCTACCTCATCTATCAACAAGTAGGATTAGAACCCGAGTAAGGCAGAAAAAATGTTTTTGATTAAATATTAATTTGTTATTTAATTAATAATTTGCTTAAATATTAATAAGGTCTCAGACATCTTGTTACAGTAAGTATTGGTTAAATATATTCTGTTCTTTTTTCTGCCATCATTGTTCCAGAGGTCGCTATTCAAAAGAATGATTGATTGTACTTTTGGTCACATTTGCTGATGGAAAACTACAGAAACCATGGGTAATAGGTAAAAGTAAAAATCTGCACTATTTCAAAAATTTAAGGAAGAATCAACTTCCTGTAAAATGGAAAGTGAATAATAAAGCATGGATGACAAGTGCTATATTCAAGGAATTTTTGAACAAATTAAACAAAATAATGGAACGAGAAAATAGGAGTATTCTACTTTATCTAGATAATGCAACTTATCACCCAAAAGTTCAAATTTCAAATATTTGTTTAGTCTTTCTACCTCCATGTACAACATCAGTTCTACAGCCACTAGATAATGGAATTATACAGTGTATAAAATTGAAATACAGAAAACTGAGGATTTATTTTTAATAATGGCAGAGATTGTTTAATTGTTTGTTATGATAATTCTAGTGAAATCCAAACTCTGATTGACAAGACTGATGCAGATGATTCTGTCAACACTGAAAGTATTGCGAACATTGACAAAAATGTTTTAACAGAAACTGATGAAATTGATTTAAAATCTATAATAGAATCACGAGATGGTAACGGTGTGAGAGATTCAGAAGATGAACAAAATGGAAAAGATAGTGAGGAAATAGAAATTCTTCCTTCATTGCAAGTGTTAAGTTATATTAATGCTCTCAAATTGTATGCAAAAATGAAGGGGGAAATGAATTTCATGAAAAGGCCATAGAATTGGCATTCTATTTTAACTGCATGAGAAAGCCCATTAAAAAAAAAAAAAACAGTTGAAATTGGACATTTTCTTCAAATAAATCTGATTAAGATTTTATGTACTTGTGTATATTTTGAATGTCTATTTTTGTTCTTATTCTAATAAATATAGCATAAACAGTGTAATAACTATATTCACAAATGTCTTACTTCCCTTGAGTCAAGCAAGTATAACATTCCACTCAAAAATTATATATAATTAAAGAAATGCATGTTCACTGTTGAAGCCGGAAATCTTACTCAGTCCCGTGCGATTTTGCCTTAGACAGGTTTTACTGTATAAGGTTGTGGAACCAAATCTAAATCCAAGGTGTAGTAGTTACAGAATGTTGCATATTGAACCACCAGAATTATGAAGAGAAGGCAAATAACACAAAAGTAGACAAACCTTCACACCCTAGCTGAAGAACCATCAAATCAAACTTAGAATACAGGACCTGCCATGCCTCACTCAAGCTGAAGAAACAGAGATTACCCAGTTTGGGATTACAAACTAAAATCCTAACTCCTCAACTTGGGAGGCAAGGCAACACCTCCTGCCCCCAAAATTATGAAAAAGATGTAGAACAAATTAAGTTCAACCTGTTATATAGGAATTGATGCTGTGCATGTGAAATTACAAGAAGTGAAGGACTCACTTCTATAATCACTAAAATGAAGAGAAGCTCCAAAAGAAGGGCCACACTCCACTCAACCAGAGAGTGAAAAATCAACACTGAATTGGGATTATTAGGCAGCTCCTACTACATCTGGGTAAACCATCCAGGTTATTAGTAGAAGGACACCCAGGCTTGCCATCATTTCTGCAAGTTGAATAATGAATTCAAGCATCATTCAGTACAAATAAACCTCTGTTAGCCTCTCCAGTGACTGGAAACAAAGTAGTAAGGACTCCCATGCTCTACTGAGAAAATAGGGGTTATAGTTATGTTAGGGAGTTTTGAGAAATGATGTTCTAGAAACAGTACAATTGGTGAACCAAATACCTTATTCTGAAAATCAAATTGATCCTGATTTATTCAATTGAGGGGTCAACAGGGATGGGCAGAATCCCCTTAACAGTCCATGAGTGATGACCCAGTAGTGTAGTTGTCTTTGTGCTATAAATTTTTACCACATGTAAAGAACACAAGATAGTCTTATTTAACACTACTGGTAGCTAGTGTGGATCTGGAAGAGAGCACACCTGATCAGGAAATGCATGTAAAATAATGTATAAATTAATTTTTGTATCTTGATACAAAATAGTGAAAAATTAATTACCCATAACACTTTTTTTTTAAATATTCAGCAAGTGTTAAATGTTTCATGCAAAGCTTTAGTCTAAAACAGAAACAAAAGTAGTAAAGTGTGTTATGTATTATAATTTCTCTCAAGACAAACCTCCAATTTATAATGTTATATATTACAGTTTAAAATAGTATAAAACTGAGTTAAATTTTAATCTTAATTTAGAAGTTAATTAAACATAGAAATATACAAAATTTACAATATTTGCCAACAAAATTAACATGCAATTTTCCTTCTTAACACAAATATATTTTAATATACAAACAGTAATACAATTTATAATAGCAGGTATTACAAATAATGATTTATATAGAAAAGTTTTACAAAGCTTACAAATAATGTTGAATCTTCTATCTGGTCTGGAATTGAACATTTCATTGACTATTCATGATGAGCAAATTATTTTCAAGTTGATACCAGTACAGTTCACTTAAAAGGTAACTAGCTAGGTTTTCACTAATCACACCAGTTTTTCACTAAAGTTATTTAATGTTTCTGTTGAAATCCTAAAGTCCAATATTAATCCACGAAAGTTAAAAAAAATTGTAATATTTCAAATACCTGCAGTTTCCCAGTTAATATGCATTAAATCACAATTATAGCTTCCAAAGTTTATAATATACCAACTGTAGTAAACAATATATACAGTGTCTTCATATTGCATTTGTTACCTTTTATAAGCTTGAGAGAAGTGTTTCTGAAAATTTCAGCTAAGACAAAAGTATTGATGATACACTAATGCTTTTTTCAAACATATTTTGATTCTTAAAATCAAGAATCTTCTACAAGTTTAGTGAATAGGCAGAAATTTTGCAATATACATTTAACACTATAAATTACATAAATTTCTAAATACATAATTAACTAAAACAAACACTGATATTAAAATAAATATATAATAGTAAACCCATTACAAGTGAGACAAAACTAAATGTTTTCAGAAACATGTTAAAGGAGGGCATGCAACAAAGATCTAAAGCCAGTAAATTACCTATTTATACAAGTAAAACCTTGAAGAAATTTTGAAGTATTTTTCCTAATAAATACTGCACTGTGTGCATACATTTTACACTTTTATCTGAACATTTTATATATTGGTTATATTAAATTAATTTTTTACACAAAATACTCTCAACTCTAAATATTAAAATTTACCTCAAAGAACTTGGCAGTTGGATCAGTTAACATTTGAAGAGTCTCTTGTTGCTCATGATTAAGAACTGAAACAGTTATTACACAATCGTTTATTCAATTTTTCAGAAAAATGAAAAACAAACAAAAAAAGTTTTATTTTGAGATAATGATGATCTATTACAAAAACTCATAGTTATAGCCAACCAGAAAGTTTAAGCTAATCTGAAAACACTGGATTAGGTTCAAGAAGTACTTTCTAAATTCTCAAACTCAAAAGTAATTCTGATGGTTAATTGGACAATGGGAAACTAGAGATTATTCAAAACACACACACAGAAAACTTGTGGTTTAAATGCCAAAAGCCTATAATGCATTAAAAACAACAGGCCTAAAACTTGTAACAAAAATAATGTAAATTGCAGGTACTAATTTTGTTTTTATCACATTCCTCTTAATTTGTCCACTTAAAATTCAAAATCAAAGGCTGGATGGCATGACAAAAGTCTCTGAAATGCTATTTACACATGTAACTAAACACAAAAAAAAATTGCCATTCACTAACTCTGAAAATTCTCCTAACTGTATGTAAAAGCAAACTGTCCTGTCTCAGCTACATCCCACCAAACCAGATACACTGATTTTATAACTACTTCATAAGTCAATGAAAGTGGATCAATAAGGGTTTTTACTAAAAACAAAGAAATTACCAAAACCATAGCACCATGTGGAAGAACTTTGTAAACTTGAAGGTTAGAAGCTCAACATAAGAAGGATCAAAATACGTGCATATAAAAGTTTAGAATACAAATATTTAAAACACTTGACGGAATTATCAATGAATTTGAAAATTAGGGAAAAGTTCAGAGATATAATGTTGAAAGTAAAAAGACAAAAAGCAGATATTGGTGATAAAGTAAGCATACAGTAAAACCATTACAATGTTACCAGTTAAAATGCTGAAAAACTGTTAGTGAAAATAAAATAAATTAAAAAAAACCTTTTAAGACAACTGAGAAATAAAAAAAAGAAACTGTTAATCATTATTTATAGAAATAAGAAAGCAAAAATAATAAGTAAATCAGAAAACAAATATAAAAAAATACTAAAATCACCCCTAACGTTGGGAATCAGATTTTCAAAAGACAAATACAAATATTACTTTGTTTTACATGCAGATAGCCCTCATGTAGCTTTGTGCAAAAATCAAAAAACAAACAAACTTTTTTCATTTTAGAGTTAGGTCTAGAATTCTATCAAGGAAAAATACCAGAAAAGCATGAAAAAAACTACATTATTGAGGTTATACAATAAAAATTGACACCAAAGATAAAATTCTAAACCTTTTTATGGAGAACCTATATGAAAGGTTTGGTTTGTTTTGAATTTCACGCAAAGCCAAATCAGGGCTACTTATGTTAGCCATCCCTATTTTAGCAGTAAAAAAAAGAGGGAAGGCTGCTAGTCATCAGCACCCACTGCCAACTCTTTTAGCAATGAATAGCAAGATGGACTGTTACATTATAATTTCCTCATGGGTAAAATAGTGACTATGTTTGGTGGGACAGGGACCAGAACCTGCAACTCTCACATTACAGGTCGAGCACCCTAACCACCTGGCCATGTCAGACTTCTATATGAAAAGCATGTAAGCAAAATTTAAGAACAGTTTGTGTATCAGTGAAAGAAAAATTAGTAATAGCTAAAAAATTCACAAAATTATCTAATAATAAGTGAATGATTGTGCATACTGTCAAAAATGAACTGAGTAGTGTTGAATTTGTGTCTTAATACAAATTCTATTTTTTAAACTTTATTTTTAATGCATGTGTAGAGTGTAAACAACAAATAATGTAAAAACAAAGCACACAAATACATTTAAAAACAGATACAACTAAAATAAAAGTAATTATTGAAGACTTTATTTCACAATTATTAACGATAATTGTGAAATAAAGTCTTCAATAATTTACCTTTTATTTTAGTTGTATCTGTATAATACTTAGATGTCTGAAAGCTATTTAGAGCATGAAAAAAATAATGAAATAAATCAATGGAAAGAAAAGGTATGTGTATACCTTTTGTTCACATTTGGCTAAACAAACTGGGAACTATCAGAACAGAAATTTGTTTTTCAAATGAAAAATATTTATTTTTCTTATGGGCATAGTAATAGTAGGAGTGGTGTGATATTAATTAAAAATAGCTGAATTCATTGTAAAAAAAAAATTTAACAACAAATAATAATAACAAATACACAATATTTTTGTGTAAAATGAAAAATATTTGTTCTAAGTACATAGCTTGTACTATTTGGAAGTTAATATAACATAAAAAAATGTTTAGCATAAATATCTTAAACTGTGTAATATATGACAGATTCAATAGAGGTACTTTCTAACAGATCATATATCAGAACAGTGTTGAGCACAAAACCCTGGATGGTCATGATGATGTGAATTTCTGTATCCACAAAGAAAAACAACAATGGTGTTATGTTTTTAAAAAGTAAATCAGTAACCTACTTTTAACCTCCTTATTGTTTTTTTTATTCTAAAAGAAGTAACTATTTTTTGTCAAAAATTATTTTATTACAGTCTTTGATGACTTAACTTGGCTGAAAACATTGTAAAAATAAAATCCAAAAAGAAATAACATCAAGGGGAAAATTGAATTATATTCTTTTAAGATTAAAAATACTCTATCGTATTTTAAAAACAGTCAAACAGTAATTTAAATTTATCAAAGAGTGAATATTTGTCTCTTCTCAAAAAAATATTCCAGAAACAAAAATGTAAAATTTCTTAGGTTTTATTTCTATAAATAATTTATTTTTCCTGGCTGTCACAGATGATTTGTTATTAATATTTCTATAGCAAGATTAAAATAGAAGAAATGCTGTTCTGCCATATATTCATATAATGATGGGTACCTGGTTCATAAAAGGTAGATTTTTAATTCAAAGAACTTATGGGCAAAAAATATATGGAAAATTATGTTTGAATTAATTATTGTGGTTTCAGTCCCTGAGGATGGCTATATACATTTATTTTATCCAATGATGAGTATAAAATAATTTCTTATCACAAAGAAGGATGCAAATAAAAAATATTTCACATTCTATAAAGTAATTACTTAATATAATCCACCAAAAATGGTTTTCGTGTTTTGCCCAAATAACAACTCCTATAAAGATAGAAATTCATATTGCTTTAAGAACAAACATGTATATATGTTTCTATTATTTTCCAATCAATCAAAATACAGCAATATATTGTTACTGTTTCTGGTATGACTGCAAATAAAAATGGGGTGGAATAAAGATTAACTTACACAACAAAGAAATATATAAACTTTCAATACAATTGGCAGATATATATTACTTTCATAGTAATATAAATAAGAAGGATAAAAATTGTTCTTCCATCATTATGGAAATTTTGCAGAAGTTATATCCCACTGAATATTTTAAATATTATTTTACATACAATATTGTAAAGCATTTTAAAAACACTGACAATGAAATAGGGTAGCTCGTTATTTAAATATATATTAGATAGATATTAATATAAAAAAATCAACAATTATATCCAATTTAAAATTTAGAAAATCATAATAACAAGAAATTATGCTTTAACCATCTGATAGTTGAATTATTTTTTTTTAACCATTCAGTTAAATGAGATACAAAGGAACCTTGCAGAAGAAATATAATTTTATATGGCTAATGGACTTACACTGTAGATGTACCAGAAGTATATTAATTACAACAATTACAACCTAAAAGAGCACATACACATTATACTGTTGAATATAGTTACAAACAATATAACTGTCTCTCTAATGAATTATTAGCCTTGCCATTGATAAATAAATACCAACTCAATTAGTAAAACCCTAATTCTATTATGTGATACAGTATAAATCTTCTACTGTGGTAAATACAATATGAAACACAAAGATGTATATAATTTTCAACTGCTTAACTTCCAATATTTCTCTTATCAGTTCTTATCTGTTTACCCAAAAAAAAATTCAAAATGAATCCAAAGAAAATTAACAGGAAGTGTAATCAATTCCTAGGAATATTTGGGGTCACTTATCTGACAAAGAATGTAAGACAGTAGCACAGTTTTTTGCAAATAGAGGGCAGTAAATTCATTAAATAAACAAAATAATAAGGAAAGCCAATTAAGAAAATAACATCAAAGAAGTATTCCCATGTGTCACTAGACAGATTACAAATGGAGAAAAAAAGTTTCCATGTTTAGAAAAAAATAAATACTGTAAAATGAGATAAAGTTTCATGAGATAAGCTGCAAGAAACGAAAGAGTATATCACTAAAAAGCACTAAACAGGACTACTGTTATGTCTCACTTCTTTAACACAAAGCTAAAAAATATTCAAGAGCCAAAAGTAATTATTACAGATGTAAAAAATGAAGTGAATAAGGATTAATTTATGATAAAGGAATGTATAAATTCTCGGTACAAATTACACTACCTGTGTGTGTGATAAATGTCTAAAATTATAAAATAATATTCTGTGTATTACTTTAATCACTGAACTTGAGTATATATACAGGGTGAGCCAAAAGTAGGTGGACAGTAAAAAAACATTTATTTAGAGATCACGTATACGTACAACTATATGTAATAAGACAATTATATTAATGAAAATAAAATGAAAATAAGCCATGAATTAGTTGTGGTCGATAGGGTTTCAACCCAATTTGCGTTATAATTCGCCTAATAGAGGTTTGTGGTATGTTCAATTCCATAGAAGCTCTTCTGGTGGATTTGTTTGGACTTTGAACAAATGCATCGGCAACACGTTGCTTATTATTCTCTGTACAGACTGTTTTGGGTCGACCAGTTTTAGCAGCATTAAGGATTGAGCCAGTGACGTCGAATTTGTCACGGATACGGTAAATGGTTTGTCTTTTTTGGAGCTGGAGTATCAAATGTTTCAACCCACTTTCTCCTTACGGTTTCAGTATTTTGAGATTTCCAATACTCTTTTAACACTCATATTCTTTTATCTGTATTTAAAGTATTTGACATTATGGGTTCTATTAACAATCTAAAAAAAAAGAAAACAGATTAAATTAAAACAAATGTAATTATAAAATTGTAATTATATAACACAAATAATATAGTTGCAACATAGTTATAATATACAATTACATTAATATAACCGATACATAAACCTATTCCAAATGCTGTCCACCTACTTTTGGCTCACCCTGTATATAATTTCTTTCATGTAAAATCAACAACTTACCCTCAGGAAAAGGAAATACCTGCTCAGATTTTACCTGGCCATTGAACAAGTTCATAACAAACGAGTTGGTCACCTTTAAAAACAAAAACTGATGAAATACTAGAAGTGTTAATATAATACAATAATTTCACAGCAATGTAAAAATTTATATACAGTTTCAATTTTCAAGTAATATGCATCTTTTTGTTGTCATAAACTTAGTACAATTTGTTTTTCTTATGCAACAGTAAAGTAACCAAAACAGCTCTAAAAGACAACTAAAAAACCACAAGAGAAACTGATTATTTCAACAGAAGAAAATAACTGTTTATTATCAATGAGTACAGACACAATACATTAATATTTTCAAAATTAAAACAAGTGTGAGTAAACTTCTTCAACATATTTTATGTCATGCTGAACCTACAAGTATATTCTGTCACATCATCCATCATTTTGATATAATAGCCAAAATACTATTGACAGTAAATGTTTTTGTGAGACTCTTCCTCTATGTAAACATATTCAGAGTGAAACTAGTACATCCAACTTCTTAGGTCTAGCTTAGGCCAAGGATTACAGATAAATGTAGTACAGGTACACCTAGAGGCAAGTCAATTTGATATTCATTACAACTGGAGTGCCTACCCAACTAAACAAAAGGCTACATGTTCTTCTCAAAAGGTGATGAAATGATTCACTGAAAACTCAAAAGCTGGTATTACTTATCATTATAAACTGTCTACAGGTTCCTTAAAGTATGGTTATTGACAAAATAAAGTTAGAAGGTACCAGGGCTACCTCACCTATGGTTGGTGATATGGAAAAACAGCTGTAATAAACTCTCTAATTACATTAGTCTCATTACAAAACATATCTGATAGCTTACAAAATACATCAGACATGAAGGATCATAAAAGAACCTCAAAGCTACAACTCAGATAGATATTCTGGGTTAATACCAGCACACAACAGAAACATGTAATACATGCAAGTTTCACAGCCAAAAGGAAAAATGCATTAACTATTTCAATACAAGTAAAGATACAAAAAAATAAAACCTCACTCCAGCTGATAAGCACATAAAAGGAGTCTTTTGTATTTAATATTCTTTAAGCATGTAAATAACACTTAAAGCTTGATGAGGAAAACTTTGACAGGAAATGACCAGCAACATAGGTAGTGGCAAAATGATACCAATCAATAAAAAAGAACACTTCCAACCATGACTTAGGCCCGATGCAGCATCTTTTTAGAATACTATTACAGTTTTATGAGCTTCTTATGACATTGAGAACATTAAATAGTAAGCAAATAGCTTCACTGATGGCAAAGAGTAACATAGGTCATTTGGAATAGTATTTTACAATCATGCATTGATAATTTATGATAGCACAAAAATAAGGTGAAGAGATCTGTTTAATTAAAGTATATACAAAATGTTGATACATTGTACAACTTACTCATATTTCTGTTGTGTATTTCTCTTATAATACATTGGGCTTATGAGTTTATTTGCAATTAGCCAAAGTTTGCAATTCCTTTTCTTGTATAAATTGTGTGTTTCCATTATTATTTACAATACTGAGTTGAGGGGGAGCAAACTGGAAAACCATTCCTGCTGCAGAATGTTCAAAAACATACATAAACTTAAAGTTATCATAATCTCACCAAATTGTTTGTAGGCCTACCTTACAACACAAGTTACTTTTCTGTATCAACACACTTTATGATATCATCCAAAAATTGCAATAAAAGATTGTTATTGACTTTTAGCAAGCTTTTCTAAACAAGATCCTTTGGAAAGGTATATATTATAAGGACTGTGAAACTGAGCTGCGTTTGGTAACTTTACGCAACTCAAGCCTTGTTCCAGAGAAATAAACAAACTGGGTAAAAGAATAAAATGATGAATCAGTAAAAGATAGGTCCCAGTGAGGATGACTGTACATCCTACACAAAAGAAATGAACATTAAAGATGAAAGAGAGAAAACCAAACAGAGCAATCCAGAGTACACAGCATCACAACCTGTGAGGGAAGGGAGAATACAAATAGGAACAAGGAAGTATGAGATAAACCTGAAATAAAAATCATAATTTATTTCTAAGAGAAAAGACAGAATCATGTCAAAGACAAAAGATGATACCAAGAAGGAAAGGGTTCTATGAGACATATGATGTAAAAAAATAAAAGATATAAATAAAATTAATGCAAAAACTATGGACAGTGCAAAAAATTATCAGAAGACTTGAAATTATAGAAACTGCTTTTTACACATTTATGTTTCCTTTAGTCTCATGGTGTTTTCTCTTGTTTCAAATCTTTCAATAGTTTGTTCCACTGACCATGATTTTGTTAGTAACTTTTAAACTGCTGCACATGATATTGTGTTATTTTATGACTATAAATGAAAATTGTTTAGCCAAAATGTTTGCAGTAATTTTAATCATGTTTTGTATCTTAAGACATTTAAAACAGCTTGTTAAGGAGAAAACTCAGCCCAGACAAAAAGAAAGATACAAAGAGAGTTCATACACTACATTAAAATTATTTTAAATATGCAAATTGGCAAGTTATATGACAACCACAATTCAGATAAAGCCATGGAGGATTAGCATGTATCAGAACTACATTCTGACATTGTACAGTGTTTTGTAGGTAGTGTGATACCACTGAAAATTCATCACAGTTGGTAAGGTTATACAACAACAACATAAGAAATTTACATTAAAAAATGCAAACTACTCATATACTCAGAACAAAAATGTGTGTAAAAATTCATGGTTTAGACTTTACAATATGAAAACATTCCTGATACTTAATTACACTGGAAACAAAGGAATATGGATTATCCTGGGGCATTCAAGACAACCCAGAAAAGTCCTTGTAATAACTCAAGACACTAAAAATGAGAAGCAAACAGTGCCATTTTGTAACAGGTGAAAATTCAATAACAAATAGTCAATAGTAGACCTAAATGACAGTATGCAGCATAATCAAGAAAGATGTCCTCTGGAAAGGTGATACAAGATATGTATACACAAGCTGCTTCCAACTCTCACGTACATCAAGCAACAAGAAATTGAAACAGGTACTCGTGCTATTCCATAAAGGAAAGTGTACCACTCAAGTCACCAGAAGCAGTACCTATAGATTTATGTGCAATAAGATTGTTGAAACAGGCATTCATATTCTATATGGATTATGGAAAGTATGCAGGAAGCAGCTGTGTGCCTTGGATGTGTTCGTCCTATAAGTGAACCTTTTGCAATGGAAACTATGCTGCAGGGCCACTTTAAGGATGCACAGTCATGAGATAAAAAATATTCAAACATGGTGACATGAACTATAATGATATGATAAGGCTACTAAATCATTTTAACATAACATACTCAAATTCAACTCTGTTAAAATATATACAGAAAAGTAGCAACTGAACCAGTATGAAAGATGAAGAAAGATTCATGCAGCATAACAAAACATCCTTAACCAAGTATACCCTAGAAATGACAAAACCAAGAAGAAACAAGCATGTCTCACATTAAGGATGTTTAAGAACCAACACTAGGTTTTGTCTCAAATTTAGAGCAAAAAGAATCTGTAAACATAAAACAAAACAAACAGGATATTGTGCACAAATGCATGATGTTTCAATTGAAAGAAAAATTATATTTCAAACAGACATAAAAAAATATCAAAATTAAAATGGATAGTATAAATATGTTTGTTTACACGAGGATAGTAATTCATATGTCACAAAAATATTAACACCCTTCAAGTCTGAGAGAGGAAAAAAAGGAGAGAGTAGAAACTTTCACTAAAGATTTGTTTAAAATTACATTTCAAATCAAATAAATACAATTTAAATGTGGTAAGTTTTCTGAACATTATACTATAAGCAAAATCTTATTTATTTGTTTAAAGTAATATTTCATGATACAGCTTAAAGCTAGGTTTTATAAAAAATTAGAATGATAAATCAATGGAACAAATCACACCTAGCTGGCATACATAAGAGGTTATAGTAATAAATACACTATGCATACACACATATCAAAACAAATGGGAACATGAAACAAAAATTATACCATTAAATAAAAAAGACAGTGATTCTTCAACATCTCAGTAACCAGTAAGAAAAAAACAAAAAAAACCTAACGTTGGGAAGAGAAAACTTAAACAAAATACAGACTAAGGTTTACCACCCAAGGGAAACTAGACCAAACTGAAAACTGAAAATGTTAAAGCCTAACTGCAGCCTGGTAGACTTGAGTGCAATCATTGATAAACAGAATTCTAAAATTATATTACAAAAAAGTGAAAAGAAAGTAAAAAGAAAGGAAAAAGAATGAATGAAGATTATCTAATCAGCAATCTGAATGTTCATCAATCAACTATTGTAGAGAGAATAATGTAACAAGAAATTCCATAGAACTCTGAAACATAGCACTCAATAAAACAATAACAAAAAAATCACTAAAAACATTATGAAATCACAGGCTAAACCCCAAAAATTGAAAATTACAGAAAGTATATATATATATATATATATACATACACACACATACAATGCAACACTAGCATTATCAGATATGAAATAATGAACTAAGTAATTGAGTGTAAATATACTGTAAATGGCTTTAATATTTTTCATAGAAAGTACAAATATTTATTAATGAATCATAAACACATCAGAAAAGATAATGAAGATAATGACAGTAGGAGAAATATTATTATAATGAATCATCTTCTGATGAACAAAATTCTGGATATAGTTATAAAAGGGCGAACAAAAACAAATGTTGGTTGGTTGGTTTGGTGTTTTATGGCATAAAGTAGCTAGGCAATCTGTGGCAAACATCCAGTAAAGAGTTAAAGTAAATTTAGTAAAATTCATAAAAGGAAATTAAGGTAAAACAAAACAAAGTTTAATGAAAACATAAATAACATAAAACCAATGTTTACATCTAGTCTACAGTGGTAAGAGAAAAACTACAGTAATACAAGTTGTAAAGGACTTTCTGTAGCATAATGGTAATTATCATAACTCGCCACGAAGACTAACAGGTAAGTACAAAAGCCACCGTCAGTCACCTGAAGTTGGCCTTTCCAGTTCTGGTTCCGAGTTACTTGACATTATGGCCATTTTCAAAAAGAAAGTAATAAAAGTTTTATAAGACATGTAGCAAAATTTTTATTATAACTCATCAGGATGACTAATGGGTAATTCAAGCAGCAGAGTTAGATGCTTGAAGTTAGCCTTTCCAGTCCTGGTTTCAAGTTATTTGACATTATGGACATTTTTTAATTTCAAATTGAACCAGACAGACTTTCATTCTTAAAAGGAAATCATATTAAAAAAAGGTCTAATGTATATATTAAAAACTTGAATAGCATTTAAAAGATTAATGGCCTTTAAAAAATTAAGAACATTTCCAAGGTGAAAAGTGTCACCATCACCAATAACACACTCCAACATTATGGATAAACCTTGGGACAGAACATGTTTAAAATGGTGCTATCGGAGAGAATCATAACAATGGCAAGACAGTAAAATATGGCTTATTGTGACCTGAGTGTTACACAGACAACACATTGGTGTATCAGTCCCAGATAAAAGAAAACAACAAGTTAAAAAACTATGACCAATGTCTAGTTAGAACAAGTTCCTCTTTCTAATTCTAATGAAAGCAAGACAGTCAAAGTCCAATATAGGGTTTTATTTGGAAAAGCTTGTTTTCATGTTGCTCACTCCAAGTTGACTAGCAACTGGTACGGAGCCGAGTCTTGAAAACAAGACCATAGTCCATGTATGGAACAGGCACAACAGTGATAATGCTTGAGCAGATAGATTTAGCTAGTGTCAGCAAGCTCATTCCCACAAATACCAATATGACCCGATATATAGAAGAACTGGATAGAATTAAATGTTAAAGAGAAATGGGCCAATTGGTTTTGAATATCAGTAAAAACAGGGTGTGAACTAACGTGAAGCAATTCCATGGCCAGTAGAGTACTAAGCGAGTCAGTATAAATAGTGCAATTTGAGTACTGACTAGCTTCTATGTGATCCAAGACAAGAGAAATGGCATACAGTTTAGCAGTGAACACAGAAGCTGAAGAAGGGATTCTGCACAAAACCATCTTAAACCACAACAAGCCATGGCAGAACCCACACAGTCACCTGATATCAAACCATCTGTATAAATAGAAATGGAAGGATGGTTATAAAGATGTTCAGCAAATAACAGACTGTATTTCTAGTTGGGAGTATCTGCTTTTCTCAGATGACTTAAAGATAAGTCACATTTGGGGACTTTTATAAGCCATAGTAGGATGGGCTGACCAGTGGATACAGCAGTGTTATCCAAGGACTGACCCAATTCATCTAACTGTGCCTGGATATGAAATCCAAAAGGAGCAATAGCAGATCATCTATTCTGAAAAACTATGGCTCACCAAGGTGGGATGCTTTGGTAAAGAAAGAAGTTTCAAAGCATATAGTAAAGACAGTTGCAAACAGCAGAGGTGCAAAGAAGGTTCATGAGACTCTATGTATAAGCTCTAAACAGGGAAAGTGCAGAAACCCCAGTGCAGTTCTTGATGATGAATGGAGTCCAGCATCTTTAAGGCCGAGGATCTGGCAGAGCCATAGACCAGTGATCCATATTCGAGTTTCAATCAAATAAGAGTACCATGTATCTTTAGCATAGAACACTGATCCACTCCCCAAGTGGTGGAAGACAGGACATGGAGGATGTTCAGTACTCTTGTACATTTGACCCATAGCTGCTTGATGTGTAGTATAAAGGTCAGCTTATAGTCAAAGACAAGTTCCAAGAACTTTGTCTCAGGGAACACAGCGAGCACAACTTCACCAAAATGAAGTTCAGGATCAGGGTGAATACCCTGTTGGTGTCAAAAGTGTATGCAAATGGTTTTAGATGAAGAAGTTAGAGTCATTTGCTGTGGTCCACTTCAGTAAATGATTGAGAGCAGTCTGTAGCTGCCGTTCAATGTATGTCGTACGACAACTGACATGAGATGTAAAAGTCGTTGACAAAAAGCCCATTTGCAACAATGAGAGGGAGTTGTTCAGTGATGGCATTAATCTTTATACTGAAAAGTGTGACACTCAAAACACAGCCCTGAGGGACTCCAAAAGAACGGGAAAATGTCAAACCCACACAAACTTGGAATCTCCTGTCTATTAAAAACAATGTTAATAAAAATGAGCAAATGGCCATATAACCCATATATATGGAGGCCTCTCAAAATGCCATACCTCCATGTTGAATCATAACTCTTCTCAACGTCAAAGAATATTGATACAAAATGTCATTTGAGAAAGGCTTTTCTGATTGACGTTTCAAGTTGAATTAGGTTGTCCACAGTGGAATGCTGTTGTGAAAACCTACACTTGGTGGACAAGAGGAGGTTGTTTGATTCAAGGAACTAAACAAGACGAGCACTATCCATCCTTTTTCCTTACAGAGACAGCTTGTCAAAACAACTGGATGATAGTATGAAGGAATCTTGGGATCCTTCCCAGGTTTAGAGAAAGATAGGACAATAGCCTGATACCAAGCATCAAGAAAAATATTCTTTTACCAGAACCAGTTAAAAACAATTAGAAGAATAGCAAGAGAAGCAGGAGATAGATGGCGCAACATTTCGTTTTGTACATTATCAAGTCCAGCCGATGAAGTGCCAGTTTAAGTTCCACTAGTGTAAATGGACGATTATAGTTATAGAGAAAATCAGCTTGAAAGGAAAGTGGTGATCATTCTGCCTGAGTTTTAATGGCTAAGAGGGTGGAGGAAGAAGCAGAAGTGTTAGATACCCGTTAAAAGCTTTCCCCTAGAGTATCAGCAATGCTTCAAGTATCAGCTACTTCCCTGCCATCAGAGAGCAAGATCGAGAGGGAGACAAAATTGTATTGCCCTTTCAAATCTTGTCCCATATGACTTTGTAACTGGTGGTAGAAGATATGCTGGTTGTGAACTTAATCCAAGATTCCTTCTGGCTTTGACATCTTATCCACCAAGCAGATGCTTGCTGAAAAGCAATGTGGTGCAAGAGTGTGGGATATCTATGAAAAGTATGCCATGCCTGTTTTTGAGCTTTCCATGCCATGTGGCAGGAAGGATTCCACCACAGACGAGGATATCGTGGAAAATGTGTCGAGGTTTAAGGAATACATTGAGCAGCTGCTTGTATAATACAGTCAGTTACTGCTGCCATACAGTCTGTTGATGACTTATAGATGATGGCAGAATCAAGTTCTGCGAGAGCAGTGAAAGAGAGCCAGTAAGCTTGATTCAGCTTCAACAGGGGCATGCAGGTCGGGTGGCATCGACCATGACCAGTCTCTCTCAAAATTATAAGAAAATGGTCACTGCCTCATGGATTAATGTCAACCCTCCATGAAAAATGGGAGAATAGTGAAGGGGAGCAAATTGAGAGATCAATAGCAGTAAAGGACTGACTAGGTGCATGAAAATAAGTAGAAGAACCAGTATTGAAAAGAGAAAAGTAATGATCAGAGAGCATACACTCTACAGAGTGACCCCTCCCTATCAATATTGGCACTTCTCCAGAGGAGATGATGTCTATTAAAGTCCCCCAGGATTAAAATGAGAGCATCAAGGTCTGACTGATCACAGGTTTCTCCAGGTAGAAAGAACAAACAGTGATAGTATGACCCAAGGAAACACAGATGGCTATAGCCTCCAAGTGTGTGTCAAGTGGCAAAGACAAGGTGGGCACATGCTGATCAACCAATAATGCCACCCCTCCATGCACTCATTCATCACACAGCCTGTCATTTCTGAACAAAGAAAACTTTTTTCACTATTTTATTTAAGTTCTTTTTGAGGGGATCCATAAAAAAAGAAATATTTCTATGCCCACTGACCCCACCCACCATGGACCCCAATAAGGGGATACACTACAATGCTAAACAAGGACACTACAGTAATGCCAGGATTTTGTGAACACTATACCCACACACCAGCATCAGATATGACGTCTATAACACCCATTAAGAACATCCAACAATGGTACTTGGTTGATCCTAGCCCAAGTGGACCAACCTAATGACCCAAGGGGAACCACACCAAGGCTGCCCACCTACAAGAATTCAAGAACCCTTCAACCACCATGCACAGCAAACATGTGGGTGAGTGTTTAGATCCAAGAGGAAGTGATTTGAAAGAACCTTCCCTGGGAGGTCCCCTCACCATGTACAGAAATCCATTCCAAGGGGAAAACAAGATGTAGGCTCAGTCAACCATGTGCTGCAAAAAGAAAGAAACAGCTATAGGCAAGTCATTGTATGTGAATTAGTTATGCACAAAGAAATGAAACTAATAATTTCCTGAAAGAAACACCTTTATAATGGCACATTGACACTAAACAAGAATATTTTAACAATACATACACCTAAAATAAAAACAATGCCATCATTTCTTAAAACCAAAACCAAACTATTAACAAATAAAAATAACATCCAAACTCTGAATTCCACACTTTGTGAATGTAATAATACTTCTGAACACAGTAATCTTAAAACCACAGTAATTTGAAATACATAATAAAATGAAACACAAAAAGTGAACACTAAAGATATTGAATGTGTACATTTAGTTTTAGCTAGATTTATAAAAGTAGGTAATAAAAACTGTGCCACACACACAAACAGAAGAGAACTTGTTTTGATGAGGAAAAAAAAAAATGAAGACAAGATGCTTTCATAAAGGTCTTTAATTCTTGATTTATTATTGTTGTCTTTTTTTTTTTTTACAAACTTACAACAGCTTTTCTTTCTTTCTTGGTTTCACGGGCATTTTCTGCTGATGATTTTAGTGCTGGTTGAGCTGCTGATGTGGCATATGCTCTGGAATGAAGATAAATACATAGAGCTGGCAGTTTATTTCTCATTATTAGAGTGCAGTAGTACTGCCTCTAAAACATAAATACTACAAGTACAGTGCAAGTCTTTAATGCTTACAGTGACCTGAGCACACAGAATTAGTATTAAAATCACAGAAATTATTTATAACAAACAATTACTGGAATAAAACTTTTAATCAGACCTTCAATAAGTATATATGCACTATCTGTAATTACAATACTGTGTCAGCATGAAACTGCTTCAGAAACTTGTATACAGTATATATCATACATTGTCAAATCCTTAATACTTCAGTTCAAATTCATATAAAGAATGTCACCAAAGAAACCAAACAGACAAAACTTTAACTTATTTTTGTGCATTTCTTTAATCTAAATGTTTTTGCCTTCTGCACTGCAGGGGGAATTCTCTGTATTTTCTAGCCATAATTTTTATGTTTTAATTCTTACATGAACATTTTATGTTTCAGAATACGAGTTAAAAGTAGAAAATGTTAATTGGAACTATTTTGTGAAATATAAGACTGACTATGAAAATTGGCAGGTATTATAGATTAAGTTTTCTAAGTTAAGTGCATATTTTCTTTTGTATCAGATGTTGAAGTTTAAAGTATTAGTGAACCAAATCAAGTGCCCATATAAACCATAATGTTGTTTCTTAAACACATTTTCATAATTTACTTCCTCCAGGTTATCATGTATGTTTGAGGTACTGTTTTTACACAATAACAGATTCCACAAGCTAATTGACTTGTTAAATGTTACATTATTTCTTCTTGTAAGACTTGAAGTGTGTGTTCGTGCGTGCGTGTGATATTAAAGTGGCAGTGTGATCCAGCTTGTCATATTACAATTAACGTTAATCACTACAAAGTATGGTGGCATAGTACTGAAAATTAACATACAGAGACTTAGAACTTAAAAGTTATTCTTTAATGACATCTACATGCTACAACTGAATAATGCAATACCTTACATCCATTTGTAATGCATGACCTATATACTGGTAAGATACGTATTTTATCAAAGTATTACTGTGAAAAAAAGTGATATAGTTACAAGGAATCGTACTGTAAGAACCTTTTGATAAAACAAATGTCTATTAAAGATACTATAATTTTACATGACAGTGCCATGAACAAAAGATATGTTACCTTGTACCATTCAATTTTTCATGTTTTCTTGTTGAGTGTGAAGTTGTACTAATCTAACCTTCACACACATTCCTGAATCATGTACATGTAAAGCACATACATACATACTTGAAAAAAAACACAGCTACCTAATAGATAACCCTGTTATCTCATCTTGACACTTGTGTATTTCCACTTGTATAGTGAGTTCTAAAGCAAAACAATATAAATACTGACTATTTAAAATGCAATATACAGTAACTTAACACATCAAAGCATACTTGTCAAATTTACTGTAATCCAAAGCTTCTTTATGTATTTTATAAACACATTATACAAGCTTACTATCAAGTAGTATCTGGAACAAAAATTCATCTTTAACTAGAGTAGCCAACCAAATAAAATATAAAAACTATGGTTAAACATTATGAACATAAAGAAAAATAATGTTAAATTTAATAAATTAAAGGTCTCTGTGCCAGGTCAAGACACAGGTACTTATAATCTTTGCCAAACTGATATATCTACAACACTGAAGCCAAGTTTACAGTACATCTATTATACCAGTCAAGTATCAGTTACTTATATGCAGTAGCATGACCATGTATGTATTGGGTTGAGGAATAATTTGTGAGCATTTTTTCAAGTTAAAAAAATATATTCATAAATGAAACGCTTTCGCAAAATATTTCATGTCATTTGGTAGATAATTTTTTGCTCTAATAGATGGTGTGTTTGATTTTCATATGTCTTTAATTTTTGCTTTCATTTTCAGCTCATTAAATGGAATGTCAAGTGGACAAAATCGAGCATTTTTGACACCATCTGCTTTTCGCATTTAATTTCTTGCAATTTCGTTTAAAACAATGCATACTATATACCTAGGTATTACATGAAATAAAGTATCATAATAAATGTTTTGGGTGTAATGTGTTCATGCATTGAAGTATTGTATAGTCTTGCATATAATGCTTGAATGAAAGTATTTAAAAACGCACACGAATTATTCCTCAATCTAATATTTAGTGTTGATTATTTCATTTATCATAAGAATATACATAGAACAAAGCAAATAATAGATTTGAATAGATGACTTAAAAACTAACAAAAAATTATGATGAAAGAATGTAATTAGCCCCACTGAAGTTTCCAACAAAATAATCATGCCGTTAGACAAGTATTTCAACAAGTACTCAGACCAGCAAATATTTTTGTAAAGTCTTTATCCAGACTATTAAAACAAATTTATTATACCTGACTTTCAAACTTACATGACCATTACTTGTTTGATACATCTGTCACGTAACAGCTTCTTACGTAAAAACATATTCTATCCCAAAGTAAAGTTTTTAACAAAGTATTATTTTCTATAACATGAAAATTATTTTCAAGTACAAAAATGTTCATCATTAAAGGCTTGCAGTGCAGTATTTAAACATGAATTGAAAATTAGATTTTATATTGTAAATATACACACAAATAACAAAAAGAAAGCAATTATAGAATAAGTCCTTTTTATCAAACAGTTACCACAGCATAATATTTATCCATCTTGAAATGTTGTAAATATAATAATAAACTGTAGAAAGAGTTTGGATGTTTAAGGAAAGATAACTTCAAACTTCATCCCATTACATATGAGCTATTTCCCAAGATTTTCTAAGGCCTAATACCATAGAACAAACAGTATTATTATATTCAACAAAGATTAAGAGAGTAAGATTATGCAAGAGTGACATGTATATATATTATGTGTGAGAAATATTTATATGTATGTTTGTGTATTTATATGTTTCAGGATTTAATAAAGTTATTTCTGATACAACTCATTTCTGTTCTCAATGAAAACCAAGAAATCGTAATTCGTATAATCATATATACTCAGTGAAAACAAAGCTATTGAGTGTGATAAGAAGCATTATAACAAACAAGATAAGAGGCCAACACACAGCAGGAAAATTTACTGAGAAACTAGAGTGTTTCAAAGAATAATTTGTGGTTCTACAGCTAATATTAAGCATATCATTAATAGATAAAAAAGACATGACACCCACCTTGAGGATGTATGATTATAATAACAAGATTAACTTTAACTTTACATATTATATATAAATTGAATGCCCATAAAACTCCAATCTGGACAAGGCTTAAAATGAGTCATAGCTCCATTGAATAAAATATATAAAGAAAACCAGAATAATAAATTATCCTCTTCCTAGGAGATGTACAGGGACCTTGGATTTATCAAAATCCTAAGCTACATCATCAATTAATAATTCTTAATACGAAAAGAATTTTGCTTATTTATACATCTGAATTCAGACTTCTTAGCTGTACTGTTATTGACACTGAGTAATAAGCATTCTACAGGGAATACTGTAATTTATCTGACCAGGTAGATTTTATCCATTGATGATTAGTTGAAATATTCAGAGACCAATATTAGATACAGTACAAGAGAGGATTAAATGTAAGTCAAAGATAAGATATTAAAATCTTTTCTCATTTTTGATAAGACAATAGGTATGTTAGCAAGTACCTGAGGATTAGATAGTTGCTATTGTTACTGCTATTTTTAAAGTAACTGATAAGATATGCCTTGAAAATTATAGGCTAATCAGTGTTACTTCTGTTTAGAGAGTGATTATAGAGAATATGATGATTGGGTTTAATAAATCAGTTAGTAAAACATGACATGAAATAACCATTACATGAATTTACTAAAAAAAAGTAGTGCCTAACTAAAATGGTAACTTTTTGAGAATGTTACTTGTTATTGAGATGACAGAATAGGCAAGGACTTAGCATACTTAGATGATCAAACTTTTTTCTGAAAATGTACTACATAGATCAGTAGGGAAATACCAACATATCAGTACTAGCTGATGCATAATTCTTCATCACAACAAACAACACTATGACAGTCAGTTTCTTGACTAATGTATTAATGAACACACCTGCTAAATTGGGTAATACCTGACTTTGTTATCAGTTTCTCACTATCACACTACTAACTAATGAACTACTACTGATTCTACTATGCTGTCTTCATATATGCAACAAGTCTGCCTCAGAAACATCTTGATTCATACTAGTAAACATAGTACACAATATAATGGAAATGTATAGGATTTTTTTTCTCTTTCCAAATACTGTTCACTGCATAGAAGCTTCTAAAACATTCCACATATGTTATTACACAGCACTTTCCAAATGCAGGTATGAAAATAGCTTTTCCTCTGGATTACTTTATAGTATTCTACATTAAAAAAAGCAAGTAATTTCCAAAAAATTCTGGAACATGCTGTGAACATTGTATATATAGAACTTGTTACATCACATAAGAATATATTATCCTGTATGGATATTTTATACTTTATGATGCAATGAAATCATTAGTGTCTGTATCTAGACCTGAATTATTTCACTAAAATGAGTTGCTATAAACTACACTTGTTACTCATTTACTGAAAGTACAATTTCTAGATTAATCAGTCATTAGGCCTGCTTTTTTTACAACTTAAGCCACAGTGTAGCTAAGAAAACCACACTGGCCATATTATAGAAATACTGATTACAAATTGTAAAAGGTAATTATACCTAAACAAATCATTAGTTAAGACTCGCAGAGAACACACTCTTGGCATCCTTACATAAGAAAAGATACTACCATGTTGAAAATGGGTCAGAGGAAGACTCTTAAGAATATCTGTTTGTTTGTTTGTTTATTTTACGTTTGCACAAAGTTAAACATGGGCTATCAGCACTAGCTGTCCCTAATTTAGCAGTGCAAGACTACAGGGAAAGCAGCTAGTTGTCACTACCCACTGCCAACTCTTGTACTACTCTTTTACCAATAAATAGCAGAATTGATTGTCACATTATAACATCCCCAAAGATGAAAGAGCAAGCAGATTCAGTATCATGAGGATTCAAACTCACAACTCTCAGATTATGAGTTGAGCATCCTAATCACCAAGCCATACTGGGTTTGCTAAGAATGAATCTGCAGATGGTTTGTTTATTTGTTATTAATCATAGAGCCACACAGTATGTTATCTGTTCTGTGCCAACCTTGAGTACTTAAACCTGATTTTTAAATGTCATAAACCCTCAGATTTACAACTGAGGTAGCAGAGTTTGTGAATGGGTTATCTTACAAGGACTGGCTAAAAATTCTTAACTTTATTTTTTTAAGAGAAAATCTTACTGAAGTTTACTACAAAGTTATCTTGGGGGATCAACAGGATAGATGCCTCCAATGTATTCCTGCTGTATTCTGAAGACAACAGGATGAAAGAACACTAGTATAGAATGTGTAAAGAACAAGCTGGGCTTCAGTTAAGACTGTTTTAGTTCTGTAACAGGGTAACTGACTTATGTAATGAGTTATAATCAACATAACTGAAGCCAGCACTTTACAATAAATTAAATTTTAATAAAGGAACCAATGATATGTGAACATGCTAGCCTTTCTCTCCACAGACATAAGACAAGAAATAGTACAACTTTAACGGTACACATGGTAAGGATATCCCATTGTTAAAATGAATAGGTATCACTGCATATCCTGGACCAGTCAAATGTTTGTTGTTTTTTCTCTTAAAAGTTTCATGTACAATAACACAAGGCTAATTTATCTCATGTCATATCATTTATTAGTTAAATTAAAACAGAATTGGTTTTACACTACAGCTAAATCAAAAATAAAAGGTACAAAGTGTTAATTAGTCTAATACTAATACCATAAAACTAAAAACGTATGATAGCAGTCTAAAATCAAAAAGAAACTAGTATAAATAACGTGCTAAAATATTTTTATGTATATACGTATAACTTTTGAACTTTAAAGATTAACTCAATTAAACATCAAAAACATTTAAAACAAAGGAATAAACAATATAATGGAAATACATTTTCAAATAAAGAATGAAACAATCATAACATTTATCTTTAACACATAATAATAATAATAATGTCATCGTATATAATACATTAACAAAAAACTATAAAATAAAAACCACTAAAACTAAAAAATCTACCCTAATTATTTTTGGGCGTTATAGATATAATACGTTTAAAATTAAGAACTACTCCAGAATGTTTATTTTTGGACGTTATACGTTTTCACCTGTTAGCGTTCCTTACTATATTGTAATAAGTGTAAGTGTGTTAATACTACTTATAAATATAATTCTTACTGGGTAAAGTGTTATATTTTGGGTTACTCACCTCAGACTTAGCCCATGACCTGATTTTTGCATCATAATCCAGCATGAATGTTTTTTGGTTAACAAAGTGGAGAACCGAAGCATTTTGTAAATTAAAGTTAATTGCTCTTGTCAACAAATGTATATTATTTCTTGCCAAACTACTTATATTTCGCTTATGCCACGAAAATTCGAATAAACACAGCCCAACTACACTTCTGCTACAATACACTTAACTACTATGAGTGAAAAGTTACGTATTACACATATAACCTAAATACATATTCCCAAATGTACTTTGGACGTAAATTCAGCTGACATTTAGTTGTAATCTCGTAACCATGCCTTACTGTGACTTTTTTTATTATAATTTTTGGATGATACGCTAGGAGGAAGAGTACAAAGATCAACTATTCTTCGATTGATTGATTGATTTAGTGTTTTATGGCACAAAGCAGCGAGGCTATCTGCGCCCAACTATTCTTCGTAAATAAACTATTGAATTTATATATATATATATATAATTATATGTGGTAATTATATAAAGTTCACTGAAGCAAACATATAGAACGTGGCAGAAATATACATTATATATGTAATCGCTTGGGTTGAAAGAAAGTAAAAGCAATTCATTGTTGGAAATTATTAAAAAGAATTGTCATCTTCACACATAGTGCATGGGACAACTCTGCATACTTAAAAAAAAATAAGTTTTACAGTTTAAGATTATTCTGTATACATTAAAGCTATTTATAATATCAAAATTAATCATGGTACTGTGTGCAAAAGTGGAGTTTTATTATCGTTTTTAAATGTCTCCATTTTTCTTATGTTTATTATTATTTGTAATGTCGTAAAACATGTAGATTTAGTGAGTCTTCACACAAAATGATAAAAACCTTGTAATCCGAACACTATCAAAAGATTCCAAGTTTACTCCTGAAGAAGAAAGGTCCACCTTTCGAAAGAGCTTGGGTTATAGAGTTTTATCATTTCTTATTATTTAATTATTCTTTCTAATTAACTTCCATTGACTCAGTGGTAAACATAGGGGCTTATATCGCTAAAGAGTGGGTTTCGATACCCGCGATGAGAAGAGCATAGCTCTGACTTATATTGTTTTGCGCTCATCAACAAACAGACAAATGTTTTTATGGCCCAGCAGGGCCAGGTGGTTAAGGCGTTCGACTCGTAATCCGAGGGTCGCTGGTTCGAATCTTCGTCACACCAAACATGCTCTCCCTCTCAGTCGTGGGGCGTTATGATGTTCCGGTCAATCCCACTATTTGTTGGTAAAAGAGTAGCCCAAGAGTTGGCAGTGGGTGGTGATGACTATCTGCCTTCCCTCTAGTCTTACACTGCTAACTTAGGAACGGCTAGCGCAGATAGCTATCGTGTAGCTTTGCACGAAAGTCAAAAACAAACAAACAAATGTTTCTAATTATACTTGTTTAATATGTATTTTAATAAGACTTATGGTAAAATTTATTTTATAAAATTATTTCCCTGAAAATCGCCTCGAGGGGTCACCTGTTTTGAAGACTCACACCACAATACAATAGTGTGTTCTCTGTCAATCAGTAGACACTAAAATGACATCACATTAGGAACGCTTAACATTGCAGTTTGTACTATTGTGACGTCACTGGAAATTACGTACATCTTGTTTATAAATATAATACACTCGATTATATAAACACATTGTTAAACTACATAAGTTATTTGAAGGAAGTCAAAAGAGTTTTAGTGAATACTTTGTTTCTGTTCTGTTCTTATTTTGTAGATGTCATACTAATTTGTTGATAATAAATGCTCAATCAAACGAATGTACGTGGAGGTGTTGTTTACTTCAGTGAAGCAGACACAGTTAAATTTCCTAGCTGTTTTTTTTTTAAATGAAGAGCCTGTTAAGATATGCAACACACCGTGCGTTTTCACCTGATTATTTTAATATAAACACTTTTATTTCACATAGTCTAAGCATCTTTTGCTTAATATGACGTCCAGAAAACGGTTAAATTGAGTTTGTTTCTAACTGTTTTTGTTCCTTTGTTGTTCCAAAGTGATTGTACTTGTTCTACCCATGGATATGCTAGCGCTGTCATATACGCAAACTAATATATCACATGTTTTCCACTATCTACATTAATTAAGAAATGTAAAAAGAAAAGTACACACCCATCATTTGCCAATCTTATTCAACAAATGGAGTCACTGATATAACTCTGATCTCACTTAAAATCACCGCCTATCCACAGGAAACATTACACGTCGTTTAATCATTGATGTTTAATTGACACCTCCTTCCTAATACGCCCCCACTGGCATAGCTGGATGTCTTTGGACTTATAACGATAAAATCCGGATTTCGAAAGAACAGAAGACACTGTGTGTAGCTTTGTACTTAATTCCAAATCAATCAACAATCAGTCAACGAATTCGCGTCAGAGGCTCCTTCGTTCTAGTATTAGGCCATGAAATTGGAGGGTGAGAGAGTGAGTTTCCGTGATCGGAGATCACTGCTAATTGCTTTACTAGCAGTTGTTATGGAATAATCACTTTAATGGTATAGTTATCGATTTCATCGTGGTTATTGGATAATGTTGTAATATTCTGCAGGAGATTAGCAATGTTGACAATCAGTTCGGTGCAGTAAGTGAGAAAGAAGTTGCAGTTTACCGGAGACTGGAGTTGCATGCTGTTATAACTTTCACATGTATTAAAGGATTTAGGATTATGGTTTCTACCTATGTTACCATGTACTTGTAACTTGTGGGAAGAGGGGCACAAGAGTTGGAGGGATAATAATGATATCAAGCATTTTCTCTATGCTATTTAATTGTGCGTTGGGTCATGTTATCGTTATTAATTGTTACCAGGTTATTTTCAGTAAAATGATACAGCAAACTGTCATTTGAATTCGTCATTTAGTATTCAAATCTCCATTTAGTATTGTATTGGTGTATTGGTTTTATATATATATATACATTGAAGAAAATGAACATTTAGTTGGGTAGCGAGGGAGGTGTACATAGCTACGAAGGTTGTTAATGATTTGTTGGTAGATTTACTTTGAAAAATGATGAACTCGTTGTTACAATCGATGTTACACGGTGGAAATGATATTTTAAGGCTGTTATGACAAAGAATTGCTATACCAAGTTTGTAGGAACTTTTGATTTCTTGATCATTTTATAACACTGTTGAAGGCAATATTTGGAAACAGACATTGAAACTCATTGGCGATGTTGAGCTGTCTGAAAATACTAAGTAGACTCTCGATAATTACCGCAGGAAGTATTGGTGGTTTCTCTGCTTGAGTCGAGGTTGTTGTGATGATTGAGAGACGGTAGTCTCATCAGAATGCAAACGAGCTGATGTGGTTGACTGAGGGCTGATAAATGGTAATTTCTCTTTCTTTTCGGCAACTTGTGTGAAGCTGGTCGGGTTGAGATCTGTGGCGTAAAATAGGATTAATCTGATGGTGTGTCAGTGTTGATTATTATTATATCCTGATCAGAGCTAGAACTAATTCGCTTAACTCTAAAACACTGCTTTAAAATAGATATCTAAGCAACATTCGTAACAATAACTGACACCTAGTATAAAATTATTAAACATATATAATAATGATGAACATAAAAGATAAACTGATTACGTAAATGTAATAAACTTAAGGAGAATTCAATTATAGGTTTTATATACAGAAAAACAAATAAAGAAGTTCTTCATATTTGATATAATACATTATAAAATTAAAGGCTTAACTTTACATTGAAACCTCGACAAATAACATATTTTGTGTCTTTGACAAGTTTTCGCTTACTTAAAATTAAGCACAAAGCTACACAATGGGTTATGTGTGCTCTGTCCACCATGGATGTCCGGTTTTTAGCGATATGAGTCCGCAGACACTTTGATGAGTGGTTTCCATGCAGTAATGAGTGTTTGTGTGGTTGTTGGCTATTGTTTTGATTAATACCCACTGAAGGTCCATTGTCTTTTTCTTGGATGGCAACATTTTCTTTATTTTTTTTCTGTTGGTGTTTTTACTCTGTCTATTATTTTTGCATTTTTATGTTTATTATGTGGTTGTTTTTATGAACGTGAAAAGCTATAGTTGATGTGTTTATATCATAGTTTTTAATACCTCTTTGATGTTTTTGAGCCTTACTTGTAACTGACGTTTAGTTTCCATATTTTATTTTGACTACGTTATGAGTCTTAAAAACATAACTTTGAAACCTGATTAAAATGAGCTCTTTTTTTTTAATGCAAATTAACTATAGCTGTCCAAAACCTGCTCGAATTCTAAATAACAAAGCTTTATCCGAATTATGATTGAACAAAACTATACAATATCAAAAGCAAACCTCTTAATTATAATTTTCTCTCTGTTGCAAGGTTGGTAGAAATTATATTCACTAGTAAGCCTAACTTCACAAACACATTTCAACAGAAATGGCCCGGTGGTTAAGGCGTTCGACTCGTAATCTGAGGGTCGCGGGTTTGAAAATCCGTCGCACCAAAACATGTTCGTCCTTTCAGCCGTAGGGACGTTATAATTTTACGGTCAGTTCCACTATTTGTTGGCAAGAGAGTAGGCAGTGAGTTGTGATGACTAGCTGCTTTCCCTCTTGTCTGACACTCCTAAATTAGGGACGGCTGGCGCAGATAGCCTTCTTGTAGTTTTGCGCGAAATTCTAAAACAAACAAACAAATCAACAGAAACTTTGAAACTAATATATTCCTAACTTATTTACAAGGCTCTACTAGCTTAATGATCTCTAACAAACATGCGGAACGAGTAATGTACTAACCAACTGATGCATTAACTTTCATTTTATAATTCACTGACTGACACTGAACTGATTAACTAATACCGTACATCAAAATGTTTGATACAAATTAGGGATCACGTAAGATACTAGTAATAAATTAATTTTCCTTGCTTTGAAAATTTTTTATTTTCCTCGTCAAAAAACTAGAAATAATGCATTAGAAAAGATACTGTTTGTTTGTTTTTGGAATTTCGCACAAAGCTACTCGAGGGCTATCTGTGCTAGCCGTCCCTAATTTAGCAGTGTAAGACTAGAGGGAAGGCAGCTAGTCATCACCACCCACCGTCAACTCTTGGGCTACTCTTTTACCAACGAATAGTGGGATTGACCGTACTCGAGGGCTACAGCCGTCCCTAATTTAGCAGTGTAAGACGCAGCCCACCGCCAACTCTTGGGCTACTCTTTACCAACGAATAGTGGGATTGACCGTCACATTATACACCCCCACGGCTGGGAGCGAGCATGTTTAGCGCGACGCGGGACGCGACCACGCCTTACGCGCTAGGCCAGCGACGCGGGCGCGACCCTCGAATTACGAATCGCACGCCTTACGCGCTCGGCCATGCCAGGCCAGAAAAGATACTGTGTGTGTTTTTCTTATAGCAAAGCCACATAGGGCTATCTGCTCAGCCCACCGAGGGGAATCGAACTCTGATTTTAGCGTTGTAAATCCGGATACATACCGCTGTACTAGCGGGGGGTCGAAAAGATACTAAAAAGAACTCACGGATAAATTTTTCAGCTCTAGAGGGCGATAATAGGATTATTTAGAACACCAAAATGGATGACAATGTTGAAATGCGTGAGAAACCCATTCCAGTTGATGTTAAAAGCCTTGATGTTACTTATTCTAAAAAATCTTACTGTAGCGGGAAGAAGAAATGTAGGTACTTAATATTTGGCGTAATGTTTACAAGCGTTTTTGCATTAAGTTTGTTTTGGTATTTTTGTAGTAGTGAACATTGTGCACTCGGAGTAACGTCAGTGAAATTACATTGGCCAAATATGACTTCTTTGAAAACTAAAATAAGTAATATTCGTTTAGGTTTCTCTTCAGAATTTGCAGAGAGTGAATCTCTTATTCCGTCAGAGATACTTGATCAGAATGACTCAGAAAAGCTAAATGGAGTTGGGTTTACCATGGATAAGAAGAAACAGGTACCTCAAAAACGGTTTGAATTTAACATTAAAGGGTCTGACGTCATAGTTTTCCTTCACATTCAAAATACAGGAGGAAACTTATTTGCACGACATTTAGTCGAAGATTTGGCTATTGAAAGCCCTTGCGTGTGCAAGAAAAAACGGAAAATGTGTAAATGTTTCAGACCAAACAAACGAAGCTCTTGGCTTTTTAGCCGCTATACCAACGGCTGGAAATGTGGTGTGCATCCTGATTGGACAGAACTAACCAGCTGTGTTGATAAAGTTATGGATGAAGAGGAAGGAAGACCTGTAAAAAGGAGGTACATACATTAACATATAGAATAAATGTTGTATTCTGTTTGTGTGTATGAAACTTACAAGTTACACTGTCTACAGACTATTAACTTAGAACCTGGCATGACCTGGTGATTAGGGCACTTGATTCACAAGTTGAAGGTTACATGATTTAATGCTATCACTGAATATGCTAATCATTTCAACCATGGGAGCATTATAATGTTATAGTTCGTACTATTTTTCATTGGTAAAAGAGCACGTCTAGAATTAGTGTTGAGTAGCACTGAATGGATGCCATTTTTCTATCACTTCTAAGTTAGTGCAGGTAAACCTTGTGTTGCTTTGTAGAAAAGTGAACAAACAAACCATTGATTTAACATTAACATGTATAACAAAAGTTCAGTTTAAACCATGCATGTTGATTAAAATAATAATAATAATACAGGGTAAGAGTGCTGAAGTTAATGTTGTATTTCTTGTCATTCAAAAAGCCTTTCATAAAGCAGGGCAGGGATAGATTTTTGCAATGTATTCTGCATGTATTTACAGTATGTAATACTTGTATTCTGCATGTATTTACAGTATGTAATACTTCTACTATTGTTCTTGCAATTGCAAAAAATGTCACTTAGCCCACTAAAATAATTTTGATTTCAAAATTGTAAGAATGCTTTTTTTATTTTTGGTCTGGATATCCTGCTTTATAACACTCATCATGACTGAAATTTAATGTCTGTTCTTTATTAATGAAAAAAACCTTTGTGGAACACTTCAATCAAATTCTGTTAAAAAGGGAATTTTATGGATAACATTTTCTTATTTCTGAAATTTCTCTATACAGTTTATTCCCATATATTTAATATTTTAGAGGAATTGGAATCCAAATTTGCAAAAACAAAATATATATATATATATTGCAAGTTATCAGAAATGGGATTCCAGACTGTGGTTGTGAGTTTCTACACATGTCACCAACTATTGTCCCCTCTGAAGAATCTTATAACAATATGTCAGCCACACTGCAGTATATCTATTATATGCAATGCTAATAAGGCTTTTTTGCCTAATATCAGGACTCATTGGTCTCAATGGTATATGACTGACATAATAGTGGTACAAACATTATAGACATTATCCAACTGAATAAGTAAAACTGTTAGATGTTCATAGAATTATTTAAAAAATAGAACCGTGGATTCAAAATTGGCTTTGTGCAAGAAATAGTGCATAAATCACACAAACGTGCATGCTTTTTTACACTTAGGTTATGTTTATACATAGATTTTTGGTGTTAAAATAGTAGCATCATATAATAAATTATGCATTATGAAATAATGTTGCTTTATTTATGTAGTTTATATCTTATGAACAGAGAAAGACATCATACTTAAAATTATTTAGGAAGAAATCTTCATAGAGTATACTCAATTTACAGGTAAATATAGATAAGGTTTTTTTCTACCCCATAGTCAATCAGTGTTTGTTTTATTCTTCCTTTGCATTTTCATAATTTATGATGTAATAGAAATGATTATGAGCTGGTTTTCTTGGCTTGATGACAAATTTAGCATTATAAGTTAGAATTGTTCTTGAGAATGAAGAATGATGTAGAAGAAACTGTAGGTTGTCACATCATATTTGTCAAGTAGGTTTTAACATTACAGTGTGCTTTTATTTGACTATGGAACTTATACTGAATATCCATCCTTTCTCTGGTTGTACCACAGACAAATGAACTGGTATACCAGTTGGTAACTGGTAAAACTGGCAAGGTGTTTAATGGGTGTTTATTTTTAAAGTTGAAAGCTCATTTTGGTACATACCTTACATTATAACACCTTGTTTTTTTAACATTAAAAGGTGCCTTTTAAATTTGACTCTCATGTTTATTGCAGAATCACTTTTAACTTTAATAAACATGTCTGTATTATTTGGAATATCTTGCACTTTGTTGATGTAATTTATTGCATTTAAAATCACAGTCATATTACCTTTATCTGGTTTAGCCTGTGCTGAACAGAGGTTTTGATTGGACAGTTTATAGGAGCATCTGCGTATTTTTTTCATCTTGCCTTTGGACTGAGTGATTATAATGTCCGTATAATTTTTTGAAACTTTTAAAGCCTGTGTTTTTAAATTGCTTAAATTATTGTACTTTTTTGTTGAGGAAAAATCTTATAACATTTTGAGGGCAAAACCAGGAACTTGAGTTTAAACCAGTTCAGTAGTTGTGCACCCATTTTTAAACATTTGTCATTTAGGCAGTTGTTGTAAGAAAGTTTCAAAGTCTTGAAACTCACTCTTTAGTAATTCTGTTAGAAGGAATACAAAACTCTAATCCTTTGGTTAGGACCCTTTTCCTCTTATGATACAAATGATAAATTATGAATATCATCAACAGGGTTTCTAAGAAAGTGTACCCCTATCTGTGCTTTTTGAGGTCATTGATTCTATGCAACTGTTTAACATTAATCTCCATTAAAGCTTTATTATCACAGATGATAATTAAACATTCAAAAATATTTTTTATCTTTTTCAGTTTCTCAAGAACTTCAAATTGTTTATTTTGCATTTTAATTTGAGAAGCTTTATCTCTAATTTCTGAGTAGAGAAATTTATGTTAAGATGGTTTTTATTCATTAGTGAAACATTGTATGTTGCTAGCAACCTTAAAATTGAAGTAATTTTGGTATAAGATGTTCAGTTTTGTAAGTTGGGAGAAATTTTTCACATATACAACAAATTTTTGTGCAATTAGAAATGAACTCCACCTAGTTTATTGGCACTTTGTAAAATGTTCCTATAATATCTGTAAGGCTTCTTCATGTAGAAAACCAGAAAGCCTACAAAACTTCAAAATAAGTGTTATGATTGGAAGTGTTAGACCAATTAATGTGGGAAATATGTGAGAAGATGTGACACACTGCAATCTGGTCAGTGAAATATTCTAGAAAGATTACAACTTAACCCCAAATTCTTTCAGTGTAAGTTTCTGCTGATTGGCTAAAGTAGTTTTCCCAATGCTGTTGCATAAAGTAATTAGAGAATACTGCCCCTCTTAGACACCAAAGTGTTGAAGGGCTAGTATTGGTAACTTAAAGACTGTGAAAACTTTTCTATATTTACTCCTTGTTTGTAAATATAAAGAAGTATGATGGAATTGAAAACTGATGAACAGTTGTTAGATGAGGTCATCCATATGTTATTGAGAATATGAAAAAGAGAAAGTACTGACTGCATTGCTTTGTGATAGATTGTTTGTACACAAACTGAAGTGTAATGATAGATATTTCAAATAACTGAATTACAATTTTATGATAAATCTGTATGATATGTGCATTTTATTACTGATAAATTTTGGAAGCAATGCAATTGAATTAATAAAGGATATAAATAGTAGAAAGAATGATAAAGTTACATCTCTTACTTTTGTGGTCAGTGATAATTTATAATTTAGATATTAATTGAAGCTATCAGTCACTTTTATTTACTCATTATATAGTATTGATGTTGTAGTTAGTATGATATGAAATAAACAAGAATGACAGAACTCTGCTTTAATTAATGGTTATGCTGTGTCTGGTGTTCTACAATACTTCTTGTTGAAGCTTTTAACAACATTGATGTTCTAGTAAAGAACAGAATAATGTGTCTGATCTTCTTTTAGTTTGTCTAAAATAGACATTTCTGTCACATCCATTTTGCTAAGAGTGATAACTTCAGAATTTGAAGTAAGCTCATTGAAGACATCTTTTCATATAAGGTTATCTTCATATTCATATAGATAGATATTAGTCATCTAAAATTTTGCTGGTTTGTCTGTAAATTACAGTTGTTGTTTTTTAGGCCTTGCATGTTTTATTGTTGTCATTTCAACCTGTGGCTAAATTCTGCAATGATTGAAATGGTTATTACTTCAATGATTATCTTGATTTTATTGTAATAAATATGTGTTGATATAAGTGTGTTTATATATTCATAGGAAATGAAAACTTGATCCTCATTGTTAACTATGTTTAAATAATGCACTTATTTTCTTTTCTTTAGGTATTTTTACATAACAGTTCTTCGAGATCCTGTCACACGTTTGCTCAGTGAGTTTTGGCACGTTCGAAAAGGCTTGGGCTGGAAAGCTTCACGTCATTGGTGTGGTGGACGTGAAATAACTACTAATGATGTCCCATCCTGTTTCACTGACAAAGACCTGAGTAAACTAACTTTATCTGATTTCTTGTCTTGTCCATCCAACTTAGGCCTGAATAGGCAGACTAGAATGCTTGCAGACTTAGCTCTTGTTGGGTGTTATAATTCTTCTGTCTTATCTAAGGAGGAACGTGAAATAGTAATGTTGGAAAGTGCTAAAAACAACCTTCACAAAATGGCATTTTTTGGTTTATCTGAGTTTCCAAAAATGTCTCAATATATTTTTGAAGCAACATTTGATTTGTATTTTTTAGAAAAAGATGATAAACAGAATTCTCGTAACTCCGGAAAGGATAAGAATGAAAAAAGGGCTTTGTTACACAACCTAACGAATGCTCAGATTGAAAAAATCAGAGAACTAAATAAGTTAGATTTGGAGCTGTATCAGTATGCAAAGAAACTTCTCTTCTACAGATTCCATTTTCTTAAACGCACTGATCCGGAATTTGAAGATAATTTTAGTCTTGCAACAAGAAGCAAACTTTCAAATGTTAATTGGGCAGAGAAAGAAGATCAAATTGAAAGCATTTTAAAGTAATTTTCATAAGAAACAGGAAACTTGTCATGTATATGAATGAAATATTAGTAGAGTTCCAAATCAGACACACATTATCTAAATCTATAAGATGACCTGAGTGTCAAAAATATACTTAGTAAAATATCAGAATCTTTTTATGTATGAGATTAAATGGTCATCAGCTACTTATAAGGCAGCATAAAAAGCAAGTAAAATATCTGAATTATCAATTACTCATTGATTTTTAGAAGTTCTTTAGAATGTAATTGTCAACATTACATAAAGGCAGCATGAAAAGCAAATGTATAACCAGTGATGAAGCAGCTATTTGCTCTTTGAAAGTTGACTTATTGGAAAAGTGGAATGTTTTAGATAAAGATTAATTCTCTGCAAAAATGTGTGTCCCCTAATCTTACCTTTCTATTTCCACCATTAAATATGATAGAGATGTATCAAGTCCCTTAATATTTTCAAACACTTCACTCAGATTCTCTCTAACTACTTTCTGTTTTCAAGAGAAAACAAGATGTTTTTAAAACCCATATGACTCATGATTTTCTGGTCAACTAGCAACAGCTGGAATTTTCAGCACTATTTGCAACATACAAGTAAAATAAAAATGTGCATGTTGTGTACTACATGAAGATGATATGCATGTAATTGTGGATTACTAATCCCATACTGGTTGTTGATAACACTAATACACATTGTTAAAACAAAAACCAACTAAACTGTTATTTTAGCACAAATATTTATAAATCTTTTTAAAGCAGTGTTTCTCACTAGTCAGAAATGTTTAATATCTCAAAGTATGAAATAAATATAAAGCTAAAATATAAAATGTAATGGAGATAGTTTACTCTTTCTGTACAAACTATATAGCTTTAAATTCCACATGTACCCAATTTCATCCTCTAAAACTTCAAAACTGTAAGCAGTCCACAGCAAGAGGAGCTGCTGTTTGGGTATTTGAAAACTTCATTAACAAATAATTTTCTCTTTTATCTGTGAAACTAGCTAACTTTGATAATGTTCCCCATTTCTCTGTCTTAAAATTTCTTCATTTTATAATTTGATTGTTGGTCTTCTGCATAACATTATTATTGCTTATTTTCCAATTCCAACAAAAAGTTCTGGGAATTATGATTCAGTGTTATATTTCTTTATCCTGTACATATTTTAAATGTCTTTGGTGTGGTGTCATACATTCCTTAATAATATGGAAAGCCTTTTACTATTCCATGTACTATTTACTCTTTGTCTAAATTATTTTCAGAAAAACCCAATATTTTAAATTAATAAATACAATCTGCACTTGCTTTTCGTTTCATGTTACACTTCTTGCCATTATTGTTTTCTAATAGTGTGTTATTTACTGCATTTAAAAAAAGGTGTATCAGTATATGTTCACAGATACACGATGCATGTTTTAAGAACACAGACTGCACAATTAATGTTAGTGAATTATGAATAGATTTTATGTGCAATTTGTAAAAACCAAATCCAGGGTAGTTAACCATATTTATTAAAGCATAGTAAAAATACAAATATTTTTCAACAAAGTATTTATGGTGGTTCCTTGTTATTAATTATTATAATGTAGTGTATGACCCATTCATTGTTTAAAAATGTGTGTGTGTGAACTGATCAATATATTTTACTTCTATTGCTATTTAAGTTTCACAGACATTTTCACTGTGCACACTAAATTCATGTACGAGACAAAGCTATATTGTTCTTAGATATACTGTTTAGGGTATGAAACCGAAGTAAAACTCTTAAGTGCTAACAGTTTTGTTTCTTTGTTGTTAGCAGTAAGTTGAATTTTTGGAGTGGATCTGAAAAAGGATGAAATAATTTTGTTGTTTATGGGTGTAAAAATGTTTACAGAATTGACTTTGTTTGAGAAAATCCGTTGTTATAATTAAACAAATTCATAAAAATAACCAACACAGATGTGCTATTAAAAATTTGCAACTTACTTAAAGGGAACCAAAAGTTGGTAAACACAAAACTTTGTTATGCTTTAACTTTTGAGCCTTCATTTACAGTGTATCTATTTATATATTAGATTGATGGTATTAAAAAGTTATAAATGTATGATAAGTAGTATGTATTTTTTGATGTAATGAATTTAAACTTTTGAGCATTAATCTCTATTCCAATAATGTTTAGCTGAAGTACTTAAGAAAAACTTTTTTTAAAGTTTGCTCATTGTTACTCTATGTGACTAGTCAGGAAGCAGCAGTGTGTTTATTTTGTATCATGTTCAGTCTGTACATAACATAAAGATGGAATCAGTTATTTTCATGAAAGAATATTGTATTATGAAAAGTACAAAATATTAGCAGTTTTTAAAATATGAAAATGTGAAACTCAATGCTGTACCAATGTTTGCTGTATGACATACATATATCTGACACCTCTATCTCATTAGTTCACTTTGTTAGTTAATCGAGCAATTGGCAACTCCCTTCAGATTGTCTCCATGTGCAAGTGCACTGTTTACACAATCATGATGCAAACTTGATGAAATTGGACCTAAACCTATCTAGGCAATTTTTTTTCATTCTGTATGGAAGTTATACTACCACAGGTTAATGTGAGTTTATGTGTAAGAAAGGGAAGAACTTGATTTTGTCATTTCACATTTAAACAATAATGGGTTGTTTGGGCAGTTTTAAATACATACATATATATAAATATTATAATTCATAATAACAGTGATGGAAAACAAGGAATTTGTTCCTGTAGTAAGACACAAAAAAGATAAGTACTGTAACTGTAAGATGCATACATAACACTTAAATATTTTTTTTGTTTTGAGAAAAATGAGAAATAATTTTGTTGTTTAGGAAGAACTTTTGAAGCATATACAAATTTTGAAATTGCTAATATAATGGTTTGAAAATATATTAAAATATTTCATCTTAAACTAGAATTTTGTTGTGTTGGCTAAAAGAACATTAGAACCTATTATATTCATTAACATTATACTGTAAATTTTGTTTAAATTTTGAAGCTGTTTAATATAACCTACATACTGATAATAAGATATCTAGCATAAAATATTTTCTGGCTCAATTTTAATTATTGGAGATGGAAACAAAAAAAAAAGTAATTGGCTAGAAACTGTAAATATATTTTTGTAGCTAGCTATTTTGATGTTCTAGTTCCACAGTCCTGAGAATTATTTGTCCATGATAATAAAGAAGTGTAAATTCCATTTAATGTACTTGAATTAAGTACAATAGCATTAATAAGCTCAAAAAAATTGAGAGCTATGAATAAACAGTTGTGCAGCATACTTTATTAGTAATTGATTATTAGAGAAAGAAATGTTAGCGAGAGAGAGAGTAAAATCTTTGCACATGATGTCATAACCGTTGAACATTGAAAGATAATTTATTCCTTCTATGAAGGGAGATTTTGTGCCTTCCGTGAGAGGCACTAACCTGGATGTGAATGTATTTCTGTCAAGTGTAGTTTCTTGTATTTTATAGATATTTGTCATTTTTGTGTGTTTTATCTTTAGACTTATGAAGTCTACTGCTATATTATAAAAATGCAGCTCTGATACTCAATAAACTTTTTAAAAATCTACTTATTTTGTGCCAATTTTGTAGTTGTCTAGAATGTATTTTATTGTTAAATTTATATTAATTTACATTATTATAGGTAGAAATTTTGTAAACATATATATTTGAACTCTTAAAAATGTATGTAAGGCTATCAAATAAAATTTATGTAGAAAAATCAGTTTGTATTTGAAGGTAATCATGCTTGATATGAAACATACCTTGGTAATGGTATAACAGTTTGAATAACACTAATTATGCATCCTATGTTGAAAAAAATATTTGTGTTCAGTTATATAATAGTGTGGTCATTAAAAGTGAACATGATATTTTTTTATTTATCTATTTCATTTATCTTTTTTTAAGGAAAAAGAAATTAAACATTTATCAGTGTTTTGTGGACCAAGATATCTTATTGTTGCTACTTAGTATAAATTAAATTTTTAGGCAGTTTATTTCCACATTATTTTTGGATGTTTGAAAGTTGTAATTTCTCAGAGTAAGTTTTATAGTTTTGATGTTTTAAATGCATGAAGTTCCTTGACAAAATCAGCTTTAATTAAAGTTGGGCAATTAACTTAATAGAAATATATGTTAAAAAAGAAAAAAAAAACATAGGATGCAATGATGATAAAATCTAGAATAACTTTTAACACAAACATTCTGGGCCTAAACCTTTATTCAGGTGATGCCAGTTAAATTCATACATACAGAACATGTTTGAATATTAGCAAAAAAATAACAATAGAAGAACATGTTGAAGCATTGTTTTGATTTGTGAACTGACAATACTGATGAATCAACTGTTGTAATGAAATTATGCAAGTGAAAGAGAAATACAGAGAAGTGATGGGAAGAAGTATACAACTGATATGTGAAGAGGATATTGGGAAAAGTAAAGTTACCAAAAAATGTCTTGTTTAAAACAAATGGAGAAATTGTATCTGGATTATAAATAAGGCATCATTCTTCACATTCATATAAATAACAGTTTTTTGGGGTAGATCTCAGAACAATGAGGCTGAGATGTGAAAAGTCTTGTTTGTCATCTGAAAAGTGTCTTGAGACTGGTAATTGAAGACTACAGTTTAATATATGTCATCTGTGTTTCCAAAATCTGTCACTAATTTTGTGACCAGTCTCTCCTATGTACAGCAAGTTACAAAAGTCAGAAATATAATGGATTCTGACAAAGATGTAAAAGTATTTCTTACATAAAAACGATTTTTTGGAAATGTCACTGAAATTTGATCGTAAATGAGTTTACAAGTTATACAGCTTGGTTGGTTGCACAGGAAGGAACCAGAGGATATGCCAGGTTAAATATTCTTAGTAAAGTTAATGTGAACAAGGGTATCTCAAAGGCATTTATTATGTCTTAAATTCAGTAACAGACTATTCAATAAAAGTACAATTTATGTCAATATTAATTTGAAAAAATGAAGGGTGTCCATGATAATTTTGGTGATTTGGTGGGACACAATTGGGTTGTTAAGGAATAGTTAAAGTAAGCTTATTATTTTCTTTGTTTTGTGACATTGTCTCAAGAATATTCTTAAGAGTTTTGCAACTAGCATTAAATAAAGCCTTTCATAAGATTTGTTTATGATAGCCCCAAGAGGAAGAGAAGTCTGTTGTTTCTTCAGGTTTGGAGATGAGATCATTGTCCCTAGAAATGTAACTGCAAAAACTGTGAGGAAGAGATTTATTGAAAATTAATGGGAAATGAGAGGAATCAAAAAGTAAGTAAGAATTATGCTTATAATGAACAGTAATGAACATTTTATTATTTTAAATGATTTAAGAAATGACAAACAGCTGGTAGCAATGTACCAGATGAAGTGGGAAGCTTATCTACACATTTCTATTTCTCATCAGTACAGATGCTATCTTTGGTTTGTTCATCATGGGGTTTGGAATAATTTTCACACCTTGTGTTTCAGTTTGTTTCAGCTTCATATATTTTTTGTCAAGTAGTAAAAGCTTTTGCCTGATTTACGCATGTTCTGGGGGTTGCACTTACACTACTACACGAACAACTGGCTTCTGTTAGCTTGTTTGAAAATAGAGTTTTCCTGTCACATTCATCTTCTTTCAAAAGTTGCTCAAATGGATTGAATTTTCAAATTGGAAAAGCCACTTGTCCACTTTGTGATCTTTTTCAACTCTCACCTCAGCTGCACCCAATGTTTTACTTTTTGACATTTGATAGAGCTCTTGTTTCTGCATGACCTTGTTGCTCCCTCTCTTACTTCTCATGAGGTTTAATTTTGGGGAATTTGGGCATCAGTGCAAGCTCTTATCCTCTTGGTTTGGGCACATATACAGTCTCTTCAGTGAACTCTACATGACCAATAAAATCTAGTTTGGGATCTCTTGGATTCTTCTTCTTTCCCTCTACAATGTTTTGTATTGGGTTAAACAAGGCCCACACATCATTGAGTGTACAACCTCCTCCTCCTCACCCAATTTTTTTTCTCTTCACCAATGTTTTTCTACTTGGTTAGGATTAGGACCATGGGTTGATCAGCAGGATGTTTCTTTGACCACATGGTCTTATCATATCAACATCTTGGAGCTTCAAGCAGGACAGTGGGCTTTGAATCAGTTTCTTCCTCCAGTCAGGAAACAAATTGTCATGATCCATTCTGCCATTTCTACAGTGGTACCTTCTATCAACCATTAAGATGGTACCTGCTTGTGTTTCTTTTGTGGTAAAACTTTGGATCTACATTGTTTGGTCCATGTGCAAGAGATATGTCTCCTAGCATATCAGGTTTTTGGTGCTTTTCAATGATCATCTTTCCAGACTGTACAAAATTTATCCCATGTAGTGATCTCTCCATTCTCATTTTTCAATGGGGTATGCCTCTTCAGGATGCACATGCTACATATTTTAATGCCAAGTTACCTCTTTTTTTTTTTGTCTCCAGTTCCTTATCCACAAGCCATAGCTGTGGATGAGTTGAGCCAAGATTGGACTAATTGATACCTTTATGTTTATTTTCCTATCTGCTTTCTTTACAAGGTGATTTTGATCATCCATGCCACTCTGTATCAGATCCTTCTGATAGCTTCTTACTAGCCAGCACAACTCTGGTTTTCTCAGCTGTGTCAATTTCTATCATGGGTATTTAATCCTGTCCTTCTTACCCTTCATCTTTATGTCTGGCATTTATTAGGTCCTCATTCATTCTCCCTTAGTAATTGTTTATCAGTCTAAATGGAATGTCTTTTGCCATAGGCAGTTACTTTGGGGTTTTCTTCCTCTTCTCAGCCCTCTGTTCCTTTTAATACCAATTTCCTTATTTGGCTCTTTGATCATGGGGCTTCAGTCTTGTCCATCATTGGGTATCAAGTAGCTTTATCACACACCTTATATGTTTCTCCAGTCCCATCTTTTGTTTATCTTACCTTGTTGTTATGCTTCTTCCAGATTAGCAGACCTCCTTGTCAGGCAGTCCTTCCAGATTAAAATATCAGTGTGATTCTTCACTACCTTACTTTACATATATGTTTTACTTGTCCTGTAAGACCTACTTCCTATTTAGCTTTTGAGCATCATTGATCTGATGTATTTGCCATCAGTGTCTCCTGCACTCTGTACCATTTCACATATGTTTTCCTTTAACCAAATTTATCTTTCCTTCCCAAGACTTTAGTATCTTTTGAAGGTAGTTTTTCCTTCTCACCACTTTCACTTTCTTTCATCTCACACCTTTATTCCCAATCTGATCTAGATAGGATTCCATGTCCTATACATGTTTTTTGCTGTTATATTTTCCACACAGCTTCCTTCTGTGATTCTTGTTACTACCTTTTAATATTCTAGCATTATTCCTCTGGGTGTAACCTTTTTTCTTCAACATTTTTCAGTTGAGCTGGACTTCTGATTTGATTGACATATTTCTCAGTGGCTTCTTCTTCTTGAAATGTTTCAGATGTCACATCAGATCAAACACCTTACCTTTTTCCTGGCATTCCACCTCCATCATCCATTGGAGGAAATTCTTGAAGCAAGTATGTGGACTACTCATACATTCATCTTCAACTATTTACATCAGGTAACTGTCTATTTCTCATTGTGATATCATCTTTGTGTTGCCATCCTTGAAAGTTCAGTGAGATTGTGACTGATCTTTTTTATATACAATTTTCTTTCTTTCAAGGGCATGCCCCCCTCCCCTTTTTTTTTAGTGTTAGGATGACACTCTGTGATGAATGTTGTCTGTACAGGTATACTTAATGCATCACAAATCTGCACATATGCTGCTATCATAAAGTACAATATATCCATGACTTATAACATACCATGTTGAGGATGGGTGTTCCCATCTGCATTTTATCCCCCCACTGATTTTCAAGTGGAGTATTGGATTTCTTGATACTTTCCATTTCTAAGCTGCTGGTATAGTGAACCATGAATGTATCTTCCTGAATGTGATTTTATGCACATAACTACATATTGTTCATTACAGGAAGAGATATTGCAAACAGTGAGTATTTAAGAAAAATAAAAGTTCATCCACAAATATTTGTTTTCGTTAGTAGTTGAGGAGATTTCTTTATAGCAGATGAGGATCCTTTCATCACACAACGTAACCCAAAGCCGAAATCTCAGTGTACCCAGTTTTGCACTTACTTGGTCCTATTATTAGTCTTGCTCTTCTTGAAATGTGCAAGATTGGTCTGTAAGCCTTGTATGTGTTCATTCCATGTTTTGTTGAACATATTAGTATTATCAGTGTACGATGTTGCATATTCATCTGTTCCAGCTACCACTTCATGCATATCAAGAAGGTTTGGCAAATGTGACATATACAAACCAAAAAGCATCATCATTACTCAAGCAGGCCAAATGATGACTGAAAACTAGTTTTTCTTAAGTATTTGGTTTCATGGGCATTGTTAATGACTTTTTGTTTCCTGCAATGTTGTTATATATTTGGCATATCCAAGTTTTTAAAATAATTCATCAACACAAAGATTGGATATCAGCGTTCAATATCACTACCACATTAAATTTTCTGTAGTTATTGTCCACTGTCACTATTGACAAATATACTGTATGAGGATATTGTACGTTCTCGGCCTTTTAACTCTTTGAGCTCATTTTTGATAGCATCTTACTGGAACTCTGAAATATGGCTCTGATTTTATTAATATGTGCTTTCAAATGAGATTTTCCTGGGATACCTGTGAAGAAGTTCTTAAGTTTATTTAAGAGAGTTCTCAGTTATTTTTTTGTACTTGTTAGAGATTTATTCCCAATTTTGTTTTCACATCTCATTCCATTAGCCAAAAATTCTGCTTTCTCCTTTTGTCATTAATTTTTATATTACATTAATTATCTCTTCAGTACTTTTGGTTGACTTTCATGCCCTTTTATTAGCACTTTTTACATGTGTTATACGTAATTTATGCTTTCCTTCAAAGCTAGTTTCATAATCCATGGAAGAGATCTTCCTAATGACTTTGTATAATTTTTGGCATTAAAAATTTTACTTTTTTAAATTGCTTAATAAAAGAATAGCTTTTTATAAACAGGTTCAAATACTTTTCTTCTACTGTTTCTTTTACACTAAGTTTTCAGCTTTGACTGAACATTTATCATCTAACCATTATTTCCTCTATTTTGGTTTGTCTCATGTCTGGTTAGTATGCACAAAATATGTGTACCATTGTTTGAAGGTTTTGTTGATTCACTTTTATAATGTATTGCATATTAGTTTTTAAGGAGTTGCCTGTAAATGTCTAAATATAAGCAGGTTTCACATTTTTTATGTTACTTGAGAGCAGAAATTTGAGCCCTCATCTACAAATTCTACAAAAACATATACAATAACTCTTGCTGGTACTGCCTTGACTTCTGGAGAATGTGATGTATGTCCCACTCATAGCCAAGGATGTTTTCAGAACCTGAAAAAGTCCTGTTTGGGCTTTACATTGTCATCTAGTCTCCTTAATGTGCCAGATACTTTCAGGTGGCTAATGGAACTTACATTACAGTGCTTGCAATGTGATCACGTGTTTGGCATCATTTATAGAATTTCAACATATTGTGATTACTCATTAAGATAGTTAGACATTATGCAAACAGTTATTCTGCAGAATGAGATATCAGTCACAGGTATTGAAATCACTAGAACCTTAACATGGTTGTTTTTTTTGTACAATTTTCTGGTACTGATTACAACTGTACAGTATTAACCAGTGCCTTTTACAGTTTCTGGCCAGTAGCACATATTGAAGAAGTAGTCTCTTTGCTTCTGCATTTGTAGATGGTTTCCAAAGGAAGCATCATGAACTTGCCCAAATAGCCTTTTAAATATTTCCAGGTATTATAATTTGTTAACATTTATGTCCTATCAACCTTCTTGATGACATTTCCAATGCAGAATTTCACCCTTCCAAAGATAGGCCATGCTAGACATACCAGTTGATGAACTATCAGCTATCTTCCTACATTTTTCAAAAAAGTTGGATCATTTATTTTGAATTGCTTATCTCTAAAGGAGTAACATCACACAAACCTTATATGCTTGTTATTTTTGGAATAACTCCATCCACAGGATTAGGTATTAAAACTTTTGAACATTTTTTTCCAGTTGTAGGAACTTTATCTGTGTTTGCTTATTATGAATTTTGCAATTTCTAGTTATCCATTTGTCATTTCTTGACATTTATTTCTACTTGCTTACTGAAATATTGGGTTTCATATTTTTGTTGGCTTCCTCTAGAGAAATATACTAAACAGCTTCCATTGCAATTATATATTAAGGGATAGCACCTTTAGATCAAGATCCCAATCAGCTGTTTCTATACTCATCCTAAACAGTACTTTTTAGCAATTAAGTCTGAACAATTATTGAATGACCATAAAAGATCAGCCTCTATAATGTGTTTGTCATGCACACAAATATCCCTGCTTTCTATGAGAAGTTTGACCTTTTTAAAATCTCATTTGGGAAGGAACCTTTGTAACTAATAATTTGAATAAACTTTTCTTGCTCCTGAATTTCATACCTGTTTGAATTGAAAGAGACTGGGCATAATTTGGCAGCAGAAGCAAATAATTCTATGTCAAACACAATAAACAAGTTAAAATCAATTTGACAAAAGACAACATTTTTCTGTAGTTCCTGGAATGATTGGGATTAATATCTGAATAGCAAGTCACTGCTACTACCTCCAGTTGTGCATGCCTCCTCTCTACTAAAGGTCAGATTTAGAGTAAGATAAGGTCAGTAAGCTAGAAAATCCTTGATTGTAGCTATTCATGAACTGCCTGTTGTGAAATCTGAGATATTGTACTTTGCATCAATGATGAAAAAATAGCATCCATGAGAGGATTTTCCCTAGGTTGCATACATATTCAGCAACTTACTACTTTTCTAGATGATAAGTCTTTTGTCTGAAACATGGCATTTACCAATTTTCCAATGTAATAGTTTTGTTAGCAAGGAGAACAGTACAAAATGTAGAATTAATCAGGTTAAAAAACAAAACTCCACTGAACACAAATGTTTCCCCATAATACCTTACTACCTGGTATTCTTGGATGTACTAATAACCAAAAAGGCAAGATGTTTGGCAGAAAATTATATGCATGGTGAGAACTCAGTTCTGGACCTAACTGGATTGAAAGAGCAGCTTGGACACAATTTGGCAGTGAAAGCAAATACCTGTTTCTTGAATACAAAACAAGTTCATATGAGTTGAACAACTTAGTGTCCAAAAAGAGTTCTAGATAGTGAAGTAAAATTTCTGTAAGGACTACCGTTATATAGAAAAAAGTAGGATAATCACCACCATCACTATTGGTTATTCCACAAATAAAATAAAAAGGGTATGTTTTTGAGGCATAACATAAGTTTCCAGTAGTGAAGTTCACTATATAAATATTCATAAATTGCATTAGCACATTGTAATTTCAACTTTAAATGTACTCTCAAATTTCACATCCATGTTTGCATTATACTTTCTGGAGATTGACTACAGTTCTTACATGATTGTAAAATCTTGATTCTTTTTCGTTGTATTTTCAAATTTCGCACAAAGATTCATGAGGGCTATCTGTGCAAAATCTCTTGAACAATCTAATTATAACACAAAAAGCAATGAGACTTTAAAATTGAACTTCCATAATTAGCAATAAAGTGGCTTTTGACAATTACTGACATCAGTATGCATAAATATGTTTACAATCAATAATTCACATTTGTGACTAGAAGTAAAATAAAAATATTAATTTAATAAAGCAAAATCTTCTTTCTTTAGCCATTTATTTCTTCTAACCTATTGAGTCAGCAAGTATTTTTGGAGATTTATGACACCAAGATGGAATGACTTGCTGTGCCTTGTTAACATTTTTGTCTTGTCACTGTTGGAATTCCCTTCAAGAAAGTTCTCGAGGGAATACACTTGTGGCTTCACCTTTGACGATACTCTGCAATGATATCAATGTGGTTTTTAGGGCTCTTCAGTGAATTGATTTACGTTTGATGATTTTTTATTATTTTTTTACGTAGACCAGTTGATTGTTCTTTCCAATGTATTTCAAAGACAATTATGGAGTATGTCCTATGACCTGGACCCCTGCCTTTAGAGAGTTTATAAAACATATTACTGATTTATTACTACAAAATATTTCTTCCTTACATTCGTGGTGCTGGTATGTTGCCTGTTTCTTTCTGTAATTACTATTCAATAACTTATGAGTAGGATTGGTATGTATGATTACATTTTCTGATTATCATATATATATATATAAATGTCTAACTGGTTTAAAAGTGTATGGTTGTATCATTCTGTTATTCTTTCACAAGAGTACTTCAGGGCTTTATTACCTATTTTTTCCATTCCCAAAATTTAACAACTCTTGCAAACAAGGATTAAATTCATGTTCCTGATCTCAGTGAACCCCAATAGGCACCCCAAGACTTAAAAATATTAACAAGTAATAAAAAAACAAATGCAACAATTAATATGATGTAGGGATTACAATGATAAAGAAGTACAGAAACAAGGTATGGATTAATAAACAAAAATCATAAAAATCCCTGTATAAGTAACCAGTAAGTACTGAGTCAGTCTTTCAAGCTTATAAGACTGTATAACATTATTCTGGTTAAACATTTTATTAAACCTAGATTCATGTAAATTACGGGAATTCAACATTTAGTTGTAGTTAAAAGTTATTCTTGGAAAGATTTAGTTACTTATTTAGTGATGTTTGCAATGTTTTGTGTGTTCATCGCCATCTTGTTTCTGTACATTTTCGCATTGCCTTCCTTACATCATGGCCCGGCATGACCAGGTGGTTAAGGCACTCGACTCGTAATCCGGGGGTCGCGAATTTGAATTCCCGTCACATCAAACATGCTCGCCCTTTCAGCCGAGGGAGTATCATAATGTTATAGTCAATCCCACTAAAGGAGTAGCCCATGAGTTGGTGGTGGGTGGTAATGACTAGCTGCCTTCTCTCTAGTCTTACACTGCAAAATTAGGGACGGCTAGTGCAGAGAGCCCTCGTGTAGCATTGCGTGAAATTTAAAATAAACAAATAATCCCTACATCATACTCAATTTTGCAAAATTTTACATTACTTGTTTACCCTTTTATTCTTTTCTTAAAACAATTTCATTGAAGTAGATTGATAAGTGAATATTTGTTTTATTTTTATAATTTATTTGTAATATATATTTTTAATATAATTTCTGTTTTGTCAGTTTCTTCCTTGCAGTTGTATAATTACATCACATATTGGTATTATCGCTAACATACAAATGGATACAATATATTATTAATCATCACTGGTTATAATCTTGACTTCTTGGGACTTAATGTTGAGGAACTTAGGGGAGAAAATGTATAGTTGTATCATTTCTATGTTATGTTTACATTCTTTTTGGTACTGCCATCCCTTCATCATTTTACCTTTACATACATGGTTTTCATTACTTGTTTTGTGATGTTTTGTCTCTGATTGAAAGTTAGTGTATTCTATGAAAGGGTATAATAAAATTTAACATTATGTATATTGATTTTTTTTTACTTCTTACATAATACTTAACATATAGAGGCTGGCTCCATAAATACTCTGATTGTGTAGTGTACAAAGCATTGGGTATTATAAATGTTCATCTGTTATTGTCTGGTAATTCTTGTTTCATCCTTATATAAGCCTTTTTAAAGGAACACTATTTCTGTATGAAAACTATATTCAAGAAATAATGGTAATATCGTTTATTCTAGAATTAGAATTTTTTAGCTTATACTAAGCACTGCCGTGTTTAACGATAAGCATGATCCTTGTACATTTTCTGCTGCCTTATTAGGAACAGCATGTGCCATTTGGTGTGAAAGAGCGGTTTTTCGAGAGTGCGACTTTCCCTCGTCAGAAATGGGTTTCATTTTTCTACAGGGTGTTTGTTACTCAGTAGTGAATTAGGCCTTTAAGTCAATAACCAGAGGAAAGTTTTATAAGAAATAAAGAAATCACTCAGGGAACAGTGAAAAAACAATGCATATATTTATATTACTTAATTACATGAATGCAAACTCTTAGCCTTCAAATATTTTTCTTCTTTGCTTGCTTTAGGGTTAAGCCACATTTGGCTCTCATGAAGCTGTCTCTATTGTGTGAAATAGAACTCCGTATTTTAATGCTGTAAATTGATAGACTTGCTGCTATCACACCAGGGAACAATACTATTCTCTTGGCATTACAATATCATTTAGAACAATAGCTAAACAACCGATTATTTCGTTAAATCGACCCATTTTCTAATCATGATTACTTACATGTTGCTAGATGAAAGTGACATGACAAGATAAATTGACATAGCAGTTCGTTAGTGGAATTTCTGTAAGTCGTAACACTATTATACTAACTTTGCTTGCCCACCGCTAAAGGACTTACTATGAGTTGTTGGCTGGAGAACCGAAACAAGAGTGGATAAGAGAGCTTCTGAAAGATTCCTAGCGTCAGTTTTAAAATGATTATCAGTCTGGATTTTTCATCGCAGTTGGTGTAGCATCAAAACCATATTAATTCAATAAAGTTGCAGACCATTGTGACAGTATGACTTCCAATTTGATGCATTGCACCCATTGATGTGATAGATTTCCTGGACGCTCGACCCTTTTGCCCTATAGCTATTTTGATAAACAGCAACGTCTGCAGTAAGAATTTTTTCTTTCTCATAGCGTTAAATTAATTTGCTATTAGTCCCACCAGTGGAATTCTAAGCTTGCATTTTTAAACTTCCCATATATATGTTTCACATTTCTCAAACATCCTGTCAACTCTCTTGATTCAGGGTGTCCAAGTGGTATTAATATAAAATTTTGTATATTTTCTGTAGATCGTTCTTACTAAATCATTTTACTACAAGATGAACACCCGCTGCTATCTCCAGATACCATATACTTTTTATTTCCTAGAAGGTTAATTCTTCATAACTTATAAAGTGTTTTAGAATAAATACGCAAAATAAAAAATAAAATAATATAAAAAATCTGTGTTGAAGAAAGCAATTTCTGAAACTCTCGCATCGTAAATGATTGTTTAAGGTGAAATAGTTTATTACAACCAATATGTATTTATTTTCAATACTCATCTATAGTAGAAGATCAACAGAAACTATCACAGTACAGCTATAGTTGCCCATGTCGTTTCTTTTTTGTACCATCTTGTCTAACACAAACATCACTGAAAGCCTTTCCTTCTATGATAATAGACCTGGCACAGCCAGGTGGTTAGGGTGTTCGACTTGCAATGTGACGCTCGCAGGTTCGAATCCCCGTAATACCAAACATGACCGCCCTTTCAGCCGTGGGAGTGTTATAATGTTTTGGTGAACTACTATTCGTTGGTAAAAGAGTAACCCAAGAGTTGGCGGTGGGTGGTAATGACTAGCTGTTTTCACTCTAGTCTTACACTGCTAAATTAGGGACGGCTAGGGCAGAGAGCTGTCGTGTATCTTTGTGCGAAATTTAAAAAGAAATTAACAAACTATGATTATATCATGCTAGTAAATAGTAAAACATTCTACAGTTGTTTAGAAATAATAAATTATGTTAATCTTTCAACTGTAGCAGTTTTTTTATATATTTCAAATGGATAACATAACAAATTTCTATAATTTGTTGATAAAGCTCTTACATGGTATACTGATATTTCAGGCACGATCATGAACTATGGCAATTACCCCATTGTAAAAAGTGTGTTAAAAAGAATTTATAGTAGTTTCATTCCATAGTTCAATTTATAGTACATTAGCTTGTAATGAATGTGGTCCCGAGATGAAATCTTAAACATGGAAGACCCAAAAAAATTTGCAGTTATCACAAACTTCCAAAGTCTGATCATCCCATGACTCTGAGGTAAGGCCTGGGGGAATGGTCTTCTTTGTAAAAATAGAATAATGTGATAGTTGGAGTTGATAAAAAGTGGATTCTGAATAATTGGTAGTCGATTAACCATTATGCTCATTTGACAGAACGCTTGCCTGGTTTATGGTTCAATCTCGAGCCTAGCGATTATTAACTTATTTTAAGAAAATGCATTAATGATAGTGGATTACTTCCCCTACCCCAACCCCTGGGACATTCACTCAGGTGACATAGAGGGTTGCAAGTGCATTCAAACTTCTCTATAAAAGGGTGTTTTTATTTGTTAAGATAGAAATCTCTGAATAGGAGGATATTGATCATCATCTTTAATTTAATAAGCTTTACTATTGCTCGAAAACAATGATACTAGTCTTAGTCACATCTAGCAAATTCATACTACACAAAGAATGTTATTTGAAACTAAAAAGTATCGCAAGACAAATTTCTCATTATGTACAAGTGTAAGGGATAACGTTACTGAAGTTAGTGTAATTTCTAAAACATACTTTATTCTTTGATTAGATATTTCATAAGTAAGTACTAAATGATTGTAATGAACAGTACTTTCATTAATATTGCAATATTATTGATTATGATCATTGTAATTAATGTTAGAAATACTGTTTGTAAATATCAAAAAGTAAAACGTGTAAATTAAGTGAATGTAGTGCTATTTTTTATTTCAATTAATTCTTTACTTCAAAGGGCAGTCACCTTTCTACAACTGTCTGCAGGTAGTGAAGGGTGATACAGATGTGGGACGTTGTGGGCTTGAGCACACACATCCTACTTTCTTAATTTCTATTTCTAATTTTGTATCTATTGCTACTCTTTATTTCTTATGTGAGACTAGCAAATGAAGGTTAAGACTGATAGACGGTGTATCTTCATCGTAATGTCGGTCCTACTTCTTCAGTCACCTCTAAAACCTAGAGTATATTTTATAATCCCACATTATAGTTTGTAACCTTGGATCTTTCCAATTAATTCAGCGTTTTTTGTTTTTTTTTGTTTAACTTGTTTTCGTTTCGGATTATTTTTGAGTTAAATAACAAACGTACGTGTACTTTTAAAGGTTTAAGGTACTTAAATTCCTAGATGGGGTGTACAAGCCCTAATCTGAGAGTTACTTAAAACCTAATAAGTTCTGAGATAAAGGGTTGGGGGAATGTTAAGAATAGGTAATTCACTAAACATGAGAACATTTTGTAAAATGTGAAACAAGAATGTGTATCTGCTACATCTAGGGAGTGCTTGTTTGTCTGTTTGCAATTAAGCACAAAGCTACACCAAGGGTTTTCTATGCTCTGCCCATCATGGGTATCGAAACACTGCTTCTAGCGCTGTAAGTCCGCAGATATAGGGAGTGAATATTGGTAAACCCGCTACCTTAGTTTGTAGAGCATTAATTTGTAGTACAAGCGATTCCTAATTCAAATCCTGCAAGTGGAGTGGAATGCAGGTACGAAAAACAAAATTAGAGCAAAATTGAAATTACCCCATCAACATGTTCTTTCTATTGAAATTTTGTCCCCAGTTTTTAAACCCGTTTCTGATATAAAAAATTGGATTTCTTAAACTAAAATAAATTAATACATATGTATTTGTAGTAAATACTCATTTTAAAAACGTTTGACAAAGTACAAGATAATTATTCTAACCTAGCCAGGTGCTTTAATCACATCATTTTATTTCTCTCTCTCTCTCTCTCTCTTATAGGTGTTTGGACAGGGTATTGATGTTTATATACCCATGAAGGTCAGGTTTCGTCGACCTCTTCCTCCTCCTTTTAAATTTTTGTCTTGAAACTGTCAAGTGTATTTATATATTGTATATGAGGGCCAGAGTAACTCACACTTACTCAGGCCCCTTTCAGGGCAATTTTAATTTTGTAGGTATGTTTGGTTTGTTTTGAATTTCGCGCAAAGCTACTCGAAGCTTATTTGCGCTAGCCGTTTCTAATTTAACAGTGAAAGACTAGAAGAAAGGCAACTAATCGTAACTACCTACCGTCAACTCTTGGGATACTCTTTTTACCGCCGAATAGTGAGACGTCATATTATAATGCCTCCGCTGCTGAAAGGTAGAGTATGTTTCGTGTGCGAGTCAAGCGCTCTAACTACTTCACCGCGCTGGATCCACTTCAACTGAAATTTAAGATGAACAGCATAATAACAAAAGTCTTCGATAGCGCGTTTATTTTTTTGTGTGTCGGAATTTTCAAAAAATTAAAAGAATATTACAAAAACATTTTCTCCCATTACTCTAGTGGCAAAGTGTCTTGCAGTAGCATTGTAATAAATTCAAAATACAAATGCTTTAATCCAGAAATGTTAGCATTGCCAGAAAAATAGCAATTAAAAATCATATCAAAATTTTGCTTCTTTCTGCTCTTGTACTTGGACTTTATAATTTAGTTTAGCTCATTTATTAAGTTTGAGAAAAATAATTAGACCGCCTTATATCCACCCAATATATATAGGTAAAGAAGTAAAGTGTTTAATTGTATAACAACATACCGAAAAAAGTTTTAACTGCTGTATGAGGACGCTGCTGTATCTTGATATCAAATGTAGGGTTAATTATCCCATATATTTTTTGCATAGTTGACTTGAGTGTTTAGCGAAGGTAGTGTTTTTTAATTACGTATTAATGTGGGTGTAGAAATCGTTTTGTATTGGAGTTAGGCTTATCGGGAATTGATAATGTAATTAGAGATTTGAGACCACAGGTGCTTTTTTTGGAAGTTACTAATTCTAGTAATTGTTTTTTCGTCAAGTTGTACAATAAACAAATTTACATAAGAAATTAAAATTAAAGTAAATGTTTCATCAAAACAGTAAGAAGGGCTAAACAGTATAAAACGATCAGAAATTTTAAAACGAAATTTTGTTTCCTTTAAAGTTTAAGTAGAAATAAGAAATAAAAAAACAGTAAAAGTTCTGGTACTATTGTTTATATGGCTTAAGGCTTTACTTGAAGTGAGTTGAAGTAGGGTAGGTTAACTTTTTTTCCCGTCTTCTGAGGCTTCTTCTAATACCCACCAGTTCAGTTTTATTATTCATTTAAAATACTTTAATTATGAAAGGATTTCTTATTTAGCAGTTGTGGTAGAGTTGGGTTAGAAGTTATGTATATGTTTTCTAAGGTAACTTTGTCTCAAGCTATTATTTATTGAACTTGTGGTATGGAGTACTTAAGAAGAAAGACTGTATTGAAGATCATTTTAATCCTTTGCTTTGTTTTAACATGTGGAATTTTGCTTGCCTACGTATGTCCAGAAACAGTATGCTCATTTAATCTACATACAGAATCTCAGAAATATCCCAGTTGGCGAAAAATAGGATTGAAACATCTCATGGCAGAAAATATGGGAAAACCGCTTTCATTTTTGTCTCTTCCATCAGATTCTCAAGTTGCAGAATCTGGACTTAGAAATAAATTATCATTTGATGAAATGATTAAAGACGATTTTGAATTTGATATCAAGGGGTCAGATGTAATTGTGTTTTTACATATTCAGAAAACTGGTGGGACAACCTTTGGTAAACATCTAGTTCGAGACTTAGATTTAGAAAGACCTTGCAAGTGTAAGAGAGGGCAAAAGAAATGCAAATGTTACAGACCTGATTCTCAAGCAAAGTATTGGTTATTTAGTCGTTACTCAACTGGCTGGAAATGTGGTCTTCATGCTGATTGGACAGAGCTTACTAATTGTGTGGATACCGCTATGGACCAAACAGAAAGACAGGAAGCCAAAAGAAGGTACGTATCAAAATTCAGGATTGTAGAAATAGATATTATTATTAAGTAATCTGTGATCAACTTGATGAAATATTTGCAATGGTCATTAGCATTTGACACATCACTTACCAAATCAGGAAAATGTATACAAAATTATTTCTGAATTTCATTGATTAAAATTTGAAATACTGAATTAGGGATCAGAATGTTTTAATGAAATTTCTAAAATCTGAAGTTGAGCTAAACAGTTTTTAGTCTAAATAAGAGTAAAACTTTAACTGACATTTTTTTAAAAAATTTAAAAATCTAGTTAACACAACAGCATAACATTTTGGGATAATGTGGGACCTATTGCCCCATCTTGGCTGTCCCATCCTTTAAACTAAATTAAAATTATTAATAAGTAAAATTTAAAAAATCTAAAAGCCAGCCATTGTTATTCATGTATTTATTAAACATTCTCTTAAATTCACTTAGTACATCTGCAATATCTGAAAAGCAATTCATTCGAAAAGTCAATCATCCACTTAGAAGAATAAAATTGTATTAGTTCAAGATGACTTCTACCTTTCCAAAATGTATATTTGTGTCCCATAGTTCTATAATTCTTGCTGCTAAGTGTGATAAATGTTGATGTGTCAATATTATCAGTTCCTTTCCTTTTATAATCTTAAAAATCTCAATCAGATTTCTTCTAATTCCTGCTTCTTTTAAGAGAAAACAATTTGACAGATTTCAACCTCTACTCATATGATAACCCCTACATTCCAATTCTTGTAGTTCTTTTCTGAACTTTTTTCAACAATTCATTGTCCTCCCTGAGGTAGGGAGACTAAGACTGAAAACAATACTCCAAATATGACCTAACCAGTGACCAGTGTTCCCTTTAAGCTGTACAAATGCACATCAACTAATCAAGTCTTGTGCACTTCAGTACTTCAGCTGTTCACAGCCTGAGTAATGTGAGGAGTCTCAACCCTTTTATGGTTTTAAGGATCCTGGCAGTTGATAGGCCTAATGCTCATATAACCAACTGGTAGCAGTGTGAAGCAGCCCAATGCTCCAATTGGGTTGATGGTATGAAAATATCCCTCCCCAAAAAACAAACAAACAAAAAAACTTGTATCACACATCCACACATTGCCTCGATACTGGTGCACTTGAAAAAATTCATTCCATATATGGGTTGTAAAATTTGATGGAACATTTCCAGTGACTTGTACAATGAAATTATACCCTCTTTAGACTTGTATTCAGTATTTCCATAGATACATCCTAAATTCCTATTTGCCCTGCCACTAAAAAACAGCATACTGCTTGGATGTTGTAAGAGACTGGTCAACTATTACATCAAGATCCCTTTCTTTTACAACACTGTAAAGGATATTCCCATCCAAAGTATACTTGTAATTTAAATTATGATAACTCAGGTGCAATATCTTGCATTTATCATAATTAAAACCCATCTGCCATTTATTTGTCCAACTCACTAACTGATTTAAATATTATTATAAATTAGCAGTATCCTCTCCACAGCCAACAATACCCAATAATGTAATATCATAAGCAAATTTAATTACTTGATTGACTGTTTCTTCATCTGTGTCATTGATGTAAATTAAAAGTATTGGTCCTGAGACTTTAACATTAATCCAGTTTCACTGAACCCCATTTGTAAAAACCTTTTGCTTTCTTCTATCCAGACACTCTTTTATCCAATTTACTAACTTATCCCCCAAACTTAGAGACAGTTTTATGTACAACCCTTTTATGTGGCATTTTGTCAAATGCTTCCTGAAAATCTAGATACACCAAATTTACACCCTTACCTTTATGTACATAACCAGTAACATTTTCAAAGATTTGTAAGGCAAGATTGCTCTTTAGTGGAACTGTGTTGACTCTCCAGTAAAATTCTGAACTTTGTTAAATGGCTTTGTAAAGCACTTTATATCAGACTTTCCAAAACTTTTCCCATATTGATGCGAGATTAATGGACTTATAATTACTGTTACAATTTTTATCACCACTTTTGAAAAGTGGAGTTACATTAGATAACTTTCAATACTTTGATACCTGTCTGCTATTAAAGGATTCTCCAGCAGTAGTGGCTTACATATCCAGCTTTTAACCTCTTTCAATGCCCCTGGAGAAATATTATCTGGCTTTTACATGTAAGGAATTAAAAGGTGTTTTAACTATCAAGGCTATTATTCCCTTCACCAAAACCAACAAACCTAAACACAAATTCTTGCTAAATGATTTATATATGTATCCATGTTTTTGTTCAGCAAATAATGATAAGAATAAGCTGTGTTTTCTTAAATTGTACCTTAAATTTAGGTTCAAATTGTAACTAATATTGATAGGTGGAACTTATTCTGATCATATTCACCCAGAAATGTTATGTTATGGTATTTTGTAATACATGTAATAACTGGTGCCAATTGAAAATAAACAGAAGTTAAAATTGTGATTGTGATGATGGTATACATGTAGACCACGGGTTATATTATAAACATCTTTGTAGATTTCATGCTATAGTAACACCAACTAAGGTATCAAAACTTAAATATAGTTTTTCACATCCACATCAATTCAATAAAGTTTAAAATAAATTGGCAGCACAAATTATGTACTTGTTGTTTTTGAACCCAGAAAGAACAAGTCTGTGATAAATATCCTTAATGTCCAAAAGTATATTTTACTAATGTTTCAGAATTACCATTATAGGATACCTCATGCAGATATTCTGCCATTTAAGTTCTCTGGTTCCTATGATCAAGAGATAAATCAAATATACAATGCACAGTGTACTGAAAAATTATGAATGCAGTGTTTTAGTATACAAATATTTGTGTTCTTTTCTTTAATTGAAATTTCTAATGTTTTATCTTTTGTGCAAAATCACATCTTTATAAGCAGATTATTAAATCCTACACAGACTTATTTTTTCTATTGTTTGGAGAAGTGCGTAAGAGATTTAAATATTTAAAATTAAGAAATATATTACACTCTTTGCAGAAATAACTCATTACCTTATTTTTAAAAATATAAAAATAGTTCAGAAATGGCAGCTTTTCTTCTTTTTTATAAGAACATTTTTGTGATGTCTTTTTATGGTTACTTGGTAGTCTAGTAAATTCTGCCAACTCAGGTTCTGTTAGGATTTGATGAGAAAAGGTATGATGCATTTTCTTGATGAAGATAATGTAGTCATTATATTGTCACATAATTATGGAACATGAAAAATATTTGTATACATGCATTTTTAAGCATAAAAAACTTTAACAAATTATTTATACAAGATAAAAACCCTCATGAAGCTTGCTTGCCAAAAGAACATTAACCCTTGGGTTAGAAGCTAGTATGCAAATATCAGTGGCATTTCAATCTATACATAAGTTGTAGCAGTATTTCTTATTACTTGTATAATTTTCATGTTTGAAGTTTGGGCTTTCACAAAAAATTCTAAATTTAAATCTCAGACTCAACAGTAAATTTGTATGAAGCAATAAGGTATTTTCTGTATTGCTTTGAGTTGTGTTTCTGTATTTGTTGAGGAGTAAGTGGCATTTTGAGAGCAAATGACATAACAGTATGTAAAATAACAGTTGAGTTTACAAATTGCAAAGTTTGAACATTCGTTACAATACACATTGTTGTCTTCACATATTCATCATTTCTTTGATCAAACTTCAAATTGAAAATTGAAGTACTTGTGATAATAATGTGCAATTAATTTTACCATTTTGATTTTTAGCTAGTTTAGCAATATGGCAGCTGCCATAGCTATTTTAGATATATAGATACAAAACTGCATGTACCTCATCAAAGGACCCTGTTAAGCATTGACAGATATTACAATTATATGTGCAATGAAATATCCTCCAACATCATCTATTAATATAATATTTAAAATCAAATAAAATGTATCTTTGTTAACAGTGTTGTCTCCTTTTGGGATAGTTGTAAGTTATTGCACTTACAATGCTAAAATTCAGGGTTTGATTTCAGCAGTGGACCCAGCAGGTATCTTATTTGATTAGTGTAAGAAATCATGAAAAATAATCAACTGATTGAAATTCATGTTTATGACTATTACTATTTTTGGTTATTCTGACTCTCCACTCCATCATGTCTTTATTTAAACTATGCAACTATATCCACTGTTTTGTGACTGCTATTTGTGGTTGCCTTTTAGATTTTTTAAGTTTTTGTAACAAGGCAGTTTATTGTGTTTCAAAATTTGTAGTGAATACTTGACAAATTTAGACATTTTCGATTAAAGGTATAGAAAAAAAAAAACCTTTACATTCCAAATATGCACAAAATAATTTTTTAAAATTGTAACCAACATATTTTGCCTTTACAGATTTATCAGGATTGTGTACATTACAGTTGTGTATATATTAACCCTGGTTAATATTGGTTAAAATTAAAAAAAAATCTTATTTATATGTTGAATACAAAAGTCTTTTTTTTTTTCTAAACTTTTTGTCAGTAAGTACCTGATTTGCATTTTTGTTACCTTTTCTAACTCTTCTCAGGTCAACATATTTGGGTTAGTTTTCAGTTTATTCATCATTGTGGTACAAGGAAATTACAGAAATTTCCACATATAGTTTTAAATATGCAATAGTAAATGCTGTTATGATATAGTTGTCACTTTTTAGTTTTTTTATTTCCTTAAATGACAAACTTTGTAAAATAAAAAATTCAGTAAACAAATTCACCTTATGAGAAATTGAATTTTGTAGTGATGCCTCATGAATCCCATACATGTATGTATATAACATATTCCAATGTGTAAAACATTGGAAGCAGATGTGTTATTGTCAGTGAAAATTAATAAAACTTTCTGAGAGAGATTCCTGTCTGTTGACTCAAGTTGGCTTTGTTATTTACTCATTTCCATTTTTCTCCAAAAGTAGACCTCTGTAGTAATTACTCTATGCTCCCGCTTCACTCACTAGAAATATTTTAGTATACAGTGAGATTATGGAACTGTACAATCCATTTGAGGTGAACATTCTCACACGTTGACAACCTAAGAACATTATATTTGTTGTTTGAATCATGGTGGTGCTGCAGAACCTTCCAGACTAGGTAGTTTTGTTACATTAAATAGCTTTTGCAGTCTGTTTCTGTATTCACAACTTGATGGTTTGTTTGTAACTAAAGTGATCATAAATTTCACTTTAATTAAAGTTAGTCTATTACACTATGTAACAAAACTTTTACTTTTTCTTGTTCTTGGGCAGAAAGTGTTATTTCCCAATTGCTTATGCCTAAAGTAAATGGAAAAGACCTATTTTTCTCTTCAAATTTTGCTTTTGTGACTTGGGTAATGAAATTTACCATTTTCCAGATCATTCCAGGTAGATTCAGTGCTGAGTAGCTGATAGAGAATTTTCTCGAATTTACAAGAATTTTCAAAAACTTTATAGAATGTTGTAAAACTTCACTCGTCAAGATGAGGTCTGCTTCTGCCACACTGTATCCTGTCTGTACGAGGCAATTGGAAGTGCCTGTAATCTGAATGAGTGGCACCTCTTCATTGATAGCTCATCCAGAAGTCTCAAAAGCTGTGCTGCTTCATAACAGGAATAAGTATCCATCTCATCCCCTTGCTAGAAATGGTGGTATTCCTGATGGGTCTCCAAGGAAGCTTCACCAAGTTTACCTGTTATCTTTGCCTTTGGGATAGCAGGGACACTGCAGCACACTACAACGGGAAACACTGGCCACAACAGACCAAGTTTTCCGTGGGGAGGCACAATGTTAAGTGTGAGCTGCTAGTGGACCTCCAGAAGGTATTGTTCCCACCATTGCACATAAAATTGGGTCTTATGAAACAATTTGTCACAGCTCTTGATAAGGAGTCTGCAGCCTTCAAGTACCTTTGAGACTTCTTCCCTAAGCTGTCTGAGGCAAAGGTCAAAGCTGGTGTCTTTGTTTGAACACAAATAAAGAGGATCCTGGAGTGCACAGAATTCCCCAAGAAGCTCAGTAGGAAGGAAAAAAACTTTGGGGCAGCTTTGTCATAATGATTGAGGGCTTCTTGGGCAATCAGTAGGCTGAAAATTATGTGGAGCTGGTTGAGGCTCTGGTGAAGAACTACGGCAAATTGGGCTGCTGGATGTCCCTGAAAGTCCATATCTTTGACATTCATCTTGATAAATTCAAGGAGAACATTGGTGCATACTCAGAGGAGCAAAGTGAGTGCTTCCACCAAGATATACTGGACTGAATGCTGCTAGCAAGTAGCATATAACAAAAACATGATGGGAGATTATATTTGGTGGCTGGTACGTGAAAATCATTTACATTACAGTCGAAAATCTTGAAAAAGTACTCGCTTCTGAGCATTTTTGTTCATTTTTGTGTAGCTTTAGTATAAATATATGTAAATCTTGATTCATATGCTGTTTTATTCAGACCTTACATAAAAGAAAATGTGCAAATTTGTCTGTTTTTGCATAGAAAATAGGTTAATTTCTAAATTTTATTATCCAGGTCATAAAAGCAATGTTTGAAGGGAATAATGGCCATTTTCTGTCCTTTTACAACATAAGCAATTAAGAAATATTATCCAGGAACAAAATTTGTGTAACATGATGTTATAATTTGGCCACTTAAAAATCCTTTTTTCTACAGGTCTAACTTTAAAATATACTTGCAGTTAAAACACGTGTAATGAGCAATTTTTCTCCTAACTGTGGATTGATATTTTTTGGTCATTAAATACAGTTGTGGTGTGTTTAATTATTAAGTTCAAATTACAGGAATTTAGACTGTGTATCTGTCTTTATATGTATCTAATCATACATGTTTTAAAATTGTTTATCTTTTCCCCTCGTTTCTTCAAACACATGTACATATTTAAGTGTAATAGATAGCATTTCATGAGTTGTTCATGTCTTGTTAGAATACAAAACCAATGAGGCAAGTTGCAAATGTTTTTAACCATATAATTTTTTCTTTTATGAGTTACTGATACCGTGATCTAAGGCAAACGATCAATGAGATTCTCTTGTCTTTATCATTTGATTAAGTTTGCTCTCGAGACATGTAATTATCAGGTCATGTGCATATTCCAAAGGTATAATTCATCAATTTCAGGGTTTTATCCATGGAAGTTGAGAAACTTTCCCATGCTACAACCCCTTGCTGTGGATTCTTGTACATGGTGAAGGGGACCTGCCTGGGAAGGTTCTGTTCTTTCAGTTTACCTTCTTTGCGATCTGTACATTCACCCATGTGTTGTGAACCATGAAGGGGAGGAGAGGATTCTGGTGGTTGAGGGGTTCAACCCTAACACACCACTTTGGCCTTGAATTCCTAGAAATGGGTGTCCTTGGGGTGGTCTACTTAGGGTCAGTCTACTGGTTCACATCACAGCATCTGCCTTCCATCATCAAAGCAGGTTATCTTAATTACAAGGTACAGTCATACATTCCAAACCCTCTCAGATGTTTTCAGTGTCAGTGGTTTGGTAACTCATGTCATGGTTCCTTAATGTGTGCTCATTGTGGTGGCAAGGACCATAATGTCTATGATTGTGAAACAGGCCCTCATTGCATCAATTGCAATAGCTCTCGCCCCTCCTACTTTTGTTTTTGTGCTAAATGGTTGGAAGAAAAAGAGGTGCAGTGATTGAAGATGATTCAAAACATTACTTATCCTAAGGTTTGAAAGTTACTGTCCACCACTTCATCTAGAATGTATGCTGCTGCACTTCATTCACTACTATAGTGGGAGTGCAGACGGATCTCTCTGTGCCTCCAAAAGAATTGTTCTCAAACCATATGAAAAGTTTTTTTGACCTCTATAGTTAAAAACTTGATGAATCAACATCAACACCCATCTGTGTCCTTAACTTTCATTCCAGCAAACCCCAAGACTCGCTTCCTTTGGTTCTGGGTACAGGTATTTCCTCAGGTACATCTTCTCCCACCCCAAGATGCAAAATGATCATTCGTTCACGTCCTCAGTTGCTGGAATCTTCCAACAACAAAGACCTGCCCATTCAACCCAGGGCAGGATCCATGAAGGTCGACAGACTTCCCTCAAATAAAGACAATAAAGAAAAAAAGATGTGGTCGTAAACAGAAGGGTTCTCAGCTCAATTCACCTAGACATAAATAAAAATGGCCACCTTGATACAATGGAACTGTCAAAGTTTGTGTGTTAATTTGGATGACATCAAAGCACTGATTACTTTCAATCATCCTCTATGTCTTTCTTTACAGGAAACATTTCTGAAACCAACTAATACAGTCACCTTTAGGAAGATTTCTTTGTACAGAAATAACAGGCTGTGTGATGGACAAATGCATGGAGGGTGGCACGGTTGGTTGATCAGCATGTGCCCACCCTGTCTTTGCCACTCGACACACCCTTGGAGGACGTAGCCATCTGTGTTTTCTTTGGTCATACCATCACTGTTTGTTCTTTCTACCTGTCTCCTGGATACCTAGGATCAGTCAGACCTTGATGCTCTCATTGAACAGTTCCCGTCTCCCTTTTTAATCCTAAAAGACTTTAATGGACATAATCCCCTCTGGGGAGTTGCTGAAATTAATGGTATTGGCCACTCCATAGAGTGTATGCTCTCAGATCACAACCTTTATCTTTTCAATACTGGTTCTTATACTTATTTTCATGCACCTAGTCAGTCCTTTACTGCTATTGATCTCTTAATTTGCTCCCCTTCACTATTCTCCCACTTTTCATTGAGGATTGACAATAACCCATGAGACAGTGACCATTTTCCTATAATTTTGAGAGAGACTGGCTGTGGTCGATGTCACCAACCCATGTGCTCTGGTGGAAGCTGGATCAAGCCAACTGGTCCTCTTTCACTGCTCTCGCAGAACTTGATCCTGCCATTGTCTGTGAGCCATCAATTGGCGACTGTGTGGCAGCAGTAACTGACTGTATTATACAGGCAGCTGCTCAATGTATTTGTAAAACTTTGACACGTTTTCCATGATATCAGTATAAGTGGTGGAATCCTGCCTGTCACATGGCATGGGAAAGCACAAAAACAGGCCTTGGATACTTTTCGTAGGTATTCCACACTCTCGAACTGCATCACTTTCCAGCAGGCCCGTGTACTTGCTTACATACTCAGCAGGTAAGACGTCAAAGCTAGAAGGAACCTTAGATTAAGTTCACAACTGGCATATCTTCTATTACCAGTTCCAAAGTTATGTAGTCAGTGGATAATATAATTGTCCCTCTCTTGATCTTGCTCTCTGATGGCTAGGAAGTAGCTAATATCCAGAGCATTGCTGATACTCTACGTGAAAGCTTTTGCCAGGTATCTAGAACTTCTGCTTCATCCTTTACCTTAGCCATCAAGACTTGGGCAGAGTGATCACCTCCTTTCATGTTGATTGTCTCTTTGACTGTAATTGTCACTTTACACTGGTGAAACTCAAATTGGTCTTGCAGTAAATTGGTCAGACCTGATGATGTACACAAGGAGATGGTGTGCCATATCTCTCCTGCTTCTCTTGCTACTCTTCTTATTGTTTTTAACTGGATCTGGCAGGAGAATGTTTTTCCTGATGCCTGGCACTGGACTTTTGTCCTATCTTTCTCTATGCCTGGGAAGGATCCCAAGAATACTTCAAAGTACCATCCAATTGCTTTGATGAGCTGTCTTTGTAAGACCTTAGAGAGGATGGTTGATGCTCGTGTTGTTTGGTTCCTCGAATCAAACAACCTCCTCTCGACCACCCAGTGTGGTTTCCGAAGACAGTGCTCCACCATTGAACACCTGATTTCACTTGAAACGTCAATCAGAGAAGCCTTTCTCAAATGAAAACATCTTGTATCAATATTCTTTGACATTGAGAAGGCTTATGACACTACATGGAGGTATGGCATATTACGAGACCTCCATTTATATGAGTTACGTGGTCATTTGCCAATTTTTTATTAATTATTTAATAGACAGGCGAATCCAAGTTTGAGTTTGACACTTTCCTGTTCTTTTCTACAGGAACTTGGAATCCCACAGGGCTGTGTTTTGAGTGTCACACTTTTTAGTATAAAGATTAATGCCATCACTGAACAACTCCCTCTTACTGTTGCAAACGGGCTCTATGTTGACGACTTTCACATACCATATCAGTTATCGAACATGAGGTATATTGAGCAGTAGCTACAGACTGCCCTGATTTGTTTACTGAAGTGGACCACAGCAAATGGTTTTAACTTCTCTCTCTCAACAATTTGTATGTACTTTTGTTGCCAATGGGTATTCACCATGATCCTGAACTTCATTTTGGTGAAGTTGTGCAACCTGCATTCCCTGAGATAAAGTTCTTGGAGCTTATCTTTGACCATAAGCTGATCATTATACCACACATCAAGCAGCTTACAGGTCAAATGTACAAGAGCAGTGAACATTCTCCATATCCTCTCTTCCACCACTTGGGGAGCAGATCGATGTTCTTTGCTAAAGATATATCGTGCTCTTATTCATTCAAAACTAGACTGGACCCCATTCATCATCAGGGGCTTTGGCTCTGCACCGGAGTTATCCACACTTCTCCAGTTCAGAGCTTATACACAGAGTGTCATGAATCTTCTCTACACCTCTGCCGTTTGCAACTATTACTGTTTGCTTCAAAACTTCAATCCTTACCACAACATCCCACCTGGGTTTGTGCTTTCACTAATCCATGGGCAATGATTTTTCAGAACAGATGATCTGCCATTGTTCCCTTTGACCTTCATATCCAGGCACAGTTGGATGAGTTGGATCTGTTCTTGGATAACATTGCTATATCCACTGGTCAGCCCATCCCATCATGGCTTATTACAATCTCCAGATGTGACCTTTTTTTGAGTCATCTGAAAAAAGCAGATACTCCCAATTTGAAGTACTGTATTATTTGCTGAACATCTTTCGAACCATCCTTCCATTCCTATTTATAATGATGGTTCGAAATTAGGTGATTCTGTGGACTCTGCCATGGTTTGTTTTGGTTCAGTGATTGCGTGCAGACTCTCATCTACAGTTTCTGTGTTCAATGCTGAACTGTACGCCATTTCTCTTGCCCTGGATCATATAGAATCTAAGCAGTATTCAAATTGCACTCTTTGTACTGACTCGCTTAGTTCTCTACTGGCCCTCGAATCGTCTCATATCAGTTCTCACCTTATTCTTGCTGTTATTCAAAATCAACTGACCCATTTCTCTTTTACATCTACTTCTATCCAGTTTTTCTAAATACCAGGCCACGTTGGTATTCGTGGGAACGGGCTCGCTGACACCACAGTTAAATCTGTCTTCTTTGGCACTATCATTGCTGTGCCTGTTCCATACATGGACTAAGGCCTTGTATTCAAGGCTCGTCTCCAATGCCAGTTGGCAGTCGACTTGGAGTGAGCAACGTAAAAACACGCTTTTCCAAATACAATGGAACCCCTCTAAGCGGTCATTCAATCACAGTCCCTTTTTTTGTTTACATAATCCCTAATTATTTACAGTGGAACCCCTCTAATCAGGCCAGTTTGTCACAGCCCCGTAGGTGATAACTTTAGAGGGGTTCCACTGTATAACCTTCTATTGGACTTTGGCCGTCTTGCTTTCGTGAGTATCAGAAAGTGGAAGTTGCCGTAACAAGATTACGCACGGTTATAGTTGTTTAACTCATTGTTTTCTTTTATCTAAGAGTGATGTACCAACGTGTTATCTGTGTGACATTCGGGTTACAATAAGCGACATTTTACTGTATTGCCGTCGTTACGGCTCTCAACGACAGCACCATTTTAAACATGTTTTGTACCCAGGTTTATCCATGACGTTAGTGTTATTGGCTATGGTGACACTATCCGCTTTAGAAATGTTTTTAGTTTTTTAAAGGCCATTAATCTTTTTAATGCTACTTAAGTTTTTAATTTATAAATTAGACCTTTTTTTAATGTGATTCCCTTTTAAGAAATAAAGTACCTCTAGTTCAATTTGAAGTTAGAAAATGGCCGAAACATTAAGTAATTCGAAACCAAGACTGAAAAGTTCAACTTCAGGTGTCTAACGCTAGTGTTTGAACTACCATTTAGTAATCCTGGCGAGTTATAGTAATTAAAATTTTGCTCTAAGTCTTTTAAAACTTGTATTACTTTACTTTCTGAAAACGGCCATAACGTCAAATAACTCGAAACCAGGACTGGAAAGGCCAACTTCAGGTGATTACCGCTTATTTTTGAACTTACCCGTTAGTCATGCTGGAGAGTTACGATAATTACAGTTATGCTACAGAAAATCTTTTAGAAGTTGAATTTCTGTAGTTTTTCTCTTACCGCTGTGGACTAGATATAAAACTTGGATTTAATTATATTTATGTTTTTATTTAATTCAAAAATTGAACTTTTTGTTTTACTTTAATTTTACTTTTTACTGGATGTTTGGCGCAGATAGCCTAGTTACTTTGCACTCTAAAACACCAAACCAACCAATCCATGCTACAAACAGGCTGATAACAAGAAATGAGGAAATCTAGTAAATGCACTTTATATTTACTACATTTTAATGTACAGTATATAAATACAACATAAAAGAAATCATTCATGATGATGAGACACCCACGTGAAGTAAAAATGTATCTCAAGACAGCTGGTATAGGTGTTAACCTGGAGATGACCTAAGGAGGAGGTCAAAACGTTGTTCACTACTTTATTTTGATAAAAGTTTTAATACTCATACCAACCGTTTTGAGATACAAAATAAATAATTATTTAGTGCTAAATTGTCAAAGTGTAAGTATAATGGACAAAATGTATAGGAATCAGAGATGTAATACACCTTTTTATCTGAAGAAGAGGTTATATTTGTCTGTGTGCCACGATAAACAAACACCAGATACTGAAATTAATTATCCATGTAATAAATTTTATTGTCTGATTTGTGTGTATCTATATATATATATACACCCTTTCAAAAAATTATTAAATGAAAAACATTTGAACTGAAAATGGTACTTGCAATAACTGAGTTTTGTGTAGCAAAAACTCATCTCTAAAAGTCAAATAGGAATTTTTTAGTGAAATATTTAGCGTATTAAGGGTACACTTGAATGTGTAAATTAGTTCTGTATAAAAACAATAAGATTAATTTTGAGATACAATACTATGAAATAACCAGACAGATGTTTTACACACTTTCCAGAAATCAGACAGTATGTGCAGTTGGAATCTAAATCATATGAAATATTACATTCTGCAATGTACAGTGAGAAATGTATACTCTGATATTTGTGGTATCTCTTTAACTCCTTGATTAGGCATTGTATTGTATCTTAATGTTGTAATAATGCATTTTAATCTAAATTTTTTCCATTGTTACTGTGATTTTTTTTATCACCAAAGCATTTAAATTGTTTTTCTATTGGGTAAAAAATGGCTAAAATTGTTTGTTTTTATCTCTCCCCCCCTCTCCTAGAAGCTAGAAAGAGCACCTATTTCCTACAGCAAGGTTTTTCCCAACAGTAGCTATTAATATTGTGTGAATAATATCGATACATAGATGTATTACTTACTGTTTATTGTAGGTACTTCTACATCACACTGTTGAGAGAACCTATAGCACGTTTTTTAAGTGAGTTCCGGCATGTTCAGCGAGGAGCGACGTGGAAGTCCTCAAGACACTGGTGTGGAGGACGAGTTCCAACAGAGGAAGAGCTTCCACTTTGTTACAGAGGAGATGATTGGAGAGGGGTAACTTTAGAGGAGTTTATGAACTGCCCACATAATCTTGCTGTTAATCGCCAAACACGTATGTTGGCAGATCTAACACTTGTAGGGTGTTACAATAATTCAGTTATGAGTCATAGGGCTCGCGATCTCCTTATGCTAGCAAGTGCCAAAGAAAACTTGAAAAAAATGTCTTACTTTGGTCTTTGTGAATACCAAAAAATATCTCAGTATCTCTTTGAAAGCACTTTTAATTTACACTTTTTTCAACCTTTTGAACAATTTAATGAAACACATAGCAGTCTTATTATGAATGAGATTGATATAAGAGACTTGAGAAAAATACGAGAGTTAAATCATTTGGACAGTGAACTATATAAATATGCCAAGGAACTACTACTTGCTCGATTTGAAAGACTGAAGGAAGAAGATCCTGATTTTCAGGAACATTTCCAGAATCTTGGGATAAAAAATATTCATTGAAATGAGTAACAGCAGCTTTTTAATGTGGTCCCAAAGTTTTTAGCTATTTCTATTATTAATGTACTTTAAATATAATTTTTGTGAACCTATAAAGAAAGAAAATTACATTAATATGGAAAGGCAATGTATGAATAAAAGTTCCAAGTGATTTGTATTCATGTACATACAAAAAACAAAAAGAGAAACTATTTTGTGAGCACTTGTATTCTGAGAACAATACAAATAATAACAATAATCATTATATTTCACATATAAATTTCTTACGTTTGATAAGTGATGTTTCACAAATAACTGAGTGAATGTTTGAGATACATTTAAAGTGAGGCAGTCTGTTTTTTCTCTGTAGTTAGAAAATATCTGTGATTATCAAAGAACAATGTTTTTTTTTAGTTGGCACTTAAGAAATTTATCTTGCCTGTTTAATACTATAAATTGAGGAATATAATTTCCTCTCAAAGATTAATTTCCTAAATATATTTTTGTGAAAAGTCAGAAGATTCTCATTTTGTCATTTATACATTATTAATAGAGGTAATTCCCAGTAGCACTTTTTTGATTTATTAGCTACATTTCTTGTAAACAATGAAACACAATAAGAGACGATGGTTAGCCTTATATGCTAGTATATATAGTTGAGTATTGGTAGCTTAAATGTATTGTTGTTTTTTTTCAACTTTTTCAGAGCCAAAAATTTGTAATTATTAGAAATGATCATTATTAAATGAGGATTTATTAATTTTTTTTCATTTTTATAGTTTTAAGTAATAAAATGGTGCCTCTGTATATACACTCATAACATATTCATTTAGCTTATGTGTATATTATTTGTGGTATTTTGATATTGCAATATTTTCTACATTGAAATAAGATGAATCAGCTAACTTTGGATTTTTTTTATAGAAATAGATTGTGAAAAACACATGCAATGACTTGGATTTGTGTGTTTATGGGTGTTACATGTTTTGTATTGTAGTGACACTGATATACTGTTCAGCATGATATACTTAAGTGCGATCATACCACTACAACCTTCTCTATATTTAGCTAAGGAATTCAGTTCAATTTTTTTGTTTATTTAGACTTATAAGAAGAATATTGATTTCTGTGTTTTCTGTCTTAAAAGTTTTTATGATAAGCCTTAGATGATGAATGTTAATCATACTGTTTTTGGATGGTACTACTAAACAGTAATAAAATGTTTCCGTCAGTGGCTAGAGGTAACATGTTAAAGAAGTACTTAGAGATGAACTTCATGTTTTTATAAGTTTAATGGGAAATGAGTAGGTGGTGTATTTCAGTAACATGAACAGGCATCATATTCTAAATGTGTTGGAATTTTAAGATCCAGGACAAAGTCACACAAGACAATGTCTCACCTTCACGATCACTGACTCTCACTTTAAAACTAACTGTTGATGTTGCATGCCTATTTATAAATATAAAAGTTTTGCAAAACTTTAGTACTTTGTTACCAAAATTTGGCGTAACTTTCATATGGCATAAGATGCATACTTTGTGAAAAATTACAACTATAAAACTTGAATGTGATAATCAAATGAAGTCGACTACCAATTTTTTTTCTAATTTTTATAAATATTCGAGAAGTTGTTTTGAGTGATGTTTCAGCTGTTGGTAGTTGCTCTTAGTTTTTCTTTATGTGAATTGAATCATCATATTTTTAGTTTTGAGTTCAGAAAAATTTGTTTTTTCTTATGTCTTTTATATTTCCCAATCATTTTTTGATCTAATATATTCAACTGAGAAATGTGTTTAACAATTGTTTTATTGAAATAGAACCATTTCATTCTAATGAAATGCCAATTTTATGAAACAAAGTGCTAAGTTTTTTGCAACGTGTAGTTTCTCATCTTGAAAAATACAAGCTAGGACTACCAAACTACCTACCTAATTAGATTTTCACTTGCTCTTTTGAAGTATTTTTCCTGATGTAGTTAAGTTCTCGCTTTTAAACAAACAAACTTTCAAGATGTCTTCAAAAAAGGAATAACAAAATAAAAAGGTAGACTAAAAAATATTTAAGACATTGTCCTCTCTTTCGAAAAATCTGGTGTGACATTTTCTGTATCCCACAATTTTAAACTAGTGTCAAGCTATGCTTCTTTAGGGAAACAAGTACACACTTTCCAGTTTGTGTCATTTAAAATAACAACTTTATATGCAGATAGGTAAGATTGTAAAATGTCTGTTAACTGATTAAATAGCTGACTCAATCTTTTAATTAATTATAATAAAGCTTCTCAGTTAAAAGCAAAATGATGAATACCTCTTGTAAAGTTTACATGCATGTTTGTTTATTGTACTTCATTAACATATAATTTAGGATTACTGGTTGAAAAAAGTATGGTTATTAGAAAAAACTTAAGCTAAATTATTCATATTATTTAAAAAAACAATTAAATACTCATAGCTTAAAAAGACACTATTTTAAAACTCAATAAATGTAAATATCTTACTGTTTTATACTTGAATGTATTATGGTACCATTTTTTCAACACATCTTTCAAATATACTTGCATAAATATGTGGACTTATGTTTGCAAAAATTTTTACTAGGCTTAAAAGAAATTTCATTAATACTCTATATTTGTATATATCTCAAAACAGTCCTGTTTTTTTTAAAATGGCAACTAACGTGGTTTAATGTTCCAGTTTTTTTTTAAGGGGACAACTAACTGTTCATGTTCTGGATGTAATTTGAGGTAATGCACTCAAAATGTAGAAGAAAGCAACATCTTTTGTACAATACACAAAAATATTTGTGTAATATGGTTCTAATAATCCTCATAGAACATACTTGTTCATTGATCTAATGATTTTGATTTTAATCAGTAACATTTATGATTCATTTCCAGTCACTGTTGTATTTTTTTTATGTACATAATGTGACTTTAATAATTTTATTAAGTTTGGTTTTGAGATATCAGTAACAAAAAAATACACTACAATTGTAATAAAAAATTATAATAGAGGACTTCTTTCTTCAGGGGTAAATTAGAAACGTTTCTAATTATTGTAACAGTGAGCTGTCATTTTACATTAATTAGTAATGTGTTCATATATGCACCATTAAGAAAATAACTTTTTATATATACAATGTCTTAATTCTTTGTGGACCTGGAACTTGGATGCTAATTAAAAGAAAAGTAAAAAAACACAAAATGAAGTTAAAACTTTTTTTTGTTTTCGTTTAAAGATACTCACAGCTGAAAATACTACTTAATGCTATTATGACACTTAAACTTGTAAAACCAGTGAGTGGGTTTGAAATACTATTAGTTTTGACACAGTGATAGAACCATCAGAAACAACAGCTAAAAGTTTGCTACACTGATCGTCATTGGAGGCAGCAGCTAGAATTAGAATACTAGTGGAATTACCATATATTGACAGAGTCAGTGAAGTAGCTTTACTGTATTGTTAGAACTATTGCAGAGGGTAGCTAAGGACATTATTTATTTTACTACAAATGATATGACTAATAGAGACAGGAGCTAGATTTTCATTATAAATTAGAAAAGTGGAAAACATTGCAATTTTAATGAGATAACTATTTTTCATGAATATATAAACACTGTATGTACAGTAGATTATCAGTATTTGGTAGCAGTACTGTGCAACAGAATTCTAGCCCAAAACTTTATACAATATTGTATGCACATGAAACCCATAAAGTCTATGCAAATAATTCAAGTGGGGGAAACTAACAGCTAATTTCACAATATTGACACTAATTATTTCTGTGACCAATATAATTTTTAACTGATAAAATATTTTGTTAAAATCAACAAAATTCATTGATAATAAGGTCTTATGGACAATTGAACTATATTACTAGAACTTTGCACATTAAGGATTTGTTAAAAAGGTATTTTTAAAATCATTGTTTATACTGTATCTAGAATTATAAACTGTTAACATTTTTGAGAAATGTGTAGAAAGGATAAATCCAAAATCACAGGATTAAATAAAATGATTTCTTTGTACCTTGTAGAGTTTTTAAATAATGTATGATATACAGTTATAATGTGATACTTTAGTCATTTATCTGAAGCCTAATAAAATTTGGAATGTAAGGGCAAGTGTTATAACAGGTAGACAAACAAGGATTCATATGCATAAGCAAAAATGTTATTGATGGTAAAACATACTACATATTTTGACATGACCTTGGTCTGTTGTTTTTTAAGTTTGAAGAAGACAAACCAAAGTTCTGTTGAAACAGTCTGCTTCACCATCAATAAAACTTTTCTATAGGGCTATAAATTATCATTTGCCTACCTGTTGTTATATTAGCATAATGTGGTTCCTTACTCAAATAAAGAAATGTTGTAAATCTTAAATAGCAGTATATGAGATTATAAATGGACAAAAAAATGCAACCTGATGCAAGTGCTAGTATATGTTCTGAAACTGAAGCCTGAATTGTATGGGATAGGGGTGGCCTGGAATATGTGGGAAGACTGGAAAGGGAGTTTCATTTTTGTATTGATAAATTTGTTAACTGCCATCATTACCAAAAATGTTCATAAGAAAGTGTATCATCCAATCAATATTATTTCAGATATATTTACTTTATAGATGAAAAGTTGTGTTATTTGATTTATTCTGTTTTGTTAATAAATCAGCACATTTAAACATTCTTTGGTTATCACTGTCTGTGTGTTTGCATGATGAGTCAATTTTTGTACTGGTGAAATAAGATATCTTACTGGTTACCACCTTACATAATAGGGTTTGAACCAATTAAAAATGGTTAAAATACCATTATTAAAAAAAAAATAAAATAGAAAACCTATTGCACAAATGAGTAGAAATGTAAGTAATGGTACAATAATACACTAGACAGAAAAATGATAATGCATCAATACAGGATTGGATCCTTCTTATTGTTTCTAAACACTGCTATCAGTTGCTTGCTTGAAATAGACTGAATGAATGCTGTTATTACTGTTTTCAAACTGCACAGTGACTTTCCAAACACCCTGTAGTTTATTTAAACTTAGAGCAGAATATCAGAAAGCAATATCTAAATAACAAGAAATTAATCAAGATTAAGTTATTAACATTGATTTAGTTTTACATACTTAAATAGAATAGTATAATTTATTAATTAAAAGTACAAGAAACAAGCATATTCTTGCATTTCATCTGGAAAATAAAATTAACACTATATAAAACTGTTGATTAAAGCATTACAATTTACAATCTGTGGATTAAAATTGTACCACTGAACATGATTGCCTTTTCAGCAGTGGGGGCATCATGAGGTTATGGCTAATCCCACTATTTGATTGTGGTGAACAGCTGGGACAGTTATCTAGTTGCCTTCCCTCTCATCTATCATTTCAACATTAGAGATACTCTTCAGGTAAATCTGAATAAAATCCAAAACTTAGTGGCTTTTTAGTAAGACTGAATGATTATAATACTAATATATAAATACTTATTGTGTTTAGCAAGCAGCCCTTTGCAACTTTCTGCTCAACAAACAATCTTGCAGTTTAAGCAAAAACGTTTAAAATGTTGAATTATCTTATAATGATTATTCATGAAGTATTAACTGTATTTGTCAAAAACTTAATGTACAGGTAAATACTGAACTAAAAAAGCAGCAGTGAAATAACCTTGTATTGTATTATCAAATCCACATTTATTTCATTAGAATACACAACCCAAATGTTTAGTAATTATCTATATACATAAAGAATGTTACATTTTATAGATAAAACACATTTTACCTTGATATTAATTTGCTTATTGTTTTCTCTCTTGATCTGACAACTGTAAACGTGCACTTTTATTACTGTGGTTCTTATGTACAGTTAATTAAGACCTCTTTTAACTTAAATGTTATTGTTTTACTAATCTTTCAGTTTTACATCTGTAATTTATGTATTATTTTTAATAGTTACTTTGGTCCTCTTTAATTCAAATACTGTTATTCATAGTTGTCCTTATACATATATATATTACCGATTTACATTTACAATTGTTTTCCTCTGTTTACATGATGTTGTTGACTGGTGCTTGTATCTTAATTAATTAGGGGTAAAACTAGACTCAAGGAACAAAGATATCACTTCTTTCTTCAGGTGCTAACAAGAAGGTTTTGGAAATAAGGAGACACTGCATTTTGGTATATATGCAATTTAAATTAAAGCAGTAAATAATGATTGTATTTTCTTTTACTTTGAAATCTTCTGCAGAATTTAAGAAAATCGTTTTATTTTTGCAAATTTGAATCAATAAAATAAACTGTCTTCATTCAAAATAATATAACCATTTTCTAAGTTCATTGTTTTTATTTGTTTAACCTACATTGTCAATACTGGTGATGACATGCAATCTTAACAGGATTTTTGTTTTCACAGATTTTTCCTGTATTTTTGTAAATTGATCAGTGTCAAAATATCTTGCACATACCAACTGAAGTAATTCTGACTTGAAACTCCATAAAAATATTTTGGCTTTTTTCTTTCTCTTTACTTCATCACTCTTTTCATTTCTTTGCAGAAATTTATTTGGATTGTTCCAAACATTGTACACTTAATCACTTTGCTAGAGACATTCCAAATGAATATGGAATACCATTATTAGCAGCAGTATACAAGTTTTATTTGATTGCATGTTTAAAATGCAATTATACCTGGAAGGAAACGAGTAAAACCATTTTTCATGACACTGCTTTATGGTACATACCTTATGTAATTAACAGTTACTTCCAATGATTATTATAACTTCCTGTATGAGTCATAGTAATGGTAACAGTGTAGGTGCAACTTTTTCTGCCAATGTATCAATTTACCAATAAGCACATCAGCACCAGCTTTTCTTTTGTGAATTTTAAATATGTAAATTTTGGGATCAGCAGTGGATTTATAATTTCAAGGGAAAGTTTGTTCAACATGTGATGTACACATATTGGACAACTTGCATGTCAGTGAAGGCTTACTTGATCAGTTAAAAAGGAATATGCAAAACCAATCAAAAAATTAATAACTGGTATAAATTTTTACTTGTAGCAAGTTTTATTGCCAATCAATTGTGACAGATTATGGCTGATGCAAACAGAAATGAAACTGGATGGAAGTGCATTGTGAAGAGGTCTGGTGGAGGAAAAATAAGAGTGGATTTTCACATGAGAGGTTGTAATAATTTGTTCATCATAGTAAAGCACAATACAAACAAATCCCTCTGCTTAAAACCATGGAAAACGAAAAGATAAACTGCACCAAATTGATAAGTGCAAAACAGGTTTAATTCATTTTGAAAATCTATGTAAAGTATGAAGTAATAACAATGTTATCTTATACAGAATAGCATATTTTATACTCATATTTACATAAATCTGTTAAAAAGAAGAAGCACCATAATGTCAAAGGATTGACTCTTTCATAACAGTTTACAAACCTTGAAAAATGCAGCTGATTCAAACTGTACAAGTAAAGAAAAAGGAAGTAAATGTAGGGATGGTTAATATCAACCCTTCAAAAACAATACAAACAAGATAGTAGGAATAGCATTTGCATTATCCCTACATAAATAGCACAATAATTTTGAAAGCAAATGCACGTGTGTAACATTAATTGAAGGACAAAGTTAACTATAAAGCAATAGTATTGAAATTAAAGAATGAGCAGTAATAAAATTATTGTATTTATGTTCAGAGTAAACAATAGTTAGCATAACAGTTTTTAAACTAAATTAGGGCAACAGTAACTGTAACATTTATTTAAACTACGGGCAGAATATCAGAAAACAATTAATATCTAAAATAATAATTATTATTATCCCTATACAATATATATGCAAATTCATCTTGTTTGCATTGTTTTTGAATGATTGATATTGGCCATCCCTATATTTAATTCCTTTTTTGAAAAGTTTTCTTCACTTGTTTGCTGGTTTTTTTTAATGCAGTGATTCAATAGACATTTGTTAGGTATTGTTGGCAAGCAATATCTGTTTCACCACATACTTAAGCTTTTTAAAGAAACACCAAATGTCTGTAAGAAAGTTAACTACAAGGGGTAATGGTAACATTATTTATAACAGAACTATAATTTTTTAAAATTAGTAATATTTATAAAAGCAGATACTCTGTTGAAACTGGTTAACACCATTGTTTTGGCTTTTCAGTTATCATGTAATAAAAAAGGAGGAGAAAGAAGAACAAGAGATTCAAACCTTTTGCTATGATATTTACAGACATTACCAGAACTTGCAACTCAGTCATTACATAGATATTATCTGTATAGTATTGTAAGGTTCTGATAATCTATTGAGGAGATATATCATTTTGATGAACAACCTGGGCTATCCTTAGAGAGAGTACTACCTGATAATAGTAGTCTTAAGTATGTTCTAGAATAATAATCCCTGTAGAATAATTGCAATAAAAAAAATTAAAATGTTCACATGAAAAGTATTTGATTTCTGAATTTCTAGTGAAAATGAAATAACAATTTGATTTAAAAAGATGAAACTTTATTGTGAAGGAACATCTCCACATTTCTACTTAGTACAACTTTGTGTCAAATTTTTTTTTAATCACTGTTCAGAGTAAAATTATAACATAGACAGGAGATGCCCAACAACTTAAGAGATACACTCACAAGATTTTTCATAATTATTATTTTAGTTTCTTTTTTTTAAAAACTAACCTTTGAATATGTACTGGTGGGATATAAAACAAAGTTTTTTTTATTATTTTTAGTCATTAAACATTTTTTGAATGAAGGGATTTGCTTGACTGAAGGTTTATAAAAAGAGCTTTATCAGTAATAATGCCATATTCATATATTTAGAACTTGAAAAATAAACAAAAAACCTGCTTTTTTAACAACTAATAGTACCTTTTTTTTTTCTGAAAACCTATTGATAAATAAATTTTCCCTAGGCATGTCTACTCCATCTCTGGTAATTTGAAAAAAACAAACAAACAAAAATAAACCACCAGTGTTATTTTCAGAAGACCAGTTTAAGAAACAAATCTAAACATATTAAACACAATGATCTGTACCACTGTGTACTTGCATATAAATGCAGAACATCAGTCTGGCACAATCATGTAATATAATTAATATAACTATAAAGGAAATATTAAAACAAAATATTTCTTTTTTTATCTGTACAAACAGTTTTGGCACTACAAGTAGTTTACCCATGCAGCTTCTGTGGTATGAAGCATACTTTGTAGTTTTCTATGGGTGTGGTGTTTCATGGTGCAAAGCAACTAGGCTATCTGTGCTAGTTTTCTGTGAACTTTCTATGAACAAATGTTTGCAAAATAAAACTAAAATTAATTTCTGTAACTTCAAATCTTTAAATTGTTTACAAAAAGATTATTTCCTTCTATCAAATATAGTACAAACTGTAATTTATATGGCTCTTATACTAAAATACATATACCCACTGATAGAAGTACACTTATAATTATTAACAAAAGGAGAACTTTCAACTAACAGAATCAAATACTGCCACAAAAAGTTTAGAAACTTTGTCTTTTTTTTTTTTTTTTTTTGCTAACAGTTGATGAAGTAAATTTATTTATGATACATAACTATCAACTTTCACACCATGTATGTATAGCAAAACTATCTTTCTCTAGTGGTTTATCACGAATATGGAACATTACCTAAAAAAATATAATCATGGTTAACAAATTTTAAAAACTATAAAAAATGATCAGTTAGCTTTTTAACAATTTAATGTGTTTAAGAAAGGAAAGATGTACAAACACAGATGTGTGTGTATCATATACGTATCTATACAGCCAACTGTTTATACAAAAAACACAGTGAAGAAAAATGGAAGATCAAAACATTTGAACCTCAGTACTTTAAACAGGTGAGTCTGTTTTTGAGGAAAAATGCCATCTTTCAAAAGTGCTAAAGTTTTTAAGGTTCAACCTCCCCCCCTTTTTATATTCTTATTAAATACACACACACACAAAATACATCTTCAAACTGATTACTTTACAGGATTAAAAAAGACTACAGTTTCTGGGAACACGAATCCCTAAATTTGACTTTGGATGGAAGACAGCCCGCACTGCTTCTTGAAAAACCTGCAAAAACAATAATACTAAGTGATAGAAGAAAAATAGAAAAAAATATAGTGTAGGAATTATAAAGCAGTGGAAAAATATGAAATGTTTATTTGTACAGTAAAATTATGATTAGAATCTTTATAAATAACTGAAGGAGTGCATTCTGAAAACATATGGAGAGATAACAGAAAAAGAAGATAAAAAATAATTTAATCATAAAAACCTAGTATTTAACAAATAAAAATATATATACTTTAAAGTGTAAATTTTACTTTTATAAATTCTACTTGTAGAATACAATGCCTTATTTTTGTTATATGGATCAATAAAGGCAAATTGGTTATATCTATGTATAAATTTCTCAAAATACAGTTTCAAATAAACTAAATTTCTAGTTTGCCATTCAGTGTCTTTTCAGTTTAATTAAAATGAAATGTGAATAGTTGGCTACTTTAAGCAATAATGCTCCTATTAATGTCCAGCTTCACCTTGTATCTTGTTTCATATGCACTAAATACAATGGATAAGAGAAACAACAGTCTTTAGTTTGATGCCTGTGGTTGGCAAATTATTGGATTCTGTTGTCAAAAGTTGTTTATAAAAGTATTTGGAAATGTATAATCCAATTAATTATTCTTAGAATGATCTCAAAAAAAGGGTTTTCTTGCCCTACACATTTATTGGAGTGTACGGAAGAAGGCATTATGCTTGATGTTTGTATACCTTGACTTTTAGGATGTTCTCTCTAAAGTAGTAACTTTGCATGTTTGATGTTTATGGTGGAAGAAAAGTAAGAAGTGGTTTTAAAATTGGTTTAATGTCAGAAAGCATAGGAGTGGTGATAAACAGTAAAGTGGGAAAAGGTAACCATTTGAAGTTTCTCAAAGGTCTACTCTAAGATACGTGTTGTTCAATATTCATATTAGTGAATTAAATATTTCTTGACTGTAATGTTATGCTTAAGAAACTAATTTTAGTTTGGAAAGAACTGAATCTCTTGTCTAATATGGCTTTAATGGTATTAATGAATGGACCAGAACATACGATGAAGTTTAATATTGATATGGAAAAAACAACAAAAAAATGTTATGAGCTTGGAAAGGAAGAAAGGAACTCACTTCTGTGAAAGTACAACATTATAGCTCTTATAAAAAAAAAAAGTGTTACTGTTAATAAAACACTACAGCCCACTGCTTAGTATTAATCTGTGGCATTAATAATAAACAAACATTTTGGTTCTATGAATTTTGATTCAAAAATGATTATATATATTGCACCATTGTAAAATACTCTTGCAAGATGTAATTGGAATAGCACATAATTAGGGCATCCTTCTTGAGACTGATGTTAAATTGAAAAGAGTGCAGAGATGGGCTTCATGAGGATGTTGGATTTGTTTTATCTGTAATAAAGAAAACTGTGCTAAAAATATTAGATAATTGGACAGATAGTCTTAAAATAAGTTTTACATGATGGAATAAGGAGATTGAAGTACTAAAGTATTAGGGATAAGTTTTTGGAATTTAGAATAAAATTTGTCTTTCAAAGTTATTTTTCTGTAATGGTACATCTGATGATGTGGCTTGTAATATTCATTTAAATATTTGATGCATAGGTATGGATATGCAAGACTATATTGGGTTGACAGAAATATATATACATATATTTTGATGTTTTAGTGGAAGAGGGTCAATCAAATGTATTTCTGTAATTTTTTTGTAAACATTTCTTTTTATGTGGCTTATTTATTTAAAAGCAACTAGATTTTTCAGTAGTTTCAATTACAAGTATAATTTCTTTTTGAAGCAAATGTTGAAAGGTACATAGCAGTATAGTAGTTTGAATCATTAAAAACAATACTTTGATAGTTTAGAAAAACTATAATTGAAAATCCAAAAGTATTTATATGGTACTAGAATTGTAAGGTTAAATTCAAATTTTTACAAAAGATATAAAATAGTCATTAAACAGTTACAAGTAATAAGTTATAAGTAATATCAATAGGTTATTTTTATTGTATTTACTTATCACACTTCATAGCTGGCAGTGTTTTCATAGACAAGTGCATAGAAATTATTTAAATATGTAGTGTCACTTAAACCACTGATAATTTTATAATCAGGTTCTGCCTTCTTAATTTGTAGTTTTAACAAGTGTATTTTGTAGATGTTTGTATGTTTCATTATACAATAATTGTTTTTAACATTTTAAGAAATTTTACCATTTTTAGCCCTGACTTAAATATAATTTGGAGCCCATGCGACAGATTTTAAAATGACTATTCACAATGTGTGTAGTTTTCCAATTATGATAATGGTGAGAATTTGTTAAACATGGATATTGCTTCTGTTTCATAAGAATATTTTAAAAATTATATTTATCAACATATTGTTGTTTCATATGAAAAAATGAAACCAATTCTTTTTATGAAAACATAGAAATACCTCATTTATTCCTTCCATAGTTTTTGCTGAACACTCAACATATTTCTCTGCTTTAATCTTTGTAGCCATTTTACGTCCCATATTTTTTGACACTAACTGTATACCCTCCGGAAGGTCTTTGCTGTTTCGTAAATCTGTCTTGGTTCCTAAATGAAATGGGTCAAGTTCTAGTGTGTAATTTTAAGTGTTTATACATTTTAGTTTTATTTATAACATCATTTCAATTGTTTAGTTGTAATTAATGAAAATACTCAACTGTTAGGTATTTGACAATCTATAATTTTTAATATTTTCAAAAATTACTTCAGTGTTTTAAGCAATTTGTAATATAAAATACCACTGGTCATAAACATAACCATAGTATTATAAACTATATTTTCAATATTGTCATTTGCTTGTTAGCTAGAGGCAGCTGTGGGCTATAATGATAACATTCAGATAAGACAATTTTAATAACATAGGCCAAAAGGTTCTAGTGATTTGACATCAAGTTTTCCAGTAAATTCAAGGATGGATTATATACACACAGTTCAAAGAAAGCAGCTAAAAAGATACAGAATTGTTTCTGATCAATAAATTATTGAGTGTGTTTTTACTGAAGTTTGTGGATAATGTTAGCTATTGTGCATAAAGTTACTATGTCAATTTTTTTTTTTAATACACTAGTGCCACACAGCTTAGCTAATAGAGATATTAAAAGAAAAAATAATTAACTTGCCATTGTTACATGGACTGCACATAGAATTATTTTTGGTAAGTAACTAGAAAGAACCCATCAATGAAAAAAGTAATGTTGATATTATTATAATTATATATTCTAGTACAGGAAAACAATTTAAAGAACCATTCATGATCATTATTTCTTTGAAAGAAGGTCATATAAACAGTATTTTGGAAATATATTTCATTCATTGTGGTAGATCTAAATAGTTTCATTGAGAAATTGAATATTTAGATAGAAGGGGTAAAAACTACCACCTTTTTTGAGAAATATTATTCTTATAGTGTGAATGCCTTCTTCAAGTAGACAAAGCATGATTATAATTAAACTTCTTATCAATCAGAAAAGAAATATAAAAGGCCTAATAATAATGCCTTGGATTCAATTCTCATTAGCACTAAATTTGTTCACACTGTTTTTGTTAAAGCAAAGTTATGTTTAATTTATAATAACATAACTGTAGTATTTAATGCTGTATAAGCAAGCACAGAAGTCCTTACACCACCACATATTACAAAAAGAGACATTATATGTTGGTGCTTTTGTTTGATTAGTCTGTTTATCATCATAATAGTTTTTCTATGGCTTCTGAAATCAACATAACAGGAAATCAAACCCTACAGCAATCTACAGGGTGTTTGGAAAGACACTATGCAGTTTTGTAATCATATTTTATTCAGTCTATTTCAAGCCAGCAACTGATAACAGTGTTTAGAAACAAAATAAGAAGGATCCAGGCCTGTATTGATGCCAACAGGGGTCACTTTCAACATTGTTTATAATTGTTATTCATATTTACTTCCTGTATTTTATAATGAAACATGTTTGTTAATAAATATACAAGTTTACAGTGACTTTCCAAACATCCTGTATTTAAGGCATCAGCCAGTAACTGATTATTTCTAAGATAATACAGTAATACATACACCAATTAAATGCTGACATGATGGTAAACCTTCACACATTTTCCAGACACATTAACTATGTATTTAGACTTTAGATATTTCTTTTAATTAAATTTAATATTGTTTAGAAGACCTGCTGCTCTTACAACATACTTGTTAGAAAAACTCAAACTTCCATTTTTTAAGAGGTTAGAACCCTTGTAAGAAAGGTGTTTTTCATACTGTTGATGTCTACAGTAAGTGAATATGCAAGTGCTGTGGTACTTGTTAGTGAATGACCTTCCTGGACTACTAAAGCCATATCACTACCAAATTCAGTTCCAAAATTTAGCTGGCCAGTTCAACAATAGACTGTGATGGGAAGGGACCATACGAGACATACTATATTCAATTTGAAATCATTTGCAAAGCTAGTTGGTGAAATGATAAATAACAAGCCACCCCTCTTGCTGCCCATATAAAAAAGGACCACCTTTGACAATAGTAAGTAATCTTCCAACTGAAATATGTAACAACTATCAAGCATTGGTAGCCACTTTATCCAACAGGTTTTAAGCAATGCATCAGAAAGAAGTGTCAAGGTCAAAGGTCTACAATAGGGTATAGAGGAAAGAAGAGCTTTAGCAAAACTTGCAGACAGTTTGGAAAGGTTTGCTCTTTATCTAACCTGGATGCTTCACATGAAATGATGGATTTATTAGCACATAACCAATTCATAGATGCTACAAGAGGTTAGGATCAGGTTGAAGCAAAGTAGATGTGTGCCCTTAAGGGAAGCTCTGCAGTTGGGAGTGTACTTTAATCCATTAAAGTTACAGATGAACAACTAAAGGCACCATCTCAAATTTATGGGAGCAAATCAAATATCACTTATGACAGGCTAGAAAAATTAAAAGACTAGTTGCACAATTAATGATAAAGAGTGGAGGATATACACCAAAATTCAATAACTATTTCAAGTGTAACTCAAAGAATAAATTTCCAGGAACTGTAGATCAAAGGTATTATGGAGTAAGTACAAAGGTAACTATTATAATTGTGGGAAACCTGACTATAACAGATGAGACTGTAGGAAATTAATAGCTATTATTAAGGTAATAGAGCCTACCTAGATCAAAAGAGCAAGAAAACAGTAATAAGCTGGATTTGTGAGGCAAAGTTCAGCTAAAAATACTCCATCTATTACAAATGAAAAAGAAAGTGTAGTATTTGAAGAAAATTATTAACAGGCTTATTGATGGAAAACCTTATATTACACTGATTGATACTAGTGTCACATCTGCAGTCATTTTAATTTGTTAAAGAAAGACAGGAAACTACCCTTAGAGATGGAGAAAGAAAGGTAATTGATGAGAAAGCAGGTGGGCATAAAATTCCAGAAGAAGGAAGCTGGAAGTTGTCCTTCATATTAAGCTCCATTTTGCCTCATGGTGTGCGAATCATTGACATTGAGGAAGAGTGCATTTTTGGTTGGTTGGTTGATTTAGTATTTCATGGTACAAAGCAGCTAGGCTATCTGCACCAAACACCCAATAGAAAGTTAAAATTAAAGGAAATTTAGTAAAATTTATAAAAGGAAATTAAGGTAAAACTAAACAAAGTTTAAAGAAAACATAAATAGCATAAAACCAATGTTTACATCTAGTCTACAGCAGTAAGAGAAAAACTACAGAAATACAAGTTGTAAACGACTTTCTGTAGCATAATGGTAATTATCATAACTTGCCAGGAAGGCTAGCAGGTAAGTATAAAAGCCACCGTCAGTCACCTAAAGTTGGCCTTTCCAGTCCTAGTTCTAAGTTATTTGCCGTTATGGCCATTTTCAAAAAGTAAAGTAATAAAAGTTTTAAAAGACTTGTAGCAAAATTTTAATTATAATTCATTAGGATGACTAATGGGTAATTCAAGCAGCAGAGTTAGATGCTTGAAGTTAGCCTTTCCAGTCCTGGTTTCAAGTTATTTGACATTATGGCCATTTTCTAATTTCAAATTGAACTAGATGGACTGTGATTCCTAAAAGGGAATCATATTAAAAAAGGTCTAATGTATAAATTAAAAAACTTAAATGGCTTTAAAAAGATTAATGGCTTTTAAAAAACTAAAAACATTTGCAAGGTGGACAGTGTCACAATCACCAATAACACTGTCTAATGTAATGGACAAACCTTGGGACAGAACATGTTTCAAATGGTGTTGTCATTGAGAGTCATAACGATGGCAAGAAAGTAAAATGTTGCTTATTGTGACATAAGTGTCACACAGACTATACATTGGTTCATCAGTCCCAGATAAAAGAAAACGAGTTAGAACAACTTCCTCTGGCTGCCTTGCTTCCGTAAGGATTGGAAAAAGTTCAGTATGGAACAGGCACAGTGGTGATAGTGCCAGAGCAGATAGATTTAGCTGCAGTGTCGGTGAGGTCGTTCCTGTGAATATCAACGTGGCCCGGTATCCAGAAATACTGGATAGAAGTAGATGTAAAAGAGAAATGGGCCAGTTGATTTTGAATAACATCAAGAATAAGGTGAGAACTATCCAAGGGCCAGTAGAGAACTAAGCGAGTCAGTACAAATAGTGCAATTTGAGTACTGACTAGCTTCTATATGATCCAGGGCAAGAGAAATGGCATACAGTTCAGCAGTGAACACAGAAACTGTAGAGGAGAGTCTGCACACAATCACTGAACCACAACAAACCATGGCAGAGCTCACACAGTCACCTGAACCATTCATATAAATAAACATGGAAAGATGGTTTGAAGGATGTTCAGCAAATAAAAGACAGTACTTCCAGTTTGGTGTATCTGCTCTTCTCAGATGACTTAAAGAAAGATCACATTTGGGGACTGTAAGAAGCCATTGTGGGATGGGCTGACCAATGGATACAGCAATGTTATCCAAGGACAGACCAAATTCATCCAACTGCATCTAGATGCAAAGGCCAAAAGGAACAATGGCAGATAGTCTGTTCTGAAAAAGTATGGCCCACCAAGGAAAGAAAACACAACCATGCTTTGGTAAGGAAAGAAGTTTTGAAACATACAGAAAAACAGTTGCAAACAGCTGAGGTGCAAAGAAGGTTCATGAGACTATGTATAAGTGTATGTCTAAACTGGAGAAGTGCAGAAAGTTCCAGTGCAGAGCTGAAATTTTTGATGATGAATGGGGTCCAGCATCTTTAAGGCCAAGGTTCTGGCAGAGCCATAGACCAGTGATCCATAGTTGAGTTTCAATCGAATAAGAGCACGATATATTTTTAGCTCAGATCATTCATCTGCTCCTCAAATGGTGGAAGAGAGGTCATGGAGGATGTTCAGTGCTCTTGTACGTTTGACCCGTAGCTGCTTGATGTGTGGTATAAAGGTCCATTTACAGTCAAAGATAAACCCCAAGAACTTAGTCTCAGAGACCACAGGCAGCTAAACTTCACTGATACGGAGTTCAGGATCAGGGTGAATAACCCGTTGGCAGCAAAAGTGCATGCAAACAGTTTTAGAGAGAGAGAAGTTAAAGCCATTTGCTGTAGTTTCACTTTAGTAAATAACTGAGGGCAGTCTGTAGCTGCCACTCAATATACCTCATGTTCAATGACCGGCATGAGATGTGAAAGTTGTTGACATAGAGCCTGTTTGCAACAGTGAGAAGTAGTTGTTAATGGCATTAATCTTTACACTGAAAAGTGTGACACTCACATCACAGCCCTTAGGGACTCCAAGTTCCTGTAAAAAGAATGGGAAAGTGTTGAACCCACATGAACTTGGAATATCCTGTCTAATAAAAATTCTTAATAAAAATGGGCAAATGGCCATGCAACCCATATATATGGAGGCGTCGCAAAATGCCATACCTTGATGTTGAAGCATAAGCCTTCTCAATGTCAAAGAATATTGATACAAGATGTTTTCATTTAAGAAAGGCTTCTCCGATTGACGTTTTAAGTCAAATCAGGTGGTCCACAGTGGTGCAGTGTCATCAGAACCCACATTGGGTAGGCGAGAGGAGATTGTTTGATTCGAGGAACCAAACAAGATGAGCATTAACTATCCCCTCTGAGGTCTTACAGAGACAGCTTGTCAGAGCAACTGGATGGTAGTTTGAAGGAATCTTGGAGTCCTTCCCAGGCTTAGAGAAAGGTAGGATAATAGCTTGGCACCAGGCATCAGGAAAAACATTCTCCTGCCAGATCTGGTTAAAAATAATCAGAAGAATAAAAGAGAAACAGGAGATAGATGGCACAGCATTTCATAATGTACATCATCATATCCAAACGATGTACTGCCAGACCAATGAAGGGCCAGTTTGAGTTACACCAGTGTAAATGGACAATTATAGTCACAGAGACAATTAGCTCGAAAGGAAAGAGGTGATTGTTCTGCCCAAGTCTTGATGGCTAAGAAGGTGGAGGAAGAAGCAGAAGTGCTAGATACCTAGCAAAAGCTTTCACATAGAGTATTGGTGATGCTCCAGGTATCAGCTACTTCCTGGCCATCAGAGAGTAAGATCGAGAGGGGAACAGAATTATGTTGCCCACTGACCTTTCAAATTTTGTACCATATGACTTTGGAACTGGTGGTAGAAGATATGCTGGTTATGAAATTAATCCAAGATTACTTCTGGCTTTGACATCTTACCCACCGAGTATATGCATGGGCCTGCTGGAAAGCAATGCAGTTCGAGTAGGATACCTACAGAAAGTATCCCAGGCCCGTTTCTGAGCCTTCTGTGCCATGTGGCAGGTAGGATTCCACCATGGACAAGGATATCATGTAAAACATGTCGAGGTTTTAAGAATACACCGAGCACCTGCTTGTATAATACAGTCAGTTATTTCTGCCACACAGTCATCTATTGATAGCTTACAGATGATGGCAGGATAAAGTTCTGTGAGAGCAGTGAAAGAGGGCCAGTTTGCTTTATCCAGCTTCCACGTGGGCACATGAGTCAGGTGGCATCAACCATGTCCAGTCTCTCTCAAAATTATAAGAAAATGATCACTGCCTCATGGATTATTATCCACACTCTATGAAAAATGAGGGAACAGTGAAGGGGAGCAGACTGAGAGATCAACAGCAGTAAAAGACTGACTAGGTGCATGAAAATAAGTAAAAGAACCAGTACTGAAAAGAGAAAGGTTGTGATCAGAGAGGATACAGTCTACAGAGCAACCCCTTCTATCAATATCAGCACTTCCCCAGAGGGGATGATGTCCATTAAAGTCCCCCAGGATTAAAAATGGAGATGGCAACTGTTCAATAAGAGCATCAAGGTCTGATTGGCCATAGGTCTCTTCACATGACAGGTAGAGAGAATAAACAGTGATGGTATGACCCAAGGAAACACGGATGGCTACGGCCTCCAAGAGTGTGTCGAGTGACAAAAACAGGGTGAGCATATGCTGATAAACCAACAGTGCCACCCCTCCATGCACTCATCCTGTCATTTATGTACAAAGAAAACTGCCAAAAGGTGACTGTATCAATAGGTTTCACAAATGTTTTCTGTAAGGAAAGACATACAGGATGGTAGGAAGCAATCAGTGTTTTGATGTCATCCAGATTAGAAAGTAAACCTTGACAGTTCCATTGTATCAAGGTGGCCATTTTTATTTGTATGTAGGCAAACTGGGTGTAGAACCCTTTTGTTTATGACCACGTCATTTTTCTTTACTGTCTTTATTCGAGGGAAGTCTATCGACCTCCCATGGATCCTGCCCTGGGTCGACACGGCAGATCTTTGCTGTCGGAAGAGGATTCCAGTAAATGAGGACATGAATGAATAATCGTTTTGCATCTTGGGGTGAGAGAAGAAGATGTGTCCAAGGGAAAGTCTATACCCAGAACCAAAGGAAGTGGATCTTAGGGTTTGTTGAAATGTATGTTAGGGAAAGAGATGGGTGTTGAAGTTAATTCATCAACTTTCTTAACCATGGAGATCAAAAGACCTTTCATCTGATTTGAGAATGATTCTTTCGGAGGCACAGAGAGATCTGTCTGCACTTCCATTATAGTAGTAGAATGAAGTGCAGCAGCATATGTCCGAGATGAAGTGGTGGACAGCAACTTTTGAGCCTCAGGACAAGTGATGTTATGAATCATTTTCAAATGCTGCCCTCTTTTCTTCCAAGCATTTAGGGCAAGAACAAAAGTAGGGCAGGTGAGAGCCATTGCAACTGATGCAATGAGGGTCCCATTCACACTCATAGGCATCATGGTTCTTCCCACCACAATGAGCACATGTCAAGGAACCACAACATGACATCTTTGAGTGAACAAACAGCTGACACTGGAAACATCTGAGAGGGTTTGGAATGTATGGTCGTATCTTGCAATTAAGATAACCTGCCTTGATGATGACAGGTAGACGTGGTGATGCAAATGTCAGAATGAGGACACTGGTCGACAATGTACTTCCATCTTTGCGAGTGATGATACGCCTCACTGCAGAGACTCCTTTTGTGGAGAAACCAGCAAAAATCTCTGATTCAGGATGTTCTTCAAATCCCTCTCAACAAGAACTCCTCATGGTGAATTCAATGCAACATGAGGTGTAACCTCAATAAGTATACCCCAAATTGCCTTTGAATGCAAGAGGAGTTCACCGTGTTGAGATATGGATGTTTCCACCAACATGTCACCAGTGCAAAGCTTCTTTACTGACTTTGGAGAGCCAGCAAGTCATTCTAGTCCATTCTGAATAAAAAAGGCAGATAGTTGCCCTAAAGGTTTGTATTAAAGAGAATGTAGTGTTAGAAAATGAGGTATAGGTGTTACAGATGTTGAAGATTGCTGCTCAGAATCTTTATCACTATTTTATTTAAGTTTTTATTTGGAGGATCCATAATAAATAAGGAATTTTTCAGTGCTCACTGACCCCACCCACCATGAGGACACACTACAATGCCAAACAAGGACATCACAGCAATGCCAGGGTTTCATGAGCACTATACCCACACAACAACATCAGATACAATGTCCACAACACCTGTTGAGAACATCCAACACTGGTATTTGATTGACCCAAGGGGGGGCCACCCCATCTACAGCAATTCAAGGCCAAAGTGGTGTGTTAGGGTTGGACCACTCAACCACTAGGATTCTCTCCTCCCCTTCACAGGTCACCACCTGTGGCAAATACATGGGTGGATGTTTAGATCCCAGAGGAGGTAAACTGAAAGAACAAAACTTTTCCTGATAGGTCCCCTCACCATGTACAGGAATCCACACCAAGGGGTATAAATACAAAGTTCCAATTGGTCCATTAATATACAAAAGTTTTTTAGCTAATTTAAAAGTAGATGATATTAATAATTTACCTTGTGAATGTGAAAAGTTTATCTGTTGATACTTTTCATAAACATATTACTGGTAATTTAGATATATTTGTCACCAGTCAAAAGTCAAAATATTACGTGAAATAATCGAAAAAGGAACTAAATACAGAATAGTAAGAAAATGTAATAAAAATAATATTCTAAAATCTCTTGGAAAAAGTACTGATGAATATATTTTAAAACTCAACTATATTACAGCTTATCCACTTAGATGGTTTTTAGAATGGAATTTATATGTACTTAACACTCCTACGAAAAGACGTTTCTATTCCTGATTTCTCCAAGCCCGTTCCCCTGGCTGTGGTTTCGCTAGATAGTAGATAGGGACAGTGAGAATCTCGTTAATCCATTCATTAATGGATTTAAATAGCAATTTCATTTAAATACAAAATTATTAGCCTAATATTAATAACCTTTCAAGTTGCTCTGGGGCCTATTAGGCCCCACTTTTCGTAGGAGTGTTAAAAAATAAAGAACAAAATTATCCTACATAAATTTTTAAAAAATAACATACAAATTTATTATTTAATTAGCTAAAAACAAAGATTAGAGAACTGCAAAAAATATATGTTATAGTTCCTATTGATAAAGTTAATTGTAATACTGGTATAATTTGCAAAATATTCAATGCATTAATTATGATAAAGGAAATTAATAATAACAAACTTTAACTTGTCAAGGAACTGAAAGATACAGTAATTAATAATTTTGTTAAATCTTATGATAAACTTTCTTTTAATATAATTCTTATGTAGATTTGCCACTTCTTTATGCTATTCCAAAATTACATAAATCTCAAATTAAATTCTCATTTACAAGGGCTGTTCAAAAAATATGCGGACTGACGTCATAAAACAAAATGTACTTTATTTAGAAGTTACAGGTCCTCCCCAACGCACACACTTATCCCAACGGTGTTTCCACTTGTTGAAACAGTCCTGGTACGCTTCTTTTGTAATGTCCTCCAGCTCCTTTGTCGCATTTGCCTTAATCTCGGGAATTGTCTCAAATCTTCTTCCTTTCAAGGGTCTTTTGAGTTTGGGGAACAAGAAAATATTGCAAGGAGCAAGGTCAGGTGAGTAGGGGGGAGTGGGGAAGAACAGTGATCGAGTGTTTGGCCAAAAACTCACGAGTTCTGAGGGCTGAATTTCGCAGCAACTCTGTGCATCTTCAATTTTTTGGTCAAAATCTCGTAACAAGATCCAACTGATATCTCACACTCTTCAGCAAGATCCCTGACAGTCAGACGTTGATTTGCCCGCACCAGGTTTGATTTTGTCGACGTGTGGGTCGTCAGTTGATGTGGAAGGACGTCCAGGATGCTCATCATCTTCAATGGACTGTCGACCATCCTTAAAACGTTCATGTTACTTGAAACATGCCGTACACTTCATAGCAACATCACCGTAAAAGCCGTGATTAAGCATAGCAAAAGTTTCAGTCGCAGATTTTCCAAGTTTAACACAAAATTTCACAACAAGTCGTTGCTCCTTCAGGTCATTCATTCTGAAATCCACCAAACGAAAAAATCGCACTTCACTTAAAACCGCGTAGCTAATACACAAATGAAAATATCTGCAATTGGCAAATGACGTCGTAATCAGCTGATCTGTGCAAACCTAGCGACACCAAGTGGATTCCCCTGGAACCAACTGGAGCCTCGCAATTCAAACAGTCCACGTATTTTTTGAACAGGCCTCGTATTTCCAATTCAATAAAAACAATCATCACACAACTAGCTATATTATTAAATAAATTACTTAATATTTTACTTGATAAAAGAATATGTTTTGGATAATAAAAAATAACCAACCTATTTTAGAATGTTAGAATATTTTAGTATTCAAACAATTTATTTTATGATATATAAAACCAAAATACCATTAAAGGATTTTATCTTTGTTTTAAATTCATTAATAGAACAATATTGTAATCCTTTCATAGAACTGAAAAAAAAAATGTTCCAAAACACATGAATGATATATTAAGTTTCTGTATTTATAATAATTTTATATTTTGCAATAAACAAATTTTTAAACAAGTGATAGGGGTTCTAATGAGTGCTGAATATTGAACTTGTGTAGCAAATTTATATTTATATTACTATGAAAATATATTTATTGAAAACTATACCAATCCAGATATTTTTACTTTAACTTTCAGATCTATTGTTGATTTAGTTAGCATAAATAATTCCAAAACATATAACGTTATTGACACCGTTTATCCAAAAGATTTAGAAATTGAAAATACTTCAATTTATAATACAGATGCACATTATTTAGATTTATAAGTTAAAGTAATCGATAAAATGGATATCAATATAAATATTTTTGATAAAAGAAAAGATTTTGGTTTTCCAATTTATGGTTTACTCTCCTTACATAGTGTACTGTATCCATCTGATATAAATGTTATAACTTCACAGTTATTCAAATATTGTAAAATTTGTAATAAATTACAATATTTTACAAATAATGTTGATATACTGATTTGAAAATTAATAGTTAATGGATTTAAGAAATTTTGGATAAAATTATTAAATTATTCTGTAATAAATAAAAAATGTATTAAATATATACAAATAATATAAAATCAGAGATATTCTATGAAAAATTACTAAAACATTTTAGTTAAAAATAAGGTAATCTAAGAACTTGGTATTACTTTATGAGGATGTACACCTTAAGCCACATATAAAAGCACAACAGTCACTGTAAACAATCACTTTGCTGATGTTGTGTTAATTAGTGTGTTTACCATATTGGGGGCAGGAATGCTAACTTGAAGAGGTAAGTTTTATCTTACTTACCCCCAAATGGTAGTACCTTGTTTTCCTTATTTTTTATTTTATTTATATTTCATCTTTTTATGTTTACCTTTTTCTTATTCTAGCTTTAGAGAGCAGTCACCTTCCCACAACTATCTGCAGGCAGTGATGGGTGATACAGACGTGGGACATTGTGGGCTTGAGCACCCACATCTCACTCTCCTAATTTCTAATTTTCTTATAGCAAAGCCACATCGGGCTATCTGCCGAGTCCACAGAGGGTCTCAAAGCCCTGATTTTAGCATTGTAAATGCATAGACTTACTGCTGTATCAGCAGAGGACATTTTCTTATGTGAGAATAGCAAGTTGTAGGTTAAGACTGATAGACAATGCATCCCCATCCCAATGTGGGTCCTACTTCTGCAGTCACCTCTAAAACCTAGGACACATTTTATAATCCCACATTGTAGCTTGTACTCTAGGATCCCCTTTTTCTTTTTAGGTGTGCAACTTATTTAAAAAAAAAAAATTTAATTTCATGTTAATGTATTTTGGTTTATGACTTGAATATTTTATGGTTATAATATAATTAATTAGAGGTTGGAATTTGCTGTTTTTAATGCAGTCTTTCCTCATGATTTTGTTTATTTATTTACCTTCATTTAGATATAAATATACACAATATTAAAAAGAAATTGCACGACTGCTTAAAGCTGAAAAGTTATACTTGTCTGGTTCTTTAAGATTAGTGTTTTTACTTTTTAAATAGATATACTATGGTTTTATTGAGTTGAAATGTTTGTAATCGTGAGTGATTTTTATTATGCTTACTCAAATAAAATCATCATCAAAACAAGTAAATTTAGTCAAGTTTATTATCTTACGAGCATGGTAGTTGACCTCAAAATATTCTATGACTTAAACCTTTACTAAATATTACTTCTTATGTTTATCATATTCAAAAAATTTACACAAATAAACTGACCAACTGGCTACTTAACCATTTCTAATGGAAATTGCAATATATTATCACAAAAAAAGTATTATTACCCTTACTAGTGATAGATAGTACAAGTTTTCATAACTTAATTACTAATTTATTTGATTTAGAGTAGATTGGTGGGGATTACTACGTATCTCAAAAACAAACAATGACAAGTGCACGGTGGTATCTTGGTAACAACAGTGATTCTTTCACTACATGGGAAATGTCCAGATTATCTTTAAAAAGTAATAAGGTGACAAATGATGATTTTCAGAAGAGACATGCCAGAGAATGAAGAGTAATTCTAAAAGTATTAAAGAAAACAAAATGGAAGGTCAATAAAAATAGAAAGATTAACATAAAGTTAGAATAATAAAGGGGTTGAAAAGTTATAAAGTTATAAAGCTAGTATTACGTAGTGGAGTAGTAATCAATTAATAAAAGGTTATTAATGAGCCTATCAATTACTTAAGTAGCAAGCACCAATAATTGTCCAGTGATAACAATAAATTGCAACAGCATGAGATAATCATGCTGTCAGTAAATCTGAGGAGAAAACCAGACACAAATAGTAGAGAGAAAAATAATGGAATATCAGCCTTATTTAACTTATTAAAGGCCTAATTTGTGTCCATTTTTTTTCTTTTGTCTCATAAATCTTCTAGGGAGTTTAAAGGTTTCTGTTAGGGTGATGGAATTTTTGATGGATCATGATATTGTTTCAGAGCAAAACAAAACTGTAATTTTTATAATAACATAGATGGAAATGTTAAGCCCTACAACAACAGAATGAAATATCTACTTTAGACAAGCTCAAACAGGTGGATGAAACTTAAATTTTACAAGTTCAAACAATCTTACATCTAAAAATATCAATGTGGTTAAGCTATACACTGACTAATTCAATAACATTATCTTGTTACTGATATTACTACAAAAAAAATACATTCTTTATCAAATGTTATGACACTATTTAATAATTCTTTTAAGTAGATACACTGAATATAGAGAAGTTTACAAAATAAAGAGACCAGTAAAATGCAATCCTTCTATACAGTAATGTAGATGTAGAAGTTTCATTAATGCATTATTCTTCATTTGTTAATACTTAAGTAATTTTATTCAAAGAAATGAGCCACATTTTAGGCACAGACTAACTTGCATTTAAGCTAAGTCTTAAACAATATTTGATTCCTCGATGAATTTCAACAACACAAGAAGTAAAGGGGTAATAAAAACCCATGCAACCCCTTAAACTACTAAACCAACTAATTAAATCTGTATCAAGCTTAAAATGAAATACAATCTCTTATCCATGTATCTGTCCAAAACTCTTATGAAGACATTCACACTAAAGGCACAGCACAAGATCAAACAATCTATTCCACAAGTTTTAAACTTTAATAGACATATGAATTTCTTTTTGAAGGAGTAAGTCCAATCTACCTCTGAACACCTACAAAATAAAATTCTCAAACCCTAATTTAAAATACTTTAAATAAATTTCTGTACCTCAGACAAAAAAAAACAAACAAGTTCAATTTGTTTTAAACCACTTCACACAGAATACACTGTTTAACCAAGTGTTATCACACTAACTTGTCTCTGCACCCTTTTCAGAATACTTGCATGAAAGAAAAACACAAAATAGAAAAAACAAGGTTTGATAAGTTTAAACCAAACCTGATGAAACTATCACTTTGGCACTTGGACCTGTTTTCTTCAGGAGTAAAAGAAGACAGCTCCACTTGTGGAAAGTGCTATGGTTTCTTTGAATTTATTCCAGAACATAGTTTTCTAGAATATTGATATCTGTCTCATTAAATGGCCTCATATGTAATATTTTTTATGGAACCTCAAAATACTTTTGTAGCTCTTTTCACCACAGCTTTAAATTCTGAATGCTTTAAGTTTTATCAAGAAACTACACATAAATATTTATATTATCAACAACATAAATGTATTTTTGAGATAAAATGTAATTTGAAATGCCCCACAATACATTTAACTCAAAAGAAAAAATTTTTTACAGTAACTACAATATATGTGTGTGTGTATAAACACAAGTGTAGAACATATCTTTAAACATTTAATAAAAATTCTTCAATTTTTTATTCATGTACAATATTGGAACTTACCAACAAGGACATAAGGAGTTTGGGGACAGTGGTGTCTAATTTCAGGGTGCCACTTGGTGATAATATTGTCATATGATGCTTGTTTATCAACACTGAAGCATAGAAGAAACACATCAGTCTGTCAGAAAAAAGCCAGAACTTACATTACAGGTATCAAATTATTAACTCTGAAACAACTTTTGAAAAATATTTTTGTAGTGTACTCTCATTTGTTTACATATGTTGCTGAAAGATAAAAATGTGAAATATTTGATGGACAAATAATGATATAATAGACAATACTTAGGCTTACAAAACCTTTTTGTTAATCTATTTAAATAATTGGGTAATTTTGTTTATTAATCATTAAACATGAACTATACCATTCGAAATTAATTTTTTATCCAATGAGTTGCACTTTTGTCTAAACTGGCCACTAGAGGGCACAGGCTGATCGTGTGTTTAAAGCTTTGGATTTTTGAAGGTGACAAGCAAACTTCAAATATCTGTGAAACCACAAAATATTATCTGCAACTGAAGCTGTGGATATGTTATAGGAATGGTAATTAATCCATTAGTGTTGACAGAGGATGGAAGGGTGTTACTGACTAGCTTCCTACCCTCTGGCTAGTAGTTCAAAATTAACTATGGTAGCAGACGGCCTTTAGCACCTTTGGCACAAATACAAAAACTGGCCATTACGTGCCCGAACTCACATTCTTTACCAGACATAACTGCATTCCTATTTCCAACCATTATCTACAACTCTTGAAGTTCTACCAAATTATCACTCCAAAGTTTGGCAGAAGACTGAAGCATCGGAAGAGTGTGAGGGGAGGGAAGTACTTATCGGAAATACATTTTCAGCATAGAAAAATTATAACTTCCGATACTGTACTTCCCTCCTCTCTCTATGATAACCTAGAATCTCGTATAGATTATGAGAAGGAAGGAACAGACGTATCCCCGGAAAACGTTCGTAGGATAACTCTGTAGACGAGAAAGTTAGACCATTTAGACTTCTGACTATTTGTAAAAAGTGATAAGCAATGTTGGAAGAAGGATAGGAGTGCATCCAAGTGGGAGACAATTGAGTGACAAAAAGGTATCCGAGCCTTTACTTAAATATACACAAGTCAACCCCACGAATCAGAAAGGTGTGTAAACAAAAAATGAGCCCCATGGTGAAGAGTGGCTAGGGCGCGACGGACCGGTGTGGAAGGTAGGATGATGATCACATCATCCCCGCCTTAAGCCCCAGAGACCGGAAGGCATCTAGGACCACTCCAAACCCAGGGCATGACACGTTATTTGAGGAATATCTCAATCCGGGAACCAGACATTTCGAACCAAAAGGATTTTAGGTAAACAAAATTTACTCTCTCAACAGCAAAACTAACTGGAACCATCCAATACACAATAACAGCCTCATACAAAAGTATTGTTTGTTTTTGAATTTTGCGCAAAGCTACACAAGGGCTATCTGCACTAGCCGTCCCTAATTTTGCAGTCTAAGACCAGAGGGAAGGCAGCGAGTTATCACCACCCACTGCCAACTCTTGGGCTACTCTTTTACCAATGAATAGTGGGATTGACCGTCACTTATGACGCCTCCAAAGATGAAAAGGCGAGCATGTTTGATGCGACTGGGACTCGAACTCGCGATCCTCAGATAACGAATCGAACGCCTTAACCCACATGGCCATGCCGGGTGCAGACACAAAGGTACATGAGTGATAGAACTGGAACAATTCCCCTTAGCCCTGCTATAATCTACAACACAGGAGGAGCAGAACTGAGGAAGGAAGATAGACAACCTTCAACATGCGTGAGGATTTGTGTTGATTGGTTTACTCTAAATCCAAGAAGACCCAGCTGCATGGTACCAACATCTGCGTGGGAGTTGTATGAGGGCTCACAGTAGAAGGGGGTGAACTACAATTCAATGTCCCACTCTGTACTAACTTTATAATGCATATTGGAGAATAAAGCATCGTCCACAGCAGCAGAACACCACCTCCCTAATCTATACTGATCTTTTCTTGTGTGGAGTCTTCAGCAGGGCGCCTTTGCAGCCGACCGACCCAAAAACTTGGAACTGGTAAGTGGTAAGGATTCCCATACTCTATTTGAGTTTGTTTGTTTGTTTTTGAATTTCGCACAAAGCTACTCGAGGGCTATCTGTGCTAGCCGTCCCTAATTCCGCAGTGTAAGACTAGAGCGAAGGTAGCTAGTCATCACCACCCACCGCCAACTCTTGGGATACTCTTTTACCAACGAATAGTGGGATTGACTGTCACATTATAATGCCCCCACGGCTGAAAAGGCGAGCATATTTGGCGCGACTGGAATGCGAACCCACCAACCTCAGATTACGAATCGCACGCTTTAACACGCTTGGCCATGCCGGGCCCTCACTCTATTTGAAGAAGAGAGTGAAAATGCATAGGAGAGTCTGAAAGAACTTCAATACCCGAGACAATGTAATAGGTGATCATGAAACCCTCTTTTGAAAACCAGACCATTCCAATTTATTCAAGCAAAATATGGTATGGATGGGTAGATATCCCTTCTGCTCTACCCATGAAATTCATCAGTGGTATGGCCTGGTGTGGGGAACTTTACTAAGCAATATCACGAGGTTACTGTTTGGCATTTTATGGTGCAAAGCAAGTAGGCTATTTGCATCAAACAACCAGTAAAAAATAACTGAAATGATTATAAAGTGTAAAAGGAAATTAAGTTAAAACGAAAAACAGTGGCAAATTTCAGATAAAAACTTGAATGGAAATAAAAAGGCCAATGAACCCTTAAAAATTAAAAACATTTGTAAGGTGGACAGTGACATCATCACCAATGACAATGTTCAACGTCTTAGGCAAAACCATGGCAAAAACATGTCTAAAATAGTACCGTCGCTCACAGACGGCACGACAGTAAAATGTGGGCTATTGCAACTTGAGTGTCACACAGACCACACATTGGTACAACAGTTCCAGATAAAAGAAAACAATGAGTTAAAAAAGTGTGACTAGTGTGTAGCCTAGCCAGGGTGTCGTCCTCCTTAAATCCTTCCAGATGCAAGATGGCCAAAGTCCAATAGAAGGTTTTATCTGGAAAAGCTTATCACGTTGTTCACTCCAAGTCGACTACCAACTTGTGCAGAGTAGGAGCTCGAATAGGGCTGTAGTCAATGTATGGAACATGAACAGCATTGACAGGATCAGAGAAGACATACTTAGCTGTGGTGTAAGCGAATACGTTCTCCCGAATACTAACGTAGCCTGTAACCCAGAAATATTGATAAAAGTAGATGATAAAAGAGAAATGGGCCACTCTGTTTTGAATATCGACGAGAATAGGGTGAGAACTAATGTGAAGCAAATTCAGGGCTAGTAGAGAGTTAAGCAAATCAGTATAAACAATACAGTTCGTGTACTGCATGTATTCAACGTGATTCAGGGCAATAGAAATGGCGTACAATTCAGCAGTGATCATAGAAACTGTGAGGGAATCCTGTGTGAAACCAATGAACCACAACAAACCATGGCAAAGCTCACAGTCACGAGACTTTGAACCTTACATATAAATGGAAATGGAAGAATGGTTTAAAAGATGTTCAGCAAATAGAAGATAATACTTCCAATCAGGAATATCTGCCTTCTTCAGATGACTCAAAGAAAAGCTCACACTTGTGGATAGTAATAAGCTATGGTGAGATGGGCTGACGTTAGTGGAGATAGCAACATCGTCCAAGGGCAGACCCAATTCAGTCAGATGTGCCTGGATATGAAGGACGAAAGGAACAATGATGGTCCACTTATTCTGAAAAAGCATGGTCCACTGAGGAAGGAAAGCTCAGCTCCAGGTGAGATGCTGTGGTAAGGATCGAAGTTTAGAAGCATAGAGCAAAGACAGTTACAAATGGCAGAGGTGCAGAGGAAGTTCACGAGGCTCAGTGTACAAGCTCTAGACTGGAGAAGTACAGAAAGCTTCTGTGCAGAGCCGAAGCCCCAGATGGTATAAATAATAGGAGATGACTGTATTAAGTGTGGTTCACGTGCCTTATTGTAGGATTTTCTCCAAAAGAAGAGAAGCGAGAGAAAAAGTGAAGTGTCAAATTTGAGTAAAAGTTACTTTCAGCAAATTCCTGTGGGAAATGAACAATGAAAAATAAACCAAATGGATCAAACTATGAACCCAATTTATGAGGGAAGATGGGGATAGATCCACTAGAAGAAGAAAACTGCCCTGGGATAGAGACAAAAATAGTAACCAAGGAATTAAGTTGTATGGGCATTATAGCAGTAGAAGGCATGAAGAACCACATTAATATCCTAGTCTAGAAGAGTAGGTTGTCAAGAAGGATGAATTCAGAATGAATGGATTAACATAGTAAAGACAGGTGAAGCAAAGTTTCTATGGTAATGAGAAAGACGAAAGGTACGAGACAAAACTGCCAAATAACCCCAAATTAAGAAGAGTGAAGACTCATGTTTGAAAAGAAATGCCAGAAATTTAGACACACCACCCACAGAAGGTCATATAATTTAAAATCCCTGAGAATGTAAGGACTGCTTGTGAGAGACCAATGACCCAAAATCTCCAAGTGATTGACCATTGAAACCCAATCCTAAAAAGATACATCCATAAACAGATGCAAGTACGGACAAGAAGGAAGAAGTGGAATGGCCACCAATGTATAAGAATTGGCCAACCACCAAATGCAGATCATCCACTAAGAAAGGAGGAAGTGTAATAGAAGTAGCAAAGGGATACCAAGCAAGGTTCCACTGATCACGCAGAACCCAATATAAGAGATGCACATGTGCATGACCTAGTAGGACCTGTAATATCATGGAAGACCACATCCTCAAAAGTAATAGAACCTCAGGAAGCAGACAGGATGTGGCAAACTAACAATTCCATGGAACAAAATTAGGGAGGAGAACGTTAGACCCGACTGAAATGAGTGTTGGTACTTGGTGGAATGGAGATAGGACTTCTCCAATTTAATAAACCAGCCCACCTCAGCAGCCACCTGAAGGAACTGACAAGTATGACTGACTGACCCCAGTTGGGAATGGACCAGAAGACAGTCATCCATATAATAATAGAAATGCAGCTCCAAGACATGAAGAGGAAGAGTAAAACCCATGGCTACCCAAGAGAAAACCCAAAGGTAAAAATGCAAAACTGGTATACCAATGCATGATGAATGAACTGAAGCTATCGTTGAGACCATGTTGAGATGAGAATATGCAAGTAAGCATTAGTGACATCCATCTTGGTCATCCTTAATGCTGGAGAAAATGCCACTGGAGAGGAAGATAAGACTCCATGGTGGAATGGTAAAGGTTAACAAAGCAATTGAAGCTGGACAAACTGATGACAAACCTTCAGTCCCTGGATTTCTTGGAAACAGCAAATAGTTAGGAGTAAAACCCAGCAATTGATGGGGAACAGATTTGACAATCTGTTACGCGAAGATGTCCTGGACAGCCTCTGAAAGACGCTGAAAAACAATGAGACTCCAAGGTGAAGGAAATGAAATTTGTACAGGAGCAAAGGGAGGTGTAGCAAGAAATAAGATATCGAATTCTTCTGGCAAAACTTGAAAAACTCAAACATCATAAACAAAAAAGGTGACATTGAGGGAAAAAGGCTGCAAGTCGAGCTCCTATTGGATCAGACTTTTAACAGGTGCAGACGTGACGTGCGTCATTGACGAAAACGACAAGCTGTGTTGCCTCTAACAGGAGGGACATAATAAAGGTTTGGAAGCAGTGGAAACCATAACAGGTGCCACGTGTTGGGATAGGGTAGACTGTTGTTGACTGATGCCACCCGATATTTCAAAGACTTTATGATCATATAATAGACAAAAAACTTTAAAAATGAAGTCATATGTATATCCATAATTTGTAGTTAAATAGGCCATCGATAAGACAGCATCCAAGCCAGAAGGTCCCAACAACAGAGAAACCAGATACGTACTGCCAGAGCCAAAAACAACAAAGGAGTCAACATGGAGGCAAGGAGGAAGAGGATGTTTAAAGAAAATCCCTCAGGATTCCTGTAAAGAACCTCAGATTGGAGATAAATAGTAGAAGGGTACCACAAGAGTCATAAGGATAACACTTAGGAAAATTGGAAATGGGTAAAACTAATAGAAGATTCAGAACCCATCTCCAAATGAGCAAAATAGAACCCAACAATTTTTGATCAAGATAAAGATAGTATACATGATGATAAGTGAGAGTACACCGATCCGAAGCCATGGGGACAAGGCATGCTAATGTCTTCGTTTAACTGGAAGGCACATTTTTCAGCATGGACCCAAATGTCAAGGGAGGGGAACCAAATAGGATTGGGAGGAATATCAATGTAGTAAAGAATGATGTAGGTCATAAGAAATAAGGGCAAGGGATAAAACATCACATACCTGAGAAATAAAGTGAAAAAATCCCGTAGAAGATCCAATTTAATCCTAAATAAAGGTATGGAAAGACATAGTAAAATCAGGAGGTGGAAACAGGTGTTGACGTCCTTCTCATCCTGAAGAGGAACAACATGTTCAGGAGATAGTGGGGAAAAGTCTGAGATAGAGGCTGGACCATTTAATTTTCAACATCCCTATGAATAAGCGTTGGTAAATCTTCCATTGGGTCACTTTCACCCGAGGCCTGAGATAAAGCACCTGTTGAAGTTAAGACACCTAAAATAGTAAAATTAACTTTGGAATCCATGCTTCAAGATTTGATAAAAAGGCAAATGTATATTATAAAAGGCAACTATAATGACGTAGAATTCAGGTAATTCAAATGAAAACTGACAGTTTATAAAGTATAACTACTTCAAGAAGAAAGTGCATCTCAAATTGAAATCAGGTCAAAAAAGAATACGTTCGAGAACAAACACTGCAAAATGAGAGGTGACAGTTCGGTAGAGGCACATAGAGGGAGTAACATGCGCCATTTGAGTATACTCTGCTCCTGTTGGTGGATAGGGGACCCATGTTGATTTACATGAGACACGTTGGAATAACTTGATTCCAATAAGGAGAAGCAGAAGGCTTGTGGGTATGTGTAAAGAAAATGTTCCCAAAAATATATGAAAAATTATCCAACAGATTAATATTAATTATTATTAAATCTTACAAGACGCAATTACTGTATATTTCAAATATTCCACAAAACATCAGTTTGATATAATATTCATGTTTTATACAACCAATGACGAAAAAAATCTAACCAACATTTAAATTTATTTTACGTTGATGCCAAAGTTGTTATTTCATTTTAGTTACAGTTAATCTGATGTGCACGTCATTTTTAAACAGTGATGACATGTCTTTTAGTACTAATTTCGACTTAGACCTTTCTACCGATAATTGTGACAAAGTAACGATAATGGCATAGTAAACAACGGGTGCTTGAAAGATGAAAGTTATGAGAAACTTCCTTACTAAGTCAAACTTTTTTTTTTTTAACAAGGTCATTGACCGTTACTAGGTTAAGGTTTAGGCACAAAGACAGTGAGAATTAGTTTATTAGGTTTGCACCCCAACTTAGTTCCCATCTATACTGGCGAAACTTGAGGTTGTTAAGATTAACGACCACGTGAAAGTAAGGCATCACATCCTGGTTTCCCATGCTGATTTACAAGCAAAAGTAAAACAAAAATGAGCCCACAGCCAGTGCAAATTGTAGTGTAAGTACAATAAATAAACTTTATAATGATCGAATGATAATATGTTCTTATATAACCGTAGACTGTTGTTTTGAGTTTAGGTTACACAAACGAACAATAAAAAAAACAAAAAACACACATCACGCCATAACGATGGTAAGGAAAGCACTGAATAGAATCGGGATATTTTCCACAGAAAGTTTCATATCTCACGGTATGAAACTTTGGTGTGAAATATAAACAACTCTTCTTTGATATATATTTCAAATCATACCAAAAAGTTTAACTTATATAATTACTGTTGTTCTTTTGAATTAAGCACAAAGCTATACAAGGGACTATCTGTGCTCTGCCCACCACGGGTATCGAAACCCGGATTTTAGCGTTGCGAATCCGCAGACATACCGCTGAGCCACTGGGGGGGCTATGTAATTATAACTTGGAACATGTTAAATCGGTCGAAGTCATTATGCTAATTGATTTTCAACTTTAAGGAGTTATTATAATAATAATAATGACGAAAGTTAGCTTAAGGAGTCAAATCTAATATGCTAAGCCTAATGAACAAAGGCAAAACAAAGAAGCTTCTTATTCTGTTTTTAGGTTCATCAGTTAGATCAATTGTTACTGATCGGTTGTTAATCGCTGTTACTGGTATGAAGTAACATCTCACATTTATAGATTTATTAGCTGTGGTTTTTAAAACTAGAACTTGTAAATATAAGTTACTTTATTTAAAACGACTATTTCGATGATAATTATTTTGGAATGATAACAAATAAGTCACTTCAAATTAAATAAATAAACCAGAAAACTTTTTCTTGGTCAAATGTCTTTATAAAGCCCCGAGGCCAAAATCTTTGCAACAGCTTACATATAATACAATGACAATCACAATAGCATACCGCCAGCGTGCATAATTAAGTCGTTGTTGTGAAGTGTGCGCAAGCAATGTTGGTTACATCACGTGTATTTTAATCCTTTTTAAGAAAAGAAGGAAGATTAACAAATGGTCACAGAAGGGATAGATTAAACACAATAAAAACTTGTAACGTACAAAAGCCTAAACGAAGTTAGTTTTTCCAAGAAGTTACCAACTGATTCTAGCTAATCTAGGGTTGAAGTGCAGAAAAGAACTACGAGCGAAACAGCACTACACAAGATAACTGAAGTGTAAAGATGTGTTTTTGAGTTGATGGATTCACAGGAAATGAACTAGAATTAGTTTCTTTTAAAATTTTGAATTGATTCATAACAAATAAGAGAATATTTTTACTTTATTATTTTACGTTAATTCATGAGTGAGGTTTCCTTTGCAATTTTACAATGTTTAATAAACAAAGAAAAGAATATCCCCCTGTAATGTTGAAACAATTCATGACGAGTCAGAACAAGGTTGGTTCATTACGATATGTAAAGGATGAACGTTCTTTTGCAATATAAAATTGATTCATAATGAGTGCTAGAATTAATTTATTTTTCATTTTGGATTGATGAGTGAATAAGATTTCCTGTTGATTCGTAACAAACGAGAAGTGCGTTTTCCTCTAACTTCTGATTGGTCCATAAGAAATGGGGGAAGTTAGTTCTACTTTGTAATTTCAGGTTTGTTTATAACGAATGATAAAAAAAGTTTCAATTTGGGCTGTTTTATAAGAGACCAGAGAAACAAATATAGATAGCTCGCTTCCACACATGCTGATATCTGAGAATAGAAGGGCATCTACTACTAAGTACACTATAAATATATTTATCGTTTTCAAATTGCTATGCTATTCTTATGATACTATAAATAATAGTTCTAATATCTTTACAGTTACTATTAATAATTCAATGTATGGTTACACCTTTTCCAACATATTTTGCTGTTTTCATGATACTTGGAATTAACATTTTGTATTACTGTATTAACCTAACTCATATTTGTCTACATATATTTTAGTATAACCAAACTGCAAAGTGCTGCTTTTATTTGTTGTTTCTTTCAAATGTTTGACGACTCCCAGTATTTTTCATATTAAGTTTACGCCTCAGTGACGCTTCGTTTTTGTTCTTTTAACTCGTTTATACAGAAGTAAATTGGAATCAAACATTATAATACAATTTATTGGCTCTTTCTACACATTTTGCTTAAAATCCGTAGAAACAGATTATTAAAAATATCTATACGAGCCAAATATTTCAGTCCTTGCGATATCACACAAAATACTCACACTCCGGACATTAAATTATAAGTGCGTTATAAGAGACAACCAGTTCCTTACTATGTATGATGGGTGGTAGGAAGGTACTCACTGACTGCTTATTTTCTGGTCAGTAGTCCAAACTCATGAAGACGGCGGCAGATTATAGCTTTAGTAGCTTTGCCCTAAATATATTTCAACTACAGCAAGAAAAAAGGTGGAATATAGTAATATTTTAACAACACTAATAAGCTTTGAAGGAGTTAATTGAGATCACTTCTAATCAAAACAAGTTTTAATGAATCGGTGAAAAATCAGTAAGAAAACATCAGTTTGATCGAGACACACATGTGGAAGTGAAGGACAAAGTAGAGCTTACTGTCAAGTAAGCGCTTTCGTTGAAAAATACGCTTGGGATTAACATACAAAACTGTAACCCGTGTACAAAGTACCGATGGAGCCTGAAAAAATATGACCCGGGGGCTGACTGACTGGTTCTCAGTGTTACACGTGTGTAACAAAACCGCGAGAATCTGTCTGTCTGGCACCTTCTTTCAGTGGACGCACATGTTAAATGTAAAATATTCTAAAACTTTGTAAACCAACTCAAACACGAATTTCTCTGTTGTTTTATTATTATTATTATAATTACGAACTTACAACGCTATCAATGTTCCAAAGACGATCCTTATTATACAAAGTGGAGATGAACAAAATAACTTAAGGGTTCCTACAACAACAACAAAAAGAAGAGAAAGCGTGCACGTGTTTTTACAGTAAAGCTACACTGGGTATTTTGCTGTATTCGCTGAGAGAAAACTAAAGCTGCATTTTACAATTTAAAGTGCAGTAGACTAACCGCTGTCTCACCAGGGGATGAGAAAGAGAAAGAAAGAGGCTGTTTGTAAATAATTACTCTGATAAGAAATAACACAAGTTCACAAATTGATGGATGTGAACTATCACGAATTCGTTAAATAACGTACTTTCTTCAAGGAATATGACTGAATGGTGGCAGTTATAACAAAATCGGTTATTTAAAGTCACTTTCGATCCGTAACCTATAGAATCTGAATTTTTCTCACACAAGTAATTTTATTCTTTTTTTATATAAATAAATTTATAGATTTTGTGCAGACAGGTATTATCCGTCTTATAAAAGATGTATAACCATTTGTTATATTATTAATATTCAAGTAGTGTCCTCTTGGGATCTGAAAAGTTAATAGCCAATTAAAATGACAATATAGATGTTGGTTATACGCTAATAGCAAACAATTTTTCAAGTAATATTCTACACACACGTACATACACGATTATGGAAACAGTGAAGAAAATATGTATTAGATTGAAACATTAAAGTAGCGACAGTTCTTAATAGCGTGAAAGTGAATTTTACCAGAAGATAACCACGTATTAATAGTTTATTCTGTGACTAGCTGTCATCCAACTAATCAGAAAGTGCTATAATATAAATACAACGCGCACAAAGCAGAGACGGTGATATTATGGCCAATGGTAGTAGTGTTTTGCAAACATGACAAGTTCGTATCCCCGTCACACCAAACATGCTCGCCCTTTCAGCCGTAGGTGCGTTATGATGTGACTGTCAATCCCACTATTCGTTGGTAAAAGAGTAGCTCAAGAGTTGAGACAGTGGGTGGTGATGACTAGCTGCCTTCCCTCCAGTCTTACACTACTAAATTAGGGACGGCTAGCGCAGATAGCCCTCGCGTAGCTTTGCGCGAAATTCAAAACAAACAAGTAAACACAGCTCTTAAGCTAAATCATCGTATGATAATGTTTAATTGATCAATATTACTCTATTGGGGTAAGACTGTAGTAAGACTTAATGGTTTAGTAGGCACAGAATTCAAGACTAAATAAGGTACATGAAACTGACATTCTTAGTAATAGAAGTGAAAAAGGTAGAAATCGAAGTACCTCATAAGAGAAATGGAATATTTCAGAGTACGTTCTTTACGAGATAAAGCCCGTCGTATAAGGATCGCGCTAATGACCGTACTTATAAAATACAGATGTGAAAAATTGTATCAATAACAGTAAGATATCCATTAGCACGAAGTGATATCATCTGACGTGCAATTGCTCAAAAAACTGCCGCTGGGAAGTGTAAATATATCCAAGACGTTGGAATATATATAGTGTGACCACGTATAGCCCGTTAGGACTAATATGTATGCATGACTATGCAGTGAAAACTAACTTCGAAATCTTAAAGCTATACAAATCGTATGGCAGGACACGAATCATATAGCATGACTTTGAACAAATGTGTCATAACAAATGCCTCACTTGAAAGGCAACAAAATAAAAAATCTTTTCCCGAGTGTAGCGGCCAGTGTAGAAAGCTGATTCAGATGTACGCTAAAGGGTCTAAACCGTTGTCACGTACTTTATAACTGTATCAGCTAGGTTGACAACTTGAATGGGTTCAGATTTTATCATATTTTACAAAATTGTTTTAAGAATTATGAAATGACTTTATATAAATTAATACCGTAAAGGCATCCCGTGGCACAAAAAACAACAGTGGAACTTGATAAATAGTTCAACAGAAAGGCTGTAATAAGCATCGGTTGGCGTAATTATTTTCAATTGTTTAGGAGTTAGTATATAATGAAAACAGTATTTCATTAAAATTGTAATGTCGGTTTTTTGTGTTTGGTGTATAGATGTTATTAATATGCATATACGTATACACAATAATACACACACACACACACACACACACAACATAACCTCAACAAATAGCTGCGTGTTGTGTTCACATTATTTTTAACAAATAAAAAGTGTTTATTCATGTTCAAAACTTTCCCTTATGTTGAATGCATGACTGACAGTTAGTTACAACTATTTTTTATTTGTTTACATTTTTTTATTGTTCCTATATCACCAACGGTATGCAATGTGCGATCTTTCCTAGCGGGTATAAGCTTGAAGCAATAATAGCTGTGTGTCTAAACAGCTATATATAAAACCATCCAGTCAAATCCCTATTTGTGCAAAATAAAAACATAGTAAAAAAACTTGGCAAATAAAATAACGCACGTGACTCTATCGAACAGTGTCATGCTCGCTTTATAAACATAAAATAAAGTGTAGTTGTGTAAAACATCAATGGGTCGCACAAATTTGAAAATATTTGCATTAAGGGTTAACTGTAGTAGTTTCTACTCAAAGCAAGCTATTTACAAAAATTATAACCACAATAAGCCCTGTAGTGAATATAGCTAATTAAATATACTGTTCTTAAATACTTATTAAAGATCAGAATGTATTATTATGGTGTGAACCTTTTTTCACGTTGATGAAGCACGATTAATTAATTATAGTTGTCATCTGACATTAGTTAGGCCTATTGTAGTTTTTAACATATAAAATAGATTTCCGATCATTATTATAGTTGTTGTGTCTCAGTAAATAATGTTCCAACCATTACTGTGTTTGTTTTTTTCTCAGTTAATCTGATGAGCACTGGATTGAGCAAAACGCGTCGTCGGCGATGGATCTGGTAAGTATAAGGGTTGTAAGACTCTTATCACATACTTTTCTAAGTATTGAAAACCTCCAAAGATGTAGCGAAAGTATGCAGCGTTAAAAACATACTAGGCCTAAAACTGGCGTCTAATATTGTTTCCTCAGATGGGCACGCCGTTACCAACATTTTCGGTCGTAATCCCAATAAAACCTCGTGAGGTTCGTTCAACTTAGGGGATTTTGGTTAGTCCTAAATTCACACTATAAACAAACAATTCAAAATAATCTTTATAATAAAAATAGAGTAATAACAGAATGAAACATAACAAAAAGAGATACATTATATATTCTAACTAATACTGTTAACTTACACCAGGATATGAAAGTGGTCGTAACCGTTCATAATCCTCCTGACCAGCAGTATCCCAGAGTGTTAAACTAGCTCGAACACCGTCGCATTCTATATTTCCTGCATAATTATCGAACCTGTAAATAAACAAACAGATCCATATAGAGTTAGAGAAACAATGAAATGTGCTGTAAAATAAGCGCTCAGTGGCAGAACAAGGTTTAAAAAAAGCAACAAAAACGTTTGGCAGTAATGATAATTAAGGACGGAAACTACAAAATTGATATAAAATATTCCATTTGGTCCGTTTATCATTTCTGATAAAAAACATTCATGTTAATGTCTTATGTTTTCGTGTGTTTATTTTTTTAATTTCGCGCAAAGCTACACGAGGGCTATCTGCGCTAGCCGTACCTAATTTAGTAGTGTAAGACTAGAGGAAAGGCAGCTAGACATCATCACCCACCGCCAACTCTTGGGATGCTCTTTTACTAACGAAAAGTGAAATTGACCGTAACATTATAACGCTCCCACGGCTAAAAGGGCGAGCATGTTTAGTGTGACGGGGATTCGAAGCCGCTAATGTCTTGAGTTTCATATATTTTTTTTGACAAGTTAGCGATTTTTATAACGCTATATACAATACTCTAACAGGGATTTATATCCACATTGTAGCAGTATAAATATATTGTTCTAGTTATATATTACAGCAGGATTCTTAACACTGTTCTTTGAAAGGGGGATTAGCCATGAACGATTCTTCAACATGACATATCTTTAAAATTAAAAGAAAAACTTCGAATGTTAAAACGACATAGGTATTTATATTTAAAACAAAAAGGTGTGGCTACATATTTTAACTGATAAAAATAATATTTTTGGAGATATTAAATATTCATAAAAATAAACACCGCAAGTTTCTCAATAACATTTTACGAAATGCGTTCTTTTTCTCTCCCTACATGAAAACACACACACATATAAATAATTTATACATATGTGGTATACGAATGCACTGCATATTTCTCCTTTCTATGGAACTTAGTTATTTTGAATTTAGTATTTAAATAATAATGTGTGTTAGTTTTGGCATGAAACACTTAATACAGAAAGACGTTGAATTTTCTCCATGTTAGCACTTCCTTGTATTTACATCTTGTACCTGAAGTAATCAATCGCACAAGTCTACTAAAATGATGCAGCCTTTTTACGCTGGCCAAGTGGGTTATGTCTGCAAGTCCCAGTTGACAGTGAGAAAGTGACTGGTCATATGGTGACGCAGTAAGAAGATAAAGAAACCGAAGTTTCGCGCGAGCCCAAAACCTCGTCCTTTGGCCAGTTGTTTTTCACAATGTCTATAGTTTAAGGAATTTCTCTCTGAAATCCTACACTTTATTCAAGATGTCAACTTGTCCACGTAACTACACAAAGTGTTATTGTGTTTGCAGTATTTTATTTGTTCTATTTAGTTAAATTTTTCCCAGACTTAAGCTCAGCCAATATATATATCCAACATACCATACCTTGTGAAATCTCCCACTACCAATTGAAGCTTTCGAGTTAATTCAGAATATTTAATTATTTCTCCTTACAGGGTTTAACTTTCTTTGAAGAAAATTTCATAGTCCTTACTATAGCCACGCGGAAGATTGTTGAATCTAAAGTTATAAAGAAACAATAAAAGACTTATTCTTATCGATCTCTTAGGGTGACCTTAACTTATATTCCAGTTGTATAAAAGGTGAATTTTTCAACATTCACTTACGTCGTTAGATTTATATTGGAAACTACATGCAAAACTACTTTTCTATGTCGATTACACTGGCCAACAATTATTTTTATTTGCTACTAGAAACAAAAAGGGATCTTCAATAGCTGACACTTGAAATTGAACTATAATACTTTTCCCCCTTTATATTAGCTATATTTTTTGAGCGCCAGCATTACCAGACGTGGGGCGCGCGAATATCGATTTAATTTTATTAATTATTAGAATCCCTACCGATGTACGGTACCTTTAAAATTATTTTTGGTGGGATGAGAGTAAATTAATCTATGAATGCTTAGGCCTGGTCAAATCCATCAAACAAAAGGATTTGACCGCCTAAGTCCAAAGCTGTAAGCAGATTTAAAATCGGTTAAGAGGTGATGGAAATATGAGCTGAAAGTTTGTATTTGAAAAAACAAACTCGGGGCCATTTTATGAGCCGATATGCCGCGGCTGAAAAGGCAACTGTTTCTGAGTGCTTTGACGATGCCGATTCTAAACCCGTGTTGAAAATTACTGAACATCTCTAGTTTTAGGGTTATGATATATCTATTAAAAATATTCTAATATATCATGTAAATCAATTTTTTTTATTTAATAGCTCTTCTTATTAATTGAAAATGCCATTTAAGAATGTATAATCTGCGTGCTTTGCTAAACTTTTAATATTCTGAGCATGAGCAGCAGGAATCGATGGTATAATTTTCTCATTGTTGAAAAGTACAGCTTTCGGAATAATTTTAGACGACTTGACAAAAGTCACCAATTTATAGAATGATGTTCAGTATCTAATTCTTCCATTATTGTATCAATGTTGGTTCAGAAACACAACGTATCATGCATACTGTCTGTGGTGATAAGCAACACACTGGTGGCGATTTTGCTAAACTTAATATGTTAAAAACAACACACACTTCTGAAGTATGTAAAAAACTACATGAAATATTTCTTATTCGACCTCAAGAAAAACTGGATTAGATTTGTTGTTAATGATAAATATCTTCGGCCAAAAGTCCAGTTGAACAATAAAAAACAAACACAAAACGAATGATAAAAATAATCGCAGAGCTTTAAAAATAAAAATCATTGGGCTTTCCTGGAATTTTGGTTGAAGAGAGACAGAAGAACGAGGTTCTTTTGAACCCAGTAGAGAACAAAAATTTGCATAAAAATATATATACTTGAATTGATAGTTCAACCACCATAAAATGTGTATACACTAAAGTTCTACTATAGAGTAAAAATACTCTATAATACAGCTTGTGTTGAATTGGAACACAAATGTCTTAAAGAAACAAACCTGTATAAGCTATAACTTATGGTGTCTGGTATTATCTGGTGATTAAGGCGCTCGACTTGCAGTATGAGGGTCGCGGGTTCGAATCCCTGTTACCAAATATGATAGCCATTTCAGTTGTGGTGCGTTATAATGGTACGGTCCATCTCCTATTTATTGATAACAGTAGCCCAAGAGTTGGCGGTGGGTGGTGATGACCAACTACCCTTCCTCTAGTCTATCGTAGCTAAATTAAACACCCTGTTTAACGATAAAAAACAAACTGAACTATGATACACCAAAGACAGGTGTAAGAGACAAATTAAAAGTGGAGGGGGCAAGTGTGGTTTGAATAATCGAAGCGGGGAAATGTGACTCGCATACACAACATTTACAGTTGGAGTCTGGGGCTCGCCTTAGGTGCTCTGAAGTTCTTACGTTCTGGGTTAAATTTTATGTATTCTACTTCTTTTCCTGGGAGTTTCTGAATTTGGGGTAGATTAACATATGTGAGGAGGGGAAGCTGACTTTCTGGCTACCCACTTTCTACGCCACTGCCAAGACATGGTTAAAACAAAACAAAAACTAACATGTTTTTGAACACGTTTGATGTACAAACTACATATAAGAATAGTTTTCATTATGAAACATGCTATTTGTTTAAAACCAAGTGCTTTTAGTGAATAATAAGCACATTGCGAGAAGCTTTATACAAGAGATACTGGGAAAAGAAGACGCCCAACTGAAGAGTGCATGAATGATTTGAAATAGACAGGAAAACCTGTATATCCATGTTTTAACACATCACAAGAATTATCCATCACGTATTATGAATCAAACGCCGCACATCCTCCAAACCATATCCGGATTTCACTTGTAAAAGCGTACCAATTTGACGACTACAATTAATGTTTTATTTTATGATTTTTTTACAACAGTCCAATTACTTTAATTCTATAATTTCCTCTGCAACATTTGAAAAAAAAATGTAATAAAAATAAAATATACTTTGGTGTATTAGGCGTCGAAGGATTTGGTTTGAATTTCGCGCAAAGCTACACGAGGACTATCAGCGCTAACCGTCCCTAGTTTAGCAGTGTAAGACTAGAAGGAAAGCAGCTATTCATCATCACCCACCGCCAACTCTTGGGCTACTCTTTTACTAACGAATAGTGGGACTGACCGTCACATTAGAACGCCCCCACGGCTGAAAAGGCGAGCATTTTCAGTTTGACGGGGATTCGAACCCGCGACTCAAAAATTACAAGTTGAGTGTTTTAACCACCTGTTCATGCCGGGCCTTGGCTTCGGAGGGAAAGCAAAATGTTTGTTGTGAAATTCAATAAAACATTTAAAATACATTTTCAAAAACAACTTCGCATTCCAGTTCACGGCAATAGTTAACAATAACATAAATTTCTAACAAGCGATAAGACTAGGAACGTTTTCGCGGCACCATCTTCCCCACTATTACAGAAACAAGCAGAACAATGTGCTGTTTGGTATGTTTTACCTTTACAAAATAGTAGTTAAACGGTCAAGTCACAGAACCCTAAAGTTCAGACATAAACTTCTCTAATTTGCAACTACTGACCAAAATGAGAGGACAAATAGCCAACTGAACCTATCGCCTACTGTTAATCGTACAACGGGATTCATTGTCACGGTTACAACCAAGGCATATTTATACGCTTTAATTACAATATGCGAAGCGTTCAACGGTATATCACGGCTCGAATCTTAGAACTTCCAATAAGTTGCAGCTTCAAGGTGAATTAATTAGAAAGTGTTAATGTATACCAAACCAATTTTCATAGAAAGCTGCGCTTTACTTCACAAATACAACTTTTATCAGACAGGTGTATAAACTAGGTGTATTTCTACAGTGTCTCCGAAAGTGTTCTGTTTAAAGAGTACATAAAACCAAAACTAAGAGTAACAAAACACTTTTTTATTGCTTTTGCAGTTCATATGATATGCGTTGTGGCCTGCTGAGTATATAATTCTTATCGTGATTCAATGCATGCCACGTTTTACTGACGTTACGACAGTATAAACTGCAACATTGTCCCTTACATGACGTCATTTTAGTGCCTGCTGACTGACTGACAGACAGACGATACACCATTACATTGTGGTTAAAACAGGCGACTTGCTTCTCTCACAAAAAATAGTTATAAAAATCTTTGTCACGATATAAATTGAAAGGCATAAATGTCATTTATCCAAAACAACTTACACACAAACTTTATTTTTTAAGAATTAAAATACTTTGGTATGTGATAGCGCTTAGTGGTGTACGTCACATTTTTATTATGAGAGTCTAAATGACGGCATAAAAGAATATAACAGCTATCTTTACCAGTATCAACAGCCACATTGCCTTGTTTATTTTCAAATTTAGAAATAATACAAATTTATTTTTTCTTTTATGCAGCTCTTTTCTAGAAATAGTAACTTTGTGTAAGAACTGGCCCACATTATTACATCGGGCTTGTTGTGAAAACGATTAGCGAGATACAACTCGGTGATCAAAAGGCTAATGGTTTTCGTAACGTTTCCGTAAAAACGCATTCTACACTGACTTCGGGAGTCGTTAAGGGTCTATAAAAGTGAATGGTAAATTCCACTATTTATTCAGGTAATAGTAGTCTAAACGTTGGTGGCTCGTGTTACTGACTAGCTGCATTACCTTTGATATATTAGATTCGAATTAGGGACGGTTGTGTGATGATATCCCTTGGTATGAGTAACACTTTTCTTCATTTCTTTAACATATTATCTTACAGTTTCAACACTATGCCAATTTGCCTGATATCTATTTGTGCATGTGTTTGTTTCAGTAAATTTCAGAGGACGCTAGTGTGCGCTAAAACATGGCCTTCTATTTAGATTAACGGTAAAGAACAATTGAAATCTGTCTCTAATAACACGTTGAGAACATATGGCATGTTAGAACAGGACCCTCTTTACTACAAACTGTGTCGCTCTAGTGAGCAATATATTATTATACTCCTGTCGCAACTATTAAACAATTACTTTAAGAGATACAACTTGACAGTTAATACTCCATTAATAACTTTATTACCACTAGAGATGGTAACCCTTACACGATGTAGTAACTGCTACTAATTTATCATTTAGGTGTTTTTTTGTTTGGTGTGTGTTGTTCAACATGATAAATGACCATCTTCTTTGTGACGGCCAATAACAAGACACAAACACGTACCATCCTCGTGTAAGGATCAATACTGCACGAATCCCATAGAGGCTATTTTGTTTGTTGTTAAGCGCAAAGCAACACAACAGTCCATACTGTGCCTACCACGGGTATCGAAACCTTGTTTTTGGTGTTACAAGCCTTCAAACTTAGCGCTGGGACATCCTATAGAGGATAAATCATGTTTTCATGTAACTGGTATATATTAAGCTGGTACATAGTGTTTATTTCTCAGTGTTCTTTAATTATCCATCATTACTTTAGTACAGTGGTTTTTAAACTGTATTCCGTGGAACCACTTGGCGTTCTTTTTTCTTCTTTAATTACTGAGTGTTGGTTTCTCAGGGACAAAACATTTTTAAAAATCAAATAACGCCATGGAGACAAGCAGGCGTATTCATCATATTATACGAGTAATTGTGTTAGCTCTAAGTCGTTATTCTATGAAATACTTATTATTGTATTGTTTGTAGAAAAGATATTTACTTTAATTTTATATAAACAAATAACATAATATTTTTGCATATTTATTCGCAATTTACGCTTAGAGTACTGTTACGAACTTGGTCACTTTCTCCTAGACAACGCTGTAAGGATGGGTTAATGGTTGGGATTCTATTACGGAAGGAATAAAAGAGAGTTCCACGGCTTTGTAAAGTTAGCGTATAACAGACACACAGTAATGTGTCGTTTGGCCAAAACAAAAACAGTGTTGTTAACAGGAATGAAAACTTTGGGTTTATAACCACCCGTATAACCGTTCTTGTTAATCAAAACTCTTTTTTTTTTTTTTTGTCTGGTAAGCGTCTTTACCTTACATACCAAATTTTAAAGAAATCGCTTCAACCTTCACAGTTTTACAACAGGCCAACTTCAGTCTACAATTCTTCATTTTCATCCATCTTCTTCGCACCAATGGAAAAAAACAACAAACTTCCTTTTAATCGATTTCTTTCAAATTTCGTACATAATTAAAACACGTGTTTTTCTAACTTCATAGAAAATTTGGTTATAGTAGCTCAAGAATTCTCTGAAATATGGGCAAAAATGAGAAAAAGTACGAGAACTCTCGTTAATTGATGTTTTCGCCTGAAGAAAAAAATTGGCTAAATCAATCGCGTAAAAATTTCTACCACCCATTAAGGTACTCTTAACAGTGAACCGTTTTACACTTCTATAAAAATTGAACGCAAAATTCGGAACTTATCAACCCACAAATTTGCACTTGATTTTTTGTACTATTTCACACTTCAAACTAATAAAAATTTCCCGGGGCGTGTTTATCTTCGTTTCTGGTATGTCTATAGCATATTTTAAATAGAACTTTATCTACTATATAAAACTGTACACGAAACATGATATCTATTGAAAAACAACTTGGCTGAAAAAGTTGTAAACAAAACAAAAATAAAGCAACTGAAATATTTGAAATGAACGTTATTGAAGTTTTTATGACACCTACATGTAATTATAAATTTAATATTACAAACTATATCCGAGTATAAAATGTACGCCCTTTGTGGTTATTATAACCTAATATACAAAAAGAATATATGTAGTCAAAAACAAGAAAGTTTTCAAGATATGTGCGGTCAAAAATATATAAAAAAGCGAATAGTCACAGAAAGGTATTAAATCAGTTTGTGGCCAAAATGAAAAAAATAATGGTGACTAAAATTTTATGAAACTATTGCGACTATACGTTCAAAATTGTACAAAATGTATAGACTATGCATATCTATTTACTGCGAGAAACCATATGAGCCGCTGTTTTTTTGTCAATATATTAACTGAACAAAAACAGCAGCGCATGTGATTTCTGATACTTATGTCCTATACATTTTGTAAACTTTTGAATGAATGATCACAATAATTTGCAGAAAATTTTGTTCACCGATATTTTTATCATTCTGGACACAAACTTTGATTTCACATCTTTCAGTAACAAGTTTTTTTATTTTTTTGGGGCCGCACCTTTTTTACAACTATGCTGTTTTTGATTAGATGTAAACTACACACTACGTAAAATACACTTCTATAATATAAACATCCTAAACTTGAATCTAAAACAATCTGGTTGATATAAGATCATAGCTATGACATTGTGTAGAGTTAAAATAAATTAATTGCACGTGATAACTTTGTGGGTATGGCACACTTACACTGTGGGTACGTATTCCGTTTCGGGAAAACTACCCGTCGTGTATGATATAAGCATACATGTTTTTCCAACTGTTCCATCACCGACGACAACAACTTTTATTGGTCGATTTCCTTTTGACGTCATTTGGATTGCAAACCTAAACAGAAATTACAAGAGAAAAAAAATTAGTATTGGTGAATTCTAATAATCCAATGCTCTAATTTTTTTTAATTACAAAAGGCACAAAATACGACAGAAAAAATTTACCAGTTGAAAGTTTGGTCTACATATTAATGTTAAAATTAATTTAAAAAATACCCCTATGCAAGTAATTTTACAACAGAAAAATCTTATAAAGCATTTGATGAATTCTACAAAACTTGTGAAAAACAAACCAACTTCGCTCTAATTAATTTGATATTATGTTCAAGAAGACAATGAATTGCGAAACTTTTACTAACAGTAAAATATTATTTCAGTTTTAATTATAAGGCAATATAATGTTCACAGGAAAGCATGATCTTAATAAGTCACATGAAACTTTGCATACAAGGCAACGTTATTAAGGCCATTTGCCACCGTCCCTATAGCTTTGGGCTACGGAGAGGAAGGCAGACAATCAGCAACACCCTACCACCCACGCTAAGGAATTAACCCACACTTTTACACATATTTTGTGGTATAGAAAGGATTGTGTTGGTTTATGTTGAATTTCGCGCAAAGCTACACGAGGGCTATCTGCACTAGCCGTCCCTAATTTAGCAGTGCAAAACTAGAGGGAAGACAGCTAGTCATCACCATCCACCGCCATCTCTTGGGCTACACTTACCAATGAATAGTACGATTGACCGTAACATTATAATGCTCCCATGGCTGAAAGGGGAGCATGTTTGGTGTGATGGGGACTCGAACCCGCGACCTTCAGATCTTGAGTCAAGCGCCCTAACCATCTGTCCACGCCAGTATCATCGAAAGGATTGAATCCGACATGCTAGCTCTGAAATCCCAGAGTTCTGTTGCAAGACCAACCCGCGATTTTAAAAGATAATAAAATGCCCCTACGAATTAAACTACATTACTGAAAGCATTTGAAGAGCACATCCCAAGGTGATTGTAGCTCACTGATATAAGTTATACAAATTACGTATGCCTTGTCATATTGTACGATTCAGGGCAATGCTTCATTGTCTGTATTTAATTCAAACTTTAAAATGTCGCGTTTAGGTATTGGATTCGAATATAATGTATTCATGCCTGTTAAAATTTACTTTATATGAGAAGTTTGGTAAAAGTCTTGTAAATATTCGCAAGATCAATGCCCTTATATTTTTTCTTTTTAGAGCAAAGCTGTAGAGTGGGGTATATTTGCTCTGTTCACCACGCGGTATCGAACCTTAGATTTTAACTGCATACTTGAAAGAATGTTCTTTCAAAATCTAATCTGGGTTCACAAAATTAGTTACAACAATATATGCATACCCAGTACACAAATATTAAAATATTTAAAAAGTATTCGTTTTCAAATTAACACTATCCATTTCATGTTAGCACATTATAATATAGACACGTATTTTTCAAAACTTATTTGCTTGTTTTTGTTTTTGAATTTCGCGCAAAGTTACTCGAGAGCTATCTGCATTTTTCGAAACTTACTAATACACAAATATATACCTAAAACTATAACATTTCCAAGTACAGTGACATTAAAAGTTCTAAACTGCAGTTAAAACTAGTACCGTGTGTATTTTTGCATGAGAAGGTACCGTCCGGTAACCCCGGTAAGTCTGAGGGCTTTTAACGCTAAAATCGGGGTGTAGATACATTTTGATACCAGTGGAGGGCACAGTAAAAGTAACCCATTGTTTAGCTTTGTACTTAATTACAGAGAAATAATCAAATAAATAAACAGTCTAGATACAGCTTTCCATAAGACACATTGTCACTTGTTTTAAGATGCAAGAACAATCTAACATTACACGTTTGTTGTGATTTAAAATACAAGTTCCACAACTTTTTATGTACCAGGCATATGAATAAATTATCTTGGAGTATGCGTGACTCTGATTTTATACAAAAAACAAATAAACGTCAATATATATATGTATATATATTATTTACCTTGTTTGTTTGTTTTGAATTTCGCGCAAAGCTACACGAGGGCTATCTGCACTAGCCGTCCCTAATTTAGTAGGGTAAGACTAGAGGAAAGGCAACTAGTCATCACCACCCACCACCAACTCTCGGGCTACTCTTTTACCAACGAATAGTGGGATTGATCGTACCATTATAACGCACCCACGGCTGAATGGGGAAGCATGTTTGGTGCGATAGGGATTCGAACCCGTGACCCTCGGATTACAAGTCGAGTGCCTTAACCATCTGGCCATGCCGGGCCATCTAACTTGTAAGTTGCACAAAATGAAAATTCCCTGAAATCAGTTTGTTCCAGGGATTAAACTGGGTAATTTATTTAAAATAATAATACACCCAACCTATCCTCCTGGGACATATTGTTGTTATATTAATCACATGAACACTTATGTCGAAACCCTGAAACTTTACAAAAGCTAAAACAGTAATTCTTCAATACTAGGCACAGATAGCCTAGCTGCTTTGTGCCATAAAACACCAAATCAACCAACCAACCAATCCAATATTCAAACACTCCTGTGATTCATAGGAAGTCTCTAAAGCTGTTGTTACATCTATCAAAATCAAATACAAATCTATCAGAATATCATCTATAATTTATCTTAGGCTTAGCACTCTCGTTTCTTCAAAAATGTCCATGCCAGTTAATCGATAACACTGCAGAGTCGCCTAAAGACCAAAGTTATCGCACTTATTAGCTTTTCAAATTTAGCGCAAAGCTGTTCCAGGTCATTCTGCTTTAGCTGTTCCTAATTTTAAAGTGAAAGACTAGTCATCACTCACTATCAATTATTGGACTACTCTTACCAACGAAAAGTAAGATTGGTTATCAAATCATAACGTTCCCACGCAAAAAGGGCAAGCACGTTCGGTGAAGCCCGACATGGACAGGTGGGTTAAGACGTTCGACTCGTAATCACAAATTGCGAGTCAAGTGCCCTAACCACCAGGCCATGATATCCCATGGACATTTCTTTTATATCCAGTTATACAAATATTTACATTATTAATATGTCGTCGTCGTCTTGTTTTATTGTTTAGAGCAAACCAGCACAATGGGCTATGTTTTTATTTTGTCCACTATGTGAATCGAATCCCGAATTTTAATGATGTCAATACGTAAACCTAGCGCTGACCTATAGGAAGACCATTTAGCTTAACCACAAAATATTGTTAATGCACATTTATATTACACAAACAAATCTTTTATAGCCAGTAACAGGAATATATCCCGATGTTTACATCTAAAATGAAACCTAAACTACACTGGCATAATCACTATTTTTCCTTTACTGTATTTCACATTTTAAAAGGTCTTACAGAGTGACCTAAGATTCTGTGGCTGATTAACCAAGCCAGCTGTTCTTCTCTACATAATTACTTCACAATAGCCTCGGTCTCCACTACCATCCAAGGACCATCTAGTCAGTCTTTAACCTGCCACTCTCGGCCAGCCAAGTCAGCTGTTCTTCTCTACATAGTTACTTCACAATTAATATCTAGTTGAATTATGTTTCGGAAGTTGTATCTAGCTTCATTCATCGAGATGTATCAAAACAACCCTAAATCAGTACTTTTCAGAATGACCCCGTGATGACCATCCTTGTTAAAGCACTAAAAGATGCTAGGTTGGCTTGTGTGGCAGGTCTTTAAATCATTTTAAAATAACGCTCTTTATGCATAAAAATAAATAAAAACTCGTCTCATCCAAAAGTACTCAAGAAACGTTTGGTCGACTCCCAGTTGGAATATGATGAGTTCATTACGCGCCATTCTGCAAGAGGATGTGCGTTAGTCAGAAACAAAGCAGAAATATAGCTTCAGAAAAACATGTTCAACTTTTTGTAACGTTAAAATCTACCATACGTGACGAAATAGCGTAAGTTTGAACATGCCAGAGTTAATTTATCAAAACTCTATCAAAGTTTAATTTTTGTGTGTGGAAGAGTTATATATATATATACTCTTCAAAACAAGAAACGCAAAAGGGATATTTTTGTTACTTTAAAGAGAAATATGTAATAACGTTACAAGCTCAGAGTATGTGATGTTACACGTGTTAAGGCACTGATTATCAGACCAAAATGATAATAAAAGTTGTGCACTTTGAAAACGGAGAAAAACATCGGATTTTTCGCCAAAACGCATACGTGTCCAATAAATTTGTTTGAGAGATCTGCATGTTCTGCAAGTGCAACATGTGCAAAATCCCTATAAAAGTGACGGGTTCTCGGTTTCCATAGCTCAGTGTTAAGCCACCGACACGCAATACAGTTACGCCAAGACTGACTGAAGCACAACGCAACAACGCCATTGGTCGATTGGAAGCAGGCGAATCTCGATCAGATGTTGCCAGAGCTGTGAATGTCCACCCAAGCACCATCACAAGGCTATGGAATCGTCACCAACAACATGGATCAACTCGTGACCGTCCACGACCTGGCAGACCTCGTGTGACCACGTCCGCGCAAGATCGCTACATCCGGTTACGTCACCTTCGGGATAGGACCACCACTGCAACGTCTACTGCCTCAACCACACCAGGGCTGCGTAGGATTTCCGATCAAACCGTACGCAACCGTCTACGAGATTCTTAGGCCCCATGTGCAACCCATCATGGTGAACGTCAACGACGTTTTTCAACATGACAACGCCCGTCCTCACCACTGTCTTCTTGAGACACCACAACATCAACGTTCTTCCCTGGCCCTCCAGATCACCAGATTTAAACCCCATCGAACATCTTTGGGACGAGTTGGACCGACGTCTGCGACGGCGACAACCTCAACCGCAGACTCTACCTCAGCTTGCAGCAGCTTTGCAGGCTGAGTGGACAGCCATTCCACAGGACGTGATTCGTCATCTCATCACTTCCATGGACAGGAGATGCCAAACAGTTATTGATGCTCACGGGGGGCATACTCGTTATTGACGATGAGTGACGTTAAACTTCACCTAGTGAGCGTGGACTTCGCCTTTGCAGACTTTGGATGTTCAGCAGTGAATGTGCAAAGTTTCACACATGTCATACAGAACTACCCGGAATAAACTTAACAATTTGTCTCATATTTTGCCTTTTGCGTTTCTTTTTTTGAAGAGTATATATGGATACTATGGTGGTACCATACTTGGCATTATACCATTCAACTTGTATTTTATCTTTATTCAAGAAATTAAATTTTAATTTGACTTATTGTAGATTCAGCTGGTATGCCAAACAATTGAGATATCTAAGTTAGTCCCTCATCCAACCTGGATCTAAGGTGTAGCTGAATTGCTACACCTAAACTATCCCATATACAACCATCTTTAGAACAGTTCAGACATATTTCATTGATACATTTCCTTTACATTCACAAGTCAACTTTTTCCATGTTGTTTCTCATGGCCGCCGCTCAAGTCACGGGTCTGTCGAGTGTCCCAGATCTCGAAAACAGAGCAACACGTCTTTTTGTCTAAACAAAACAACCCAGACATTTTCATGATGACTCCTTTCAGAATGCCGGGCTGGCTTGCGTGATGTACGTTAAATATATAAATTAATAAGTCATTTAACAACCATAAAGTTGCGGTGAAGAGGAATGCTTGCGAACGGCATTTTGAAGTTGGCGTTTTGTACATATTTGAGGGATTAAAAGACACAATGTCGCTGAACACCCCTCGTACCTTGAACTATGGATGTGTTATAAAAGTGAGTTTTGTCGTTTAAAATTACGAATGGGAATACCTGCAACCTAGGAGCCTCTGGCCTTGTAGTTCAGCCCAAGTTAATTGCCCGGAAGTACGGGGCTAAATTAGAATTTGTTCGAGAGCCCGTTGTGATGTAACTAAATTAAACACTAGACCTAAGCAAATATTCTCTCCACTACCCGTGATGACAACAGGAAATACATAAGTTAGAGCGAAGCACTCGACAAACTGACAGTAAAGTTCGAGCATTACTACTCACACAGTCAGCATTTTATACGAAATATCATCTAGAATAAATAAAATGCACATATATAGTAACCTACTGCGGTTTTACTCTAACTTCAGTGTATAAAAATTCCCGGAGCAAATTTACTGCCACTGATTCGTCTTGTAAAAATAAATTCAATAAAAAAAAACAGCTGACGAAAAAGTAATTAGGCACATAATGCTAAACTATAAAATTACAAATGACCAACCAACACAAATGTACGTTTAAAAGAATTAGACCCACATAAGTTATGTTTCTTACACGTACTGCCTATCTGTTACATGACAGACGATTGTTTGTTTTTTTTTAATTTCGCACAAAGCTACACGAGGGCTATGTACGCTAGCCGTCCCTATTTTAGAGGTGTAAAACTAGAGGAAAGGCAGCTAGTCATCACCACTCACCGCCAACTCTTGGGCTACTGTTTTACCAAAGAATAGTAGGAATGACCGTCACATTATAATGTTTCTACGGCAGAAAGGGAGAACAAGTTTGGTGTGACGAGGATTCAAACCCGTGACCCTCAGATTACGAGTCGAGCGTCTTAACAGCCTGGCCATGCTGGGCCGCTTATTTTGTGTCGTAGATAATACATTGCTGTATTATTATATTTATCTAGTTCTTTGTTTTAAACGGGTTTTCAAGAGATTTTTAGTTGGACTGGGGATCTTGAAAATTCTACGCCTTAAAAACGTTCTACAGGTTTAAAATGAAATTGACGAATTCGGTCTGTAGTATCATCCAACTATTGTTATCTAGAAATAATACTGCAAATTCCAGAGGTGAAATATTAAGCACGCCTATATTAAAGATGTACATTTCGGCTACTGAAAAAGCCTACATCTAGGCCTAATTATGTAATTCGATTGGTAAGAACACGAGAATCACAAGACAAACACACTATTTGTAGGCCTGTGATGCAATAAAACAACTGCAAACTGTAGACCAAACTGTAGGGGAGGAGTGATTGTATGCACCATACCCCCCACCTAAAATGAAGGGGGGATGTATCATCCCCCCAGGATTTACGCCTCTGCTGACCAGGTTTCATTATCGTTAAAAATATCAAATGTTAACTGTCCTTTTGTGAATTTTTAAAGATCATTTTCAGCTTTTTTATAATGCTACTTTTTGTAGTTTCTTCTAGAATACTTATTCGTAATTTGCTCTAAAATAGAAACTGTCACATCTTACGGGTATCATGACTGCTACATGCGAGAAAGGTACGACTTACGTATCTGTATTATATTTAGTAGTTCGAGCAAGGGTATAATAAACGTGTAATGTTACTTCTCAACACTTGTGTGGTGGCGCTGCAACGACGATAGAAAATTTAACAATCAGTATAACAATTTTGTTTGTGTTAGAAATTTTGCGCAAGAAGGGCTCTCTGTGCGCCGCCGTTCTTATTTCTTGTTTTGCATTTTTAAACTTGCAGATCAGAGGGAGAAAGAATGCAGCAAGTCAACAGAAACCACCGTTTAACTGTTAGACTACTTCTGTCTGACCGAATAGCGAGACTTGACCACCATTCTTACAACAGAACCACAACCCCAAAGCGAGGAACGCGTTTTGCAACGAACCACGAACTGAAAACTAAATCTTTTAAAATAAGATGAACATTAAAAAAAACAACAACTTGACATTAATCAGTCACTAACACTGAAAAACTAATAAACATTACTATAATTCTTCTGTAGCCTTTACTCCACATTTTAACTTGTTAAATCCACACATTGTAGACATCGAAACTTACAAAACTGCATTTACAGGAAGACCGGTACATGCTGGGGAGGACAGATCAAAGGTTATTTTCAAGTTATCTTTCTAACATGTGACACAGAACGGACACGTAAAAAAACGTATTACACACACACACACATTTATATATTCCAATTCACACAATTTGTTACATTTACCTATATATATTAATATGCTCCGGTTCGCTCATCACACAAGTTTCAGTCTATTAATGAGCCTGTGTCTACTCAAGAAATTGCATTTAGTTATATATTAATATGCTTGAATTCTCACACACTCGTATATAACTCACTCAGTTCCACTATATTTTAGGGATTCATATACAGTTTATATGAATTACCTTAAGCTCAAGTGTACATAAATTTGTTCTTGAAAATTCTGAACTCTACGTTCGACTTCACTGTAAGTAACCCTTGCCACTGCTGTTCAATTTATTATCACAGCTTGAAGGATTTATACACGAATACCTTCCAGCTTAGAACACCTGTTAAATGTTTGTCTACTTTTTTCTACGAATGTCTGAAAGTTACACACCTGAAAATGACAGAGCCATGTGCAGCTACGTAGCATAAATTTAGAATACTTTTATTTTGCTTCCACATTTAACTACAAACACCCATTAATACTTTCCTGATAATATTACATTATTTCTATCAGTTATATAAGGCTCCCAGAGAGTTGCTAGAAAAATATAATTTTTTTTTTACTTTTTTCTCATGTAAAACAAAGCACGTTTTCACAAAGTAAAATGTAATTAAGTACATGTATAGAATGCATCTTTGACTAACAGTAAATGTCGGTTTCTATAGTTATTTGTAATATTTTTTATGAAGATATCCATAACTTTGTGTGATGACAGGTTTTTTACCGTGCAAGCTCTGGTAATGAAGCGTGAATTATTTCCCCGCATCCAGAATACTGCAAAATCTTTATATTGTCACATATCAATAATGGATAATTAATAATGTCATGATCAAATTATCCAAGACTTCGAGGCAGTGTTTATGGTGAAAAGTATAGGTTTATCTCAAGTGTTTGGGGCCTATACTGAACAAAAAAAAAAAAAAAGGAGTAAAGTTTGATAACAAAAGAAAAACAGATTTTTTTATATATTTTAACTTTAATATCAATGACGGTGTGTAACTCCTTTATATGTATCCACACTTCATATCTAACGGTATTCACATCGTACTTGTTTTTATACATTTAGTGCAGGCACCTTAACCATTTTTTTTTCCCAGTTAGTACAAACTGACTGATTTTATTGTTTGGAATTAAGCACAAAGCTACATAAGGGGGCTATCTGTGCTCTACCCATAACGGGTATCGAAACCCTGTTTCTAGCGGTGGTTGTCCGCAGACATATTACTGTGCCACTAGGGGCATTAATATAAAAACCTTAATTATTTTTATATATTTGGTAATCAAATGCTAATTATTTGTACAGTTGGTATCCGTATCTTAAATATTTTTTATACAGTCGGTACCTAGTGTCTCAATTTGTTTTTATACAGTCAGTATTCAGCCATAAATGACTTTATATTGTCTGTAGCCAGATAAATTTTTGTACAGTTGGCAAATCAAACCTTAATTGTTATATAGCCAGTATCCACATTACAGTCTTAGTAACATCAACTGTCGTACGAGTGCTCTTTAATATATCGTACATCAATTTACTACAGGTTTTGTCGTTTACAGCTCTCATCAATTGCTGTTTCTTAACCTCAGCATCGAATATTCTAGAAGGGAAGTAGCAATTGTCTGTAGCAATAAAACAGAAATAATGAGAAGGAAACCCGCCTGCCACGTTTGATCCTGCTAGCTCCAAAACTGTGGGACAAACACAGCGTGAATTAGCACAGGAAATAAAAATGTGTTAAAAACAAAAGAACATAGGCCGAACCGTCTACTAACAAACAATCTAGACCAAAAAAACCTTGAAGTTGGCCAAATGCAATTTTACTTGGAGTTAGAGTGTAGAAGAAAGTCACTAGATGGTTGCCCATATAAAATAAACATGCAGAAAGCAGATAGTCATTTTAAATTAACTTTCTATAAATCACGTGATACACAAGTTTGTTCACGTAGAAATAACCATCTTCAATATAATTAAAAACATAAAGCCACGCGGAACAAAATCGTTATCCAAGGAAATATCTATTAAGACATGATGTGGTTTAGTAGTTAGAGTGAAGGTCTTTTTCCACTATCCTATCAGACAAGAGTAGACCATAAGTTAGTGATACGTGCTACTGAATATATGACTTCTGTCTAGTCTTTTTGTTTCGAAGTTAAGCAAAAAGCTACATACACGATGGACTATCTGTGCTCTGCCCACCACGGGTATCGAAACCTGGTTTCTGGAGTTGCTAGCCTGCAGACGTCCCACTGTGTGACTGGGGGTTCTCTCTAGTCTACAACTAGAAAATCAGGGGTTCGATTCCCCACGGTGAATTCAGCAGATAGTCCGATGTGGCTTTGCTATATATAAAAAACAACTCTCTATTCTATCAGATCAAAATAAGGGTGTCCATGCATAGATCCCTTTTGCGCAGTTTTCCGAGAAATTCTGAAATGTATTGAAGTACAATAAAAGTATAAATCGCTATTCAAAGTTTTTAGATTAAACGGTCCTACAAATTAAAGGTAGACTACACAGTTAGCGAGTAAAGCACTTATGTGCTCAAATTTTGTTTTCGAAAAAAAAAAAGTATAAACAAAAAACAAACCCTACTCATATTTCAGACCTAATTAACACAAACCAAAAACAACAATAAAAAATAACCCGTTCTATATATTAACTTTTTATTTATTACACGTCTAAATTAAATCAATAACGGTGTAATTTCAGTAAGAATATCTCAGAGTAACACATTTGCCAATTTTAACAAATATATCACACAAGAGACAAAGCTTTCGTGGTGTATCAACTTTGGGAAATCGACCACAAAGTTGGAATCTGGTAAACTAAAGGTTTTTAAGCTTAATGTTGCAGAATATTATAAGAATGAATAAAATTATCTTTTATTCTAGTTGCATTCATTAGTAAAAATGACAAATCAATATTTAATATTTGATTATGATGACAATAGCGTCATAAATATAATTGACCTCAAAGAACTTTAAAAACCTGAATGTCTTTTAGTGAGATTGTATAGTCATGAAAGTTAAGATGTACAGCAGCCGTGTCTACTTTAACAAACTGCGTATCTCTTGGTGTGGTCATGTAATGTTTCATTCTTATTGCACAAGGTACGGTTAACTTTAAGAATGTTTCTGTGATTTTGTAGAAACACGATTTTTATTTCCTAGCATGGGGAACATTAGGCTTAAAACATGAGCCTGTAAATATTTTATTTTACTTCTTGCCATATAAACGAAAAAACAACAACACATGCAAGTCCACTTCAGTGTACGATTCTAATACCTTCTGAACAAATGTAAAGAGTATGTTACATGTCAGTCGTACTACATCTGCATGACGAAGCTTTTCCTCCAATAGTTGGACTAATCGGGCCGCTGGAATACGACATGCATAGTTGTAATTTAAGATCCATTTATATAATTACTTTTCATAAGCAACTGTTATGGTGTGAACTAGATTACATAACAGGATTGTAATCATTGTCCGTTTTATTGAGTAATTTACAAAGTGTGTGTACCTTACAGCACAGCCACATCGGGCTATCTGCTGAGCCCACCGAGGGGAATCGAACCCCTGATTTTAGCGTTGTTTGTCTGTAGACCTACCGCTGTCCTAGCGGGGGCAACTTACAAAGTAAATTAACAAGATAATGATTAATAACACATTACAGTTCCCGGGTCGGGATAGCTATGTAGTTATCTTACTTGGACTGTGAATCCTACGGAGTCATTATTCGAGGCCAGTTACACTTCGCGCTTAGAGGTCGTGAATGCGCTTTATGAGAACGGTCAGTCCCACAATTCGTTAGAGGAGCAGTGTATGTTATTGAGGGACTAAATACACTCTAGTCTATCACTAACAATTCAAAGTTAGGAACGGCCATACATAGATCGCCCCCTGTGTTGTTTCTAGGAAAGTTTCCGAACCATATTTTAATAATTTAACATCTCATTAGAAGTGAATCCGTGATACTAAATACAATGCGTGCTCTGATTAATTTTACTAAATACAATAATATATACGTATTGTTGAAGTTTTGCAACTCGACTGATGAATAATTATGAAAAACTTGTAAGTTTCTATTCCACCCACTTGTCAACTGGCTTATTCGATGTCATCCATGATTATAAAACTCGTTGTTGACCTGAAAATGATCCAAAAAGGTCGAAACGTTGTTTGTACTTTACTCGGTGTTAGTGTCACGTTGAATGTTTACAATTTATAAAGTAAGAAAAAAAACTGTTTCACCGTGCCATTCCATTATTCTTTTCGTAACATCGAAAATACCAATAAATCATTTCTTAGCTAACAGCAACAAAAAAACCTCTAGCGCGCGCTCAAAAAGGGCCGTTTTGTTCGATGCTTGGTGTTTACCGTCATTAGCCTACACGAGCCAAATTCTACACTATTGTTAATTTTATAATTTTACTTCTCGAAGGACAGAAAAGAATAGAAATGTTTAACTTAGAAAGTGGTTTAAGTTATTTCTTGCGTTTCTAAATGTTTGGAAATATAAACATATATGAATATTTATTGAAAGCTGAGCTATAAACAGTGTACCCAGATATGCTTACGATAACATACGGTCCTACTGTTCAATAAACACAGACCACAGTTTGGGCAACATGAGATTTCAATATATATATGTATGTATTTTAAATATAAAGCATAACTTCCTGGTTAATATTAGAATAAATTACCACACTGATGAAAATATAAATTGAGCCTAAAAGATCTACAATGTACACAAGTAAAAAAAAAAACGTTTTATAAAATATTATAAAACAGGCAGTTGCATTTTATATTAAATTAAAAAACAAAACAATCCGAGTTTGAATGATAGCCACCGATCTACGTCTATTGATCTAATATAAGATTGGTAATAACTCACCCTAACAAATTGTCGAGAAAGTGAAACACTGATCTGACGACAGTCGTTGCGCTGCTAGTCCTATTTATCAACTTTAACTTTTAAGGTTGTCCTTTAGTATTTTCCAAAGCAACACTTCACATTCGGTGTTCACATATCACGCACATAGGGCCAAATAATAATATATTCCTTTCTATTTCACAACAGGTGGCCGAGCTGCTGATATATCAAAAATACGAGCGAACAGACTTAACTGAGACAACATTCGTTCCAGTGCAGTCCTTCACTGTGTGTTAGTACTTGCTGCGACTTCCGGTCTGTAGCTGTAGTGTAACGTGAGGATATTGTTGCAGTAGCGTCAACTAACCACGTGGTTTGGGCGGGGCATAACAACTAAACTTTCACTCTCCAGTTAAAAATCGAACCACAGTTACTGAAGCTTTTCCATTGAAATCGTAGACGGTTGTTGTGACAAAAATTATAATTCAAGAATATATTTTTTTCTGTTATCAGAAATTAGAAGTTACTAGTGAGAAATAATATATATACATGTTTATTCGAGAACGATTAAAATATTTGAATTCAAGATACATACGCTGTGGAACCAGCGCGGTGCAAATTAATCAAATAAATGCGAACACAGAAAAATATTAATTGTTTAGAACAGCAATTATTTTAAAAATCTTTTCAAGTTTAATTAACAGCACAGTTCAGCGCGGTAAAGAGCATGTGAGGCTGAACAGTTTTTACTGGTCTTCTACCTTGATTAAACTTGTTCTCATTTAGTTCTAATTCACACATCCTTTACTTACATTCCTTTCGCCAAAAAAATGTTAGTTAGATTTTTCGTCTCGCTAAATTATCGAGTATTTCTTCAACTCTATAGCTTATCATCTCATATCACACACAAATTGTCTCTACCGTAAGTTCAACTTTGATCAGTTTATCTTTTGACGGGTTAATGACCGATATCTTAAGGGGTGGAGGGATGTATTGATGTAGTAAATATTGAAAAAAACAACAAAAAAAAAACGTCGACACCACAATTGTTTAAACCACTTTCGAAAATCTGAAGCCAACAATTCGTGATTGTGATCTTGTCTCTTGTGATTAATGATGGTGTAGTTTTCAGCTCCAACATAAAGCTCAAAAGAAAAACGGCTACGTATATCTGTTTCTTTAATAAAATTAGGTTTGAAATTATGTAGGATACAAATTTGGTTCATAATTAGTAAGTGAGGAAACGGAATAAACATAAGACAAATAAAAGGAATGACGTGATAGTGAGAAACCCTCTTGGAGTAAAAGTGTATTCTCAAAACGGCTGATATAGGTATTAGCACTTTTACTAAATTAAAGTACAGAACAACGTTTTGACCTTTTTAGGTTAATCTGAAAATAACCTTGAAGATCACCTAAGAAGGTCGAAACGCTGTTCTGTTCTTTATTTTAATAAAAGTGCTTAGGGGTGTCAAGATGTAATGGTGTAGTAAATATTGTTCGTTGATATTTTGTCATGTTCTAAATGAGATACGGTCTAGGGTAACAGCATTACATAAGAGTCCCTCACACAGCACTTCTCTTTTGATCGTGTAAAAATAGTGATTGTCATTTTTAGACCTAACAGACTTACCGCAGTGCCACTGGGGGCATTAATGCAAAGAAATAATTTAAGGTTAAAGAAGTATTTGTTTACATGTATAAAAGTGTAATTAAATGTACCTGATGCTTGCAGACCTTTCAAGGCCCGGCATGGCCAAGTGGTTGGGGCGCTCGACTTCTAATCTGACGGTCCCAGGTTCGAATCCCCGTCGCACCAAACATGTCTGCCCTTTCAGCCGTGGGGACGTTACAATGTTCGGTCAGTCTCACTATTCATTAATAAAAGAGTAGCTCAAGAATTGGCGGTGAGTGGTGATGACTAGCTGCCTTCCCTCTAGTCTTACACTACTCAGTTACGGACGGCTAACGCAGATAGTCCTCGTGTAGCTTTGTGCGGAATTTAAAAACAAACAGACCTTTAACCACAGTGATGTTATTTATTTAAATTTTAAAAGCTTCAGGTTATGTAAAATGTAATTATAATAAAAGCGCCACATAGCGGTAAGTTTGAAAGCTTATAACGCTAAAGTCATGTTTCGATAACCGCTGTGGGCACAGCACAAAGAGCCCATCTTGTAATTTTAAACTTAGCGGCAAAAACATGGAAATATAACGCCTATTTTTGTTTTCATAACTAAAAAATGTTTAGTTTGTTTTGAATTTCGCGCAAAGCTACTCAAGGGCTATCTGCGCCAGCCGCACCCTAATTTAGCAGCGTAGGACTAGAAGGAAGGCAGCTAGTCATCACCACCCCCCGCCAACTCTTTGGCTATTCTTTTGCCAACGAATAGTGAGATTGACCGTCACACGTCTGAAAGGGCGAGCATGTTTGGTGTGACGGGAATTCGAATCCGCGACCCTCAGATTACGAATCGAACGCTTTAATCCACCTGGCCCTACCGGGCCTTGTTAAAAACAACTTAAACACGTTGTAGTTTTTAGCCTTTCGAAAACGCATTGGATAATGCGCTTAGAAAAACGTGTAAGACATATTTTTAGAGCATAAATTTCTCCGAATCAAGATTATATGTTTTTTTGTACAAACATTACCAATGCGTTTTTGCAAAGTGGGTTATCTGTGTTCTGCCCACCACGAGTGTCAAAACCCAATTTGTAACGTTGTAATCCTGAAGACTTACTAATGAGCCACTGAAGAACATTCTGAAAAGCAAAGTTATTTCAATCTTGTATTCTATTGAACCTTATAAGCAATAATAAATATAATGTTTTTTTGTTTTTTTATTTTGTAATGTATTTATTTTTACTCTGTTTTTAATTCCGGTGTGCTCATACTGTAGTCTTGTTTTCGATTAAAGAAATGATCCGAAGGATATTCATATTTTGTGATTTAGTAGTATAACAGACACATTGCCATCAGTAACTTAGATTTTACTGCTCTTTTTGTGTTACTGATTAGAAATTAATGGAATATTCATTTTAGAAGCTAACGACTGTATTTTCAGCAATATATATATATATATACCTGAGGGTGGTGGAATTTTGGGCTACAGTCCTCCTGATGATACTGAAAAGGAGAAGAAAAGCAAGGAAAGAGAGAGAGAAAGAGAGACAGAAAATTAAGAGAATGTCTAGAAGAAAGTTTGATTTAGAACAAAGATGTTTAAAAAGTTATAACTGTAAAATGCTGCCTAGTAACACAGCGATATATCTTCGGACTTACAACACCATAAACTGGGTTTTGATACCCGTGGTAGGCAGAACACAGATAGCCCCATGTTTAACTTTGTGCTTAACTTCAAACAACCCAACAATCCTGTAAAATAATTACAAAATATGGTTACTTTAGATAGTGTCACAATTGTAAATGACATTGTCCATAATTCAGATACGTTTAAAAATGGGTAACTACTGGTTGTCAAAGTGACAGGATTAAAATCATGTTTGGGCAGTTGTGACTTCAGCCTCACACTGCTGATACATTGGCAGGTCATTTCCTTACAATAGAAAGTTATGTGTAATAAAATCGTGGCTGATAAGGAGTCTCTTCTTCCAATAGATGGCAAAATTACTGTATTTTGTAGCTTCTATATATATTCTAGAGCAATTGAAATTGTATAAAAATTAACATTTAACACAAAATATGAAGACGGGATCCTGTAAGCAATAACAGAGTTAGGGTAGATCACGACTGGGCCTACATAGCTACGTAACTTTCAGCAACTTATAAATGGAAAGGATGTTCATTAAATAGAAGTAACTGAAAGAAAGGCCACATGAGGGGATAGTTACGAGTCATAGTTAGGTGAACAGATCACTTAATTCAGCAGTATCATTAGTTTAAGACCTATCTCAGTCAACTTTGCCTACATACAAAGGCCTAAAACTGAGACAACAGACTGTCTATTTGCAAGAAACAAAGCCCACTTAGATACAAAGATACACTGTCAGATGGTATTTCATGGCAGTGATTAAAGCTTTGCAGCAAAGAAAGTTGCAAACATCCGAGGTGAAATGGGGGCTTATAATACTCTGTGTACACATTATTGAAGTATTAAAAGTCTCCATGCAGAAATAAAGCCATTGATGAGGTACAGCGTCCACCATGTTCAATTTAGAGTCCCTGGCTGAATAATAGAGCAGAGCCTCATAGTCAAATATAGATCATGTGAGATAATTATAGCTATTTAGCATATAAAGCTGTCTTTTGTGTAAAATAAAAGTTCGCTGCATGTGAAAGTGAAGTCCTACAAACGTGATGTCAGTTACCATAGGAATGTGCACCCTCCATCATTAGATGGATTTCGAAATAACGAAACAATTTCCATTGGTACTATAAATTTAAACAAATGGTTTTACATGACGCAGATGTGAAACAGTTTGCAATATTATACTGACACAATTTACTGAGGGCACTTTGGAACTGTTATTCAATGTTGCTCATGCTCAATGGCTGAGAGAATTTCTGAAAGTCTTCAGTAAAAGCTATTTGCAACTGTAGATCGTGCTATTCAGTTATCACGCTGATATTCATGTTAAACTATGTAACAATTAAGATACAGATTCAAGCTCCTGTGTAAAAAATTATAATAGTGTTGATTCAACATAACCTTCGAAGGAACTCTTTGTTAAAAATTACAGGAAAAAATGGCAAATAGTCTTGCAATCCATATGAATGGAGATCCTATAAAGTGTCGAGCCTCCTTCTGGTGTCATGAACTTTCTCAAGATAAAAAATATACAAATAAGATTATTCTCCTTGAGATAGACTTCCATCATTGCTGTTTCTTGTTGCTTTATTAGGTGGTCCACGATGTTAATTGGCTGCAAAAACCACTTTAAGCGCTAGGAATAGCTAAGAGACAGGAGATGATGTCCAATACCATAAATCTGGAAACTTCTTTCGCAAAATCTGATTAAAAAGAATCAGAAAAAGAAAGAGAAGGTGCAGTATTTCATAATATAAATCACCTGGTCCAACTGATGTATTGCTTTACTTATGTAGACCAATTTACGTTTCACTAGAGTTAATGCCAATCAAAGTTATGAGAACATCTAAAGTCTCTCAGCCCATGTATTGATAACAAAAAGACGAGAAAACAGGTGGAAGTGATTGAATGATAGGAAAAGCACCTCAGAATCTTTTCATTATCCTGTAATTTAGTTACTTATTGGTCATTGTGTTACAACATTAAAAGCAGATGGGATGGATATTTCCAAATAAGATTTTGAATCTTGTCCTAGTTGACCTTAGAATATGTGTCAGGAAAATTGCTGGAAGTGAATTTAATCCAAAATTCCTTCTGGATTTGTCTTGTAATCTGCAAAGTGTGGGCACAAGCCATCTGAAGGGCTTTGTGGTTGTAAAATCATATATCAGTGAAAGATACTTGAAGCTCATATTCCAACCTTCTGTTCACTTTGGTAGTCAGTGTTGTGGGCGTTACGTCTGCTACTAGTGTTTAGGTGTAGTGTTCACAAAACCTGTTGAAAGATTGCAGTACTAGTACTTGGTTGATACTAACCACAACTGACAAGTGTTGTGGACCTTACGCCTGCCACTAGTGTTTTGGTATAGTGTTCACAAAACCTGTTGAAAGATGCCAGAACCAGTACTTGGTTGACATTAAATACAACTGACGATTAGCAATGGGGGACACAATTCAGGATATTTTTTTACAGTAATTTAAAGCTAAAACAGTATCTTGTAAAAACCAGGTTCTGCTCAACCACCGAGATACTCTATTACTCTCTCTCCCCCTTCATGGGACACAAAATGAGTAGACGTGTGTATGTGGATATTTGGAACCAAGAGTAGATAAACTGTTCAGGCAGAAATACATGCCGGGGAACGTGCTGTAGTTAAAGTTAACTCTATACTAATTAATATTAGTTCAGCTTGCATGTTGTATGTGTCAACAAGTTATCTAAAAAGTTAAAATCTTTGTTACATTACTTCAACTAGAATATGCTTATAACTATTACTGCTTCAATTCAGTAGACAGTATAAATCATGCTATGTAAAATATAAATAGTTGAAGTTATACTTAATAGTAGAGTAACTGGTACACTGTATAAATCATATTAACTAAACAGTTGAAGCTTCAATCGACACTAGTGTAGCTGGTAGTATGCTATATAAATCATATTAACTAAATAGTTGAAGCTACAGTTAATACTAGTGAAGCTGATACACTATATAAACCATATTGGTTAAATATTAAAGCTATAGTTAAGTTATACATTGCCTGTATAATCGCTAAATTATGTCTGTACAATTGTTAAATCACCCTTTCGCGAATTTGTAGCAGCTTGGAAAATATGTAGGATTAAAATTCAGTGATTAAGTCACATGAAAAAGGCTCAATTACCAAAAAAGTGGATTTCCCTTGTCTGTTTGCTTGTTTGAAGGAAAAAATACTCTTAAAAATGGAAAACAGACAAATCTCTGAAAGCTTTTGAACTATCATATAAGAGGAACGCTACTTTACGTCCACAAAATTCTAGTTACTAATCTGAATAAAGTGCCTTCCAAGAATGTCCAAAGAATTAAAAAAAATGTGTCTGAGTAACTTCAGAAAGTTATCTGGTTATTGTATAAAAGAAAGATCTACTTCAAATGTAAATGAACCACAGGTTATTTGCAGCTTTTCGTAATTTCAAATACGTAACTGTCAGAGCATTAAAATATCGAGCTAATCCTACTGTGTGGTAAAGAAGATTAGTCCCAGAAGTAATTCGTGATGAGGAGAAACCTACTTGAAGTGAAAAAGTATTCTCAGGACGGATGGTAGGAGTATTAAAACTGTATTTTGTTTGGTTTTTTTGAAATTCGCACAAAGCTACTCGAGGGCTATCTGTGCTAGCCATCCCTAATTTAGCAGTGTAAGACTAGAGGGAAGGCAGCTAGTCATCACCACCCACCGCCAACTCTTGGTCTACTTTTGTACCAACGAATAGTGGGATTGACAGTTACTTTATAACGCCCCCACGGCTGAAAGGGCAAGCATGTCTAGCGCGACTGGGATGCGAACCCGCGACCCTCAGATTACGAGTCGCATGTCTTAACACGCTTGGCCATGCCGGGCCCATTAAAACTCTAATTAAAATAAAGTACAGAACAGCGTTTCGACCTTCTTAGGTCATCTTCAGGTTAGCACCTTGCGCTATCTGCTGTGTTTACCGTAAAGAATCGAATTCCAGATTTTATCGTTGTATGTTCAGGTTAACATGAGATAACCTAAGAAGGTCGATATTATTCTGTACTTTATTTTAATTAAAGGGCTAATACTCATATTAGCCGTCTTGAGAATAAAGTCCCAGAGAAGGTTACTGCAAAGGCAAGCCATTAGGATCCAGAAAAAGAGAAAAACATTATTAACAATTCTGTTGCGAAGTTCTAGTTAAAGTTAAGACGATCGCCAGTGTGAACTATTGACAATGAGACGAAAATAATTCCCAGTAACCGTAGAGAAAAGAAATATTGTCTCCAAACTTGATTCGAATTACAAGAACAGCATGTAGAACACATTTTGTAAAAGTTCCTATGGTTCCGGACTTTTCGGGCACTTTCTATATTTGGGAAATAATATAAATGAATATTCTACTTCACAAAAATGTTTGGATAATTGAATAAAAGAAAGATCTGCCTCAAATATATAGACTAGGGTTATCTGCTGGTAGAAAAGTGTATTTCAAAAAGTATTCAGGTTATAAGGCAGAAAAACGGTCGAATCCAAAATGATTTTTAAGGTATCGAGTAAAGAAAAAAAAGTCTTCATCGAAAAAATGAAATGTGCAAATTATAAGACAGAGATAAGCGTATGAAACTTTTTACCATCTTTAATTAACATAGGATTATATATAAAAGGTTTCTTTATTGAGTTTCTAAGTAGTTTTATTATAAACACATGTTTAGAAACCTGTCGAGTTGTTTTTTCCTAGTTATTACCTTTGTTTCTTTGTTATTTTCTGAAAGATATTGATTAAGCTCAGCACATTGTGTAGAATAAATTATCGTCAGTAATGCCCTTTACTGGCCGAGTTGATTATATCTAAAGGTTACAACTTTTGTATGTGTTTGTAAAGAGCAAAGAGTTACATGGAGACACTTTGCGCTTATGGGTAAAACCAAGGTTTCCAGTTTGGTAGGGAACAATGGTTGTAAAATGCAAAGAGTTATACTTAGTTCAAGACGAAAGTTGATCAAGAGAATAACACTTGTTAAATGATTTGCTTATCCACTAGGAAGGCGACTGTCTAGCGTCTATGCAAATACGCACATTGTGTATTTTTCTTAGCATTTTGAATGAGGGTTAATTTATACTATTACACGTTATATCTCTTTTATGCCTAATGGTTAGTGTACAAGACTATGAAAGTAACGGTCTAAGATTTTTGTCCCATTGCTGTAGCTCAAGTTTTAGCTGCGGATGCTGTTGAATAGCTACTTTAGCTTTAGTCTACCAGCTCAAATAAATGATGGTTAAGCACAGATGTTCTTTAGCGTAAATTTGCGTAAAAATTACTAAAAGAATAAAAGAAATCACTAAATTGATGGATTTAGTATGACCTAAAAGAGACGTGCATTTTAATATTTATGACTGGTTAAAACTTGAAACCTCATCCAGTGGCAGAGCGGTATATCGGCAACGCCAGTATTGCTTTAATAACCCAAAGTATTATATTCTGTTATAACACTTCTATCCTTGTCGCCGCCCCCAGTGGCTCAGCGGTATATCCGCGGACTTACACTGCTAAAAACCGGGTTTCGATACCCGTGGTGGGCAGAGCACAGATAGCCCATTGTGTAGCTTTGTGCTTAATTGAAAACAACAACAACAATCCTTGTCGCCTAAAATATTCTAGTCTGATGTGACATCGTTATTCTTGTCGTGTGCAGCATTTTCTTCTCTTTTAAGAGAGTTCTCTCTCTCTTGTAGAATGTTATATTGTTCTGTATTATTGTTATTCTTGTCACCTAGAATATTATAATCTGCGTAGAGTACTTAATTTCAGAATTAATCAGTAATTAACATTATTAATAATGTGGTAGCTCCAAGAATGGAATAATTAGGATCTGCTCTCTTAATAGATTGATCATTACTAAATTCAGGTTCATATATGTATACATACACTACATGGTCAAAAGTATGTGAACACCCGACCATCACACCCATATGTGCTTGTTAAACATCTCATTCCAAAATCGTGGACATTAATATAGAGTTGGTTCCCCCTTTGCTGCTATAACAGACTCCACTCTTCTAGGAAGGCTTTTCACTAGATTTTGGAACATGACTGCGGGAATTCGCTCCTATTTAGCCACAAGAGAATTAGTAAGGTCGAGCACTGATGTCGGACGAGAAGGCCTGGCTCGCAGTCGGCGTTCCAATTCATCCCAAAGGTGTTCGATGGAGTTGAGGTTAGAGGGCTCTGTGCAGACCAGTCAAGCTCTTCCACACCAATCTCGGCAAACCATGTCTTTGTGAGACTTCGCTTTGTGCACGGAGGCATTGTCATGCTGAAACAAAAAAGGGTCTTCTCCAAACTATTGCCACAAAGGTGGAAGCACATAATTCTCTAGAATGTCACTGTTTGCTGTAGCATCAAGATTTCCCTTCACTGAAACAGTACAAACCATGAAAAACAGCCCCAGACCATTATTCCTCCTCCACAGAACTTTAAAGTTGGCACTATGCATTCAGGCAGGTAGCATTCTCTTGGCATCTGCCAGACAACATTAAAATTGTCTGTCAGACAGCCAGGTAGTGAAGCGTAATTCATCACTCCAGAGAACGCGTTTCCATTGCTCCAGAGTCCAATGGCGGTGATTTACACTACTCCAGCCGACACTTGGCATTGCGCATGGTGATCTTAGGTTTGTATGCGGCTGCCTGGCCATGGAAACCCATTTCATGAATCTCCCGATGAACAGTTCTTATCCTGACGTTACTTCCAGAGGCAGTTTGGAAGTCAGTAGTCAGTGTTGCAAATGTGAACAGACAATTTTTCCGCGCTACGCGCTTCAGCACTCGGAGGTCCCGTTCTGTGAGCTTATGTGGTCTACTGCTTCGTGGCTGAGCTATTGTTGCTCCTAGACGTTTCCACTTCATAATAACAGCACTTACAGTTGACCGGGGCAGCTCTAGCAGGGCAGAAATTTGACGAACTGACTTATTGGAAAGATGGCATCCTATGACAGTATCACGTTGAAAGTCACTGAGCTCTTCAGTACGACCCATTCTACTGCCAGTGTTTGTCTATGGAGATTACATGGCTGTATGCTTGATTTTATGCACCTGTTAGCAATGGGTGTGGCTGAAATATCCGAACCCAGTAATTAGAAGGGGTGTCCACATACTTTTGGCCATGTAGTGTATATATGTATGTATGTGTGTGTAGTCTATTTGTTCTCTCAGCGCGTATATACTGGTCACATATTTGAGTGTATAGTTTTGTACTTCTGTTTTTCTTAAATACTTTGTTTTATACGTTTTATGAATTACTTATCTGAAACTTAACATGTTCGCTCATAATATCCAAAGTGTAACATGATTATGTTTTACCACATGCACCAACTTCACTTGTCTTGTTTATATGTTTTAGAACAAAGCCACCTTGGGCTGTCTGCTGTGTCTACCGTGAATAATCGAATTTTGGATATTAGCGTTGTAAGTCCGTATGCTTATCTCTGTATCACCAGAGGATGTTTATGACTTATATCTCCAAACCTTTGCCAATTTATTTAACTCCAAACTGTTCCTGGGAAACTTCGAGATGTAATAATATACTCCATTGTCAAGTAACCCTAAATATCAGCATTAATGTCTTTATTATCTAAACCTACAGAATGATTAAAGATTTTGATAAAATCTAGGTGTTGTTTCAATCCTTGCCTACTGAGAACCAGGAAAAACAGAACTGCAAAATGCATGTTAATTTACCTTAAGTGAAAATGCCACAGCTGTGAAAAGGCCCCAAGTGGCTCAATGGTAAGTCAACACTATAAAAACCTGGTTACAACACTCGTGATAGCCTGTTGTACAGCTTTACGTTTAACAACGAACAATCACCCAGCAGCTGTGTAAACAAACATAGAGTTGTGACAGTAACGGTGAGACGACGAATGTTCTACAGTATCGATGTCACTCGCTAGTACAGCGATAAGTCTACGGATTTACAACGCTAAAACCAGGGGTTCGATTCCCCTCGGTGGGCTCAGCAGATAGCCCGATGTGGCTTTGCTATAAGAAAAACACACACACACACTGTATCGATATTATTTCGTTACAGTGGGCTATATGTACTCCGCCCACTGCAAAGAAGTGAGCCTCGAATTTTTGAGTCATAAGTCCAAAAATGTACCATTTAACCACCTGGGGCCCCATAAAAATAAATTTAAAATAAATAATAAAATCTAGATAATTATTATTTAATTGTATGTATATATATATATATATGTAACGTAAATATCTAATACGTCTGAAACATTACCCCTAGAACTGAAATTTCGGTATTACAAAATAAACCATGGCCAAGCGCGTAAGGCGTGCGACTCGTAATCCGAGGGTCGCGGGTTCGCGCCCGCGTCGCGCTAAACATGCTCGCCCTCCCAGCCGTGAGGGCGTATAATGTGACGGTCAATCCCACTATTCGTTGGTAAAAGAGTAGCCCAAGAGTTGGCGGTGGGTGGTGATGACTAGCTGCCTTCCCTCTAGTCTTACACTGCTAAATTAGGGACGGCTAGCACAGATAGCCCTCGAGTAGCTTTGTGCGAATTTCTAAAAAACAAACAAACAAACAAACCAAAAACAAAATAAACTTTTAATGAGTTGAAACATGATACACTGGAAGCTTTGTTCCAGACTTTCACCAAGTGCGCTAAGAGACATTAATTAAAAAGTTGATATCTCCTACTGCAAATCCTTATGAAAGAAACTGGATTTTGATACCCCGTGGTGGGCAGAGCACCGATAGCATATTGTGTAGTTTTGTGCTTAACTTCGAACAAACAAACCTTATGAAAGTGGCTAGAGCTAACAATTTGTATTAACAGTAGCAGTGATGTTTCGTTCAACACTGAATATTTTAATATTCTGAAGGAATAGTGCCGTAACTGCTCCTTTTACTTAAAAAATACCTTTATAAGTGTTTTCGTCAAGTTAACTACTAGTATATCGATGTTTTATCCAGGAGAGTTAAGTAGTTTCGTGAACAGGGATTATTTGGATGCAGGCTAATGTAAGCTAACCGGTTATATTTATACACGAAAGTAAACAAACTTAAAACATGAGGAGAAACTAAACACAGCAAATTCTATTCGTTTAAAGTGCCTTTCGGATTTAGAGCTATTAAACTTTCAAGATTACTTAACTTCTGCTCGATCTTACATCTACTGACCACAACTAAACTGTTAGTTTGAACAGTGCTGTGTTAGGACTTGCTGTAAAACACTGGATAAGATTATGTGAGAGTGTGTTGTGTAGAAACAACATGACTGTGTACATAACATTTCACAGTAAGTGAGCATGACTTTGAAAATAAAAAAAAAATCGTTGTTGTCGGATCTTGAAAGCATCTTCTTTTAATCAAAATAAATTTGTTACTCGAAAAACAAGAACTGATTTAAATACAATTATAATTTGAATATGTAGATAAACCTGACTGATGGAGAAGTTAGTTATTTAAAGTTATGTAGATGTCAGTAATGTCGGATACACAACATGGATTGAAAAGCGTTGTGGTTTATATTCACCTGTAGACGACAGAATACACAATATGGGAGGTGATATGGGTTTCCTTAACCCGTAAACAAGAGTAATATTTGATATATAGTGTGAAAGGGTTTCTGATGTTCTGTATATGCTTGTAATAACTAGCTTACATTATGAAAAGTGTTGTGCTTTCTGTTATCTGTAAATGATAATAATTATTTGTTCAAATAAACAGATGCACATAATATTTAACTTCCTTATAGAAGCAGCAGACTGCACGGCTGTGATTTCATTATTGTTGAAAGAAATATGTTTAATAGTTTATTATGTTAATAACTTGTTATCGCCATTGATGTATAACGAACAAAACTAGATGAAATACACCAACTATAAAACATTTGTGTGCTCCAATAAATTATTGTGAAGTCGGCGCTAGTACTTATCGCGGAACTTGACCATCCAAAAGATGTCGCCTCAGTGAAGGACCATCAAAGGATGCCACCTGAAGTTACGTAGCAATTACGTAATAAGCAAAAACGTCTCCTGAGGGTTATGTAACTGTTACTTAATGTACATAACAATTTTCAATACTGAAATGCTTTTTATCACAATTACAGTTTCACCTTATATGTAAAACATTAAATATGTTTACAAAGGTGATTGGTTCTCGATGACGAGTGATCCGCTGAAATAAAATGTATCTCAGAGCGGCTGGTATGAGTATTAACACTTCTAGTGATAAGCTGCTTATCGCTGGTATGAGTATTAACACTTCTAGTGATAAGCTGCTTATCGCTGGTATGAGTATTAACACTTCTAGTGATAAGCTGCTTATCGCTGGTATGAGTATTAACACTTCTAGTGATAAGCTGCTTATCGCTGGTATGAGTATTAACACTTCTAGTGATAAGCTGCTTATCGATAAAAGTGTTAATCCTCACACCAGCCGTTCTGAGATACAAAGGTGATTAGTGTTTCTATAGGTGGGTAGTCGTACTAGAGCTAGGGCAGATAGTGTTTTTTAAAATGAATGGATCAGTAGATTGAAGAGATTATTGTAGAGTGTCTCATCGTGTGATCAGGTCATCAACATTGTATTAGAGATATAATTATATATCCCAAAAAGTTACAAGTAAATCCATTGTTTTGAGGAGACGACAATTATAGTAGAAGGTAAAGTTCAGTAAGGTGCAGATCAGTCAGAAAATTAGTTAGTGAAAGAAAACATGAAGACAGTGGAGCGTTTTAATATGGCGGTCAATCCCACTATTCGTTGGTAAAAGAGTAACCCAAGAGTTGACGGTAGGTGGTGATGATTAGCTGTCTTTCTTCTAGTCTTACACTGTTAAATTAGGAAATTAGGGACGGCTAGCGCAGATAATCCTTGTGTAGCTTTGCGCAAAATTCAAAACAAACCATATCTCAAGATATCTTTCCATCAACCACTTAATTTATCATGTAGAGTGGAAACGTCAGATCTTATCCATAGAAACGAACCTTTAAAATTTTCAAGCAATGACGCAATGTTTTGAATAAAAGAACAAAGAATTCCTTTAAAGGATCTTAAATCCAACAATAGTAGACAAGAATAGGGCTATTGTTAGTTTTAAAAATAACAGTTTATCGCTGAAACTAATTGCGAACTTCAGGACATTAATTTCTTCAAGAAACTCACACATGAAACTAGAGTTCAGTTTACTAAAACCGTCAGTGACGAACTTAAATAGCTCCAGCAATTAATACCGAGTATTTATTCTTTCACCCAAAATATTTACAAATCTGACCATCCCCCCTGTCTCATCATTTCTAACACAAATATGGCCACTTAGAAGTTTTCTGATTTTGTTGACCGCTACATAAAAGACATCCTCTGTATTTCTCCCTCTTACATAAAGGTTACAATCAGTTCAGGAATATCTTTTAGAAAAACAGTGAGAACATACAACCATCTCCTAACAGGTTTCTAAGCAATAGATGCTTATTCCATTTATACAAATATTCCATATGATGAAGGACTTTAAATTCCCCAAATTGCCTTAAACCTTTTAAATTCACAAGAATTTTAAATTCTGCCAGTTTTCTCTTGTCTTTCAAGTTGAATTCAAGAAACATTATCTCAGACTCACAGTATCGCAATGGATACCAAGATGACTAATAATCATGACAATATATTTATGTGCCATACTGAAATCCAACTTTTACAACAAAGCCCTGTGAAATCACACACTTGCAAACATTACATAAATAACAAAACATTTATTTTGTTACATAAGAATCTGAATCAGTTAAACATCAGTCTTATATCACAAAACAATCAATTGATTATGTGATAACGAGAAACCCACTTGTAACAAAAATGTATCTCTCAAGACGGCTGATATGGGTATTGGAACTTTAATGAAAATAGAGTACAGAACAACGTTTCGACCGTCTTAGGTCACCTTCAGGTTGACAAAGAAAGTTTGTAAACTTGTTAACCCGAAGATGACCTAAGAAGATCGAAACGTTGTTCTGTAATTAATTTAATTAAATTTCTAATACTCTTGCTAGCTGTCTTGACAATACATAACCAATTGATTACTCACCAACTCAAATTAATTTTCTCGATGTCATTACCCCTTAAATAATTAAATTTCACACACTGACTTATAAGAAAACCTACTGACAGACCAGAATATCTTCATTGTAAAACCTGCAATCCAACCCATGCTAACTAAATATACCATTCGTCAAGTTTTTATTATTTATCAATTTAAACTCAAAAAAGTTTCGCCTATTCTGAAAAAACAATTACATTCCATCTACAACAACTGAATGATCACCTGAGACAAGATTTTCCTGAAGTTCCAGTTGTCTCCTTTGGGAAGAGCAAAAGTCTTAGACATATCTTGGTTCACGAAAAAAACGGTGAACTCAGCAGATAGCCCGTTGTGGCTTTGCTATAAGAAAAACACCCAAACACTCATGAAAAAAGTAAATTACAACTAATCACTGAAATGTGTGTCATCTGTATAATAAAGCTCCTTGTCTAACCTGCAAGTTTTTAAAAACTTTCGACTGCTTTGTCGACGAATATAAAGGTAAACCGTTAAAAATTACTAAAGAAGTTATTTGCAAAACACTACTTACTTCACCTAGGGGCCCGGCATGGCCAGGTGGGTTAAGGCGTTCGACTAGTAATCTGAGAGTCGCGGGTTCGAAACCCGTTTCACCAAACATGCTTGCCCTTTCAGCCGTAGGTACGTTATAATGTGACGGTCAATCCCATTATTCGTTGGTAAAAAAGTAACCCAAGAGTTGGCTATGGGTGGTGATGACTATCTGCCTTCCCTCTAGTCTTACATTGCTATATTAGGGACGGCTAGCGCAGGTAGCCCTTGTGTAGCTTTGCGCGAAATTCAAAACAAACAAACTTCACTTAGGACAATCCCAAACACCTTTTGAGAGCTTTTAAACAATCATAAATATTTTATTAAAACCGAAAAAGAACTCCCTCTGTTGCCCAACACTTCAAAATCTCCGTAATTATTCTAATGAGTCGAAAATGGTTTCAAAATTAGAAATGTTAGAGAAATGAAAGAAGCTTATTGGATTGCTACACTAAGTACTGTTCATACTTATAGAATAAACCTATATTCTGGAATCAGATATCTTTAGCTATAATTAGTTCCCTGTTTGAAAACAATAATATCATGTACGGTGAATGTTATTTATTTTCATCCTTAATATTTCTTAATACTTATTATTTATTGTCTATGTTCGTTTTATCTGTTCAATTTTTCCTACTTAACATTTTCTTACTTATCGATCGTCAAATCATGTCATAATTTTATTTTATCAGTAAAGTTTCACTTTAAGGTTGATTTTCTTGTACAAAACTTTCTGACCTCTTTATACCTAATACTATGTGTTATATCTAATATATGTTCCTGTCGTGTGGCATAAAGTAAATTAGTCACAACTGAAACGTTACTCATGATAATCTACTTTGTGTAATGCCACCTTTTCTTATATCTCACTTAACATCTTCATTCCCAATTATTCCTGATGACGAAAGACCTACCTTTAAGGAGTGCTCGGGTTTTCGAGTTTCTTTTTTAGTTTTGAAGAAAATTATAGAATATGATTCATGTAATGTACCATGTCTGAATAGTTTGTCACCTCAGCGATAATGTGATCTCTGCTTAATGTTGATTCTGGTACATTGGTCATTATAGGGTATACAACACTTTTGTTTAGTAGAATGAATAACACAAACTACACAACAGTATATACAACACTTCTGTTTGGGTTGGCCAACAACATACACTACACAACAATGTATAAAATATTTCTGTCTGGGTTGACCAATAATATACACTACACAGCAGTGTTTACAACACTTCTGTCTGGGTTGACTAACAACACACACTACACAATATTGTATACAACAATTCTGTCTGGTACAACAAATTAGACCCACGACACAAAAGTGTATACAACAATTCTGTGTAGTACAACGAATAACACCTACGACACAACAGTGTGTATAACATTTCTGCCAAGTTAGACAAGTTGTAACGCCCTCTTGGGCCTGGCATGGCCAAGCGTGTTGAGGCGTGCGACTCGTAATCTGAGGGTCGCGGGTTCGCATCTCCGTCGCGCCAAACATGCTCGCCCTTTCAAACGTGGGGGCGTTATAATGTGATGGTCAACCCCTCTATTCGTTGGTAAAAGAGTAGCCCAAGAGTTGGCGGTGGGTGGTGATGACTAGCTGCCTTTCCTCTAGTCTTACATTGCTAAATTAGGGACGGCTAGCAAAGATAGCCCTCGAGTAGCTTTGTGCGAAAAACAAAAAACAAACTGTATCGCCCTCTATGTCATGTCTTATGAATCAAGTGAATACTTCAAAATTTGAATTTTTTCATGTATATTATGTGTCTATGTATGTTGTATGTTTATGTATTTTATGTATATTATGTGTCTGTATTATATTTATGTTGCATGTATGTGAATTTTATGCATGTGTCTATGTATGTTGTATATGTGTATTTTATGTATGTGTCTATGTATGTTGTATATGTGTATTTTATGTATATTATGTGTTTATATATATTGTATGCATGTATGTGTATTTTATGTGTCTATGTATTGTATGTATGTTGTATGTATATGTGTATTATGAACATCTTTATTAGTTTCTGTATGTTCAATGAGGAGTTTAATTTGTTTTTCAAGAACACTTGAAAGGATTCAGTGAGTGACATTTACAAGTTAGGGTTATGTTGCGCCCCCACCAGCCTGAATATTAATATTTATTAAAAGAAAAGAACGTGAAACTGCTTTATTAAATATACCTCCACAGACTCGAAGCTGGTTTAAGTGAGTCGTGTTTCACAGTGTAGAAACGAGAGAGAATCGAGAGCCAGTTTTCTTATTCATCTCGTATTTTGTCCAATTACAGCTTTCTTCCGTACATTTCAATCGATCATTCATGACAAGTGAATACGACCAGGAACGTAACAAGATCTAGTTCATTCGAAATTACTTTTGTCGTAGTTTTAAACATGTACCTTAGTATCAATACTGCTATGTTGTCATTTGGACAAGTCCTCGAGTTTGTCGTTACAAACTCCCCGTTAGTACAGCGTTAAGTCGACGCACTTACAATGCTAAAATCACGGGTTCGATTCCCTTCGGTGGACTCAGCAGATAGCCTGATGTGGCTTTGCTATAAGAAAGACACATACACTCTTATTACATACAATGAATGAGGAATTGTAAAGTTACATGTCGTTGTTTTATTATACAAGTAGTGGTATTTTTACATTATAATATTATATTGTTAATATTATAAATTTTTATTTTAATATTTTAGTAATATTGAAGAAACTTAGCTAAAGTTATTGGGCATTACTAAAAAATCATCATTATTTAGGTTGTACCTATTCATATCAGAAATGTACTCTATTCATCAACTTTCAAGGTTGTACCTATGCCTATTTTTAATTGAAAGATTTAAAGAAGGGCACTACTAACGGTGCTTACATTAAAATATTCGGTTATCCTTGTATGGCCGAATAATGGAATTTGGTTGTCACTCTTATAGCTCACCAACAGCTCTAAAGTACGGAGCTCGTTTTTGTGCCAACGAGACGAAGAATGGCTAACTTATCGAATCCACTGACCACAACGTTACGCCATGTCATCGCCCCAAGAGATTAAGTGTCTTTTGCAAATTGTCTTATTTTATATAGGTAAATGTACAAAGATGAGAGAAGGGATTAGCTTTATTAGTTTCTTGCAATGTTAAGACTGCACGCTAACGATGAATAGAAGAGGGAGGGTGATCATAAAATATTCATCCCGTTACAATCAATAGTGAATATAAATTCCACTTGTAAGTGTGTGCGTGCGAAATAAAGATGACCCTATAGTCTGTATCAATTAAAGATTTATATCGAATAGGGTTAACTTAATTGCTTTGCACAACATTTGACATCGAATACAGTCCTCTCAATTGCCTTGTGCAGCATTTGACATCGAATAGAGTCAACTCAATTGCGTTACCAGCTAGTTATTGATATTTCAGAGTCGATTTTCTTATGATCGATTTCAAAAGTAGGAATCAACTTCGACACGTTTAGTCACACACACACACACACACATGCACAGACTACAAAGATGCATTTTTTCTTCAAATTGTGGAGATAAAACCCCAGGATATGAACACACATGATTTCGTAATACAGAGCAGGAATGAAGACAATGCAACGGTGGCAGGACAGTTCGTTGCTGAACATTTCGCTACCAGTCTTTATGTCATCAATTCGTTTCATTACCTAATAATTTATGTCATAATCTCACTTAGTTATCTTATTTAAGATAATAAAATATAACGATTTCGTCAGTAAGAGTTCATTAGGCAAACACTCTAGTCAGTAAAATATTAAGAAAATATATTAGTTTATAAGAGAAACATTCCTTGAAATAAGGGCTCGGTATGGCCAAGCGTTTTAAGGTATTCGACTCGTAATCCGAAGATAGCGGGTTCGAATCCCGGTCGCACCAAACATGCTCGCCCTCCCAGCCGTGGGGGCGTTATAATGTCACGGTCAATGACATTATTCGTTGAAAAAAAATAGCCCAAGAGTTGGCGGTGGGTGGTGATGACTAGCTGCCTTCCCTCTAATCTCACACTGCTAAATTAGGGACGGTTAGCGCAGATAGCCCTCGTGTAGCTGTGCGCAAAATTCAAAACAAACAAATCCTTAAAATAAAAAAAGCTTTCTTCGTTTTAGACCATAAGTGCCTGTATTATTTTGAAAGAGTATTTTTCTAATAAACTAATAATTTCAACTATTCTACTGACTGACGTGTTTGTCTAATGAATTAATACTGACGAAATATTTTTATTTTATGATTATAAATACGATAACTGAGGGAGATTATTACATAAAATTGTCAGGCAGCGAAATGAACTGATCGCGAAAAGACCAGTAGACCCAACCAAGTGAAACAAACTTAGACGACTTTTTGTTGTCCGTTTAGCAAATAAATTATCAGCTTCCTTGTTCCTTTATCTCACAGATCTGACACTAGATAGGTCACTCTTGTACAGATAAACTCATAATCGGTTGGGTGTGTTACCAAATCCTCGCGCAACTCGAATTACTTTAGTTTTAAGTAGTAGAGGACTTCGATTTAGTGGAAACTCTGAAACCCCTGGGACTTAAGGATATTTTAATTTTTTTGTTTTGACGTGTCTGACTTCACTCAACATCTTGGTATCAATCTCGACACTGTGGGTCATAAGACTAAATATGGATATTAATGAAGTACTGCAGCTGGCTCATTCAGGGGAATTTTAATATTACAAGTATTGCAACCTGAATGAACATGGGATATTTCGTGAAAGACCCCTCACAGTATAGTAAACACTCCTCTAGAGAAAACAATTTATTTTAGTTACCGATTTTAATAAATGGCATAGCGTTATCATTATTTTGACTTTACAGTTTTTTAAAGACTTCATTGTTGCTTTGGTTTGACTAATAATGAAATATACGTCAAATTATTACAGGCAGACATGTTATTAACAAAGACTCATACCTTCTATTTGTACCAGGGACCGCCCCTCAACGTTACAGCGGTATGTCTTCTGACTTACAACGTTAGAAACCGAGTTTTCGATATCTGTGGCGAGCAGAGCACAGCTGGGCCATTGTGTAACTTTGTGCTTTATTACAAACGATTAAGATGGGAACATTCAATATACTGTTACTGAATTATTAATATATGTAGGTGGTCTATGTGAGGATTGAACAGTTATTTCTGTTTTTATACAATAAAAAAATATAGCGCTATAGTCTTTATTACGCATTATAAGTTACCTCAGATGACTCTCCGATTTATTATGTTGCGTACGTTATGTATTACGATTTCAAATAGCTTTAAATTTTAATTTAAGTTTAAAAGTTACATACATTGAACTGAAATGTAGATATGAAAGCAAACGCGTAAATCCGTTATACCGTACTTATATAGCAATAATGAATACCAGACTTATCCAACTATTATTAAAACAAACATTTTATGGACGTTATTTTCCCTCAACGAGCCTTTTGTGATAAAATACATTAACTTATTAATCTTTTGTATAGTTTCACAATCACAATGATCTTGTTGGTATTGAATGTTCGAACGGCAATATTTTCACTCATTAATAATTTTGTTCAGGAATTTATGAAAAATAATTCAGTCATGAACTGTAAAATCAAAAATCGTAACTCTTTTTTGCAGCTGGTTATGTTGTAAATATGTCTGTGTTGGGATGGCGATATCAGGTTTATGTTTACCAAACAGTAAAGTTTATATACGTTTTTATTGGTGTAATAGCTAGCTAAATTATATAATGATTAATATACGGTAGGTGGGAGATAGGTTTATGGATTGGCCACATTAATATCAAGCGACTAAGACAGAGGAGACACCCTACTGTATAGTTTTACACTAAAAACAACAACAATAAGCGAAGGTTACACAACATGTATTTTCAAGTTGTTTACCTGAAACTCTGTATCTAAAAATTGAAATACTTATAATCATTGCCTTGAAAGATAAACAGAGAACAGAAACTTTTTTAATATAATTAAATGAGCACAATTATTATACGATAAAAATGCAAAAACATTTGTTTACCCCTACCAGAAGTTTTGCCATGTAATCATAGTAAAACCGTAATGACATCTGACGTAACACCGTTCTGTAATATCTTTGGCTTGAAAAATTGCTGCAATTTGTTCCCATCTATGTTCCAAAGAGTGTTTATTTCATCATCGTTTAGAAAGTTCAGCCGGCAGAGGGCTACAATCTAAGTCTTCAAGTTAACAGGCGAACCAGGACAAGATGTCGATGTCATACGTACTATGGAGCAGAGAACATTACTTAACTGGAACTAAATATATTGTACCCCTGACACAATATTCTACAGAGACCTCTGTAGTTGATTATTTAAAATGTGCTGATATGCATGGGCATTCATGCATAAAGATTCTTAATAGATAAACTCCTATGCCTAATGGACAGGGTGCAGCCCACACAATAGCCCTATCTACAATACAATCACATTGGAATCGTTAACCTAGTCTATTTAAGTCCACAACTGAATGAAGTCGTTCTTGTTACTTCATATAGTTCACATAAAAATTCCAGTGCTTAAAAGCCCTGTACAAAAACATTATGGTGTAGAACGTTATTAAATGGATGTACATCTCACATCTATGAAAATCACATTGCAGAAGTGGCAATCCTTCATTTATGGTGACGCAGGATGAACTTAATTACACAAAATGTAGGAAGAAAAAAAATCAATAATATGTCAGCCACAGTATAGTTACCATATTCAATGCCAACGAAGCCTTTAGGACAATACCAGTACTCATCATGGGATACAACAGGCCTATTAATGGTCGAGACACTATTTGAATTATAAATTAATTAAACAGTAATTGTGTCGGTGTGAACTAGATTAAGTTGGTGAACTGTAAGTTATTGTTAATTTTAAGCCAATAAAACTTTTGTTAAATCTGAAAAATCTTAGGTAAAAAATGAAGGTTTATCAGACAACGTTTTTGGCTGACTCGAGCGTTTATTAATTTCCCGATACTTTTGAATTGTTCTATGCATGGGAGATTGCGCTTTAACAAGTATTTTAACTACTTTACCATTGATCTCCTGTACTTTCTGTAGCCTATAATCTCTCCTAATTCGTATTCCTGTAAGGTACAATGTTTTATCATCTTGTACGCAGTTTGACGCTATTTATCTGATGATAAAAATCCAAAAATATTTGTTTACTTTACCAGAAGTTTTGCCATTTAATCATAACTAGTATTTATACTCGTCGACTTCTCTTGTATAGTATGCTGAATGTGACGCACTCATTAAGTAAATAGATACCTTAGGCGGGTTAATTTGTATACTTGCTTTATTAAAACTAAACCACGTGCGGAAGTAAAATAGTGTAACTAGTATAGCATAGGTGTTATAAATCTTGACAAATATTTTCTATATTAATAGATATTCTTACTATTTTTATTCAATACAAATCAATATTATCACTATTACATTCAAATTGTAACTAATCTCTGTTTAAAATTATGCTAATAAAACTAGTAATGTGTATTCTCATGAACCAATACTAAATATGTATATGTGAATATTTTACTCTTCACTAAAACTTGTAATTTCAGTGAAGTAAAGGAAGAACTCGTGAATGACTGAATATGTGCCGATATCTCAAAATAAATTTGATGCAAATAATAAGCATTTATATTTCTGACATTAAAATATTCTGGATACAGGCACCAAGAATATAAATAAAAATTGGAAAATAAAATGTTTTTTCATTTTATCGTTCGATAACAATAACACCACAATATTTTGTCGATTTCTTATTTCGTGAGAGAAATAGTAAAATTAGTATTTTGATGTAAAAGTTTAGTCACTTAACTCTCATCACAATTAAGTTTTTCACATTCGTTTAATAGCAGCTGCTCGCGTGGCGTACCTTAATCTTTCGTTGTATAACCATTAATCCCGAGATTATAATCAAGTTTCAAAATCTGTATTTGAAGTGCAAGATTTGCTTACAACATCATCTTTTATTAGAAAGGAAGTAGGCTCAATTATTTTACATACACAATGCTACAATTTGCATGGTGTGTTGCGACATCATGATGTTAAGATTAAACTATTACTTCAATAAACTAACACGTTCGTTAGGATAATAATAACAATTTAACTTAGATTGGTTTACTAATGTGTTTCCCTTCCCGCCTAGTGGCACAGTGATATGTCTGCGAATTTGCGATGCTAGAAATCGGATTTCGATACCCATGATGAGAAGAGTGAAAATGGCCTTTCATGTAGCTTTGGGCTTAATAACAAGCAACAACAGCATATCGCTGTGCCAATGGGGTGGGGTGGGGTTGTAATGAATCTGTATCCAACTCCCTGGAGCCCTATGTCTTCTCTGTGGTTGAACTAATGTGTTGGCTAGTATAAAAAAACAACACAAGGCGAAACATTTTTATTATTTTATAGTTACCGGTTTCAGAGCTGTTGATGCTCTATATTTCATTCAGAAATATAACTAAAGATCAGAAACTAGTAAGGAATAATACTTATTGAAAGTGTTGTGTTTTAAGTTACGAAGTGTGTACAAATCATATTTTAAAAAGAATAGATGAACCAGAAAAAGAAAGTTGGTTTTGATTTTATGTATCTTTCTACGCAATTAATAATTTCAATGACAAAATAATAACAACAATAAATTATTTTTATTACTGTTCTACAATAAAAATAGTTTTTTTTTTTCCTTATTGTGGACAGTATAAGACGATGAATTCTGATATTGTCTTTTACATTTACGGTGTGAGGAACTTCAGAATACGTACAGAGATATGTCCTGTTTTCTTGAGCAATGTATCTTATTCGTTCTCCGTTGAAACGACAGTAAGTTTGGATTTTATAACTAAAATCCGAAGTTCGATTACTCGCGGTATACACAGTAGATAGCTCAATGTGGCTTTTCTCTAAAACAAATAAACAAGTGAGGCATCTTTTTCAAAAATTCTAATAATGATTCAAAATATTTACAAAGTTACAGCATAAACTATAAAATTTAAACTGATGTTTGACAATTAATCATGCAAAGTGTGTTTGTGAAGCACACATGTCACGTTACAGCATTTAAAAATAGATATATTAAATAGCATAATTACCTATCCCCGTCGCGCCAAACATGCTCGCTCTTTCAGTCGTATGGTCGTTATAATATAACGGTCAATCCCACTATTCGTTGGTAAAAGAGTAGCCCAAGAGTTGGCGGTGGGTGGTGATGACTAGCTGCCTTTCCTCTAGTCTTACACTACTAAATTAGGGACGGCTAGCACAGATAGCCCTCGAGTAGCTTTGTGCGAAATTCAAAAAACAAACAAGCATAATTACCAAACTGTTTGTTACCGTGAACTAATAAAAATTCCCCAAGTTTCACACTTCCTCTTTAAGAAGATTTTAGTTACACAAAAAATTGTATATAAATTAGGTTTTTACCACGAATACGTTACTTCGATTGGAATTCTTCTTTATACAGGTAATGAGTACGTTTGTATTTCTACACTACATTTTGGACCAAAGTTTACTTTGTATCCCAAGTTCATGTTACGTTCTACAAATACCGGACAAAAAGGCCCGGTATGGCTAAGTGGGTTAAGGCATGTGACTCGTAATCTGATGGTCGTGGGTTCGCATCCCAGTCGCACCAAACATGCTCTCCTTTTCAGCCGTGGGGACGTTATAATGTGACGGTCAATCCCACTATTCACTGGTAAAAGAGTAGTTCAAGAGTTGGCGGTGGGTGGTGATGACTAGCTGCCTTCCCTCTAGTCTTACACTGCAAAATTAGGTATGGTTAGCGCAGATAGCCCTCGAGTAGCTTTCCGCGAAATTATTAAAAAAAAACGGACAAAAACAAAACACAAAACTGGCACTTACCCGCCAGTTATACAATTCAATCAGTTCAATTAATAACAAAAATTATTGTCATCATTAGTTCTCTCGTATATTATACAAAGTAAAATCAGCTTCTGTGACGACGTATATTGGGCCTTTTGCGGACAAAACGTGCTTTCAGATTATTGTGTACATATTTCACTTCAAAATAGAATGCATCTTTTAGCTTAAAAAATTCTATCTCAATAAGGTAACATCAACTTACGTCTTTCTCGTTAATCATTTAAATTATCCTTATTTAGATTTACCTTAACAATAAATATACACAATAGACGTTCCTGGAATTACTGACAATAAAGGGCTCGCAATAAAAAATGGAAATTAGGCTTAGATTATGAGACTTTAAACTGATGGTGACGTCGCACGTTTAACAAATTTTGGCAGGGATCGGGCACTATGAAATTTAGCACTACACCACGGCATGTGATGAAATTTCGACCTTCTTCACCACTCACAGTAATTTGATTTATTAGCTTCATCCCGTAACCCCATACAGTTCATCCGCTGTCTCATGCGATCATGATAAGAAAGACAAAAGGAAACGAACTGTACTGCGATAATGACCATCGCTGCTTTCTCACAGTCAATAGCATTTACAATGTACAGCCGTGTGTGTTTGTTTTAAGTATAGCAAAGCCACAATAGGGCTATCTGCTCAGCCCACCGAGGGGAATTGAACCCCTTATTTTAGTGTTGTAAATCCGGAGACATACCGCTGTACTAGTGTGAGGCTTGAAATTAGATACATTTAAACAACTATTTTCGTCCACAGATCTGTCCACTTTCTGTAAATGTTAACACTCAACAAAAGAATATGCAAGTGTGAACAAAAAAACTCTATCGTAAGAAAACTGTTTATACAAAATATATCCGATCTTTCTTGTTCGTTACTTTCATTACCACCATTTATTTTTTTTATATTGTCTGCACACGACAAAATTACAATTCTAAACCACTAGTGGTATAACTGAAATTAATTATTAGTTTGTAACATGCTCAATTCTGAGAGTAAGTATTGAGAGTATTTTCTTATAGGAAACCCACATTGGGTTATCTGCTGAGCCCACCACAGGAACTCGAACCCCTGCCTTTACTGTTGTAAATCCGGAGACATACAGCTGTACCAGCGGGGTCCTAGGTATTCAGCCTATATGAAAGCTAAATAAATAAATAACTTTCATTAAGTTAACGTGGTATTTAAATAAAGAAACATCCCCATGTGTTATGTCAATATTGGTTATTTTATAAATTGTATCAATTCTTTTGAATGGCCTATTTACAAGCTTGTTTATTTGTTCTAAGAAAATTTTTCTTTCAGTAGCAACTATTCTTGCAGGATGTGATGATTGGAAATATCTTCATATTTCACCTCCCCCACAGTTAATGAAGAAAATGTTTTTAAAGTTTTATTTAGGTGTATTTGATTAATTTATCTACATTTTCGAGGAATTTTTTCCTTTTAGTACATCTGATGGAAATAACTGATAATGTAGGTAATCTAAGAAACGTGAAACATTGCATTAGAATATGATGTGTTTTATGTGTTGGCTATTTTGAAAATTTCTGTATCTTATACCAAATCTTGTCTTACTCTTGCGTGCACATGAAAACTCTTTTCACCATTCCACAGTACTGCTGTCTTCAATTTTGAATATAGAGGATGGTAAGTTCAGTAAAGACCTATCCACTATGTGAATAAATATCTTGTTTTATTTCTACTCGTAAGTTTGTTAGTATTTCTTTTGCATTTCAAAACACCATTATATTATATACATTCCATTTGTGTTTTTTGTACAATTCTTATACACACACCCCGGCATGGCTAGGTAATTAAGGCACTCGACTCGTAATTTGAGGGTCGCAAATTCGATTCCGCGTTAAACCAAACATTTTCGCCCTTTCAGCCACGGGGGCCTTATAATGTGACGGCCAATCCACTATTCGGTGGTAAAAAATATTTGTATATCAGAATTACCATTATTAAAAATAACAAATATGATGTTTTAAAATTAATATATGAAGAAATATACTGCATTCCAAACTTTAGCAGTGATTTGGTTGACCCTATTATGTAGCAGAATTTAAGCGTTGTAAGCCTTGCGGACTTCAGTTACTGAGGGCCGCAGCAACTTAATCTATTAACAAATCGATTTGTTAAGGAATTTAGATGAGAAAGAAATCATATAATTTTTTCAAATGCTTAATTCGTGTAAATATGTCAAAATACATAGCTTATGGTTATTTTTCAGAATAAGTGCTTTTCATCTATTTAATTATTAAATAATTTGTTTTAGCGCTTTTGTCAGGAGTCATCAGGGTTTATTTGACTCTTCCGGAGTGCACAATGAAACTTAAGTGGTTTTCGCGGTACAAAGTGGATGAATATTAGTGTTACGTAATATTTTAGGCATCTAAGAATATATAAAATTATAATCGTGGATATATGTATATATAATTTTCTACCTGTGTAGGTAACTTAAAGAGGTAATATTAAATATGGAATAAAAGTGTGTAAAATCAAAACATTTGGCATCACTTTGATAAAGCACAAGATGTATATTTTGTGAAAAATTTCAACTAGACTTGAATGCAGTAATCAAATGAAGTCAACCACCAAAATTTCTCTGATTTTTATAAATATTCAAGAAGTTTTAAAAGATGTTTCAGTTGCGGGCAGTTTTAAGTTTTTCATTACGTTAATTGAATCGTATTTTTGGTTTAGACAAAAGTGTTTTTTCATGTCTTTTGTACTTTTCAATAATTTTTAGACATATTTGACTGAATAATGTGTTTGACAGTTGCTTTATTGAAATAGAACTATTTTATTCTAATTAGATGCCAATTTTATGCAACAATGTGCAGATTTTTTTTGCAACATGCAGTTTCTCATCCTGAAAAATAGAATCTACAGTAACCAAATTATCTACCCAATTAGATTCTCACTTGGAAACAAACATTCTTTTGAAGTAATTTTCCTGACATAATTAAGTTCTCACTTTTAAACAAACAAACCAAAAATTGCAAACAAACAAACTTTCAAGATGTCTTCAAAAAAATAAAAATAATATGAGTAAAACATTTTCTTTTTTTCCAAAACCTATATAGCCCAGAAGTTCTGTCAGTATATATTCTGGACTAAACCAGTAACACAGAGAGTCTGTAACTTGTTGACAATGTCTCCAAAACCAATAAAAAGAAAGCAGGTGGGTGAAACTGGAACTGCTCATAAAATACAGAAATCTCAATCATTCAAAGAAACAGAGCCTAGTAGCAATATTTTGAAAGATATAGAAGAAGCAAGAGTGAAATGTGCGCAGTCAGTTTCAGAATTTAAGTTCAGTGAGAAACGGATCAGGCTTATTTCATCTTCAAAGGATATATCTAAAAGTTGCAAAGGGATTGTGTACTGGATGTCAAGAGATCAGCGTGTTCAAGGTGATTGTCTATTTTTCATGAAATGCAGTTAACAGATATATATATATATTTAATAAGATAACCTCCAGATTTGATTATGATTAGGTTAGAAAAGGAGTTTCATTGTTCAAGTAAAAAAATGAAAATTAATTAAAAAGACTATAACAAGGAGTTTTATAAGTATTGGCTTTGATCATGGTGATAGATGTAAATCACTATATTTAGGAATGATAGGTGATAGAAAATATAATGGATCCTTCAAAATGGGTATTTCATCAAAGAATTTTATTCCACTAGCTGGTAATGGACAAAGCCAAAACACTGATTCTCAGATTATTGCTAGAGTAAAACATGCATACTTTGATGGAAGAACTAGATTTAAAGTGTATTTGAATAAAGGTTCAGAAAATTGTAAATAAGATGTTAAATCTAAAACAATTACATGTGGAAGCTAATGGTTTTTGGGAGTGGCAAGCCCAAGAAAGTGTTATATAGATTGTGAGGTGGTATTCTTTTATATTTTATCCCTTTTAATACTTTGAATGTTTTATTTTTTCTGTCATTTAATTAAGTAGTCTCTTAAGTTTGTTTATGTGTGAGGCAAATTATTTCATTAGTTAACTGAATTACTTCTACTGCAGGTATTGTCATTGGGTGGTGCTAAAGTATTTGTTGTGGTAGTTGTCATGGATTGGCTGTCATGTGTAAATTAAGTTTTGATATAGCCAATAATAGTTCAGTGTGTTTATGTAAATATGTTGATCTGGTGTTTTGTAAGTACACTTTGACCTTTTTTAGTGTGTGGAAATATCTGATTCTTATTTTGGAATAATCACACCCATAATGCTGTAGTTCTCCTTACACAGTTTTATGTTTTTTGGTAGAGACTGTACTTACCTAAGTTTTGATTATGTAAGGGTGATTTACAGAACATTGTTAATAGTTAAGATCTTTGTCAAGAACCAGTGATGCTCTGTTGCTGTCTTACCTTGGGTGAATTTATATGGCCCTAATACCATGGTAAAAAGACACACGAGATATTTGATGTACTACTAGAACAAATTTCAGAATGGTAGAGACTGTACTTGCCTAAGTTTTTATTGTATAAGGGTGATTTTCAGAGCATTGTAAATAGGGTTTGAAAAAGTGTTTTACTTGTAGGCTGTAATAAAGTACGTCCTCTTTTTATACTCTTGGCAGGATACTTATTAGAGAGGGTATTGATTTTTTGTGGTGAGTTCAATATGACTATATATGCAGATAAATGGCTAAATTTTATTCTGTTATATGTATTTACTATTAATAAATTTTCTTGTAATAGTACCATGATTAAGAACATGGCAATACCTGGTTATCCAGGGCCCATTTAGTGATGTTATAAAATTATGGACAATATGACTGGACACATACCAATAAATTATTCATGAATGCCTTCTTCACACAGTTACTGACCCTGTTATAGGAGTAACACTAACCACATTGAATATTTCTGTACAAATTGCGAGTTAAGATCTTTGTCAAGAACTAGTGATGGTCTGTTGCTGTCTTACCTTGATGAATTCATATGACACCAATACTATGGTGAAAAGACACATGAGACATTTGATGCAGTACTAGAACAAATTTCAGAATGGTGTGTTGTACCACAGTAATAATAATTATTATTGTTATTAATAAATATTTTTGAGATGGAGGTTAGTTATCTGTTTTCTACCAATAAAGAACGAGAAAAAGCAAATTTTAATCGTGTATTGATAAATTTAGGACCTGGATAACTGGGGATTGCCAAGAACCTAACTAATTTTTGATGTGAAAAACATACATTAATAATTATTCTACTCATGTAAATAATGGTAACTGTACTATCTTAGTACACTATTTTCTATAATTACAAAAATTTAAAATGCATGTTAAAGTATATTGTATTTTTAGTGTTTTATATATATATATATATATATATGTGGTTGGTTATTGTGATAACTTGTTACATATATATTTTATCTCAACTTGTAACCACCACTAGTGTGATAATGTTTTGAAAGTATATTCAGTATATTATGTATACTTTTTAAATTCATGTAAAATATATAAACATGGAAATATGTATATTAGGATGTAAGTCCTATGAACTCTTTAGATATTTAACTTAAACCTGCCTTATATGATTATATTCAGTGAATTAACAAAGCAATTGAATGATTTTTAATCTAACAGATAATTGGGCCCTGCTGTATGCCCAGAAGGTTGCTTTAGGGGTTTGTTGTCCTTTGTATGTGTGTTTCTGCCTCGTCCCAAAATTTCTCAATGCTACGATTCGTCATTATCAGTTTGTTTTGAAAGGTTTACAAGAAGTAGAAAAGGTGACTTGTTTTTATCCTTCTATTGAATGTTTGAAAATTTGTTTAGTAAAAAGAAACATAAATTTTTTTCTGTTTATTTTATTTTTATGTTGAAGACCATGGAATTTATATTGTTTAGTGGGTTTACAATGATAGAATATTTTTTGTTGAATTATTTACATAAGTAACAATGTACAGTGTCAGCAGAAGATTACTTTTTCAAGTTTTTAACTAACTAACTATTGCTATATTAATTTCACTAATATACTACTCACAAAAGACTCAAAAACTTGTATGTTAGCAGAATGGGACTTGTCAAAGAGTAAAAAAAGTTATAGATTTATTAACAAATTTTAAGTATTTTTGAAATATGAATCTCATGTTGTAACTTGTGTTAGGGAATTGTAACGGTAATAGTAATGCATGAAAGACTAGTAAACAGTTTCCATGCAAGTCTTATATGCATGTAAATTGTTAACAGATACATTTTTAGCGTATGTTTATCCTTAGACCATAGATCTAGAAATTATGTAAATTCTGAAAACATTTCATGGTGACGAGAAATCCATTTGAAGTAAAAATGTATCTCAGGACAGCTAGTTTGGATATTAACACTTTTACTAATAAAGAAGAGAACAACATTTTGACCTTCTTAGGTCTGCTTTATTAGTAAAAGTGTTAATGCTCATACCAACTGTTCAAAGACATTTGTATATTATAAAAGTTCCTCATACATATGTGTATGCTTTTTGCTTATGCATTGCTTCTAAGCCACTTGAAATTCTAATTATTTTACTCAATATATATTTTATGTGTTTATGTGTGTGTCTATATACGCTGCTGGCCAAAATCTTAGAGCCAATGAACATAAGGAAAAAATATGCATTTTGTGTTGTTAGACTCAACCACTTATTTGAGTATACCTTTGATAAAAGATGAAAATAAGAAAAGGGAAAATAAAAATGAAAAACGTTTTTAGCATTTAATAGGGAAAATGTGAACACTATGAAATTAGCCTAAATACTAGCTAGTCAAAAGTTTAAGACTATACCAAAAAGACGTCCTAAACAGTGTAGGAAATGCCCAATGAGAGGTCTCAGTAGTGAGTTGCACGGTCGTCATTGTGAATAACTTTAAACATTCACTTTGGCATGGTCAGTATTAGCGTTTGCAGAAGGCTGGCTGGAATGTTAATCCAAGTGGTGAAGATGGCTTCACGAAGATCATGCACTGTTCGGAATTGACGTCCATTTCTATAGACTTCCCTTGCCATCAACTCCCAAACATTTTCAATGGGGTTCAGTTTAGGTGAACACGCTGGATTGTCCAAAAGATTCACATTATTTGTCATGAAAAAAGCCTTTGTCTTGCAGGCACTGTGAATTGTGGCATTGTCCTGCTGAAAAATCCAGTCATTTCCACACAAGCGAGGACCTTCAGTCAATAAGAATGCTCTCTCCAACATGCCAGTGAAGCTAGCTGCTGTTTGATGCCCCTGTATAACCTGAAGCTCCATTGTTCCATGGAAGGAAAAAGAACCCCAGATCATGATGGAGCCTCCTCCACTGTGTCATGTAGGAAATGTTTCTGGTGGGATATCCTTATCATGCCAGTAACGTTGGAAGCCATCTGGATTATCCAGGTTAATTTTTTTCATCAGAGAATAAAACCTTCTTCCACTTTTCTATGTCCCATGTTTGGTGCTTCTCATCAAAGTTTAACTGAGCTGTTTTGTGGTGTGGAAGGAGGCATGGCCTTTGAAGACGTTTATGGTTTTTAAAGCCTTTCTCTCGTAGGTGCTGACTTATTGTTCTTGAGCTGCATTCTGCATCCATAAGGGCCTTAATCTGGTTCGACGATCGGCTGGTGTCTTGCCAGACAACCCGTCGAATCCTGCTGCTCAATACCAGCGAAATTTTCTTGGGCTGACCACTTGAAATTCTCTTTCTGTATCTCTCAGGATCTTTTAAGAAATTTGCAACAGCAGTTTTACTGCACCCAATCTCACCAGCAATGGCACATTCAGAGAGACCTTGCTTTTGCAGCTCAACATTTCTGCCACATTCAAACTCTGTTAACTTTTTAGCCTTTGCCATGTTTTTACCCAATGTAACACAGAAGATGTCAGACGATGCTAATGCTTGAACACAAATGACTAAATTTCGTTATGTGTTTATCGATTAACGTTTCGTTTCAGTATGGTCTTAAACTTTTGACCAGCTAGTATTTAGGCTAATTTTATAGTGTTCACATTTTCCATATGAAATGCTAAAAAAAGTTTTTTTTTATTTTCCCTTTTCTTATTTTCTTCTTTCGATGCTCCACTCAAATAAGTGATTGAGTCTAACAATGCAGAATGCATATTTTTTTTTATGTTCATTGGCTTTAAGATTTTGGCCAGCAGTGTATATATATATAGATGTTTGGTGTATTATCTTTTAAATAAGTTTCTGATTTACTAACTGTATTTGATATGAGAATTGTTGTCAAAATCAATTGTTATTAGGTCAGTATATATAATTATTAGGACATTGAAATTACTTCAGGTACAGTGTTATTCATGATTTTAGAATAAGTATTAGTAGTTTGAAAAATAACTCAAACCATGGATTTTTGGAGATATCTGACAAATGTAATGTATGGTTAAAGAATGTGCTTGTAACTATGAAATGCAAAACAAGAACTAGATAAATTCTTGATAATTTTCTGTCACAAAATAGTAAATAAAATTATAGGAAAAATCACAGCAGTTTCATAGTTTTCTTAAAATTAAATTTAAAGTGCAATTTTGTGATATTATTTTGTTAGAAGTTTGACATCCTAATGGTATTCTTAGGACATTGCATATTGGAGTGGCTGAAAAATAGGGTTTTGTATGCAGAATTTTGTTTAGTATTTATTTTTTTTATAATAGGTATTATATATTTCAAGATGAATAAATTCATGTAAACTAGAAAAATGTGTGAAAATCGAAATTCTTCAATTTTGTACCTTAATTTGCAGGTGGCTTTAACGTAAGCTATTAAGATATTATATTTTTTATATTTTTACAGGAATGTGAGTCACTGAACATTGGATTTCATCTACTTCTGGGTGAAGCATACCAAGTGCTCCCAAATTTTATTAAGAAAAATCATATTGGAGCAGTTGTTGTAGATTTTAGCCCATTACGTACACCTTTAAAGTGGGTTGATGACGTCAAGAAAACATTGTCATCAGAAACAGTGTTCTGGCAGGTAATTCACATGTAATTACAAACATATGCTATTCAGTTATGTCATAAGAAAATATTTTGTGAACATTAAAAGCACCTGTTATATCTTTTCTTGAACTTTGTTATTAATTACAAGATCATTTTCACTGATATTAGTTATGAAAATGATTAAACATATTGGATAATTTTCAATTATCACACACGAGATAAAATGGAGGTATTCACTAACATGTTAGACAAGAGTAAAAGTTTTATTTTGGAATATCAGTTTTATTTATTAATAGTAGTATGTCATCATTATGACTGGTAACATCTTAAAATAAACCATTATATGCAGGACTGTTGAGAGCTTTCTTTTGAAAAAAGATAATGTTTTAACCAGTTGGACATAACTTATTAGTGCATTATTTTGAAATACTAGTTTATCTTATTGAAATCTGTTGTTCTGTTTATATGGATGCATGGATGTGTGTTTGTTTACATGTAATGTTTAATCTTTACTTGATTTGGAATTATTTATGATTGAGCCAGATTGTGTAATGTAAGATAATATATTCTACAGGGTGTTTGGAAAGTCACTGTGCACTTATATATTTATTAACAGACATGTTTCAATATAAAATACAGGAGGTAAATATGAATGATAATAATAAACTATGTTGAAAGTGACCTCCGTTGGCATCAATACAGGCTTGGATCCTTCTTATTTTGTTTCTAAACACTGCTATCAGTTGCTGGCTTAAAATAGACTGAATAAAATATGATTACAAAACTGGACAGTGACTTTCCAAACACCTTGTACTTTCCTGAGAAATTCACGTGTTCAAATAAGTATTATTTGGCAGAACATGGGCTATACTGAGCTTTTATCATAGTTCAGTAACATGTATTGTTAGCCTCCTTTTTAAACCTTCATTAGATTTAAAATTTATGATTCATATAGATTATGTTTAACATATTTTGGTAATAATAATAATAATATATTAGTTGTTAGTTTCTAAGAACAAAGTTTATTTGCCAATATTAATAACAAATTGAACATCACTGGCTATCTGCATGGAGTTATCTCAGTGTTAAGGAAAGAAAGGAAAGAAAAATTATAAGTTGTAAATTTAAATTTGCATAACATACTCATAACTTTATAAGTAACACCAACTAGTCATTCAGTTTTTCAACATTATTTTAAGGTTGATGCACACAATATTGTCCCTTGTTGGGAGGCATCTGAGAAATTAGAATATGGGGCTCGTACCATTCGCAGGAAGATTCATGACAAACTTTCAACTTATCTGACTGAGTTTCCTCCTGTAATATGTCATCCACATCCTTGCTTGAAGTCTCAGGTATATACATTAATTATTGTTTAGCTAATATTTATGAGATAATGCAAGTACTGTTAAAATAAAGTTATATTAATAACAGATTTCTTATGGCATAAATATTTTCACTTGAATTATGCATGTTTCAGCATATCAGCTACATTTCTCTCATTTTGTGGTAGAATACTTACCAAGTCTTTGTTTTAATGTCTTAGTAGTCTTTAATATTATTTTTGCAAAATAATTATCTTCAAACATTCAGTGTAATTGTACTGTTATTATATTATCAAATTATGTACTTTATAAACAGTAAACATTCTAGTAATTCTAACCATCTTTTTCTGAATGTAAATAATAATTCCTAGGATTAGTACATTCTAATATCAGTATAAAATGAAAAAGAGTGTTTCTGACTGAAATGTGTTTTCATAATATAGTTAGGCCCAATCTATAAGCAGTGATTTAGGCCTTATTTGTGTAATAAGTTGTTTATTGTATAATTATAAATATTTATATTTTGTTTTCATTGTTTTGTATAATTTTCATATCTTCTAAACAGTTTATTCTATTGGAATATATAGTAAGACATATAATATAATAAGTACATATATCTGAATGTACTTATTATTACTGTAAAATGAAGTAAGTAGGGAGCAACAGGACAGATTTTTCCAAATGGGGACACATTCACAGCCTAACTTCACAGACTGTGGCTTGTTGACAGATAAAATTGGTACATAGGTGGTCCAGTTTAGCTCAGTATTATAGTCAACTGGATCTCATGGGAATGTCGTATAGTTCTGAATTATGTAAAGTTTATCAAGTGTCCCTAATTACCCCAATACATGATGATTAGAGATGAACATTAGATATTATCTGTGGTTCCTTCCAATTCAGGCAGATATCCTTTTGAAATATTGAAACTATTTCATGTTGCATTTGAACTTGTGCAGTTAACAAAACATGCAACTCAAAATTACCAATGTCCTTTACATATTGTAGAGCATGCATCATTTACTCATAATTCTTCACTCTCTCACCTTCTACGTGACTTATTGTGCATACATCACGAGTTCTACTTTCCTTTCATGAAGAGTGGGAAGGCTTGGAATAGAGTTTTTTAGTCTTATATTTCTTTGTTCAGTCATACTGTTTGCATTGCACAGTTTGTTTTTTTCCATAAAACATTCTGAAACCAATACATCTTTTCTTGTTTAAGTCAATTATTGTAATGTTTTGTTTCTACTCCTTCTGTCTCTATTGAAGCTCCAATTTCAGAAGTCTTTTCTGGGTATATTGGAAATTTTACAGCACTGCAATGTCTGAATGTTTTGGCAATCAAAGTACAGTGTGTTTGGAAAGTCACTGTGCAGTTTTGTCTGTTAATAAATATATAAGTACATAGTGACTTTCTGAACACCCTGTATATGCACCAATTATATTCAGTTTTTAAGAGGCATCCCTTCAAGTTTTGGGTTTTATGGATACTTGTCTGATGATTCTGTACCATCTTCTACTGGTGTTAAAACTTTTCTGTTTCAGGCATTATCTCAGTATTCTTTGAGGATGAATGAAGTGTAGATCTTATGCAAGTTTCTTCATCGAAATTATTGGACAACAAAAGTAGACATCAAGGATTTTGCATTTACACATTATGATTCATAAGTCTTGTATATTTGTTTTGTACACTTAGGAGTAATTTATTACTTCCAGGCCTTTCCTTCAGATTCCCTCATCTCCTTTTGTATTCATATGAATAATCAGAGGTTTTACTGATCTTCAGTACACATTATATTTCAATTATTCTCATTATATGGAGGATTAGGTAATACTAGCACTGTTATATTGTCAGTCTCTCTTTCCATATAGTGTTGCAGCAGAATCATAATTTGTTGACTTTTGCTGAAGGTTTATGGATTTTATGTGAGCAACCATGAAGTTGTTTAATTAATATTTCATGCAAAATTACTTTCAAATTTAATCTCTTTGCAAACATGTTTTACAAATTTACTGGAAGGGGGCATGCCACCACACCCATGTAGCATTAGCCTGCTTTGCACATTCATTGTATTTCACAAAGTGTGTGTTGGCTTTTAATATCACAAATTAGAAACACTTTTTCAAACATTCTGCTTGAACAGGGCTTGGTCACATGTACATTAAACCATGTGGAAGATGGAAAAGTGAATAATTATAGGTGACACATGTTTTGCATTGTGCGAAAGACATTTGGAAATTTCAAATTTCATGTTTGTTAACAGTAACAGATTAGTTCAACAAGGGAATGCTGTCATTATTTTAGAGTACCTGTTTGAAATTGATTTTTAATAATAAAATGTAAAATTTACTCCAATACCAGGATGTATAGGGACATGCAAGGTATATTTTTAAAAAGTCACAAAAGTTTGCAAAATGAGTAACTTCTCATCTTTAACAAGTTATTTAGTAGTTACAATTTAATTTCTAGGACTAAGATCTAAGAGTAAAAAAACTTTTGTAGGAATTAATATTGTTTATGTTGTAAACATTATTTTATAGTCCTTAACACAATCAACAATAATAAATATTGTTTATGTTGTAAACATTATTTCATAGTCCTTAACAGAATGAACACTAAGAAATATTGTTTATGTTGTAAACATTATTTCATAGTCCTTAACACAATCAACAACAAGAAATATTGTTTATGTTGTAAACATTATTTTATAATCCTTAACAGAATCTACAATAAGAAATATTTTTTATGTTGTAAATATTATTTCATAGTCCTTAACAGAATCAACACTAAGAAATATTGTTTATGTTGTAAACATTATTTTATAGTCCTTAACAGAATCAATAACAAGAAATATTGTTTATGTTGTAAACATTATTTCATAGTCTTTAATAGAATCAACAATAAGAAAAGGAAATAAAAAGTAATATTGTTTTTATTTGGTGTATTATATGTTAAGTATTGAAAATGTTGAAAATATAAGTGAATTTAAATACGTATTAGAAAATGATGTATTAAACTAGCATCTATAATTGTATGCATAAATATTGGAATATTACCTGCTGATAACAAACAAGTAAGTACATAAGCCAATTATCATATTTCAGCCAGTTGACTGGAAAGCAGCACAGAATAGTTTGCAGGTTGACCAGTCTGTTAAAGAAGTTAAATGGGCCACACCAGGTGCCAAAGAAGGCCTTAAAATGCTATTTGACTTTTGCAAAGTTCGACTTAAAAACTTCTCTGACAGTCGTAATGACCCAACAAAAAACAGCCTCAGTAATCTATCACCGTGGATTCATTTCGGTTAGTTGGAGGTCTTAATGAATGTTCTCATCCTTGATTAAAATTCATTTATATCTATTCTGGGGAACCTGTTTGGTTATATATATATATGTTTTTATTTTTTTGAACTATTTACTGAGTAATGTTTAAGTGTTTTTAAATTAATTGACAGTTTCAAAGCTTGTATCATATATAATTGTTTGATAAATATTTTGAAAAACATTTTTTTTATTGCAGAATAAAAACTAAGAGTGTTGAAATGGTGCTTAATCTCTATCTTTAACTTTAATTTTGAAATTTTCAGTTTAAAAAAATAATAATTTTACAAGTATTCACAGAAGAACATTAGTGTTTGTGGTCTGGAGATTTAAATATCTTCACTAACAGAAAAAATGCATTTTTTTTTTTGCAATATCGTATATAATTATGTAACAGAAAGTGAATCAAGTGAGAATTAATAAACACTAATTAAAATTACACATTTTAAAACCCCAATTTTGTTTGAGTTAATGGTTCATGAAATAATCTTAACATGTTTTATTTCTTCAAGTTTAGAAATGTGTGTGTTGGAAAAAATTATTGAAGTCATGATACTGTTTTAAAATTTTCTTAAAATTTAGAAGTGAATGTAGAATTCATAAAATATTTTATGTTTGTTTGTGTGTTAATTATATTGAAGTATTTTGTTAATTTATGTTTATGTTTTACTTGCCTATATTCTGTTAGGTCATTCCTTAAGTAATGTCAGATTTTAGGTTCAGAAAAACAGAAAGGATTTCAAACGCTTTTAATGTTATTTAATCAATAATGTATGTTTCATTATTATTAATTACTTCCTGCCAACGACTCACAAGCTTCTGAATGTCACTTCTATAAAATTCTTGGAGTTTGGAGGAAAAGAATGTAGAGAGGGTAGTTATGACATCTTCATGTGTTTCAGCTCTTTTCTATCAAGATAGTTCTGCAAACTTTGGAATAGATGATAATCAGATGGGACAAGGTCTGGGGAATAAGGAGGATGTGGAAGTTTTTCCCAGTCTAGCTCTTTAATCTTTGCAAATGTAATCCTTGCTGTATGGGGCCGTGCATTATCCTGGTGTAACACAACACCTTTGTGATTGATCAAAGCAGGCTTCTTTTCTTTTAGTGCAACATTCAAGTGCTATAATTGTTAACAATAGAAGTCTGATGTAATCGTTACATTGAGTGGCAGCAACTCAAAGTGGACCACACCAACAATATTCCACCAAATGCTTAACAAAACTTTCGTAGGATGGAGGTCCATTTTGGGCTGTGCTTTAGCCAGTTTACCTGCACTGAGCCATTGTTTGCAGCATTTGACACTTTTATAATATATCCATTTTTCATCTCCAGTCATTAACCTATCCAAAAAAAGTAAGTAATGTTTATGAGAGTGCAGAGAAGTGCAAATGTTCACTCGTGCTCTGAGTTTGGTTTCTGTCAAATCAAGAGGGGCCCATTTTTGACACCTTTCCATGCTGTTGCAGATGATGGTGAATTGTTGAATGGGTTAGATTAAGCTTCTGTGATAGTTCTTAAAGTGTTACAACACAATCTTTATCAAGTGCAGCCAGGAGCAAGCCATCATTAAACTCAACAGGATGACCTGAACGTGGTGCATCACTTAAGCTGCAGTCACCTGATCAGAACTTCTGAAACCATATTTGACATTTTCTTTCATTGAGAGACTGTGCACCATAAACACCTTGAATGTTTCCTGTAGTTTCTGCTGCACTGTTGCCTTTTTTAAACTCATAAGCTTTGATGTTGCAATTCATATGTTATCTATGTTCAAGAAATATAGATATGGGCCAACAACTGTTTGAAACATCATGTATATAGTATTATAGTCATTTTAAGTATGTAAATAAGTACATAATCAAATGATTTTCTTCAACGTTCAGTTGCTATTAGACAAGAACATCAGAATAATTTTTAGTAACTTTGTTTTTTGTATTCTAATAAATGCCATAGCATTTAAATGAAGGGAAAATATTCATCATGAGTGGATAAAACTGATACTGTTAAATTTTCTGATATGGTTTGCATTAGTAATGGTTTGACTAAGTTTCTGTCTGTATAATCTCTTGTTGTTACTTGTAAATTTATTACTTGACTAAACAAGGTTAAAATCCTTTTTGCAGGTCAGATATCAGTGCAAAGATGCATCCTTACTGTAAAGCAGTTTAAAAATAAATACAGTAAATCTGTGGATGCATATATAGAAGAAGCCATTGTTAGACGAGAACTAGCAGATAACTTTTGCTTCTTTAATTCCAAGTATGACCAGGTAGAAGGTAAGATATATCTAATACTCTCTAGTGGGAGGTCGCAGTCTGCCTTGGTGGAATTGACCATTGAATGAGAAAAGTTAATGAAAAATAAACATGTAGTAATTTCTCCATATGTTTAAAAAACCTCAAAACTTTGAGTTGAAATTTATTTCATAAAAACAAAAATAAATCAAATTTTGATTTCTGGTTGATTTCATTCTATTGGTAATAAAATCACTTGTGTTTGTGAACTTCTTGAATTTCTCTGAGTACTGTAGGACATGCTAATCTCCCTAGGAGGAGCTTCATTTTAGTTTTGTATAAGATAGTGTTGATTTACTCTTGTAACTAATGATTGTTCTAAGGCTCGATTCTTATAGTGTGATATAATTATCTATATATAACCAGAAGCTGTTGATTTAAGCAAGTCATGAAAGTTTTTCTTTCCAACTGTAAAAGCCAAAAAGATAGGAACAGATTTATAAAAGCTTAACTTGAGAAAATGTTGTTTGTGAACAACATATACTATAATTACACCCCTCATTAGTTTTGTAAGTTTGCAAAAAGCATGCTTTATGAATATATGCTTCATTTTAATTATGATATTAAAGTAAAAAAGTTAGTTAGATCAAGTTTTGCCTAATGGATAAAGGAAATCACTGAAAATACATGTAAGAAAAGTGAATACAAATGAATACCAAACATGTTTAAAACTTATTACAGATATTAAATGAAATGTTCTGATTAACAATTTAAAAATGGTAGTTTTAACTGATAATTGTGATATGGTTGAAAAAAAAAGTTATTTTTTTGGAATAAACAGAGTGAAATAGTATGTCTTGTTTTTTGAATCAGAAGAAAGATAAAAATTTGTAGTTTTAAAAAGTAAAAACTATATATGAAAGTTTTAAAAAATATAGGCAAACGTTAAAATCTGTGGCAAAGATAAGTAGTTATAACTGTGTTTTAACCCTTTAAAACCCATGAATGGGAATTGTGCCACTTTTAACCTTTCATTAATAAACTTTTAATAACTGTAAAAGTCACCATATCTGAAGCACACAAACTTTGAACACATTTTATTGATAATTATGGGATAATTTAAAATATAAGTTTGATTTTTTGTGTCATTTAACTTTTATAATAGAATAAAAATCACTACATAACAGTTATTTACTATTCAGTTATGTATGATCTACATAACCATTGACCTAGTTTTAGGTCTAATAACATGGCATCATGTACCAGATCACTTTATTGAAGAAATGGTACAATAAAAGTTGTGTAAAGTATTAAAGCTAATTTCAACAAAGACTATTTATCTCACTATTTATACATACAACTTATGGTCATCTTAGAGATGGATGATTTAATCAAAATAATTGATTACCTGTGAACAATGATTACATTGATTAGTGTCTTTGTAAACTGATTAAAATCACAATCCACAAAAATAATTAACCAACCAAATCTACTGTTTTTAATTATTCCAACTATCCAAGTTATCAGTTAAGGCTCCATCACTTAGAAAGGTAAAATAATTGAATTGTCTGGAACAATAAGTATAGAAGATATATCCAAAATATTGTTACAACATATGACTGATAAGTGAGAATAATTATTGCTTCTAAATGTTAAACAGTACAGTTGTGTCATCTGGTAGATCTGTTGTTACTTACAAAGCTTAGGATTAAAAACGTAACAATTTCTGTGGCTTTTCATATTTTTTGCCACTTGATAATGTTTATTGAAGGAAATTTTAATGCCAGTTTTATGAGTTAAACTAAATTTTAAATCAGAAATATTTTGATATATCATCTTTTTCTGACAGTTATTTGGTGTATTTCATGAAGAAAGATAAAAAAACTAACATTATTATTTCTGCACAGTTGTAAAAGTTTTGCCAAAATCCAATTGTAACTTTTTTAGACATTTTCTGCCCATCCAAGAGATTAATTATTTTTGCTAAAAACCTCACCCTTTGAGAATATCCATTTCTTTATTTTTGGATGTTTTTCCTATTTTTCATACAGATGATATAAATATCTAGATTAATGATTCCATAATGTAAACAGTAGTTGTGAAACCACTGTGTTTGTTCAGTTGAGTATCATGTCTTATTTTTTATGATAAAACTAGCTTTAGAAGTTTTATATTATAAAACTGTGATTCCTGTTTTTTTTCTGTCGAAACCATAATATTTTAATTTTATCTATAAGTTAATAACACAGTCAACAGGATTATTAACCTAAGTATTTACAGCAAGACTGTAATGACCAAATTTTAATTGTTCTCATTAGGTACTAATATAGGCTACTAACCATGACAATGACAATACCTTAGTTACAGACTAAATTTACTCAAGAAAAAATTAGTTTAAAAAAAAAAAAATTATTTATTGTAATGTTATTTTAGGTGCTTATGATTGGGCAAAGACATCTTTGAAACTTCATGCTAAAGATAAGAGGGAATACATCTATACCAAAGAACAGTTTGAAAAGGGACAAACACATGACTCATTATGGAATGCAGCTCAGGTAGAACTGACCCATTAATCCTGTCAAAATTTTCATATGTGTATATATTTTGTGTGCTATTTTATTTCTATGGATTAAATTGTTTTTGAATTACATGAATTAGAAAAATGTTTATATGAGCATTTAACTGGCCTGTGTACTAATAATATTATGGTAAATGTATAACATGAATATGTGAATATATAGTGCTTCCTCCTAAGAAATATTACTGAATATTATAACTGTTGGACAATAGAGTTCTTTAACAGCTCATTAATGTTTTTTTGATGTTTCATTTGATAATTTTAAATCTCATTTTGATGATCGATGACAATAAAGATATTTAAATATATTTTGCTCATTTCAGTTTCAAATGGTGTGTGAGGGGAAGATGCATGGGTTTCTGAGGATGTACTGGGCTAAAAAGATTTTAGAATGGAGTAGAAGCCCAGAAGAAGCCCTTGAGATAGCAATATATTTGAATGACAAGTATGAACTTGATGGAAGGGATCCAAATGGCTATGTTGGTAGGATGTCTTTGGTAATTTTGTATCAACTTAAAATTCAAGAATATTTTTTTTATCTAATAAAGTCTGAATTAATTAAGTTATTGATTATAACATTGTTACTGGTTATAAATTTTATTTTAGACCAATCAATACTTCGACTGGTAACTTAATAATATTTTATACTTTAACAGTAATGGAGAAACAATTATGTAAAATGTGTCAAGGAATATGTAAATAAAATAACCAATTTCTATTTCAAAATTAAAAATAAAATTTTGGAATATAATCAAATAAAACATTTGTCCCATTCAAAAGTTAAGGCAGTAATCCAGTAAAGTATTAGGAAGTGATGATGTGAAAACATCTGGTAATACGTAAGAAGAGTACTAGAAAATAACAGTAATATTTCTGAAAGTAACTTAAGTTATTTTGCAATAATGTAGAAAATTCTTAAACAATAACTATGTAAGATGGTGGTTGTAGCTAAATAAAATGTCAGGCAAAATTAGACCAATTAATGCATTGTAAACAAATGAGACGTCAGAATATCATCAAGTAGGAAATCAGGAGATAAACAAGTAAGATTACATGTAACAAAGCACGTAAATAAAAAAAAAACGTTAGGCAATAATTTGGCCAATGGATGGGTAGTAAACAAATGAGACATCAGAATATAATCTAGTAAATTAAACAGGTGATAAACATGTAAGATTACATGGAACAAAGCAAAAGGTTAGACAACAACTAAATATATTATCATACAGTAATAAAACATAATGATATGTAACAATCAGGAAATGTCTAGCAATAATTAATCAATTAATTTCATAGATTAATGCCAACTGTAAATATGGAATGTTAGACATAAATACAAAAAAAGGCAAAAATTCAAGTGAAATATTAAATATTTACCAAATAAGTTTTCAGTGGTAAATAAGCACAATGCTATGTACTAATAAAGTAAAATACCAGGTGATAAGTAACTAGTGTTACTGAAAAATCCAGTACATTGTTAGGAAATAATGTGATATGATTTCAGACTATAATAACTTAAAATGGCAGGTAATAACTAAGATGTCAGTTCATAACCAAGTAAGATTTCAATAAATGTGTGTTTTCTTATACCAAAACCACATTGGACTATTTGCTGAATCCACTGAGGGGTTTTAATAAGCAGTAAAGTTCTAAGTTTTTTTTTTTTCCTAGCAAAAACCAAGAGAAATCTAAGGCAAAACCTTGAGTTTTCCAATGTTTGCAGCTATACAACACACACATGACAATAGTCAGTTAATGGCCTAGTGAAATTTCAGAACATAATTAAATTAAAAATGACATTAAGTGGAATCAGAGTTAATTTGTTTTTTGCATATTAAGTTAATCTATTAGAAATAAGTTTACTTGCTTGCAAACACTCTTTGCTAACTTGAAGGTGACCCAAGAAGGTCAAAATGTTGTTCTGTACTTTATTTTAATTAAAGTTTTAACACCCATAATGGCTGCCTTGTGAATACATTTTTACTCCAAATGGGTTTTATGTCATCATGATAATTTCTCTATTTCTTACACATGTATTTTAATTGTTTTTTACTTTCTTTCTTGTTCTGGAACTTTTAATTTTCTGTCTAAACGTGCTTAATTTTCTCTTTGATATTTAATTAACTTCAATAAATGTCTGATCTCACCTAGTGAAATCATCTCAGAAGTTGATGTGTATTCAATATTCTCTTCTGTTTTCACGAAAGTAATCCAACTTCTGACAACAGTGTTGCAACATTGTTCTATTGTTGAGGAAGTTATTTTAGATTATTTGGTAAAAATAATTCACAGTCTGGCCCATATAACCATAACCAATTAGTTTATTTCTTATTTAATTGCTTATATACTATTATTGCTAATCAGTTGACTAAATGAAAACATGCGATGACTGGTACTGATCCAAACACTTCATTAAACTAAACTGCTTGACTCAGTACTTCTGGACTAACTGTCTACTCATATTCATATCTGTAGTCTATTTCTGGACATTCTGCAAAGTCTCCCAATCTCTAATATTCACGCACTTTCTAGCTAATATCTAAATTACAACATTAAAAAAATATAGCTTATAATAATATAAAGTGATAGCAAACACAACTGTTGGAAGTCCAAAAGCACAATATACACATATTGTGTTCTGTGGGAAACGAAAGCTCCAGCAGACATGAATGATTGTCATAGTTAAGATACTGTCTAAAGAAATTTTGTGATCCGTTTCATCTGGTAATACTTATTTTAGCTATTAGAACCATATTTTCCAGTTATTTACTTAGCAGATATTATATATTAGTTTTCGAAGTACATATATTGATTTACAATAGAGACTTGTTGGTTAGGGTGTTTGACAGCAATTTGCAGATTACTGGATCAAAAGTTGTTGCAGAAAATGTCTTATCATTTCTAAGTTTTTTTATATTTAAAGAAGGATGATGTTTTGAGGTAGTGCACTTTGGCGGAGTGTAGAGTTTACAAACTATATTTCACCTATATTTGTCTTATAATAATATGATGGTCAATCCTATCATTCATTGGCAAAGAGTAGCTCAAGAGTTGGTGCTGAATGGTATTAACTAGTTGCATTCCCTCAAATCTGTCACTTCAAAATTAGGGACAGTTGGCACAAGTAACTCTCAAATAACTTTGTGTGAAATACAACAAACAAATGCACTTCATGATAAATGCACATTCCTGTGCATATCATAATTCTCTTTGCACATTTTAATAAAAGGTTATTTTATTTTATGACAAAAAATTTAAATGATTTAGATTACAGTATGATCATGATGAAAATATAATGAAAAGTGATTAATATCTGTGTTGCTGGTTTTGATTTTAAAAAGTTATATTAATCTTCATGGTTATCTTTTAAACAAAATCTCTGTTTTTATAATCTCTGAATTAAAAATCATTCAAACCAATAGATTGTTTAGGCAGAGTATTCGTGATGAAACTTTGTAGAATGGATGTCAACTGCCTGTTGTGGAGACACAACTGTAGAGGACGATGTTTCCACCTTTCATCTTCAGGTCAAAAGGTGGAAAACTTTCGAAACATCATCCTCTACAGTTGTGTCTCCACAATAGGTTGTTGCCGTCCATTCTACTAAGTTTCGTCATTCAAACTTATTTTAAAACATGTCCATGATAACAAAATGTTGCCCACTTATCTTCTTTGAGTACATTTTTGTGTCAATATGATTATTCCAAAATTATTGTTAAACAATGATTCAATGAGATTTGATTAAATATACTTTTATATGTTGTTAATGTAAGTTTAAATTGACAGTCACACGTATCTATGTTGCACTAGGTTGCATGTGGTCCATATGTGGGATCCACGACCAAGGATGGGCTGAGAGACCTGTGTTTGGGAAAATACGTTACATGAATTATCAAGGGTGTAAGAGAAAGTTTGATGTTGATGCTTTCATCAGAAAATACCCCGTCAAGGAAAAGGCATGAAAACTTTGTCTCAACATTTTATGTAAGAACAATATCAGCTCAGTTTTTTTGTTGTATTATATTTTTATGGATATTTAATGAATTGTTGCATAATTTTTATTTTACTTTGTTTGTTTTTTGTCACTTTTGAGTCTATTTTACATCTTTCTGAATATTTTAATATAAGTTAAAAGCTTCAGTGTAAAGGATAAGTCACTGTTACTTTTCACTAAATTTTAGTTTGACAAAAACTTTGCATGGAAAATAGCAAATTGGTAAACTGAGGTAAATTTCTTTCATATTTTTGTAAAAAATATTACAATAAGTCAGTATTTTTATAAGGTTTTTTATCATAATAAATTGATACACAAGTTGTATTTTTGTGGGTGTTTTTTTAAAATTTCTATCATCTGAAAGAGTGTGTCAAAGGCCTTGTGTTTTTACATTTTTAGATATCTGTTAAGGTACATTAAGTATGACCTGCTGGGTTAAATTATAGTTAGAGACTTTGTCATGTGTTCTGCTACTGGAATATTTGTTTATTTTCTAAAAGTAATAAATTTTACTTGAAAGTAAAATTTTGATTGATGTGGAATCTTATTTGGTTTGTGGAACAACATTTGATAGTGTGTTGTGTGTGTGACCTAAACAATCAGCACGACAAACTGTGTGTTATTAACACGAATTATAATTTAATAATATTCCATTTTCTATAGCTTGGACTTTGGTAAATATGTGTCATATTTTCACTGTAAGTGCTCTAGTGAACCCTCACTTTACATAACAAATGTTAAGGTATTCTGTAAAGAAACACACAATATATAACAATTCCAATTTTGATTAACTTTCTTCTTTTTTTTCTTTGCATCAAATATTTATTTGATAAAAAAAACATTCTTTGATGGACTTTGTGCAAATTTGGTACATTGATAGGTGTTTCTAACCTACAAACAGGTGTCCAATTTGGTCTCAGTATAAGCCACATGTGGAAAGTTATTAAAAAATTCAGTTTTGAACAATTTTGTTTGCACATGCCCATACAAAGTTATGTGAACTATCAGGCTAAACTTTTTACAACAGATTAAAAGTGGATCGTTTTTAGTTTCCTGTCATTCAAATTAAAGACAGCTGTTTTAGATGGAAAAGAACTACCGTTGGTTCTGTGAAGGAGAGGTTTGTTCTGAATGATAGGGTTGCAAGCTTAAAGCTAATATTGGTTACTATTGAGTGTCACTTTCTTACTTGGTGGTGTGCATTGTTAAAAGTTGTGATATCTAATTAAAAATACTTCAGGTGTGAAGAAAAGATGTGGCCATAAAAAGAATTGAGTGTGTGACTTAAAAGAATGAAATCAATATTGGTAACTTAACTGGAAGCTACCCGTATATCATTGATAATAATTTTATAATTATTATTTACCTAGGCTGCTTATTTGTTTAAGCCACCATCATTTTCCAAGTTAAACAAAAAATATGGCCTAGCTAACTAATTAACTATTGTCAGTATTATAAGTACAGTCAGTAGTTTGGCTACCAATTATGATTTCATTTCTTTAAGTCACGAACTTGGACATTTTTTGACCATACCTTTTTTCTTACATGAAATGTTTTTGATTAGATTATACAGATCTTAGGGTTTTTGCAACAAAACCAAAACCTTCAATATTACTTTTGCATTTTATTAAAAGTTATTTCATAAGAGGTTATTACCAGTAATAACTGTTTTACATAAAAAGTACAAGGCATTTATTAACAGTGGTTATTGGTAGATTTTGTGTTCTACTGTAATTTTAAAAGAAGGAAATTTATGTTTATGAATGCAGTAAAATGATAAACATTGAAAAAAAGAAATCGACATTTTGTGAAATCAGTTCAATGTATGCAATAAATTTTGTTTTTTTAATTTTAATTTTTATTTTGAAAAATATACTGTTGTGTTCCAATCTTAAAAATTAACAGTGAAAGGTATAAAAGTAGTTAGGATACTTGACAAGTTATCTGAGAGTTGTGAGTTTGAATCCCATCGAGGAATATTTTTGCCCTTTCAGCTACAGGGGTGTTATAAGTGATATTCAACGTCAATATTTGTTGGTCAAGAGTTGGTAGTAGGTGATGTTTACTTATCTTAGGAACAAATTAGGAACAAATAACAGTTATGTAGCATTACACAAAATTTAAAGCAAACAAACAAAGAAGTGAAATTATATATTTCTATTCAATATTTTTTTTACATACTAATACTCATATAATTTTAAATTTTTATAAACTATTTTTTTGATTACTAGAAAACAAATACTTCAGGAATTGAATGTTTTTCGAACAAATTTTAAGTCATTGATAAGGACTTGTATGAGGACTTAAACTATAAAAAATATCTTCCTCACACATTTGAAAAATACCATAAGAACTATTACAGAAGCTTCCTATTATATGTTCATCAGTGGTGTCTTCTTTCAGTTGACATTGTGTAGCTGACTGTCTGAGTTGTTTCAAGAACTTGTTTACTGATCCATTCTTACCCATCACTAGTACAGCAGTAAGTCAATGGATTTAAAACACTAAAATCAAGGGTTCAATTCCCCTTGCTGGGCTCAGCAGATAGCCTGATGTGGCTTTGTAATTAGAAAACACACAAACACACAGTGATCCTCTCTATTTTTTTTGTATGCTCCAAGTGTTTCTGCCTTTTAAGTATTTCTTCCAGGTCTTCTCTTAAAAGAAGTGAGGTCAGGTGGTTAAGGCAATCAACTCGTAATCTGAGGGTTGTGGGTTTGAATCTCTGTTGCACCAAAACATGTTCGTCTTTTCAGCCCTGGGGACGTTATAATATTACAGTCAATCCCACTCTTTGTTGGTAAAAGAGTAGCCCAAGAGTGGGTGGTGATGACTAGCTGTCTTCCCTCTAGTCTTACACTGTAAAATTAGGGACAGGTAGTCCTTGTATAGCTTTGTGAAAATTCAAAAACAAACAAAAGTTATTAATTTTTAACTAAAATTTGTAGCTGAGAATAGAATTCATGATTGTAAGTGTACCAGTTACAGCTACAGTTATTAGTGGATAAGAATAACTAGAAATATCAACTAAGTTAAAAGATGCTATATCAATAAATAAGTTTTGTTTTTTGTTTGTGTCACTGATGTTCATTATTTAGTAGCTTTTGACATTTCTTCAACTGTTTGGTTTCTATACGAAAATCTGAAATTTTGTGTACTAAATCCTATATTAAAAGTTAGTATGAAAACTGATTATAACAAGCACAAAATGATTACCAGGTTGATTCCTGGGCTGGTAGCTACACTGAGCTATAACATCGCCATCTGGTGATCACAAATCTGTATTCTCATTGATCTAATTGGTATATCTACAAATACTTAGTGATGTATGACGAATATTATTTATCCTATTGATATTCAAATGCACCAAGTAATTTTATAAGAATCCTATACTTTTATTCTCGAATATATTTAGCAGAAGTTTTAGTATTATGCTGGAATTTAATGGACAGACACAACACAAACTATTATTTGTATCTATAGTTTTTGTTTTTAAAGTAAACAACTGAAAAAATTAATTTACTAAAGTATAAATATTTTATTACTGTAGTTAAGACAAGAAGTTTTCACTGAACATATTGTTGTTTAAACTAAATTTAATTAATCAAATCATGAATAAACATTTTAGCTATTTTCATATAAATTTTGAGGGTTTTTTTTAAGTTAGAAGTTCTTATAGAAGAGTAAGCGAACAGAGAAGCTTTACTTATTACAAATGTTATCATGTTTCATTAGCATTTCGTCAGGCCAGAACGTTTCCTTATTACCTGTAGAAACAGTCGATATATACATGGTTATCAGAGTTGAATATTAAATATCAGGGTCGTGCGGTGATTTGTTCCTATGGGGAAACAAAATCATAAAAGGTGAATTATAAAATATATGTATATATGTGTAGGACGACCGATAAAGATAAAATTAATTACTTGTAGTAATTAATCTTAAATATTAAGTACTCCAATTAAAGATAAAAACAAGACATGCACGGTTACTTACTGTATTTTTATGTTCATTCCATCGTCTTTTCCTTTTGGTTGAGTAGATTTATTACACCTTCATAAAAACTACCAATTTTTATTTCTTTGAGAAGCCTTTTCTCAATCATGGCCCCCCGCTAGTACAGCGGTACGTCTTCGGATTTTTTAACGCTAAAATCAGGGGTTCGATTCCCCTCGGTGGGCTGAGCAGATAGCTCGATGTGGCTTTGCTATAAGAAAAACACACACACTCAATCACGCTAAACTTACAAGTCGGCCTGGCATGGCAAGGTGGTTAAGACACTCGACTCGTAACCTGAGGTTCGCGGGTTCGAATCCCTGTCACACCAAATATGCTGGCCCTTTCAGCTGTGGGGGCATTATAATGTGATGGTCAATCCTACTATTCGTTGGTAAAAGAATAGCTCAAGAGTTGGTGGTGGGTGGTAATGACTAGCAGTTTTCCTTCTTGTCTTACACTGCTAAATTAAGGACGACTAGCGCAGATAGCCCTCGTGTAGCTTTGCACGAATTCAAAACAAAGCAAAGTTACAAGTCTTTCTTGTAGTTGTGCATTTCTGGTGTAGCTGTGTATTCTTTTAAAATGAGAAAAAGAACGCTCAGCTGAGGTACTGGTTGCTGGAAGAGTCAAGGTTAACTCACACAACTTTGTAAGTTGTTACAGAGCTGCATCTAACTTGGCATTTTGCAAACAATGAGGTAATTCATTCACTGGTTTTCCTTTCAAATCAGCGTCAGCATATAAAATAGTTAACTTTTCAAGCGATTAATATCAAAGTATTCAGTATAATTACCTTGCAATTATTTTAATAATAATTCAGGAAATATATTTTGCTCTCTCCTGTATTTTCAGTGTCAAGAAGCTGAAGAAATGTTATGTTTCTCATGTTTTGAAATCTAATTTCAATTTGACCGCATATTGCATCCCAAATTTTATAAAATAACTTTTTGTATATTATTTTAATGTCTTCTCCGGGATTGTTACTTATTCCATTAGTAAGGTGGTATAATCGATTGACTGCTGCCAAATGTTCATATTCTAGGATATGTCAAATATCTTATTCTGTAGAACATCGAATATAATATTTGTATATGAAAAAATATTGGCAAATATATTCAACAAGAAACTGAATTCAAAATCTCTGAAATTTAAAAAAAGTGCTTGGGAACAGTTAAAGGTTTCAGTTTTCCAGTTGCCAAAATTATCAACAATATACGAAATGAGTCAACGAGTTCTTCCTTGTATTCCAAGACAGTTTCAACAAGGCAGTGATTATAACTCAAACGAGTCGAGGCCATTTTCGGAAATCTTTTCTTCAGTTCAGTATTTAAAAGGTGCACATTACTTGTTGATTTCGCAAAAAAACAAAGAGAATGATTTAAGTCTTGCAAATAATCTGTCACACTCCTTGATCTTCATCATAGATTGTGACAACACTAAATTCTATTTTTGTGTCATACAATGAATGAAAAGAGCTATGGATAATACTTATTTCTAAGTTTCTTTGAAGTCCATTCATCTCACCGGACATCACGCTTATCCCATCACAAGTTTGTGCAACAAATTTTGATCCTATATTTAATTCATCGACTAAAAAAACAGTATCTTGGATAAACCTACAGCTGTTCTATCTGTACTAATTAATATTTGTAAACCACAGAAGTCTATCGCAAATTTCACCATCTTTAGTCACATATCGCACAACACTATCAATCTGAGAAATGGTTCATTTTTTTAGTTGTTTCATCTAAGATAAGATCCACCAACAGAGAATCATTTATTTCGCATTTAATTTTATTTGACAATACTTCAACACAATTAATGAGATCATTCTGGAATTTATTTCACAGGTCAGAAGAAAACCCCCAAAACATTCGATTTCTGTAAGTCGGATTTCAATACTGGATCATATTTCTTGCACAAAATTACCAATTCCACATAATTACCTCAGTTAGCAGACTTTCGTGATTCATCATGACCTCTAAGTGTTAACTGTTGTTCACCCAAATAACATACTACGTCGATTACTCTTTTTAAAATGTCTCTGTTCCTTTTCACCTTCTCATGTTCCCCGCTGGTACAGCGGTGAGTCTACGGAATTTACAACGCTAAAATAAGAGGTTCGATTCCCCTCGGTGGACTCAGCAGATAGCGCGATGTAGCTTAACTGTAAGAAAACACACACACACACACCTTTTCAGTGTGCATTTGAACATTTATTTTATGTTGGGTATTTAGTTGGAATCCAATCCGTGATTTTCCAAATCAAACTAGGCTTAGAGCTGAAAATATATGACTGAAGGAATTTTCATATTTTATGCATATTATTTAAATCATCAAATCCGCTTGAGTTCCATGTCCCAAGTTCACTATTAAATATTAATATTAAACACAACTAGTATAAATCTTCTGTAAAGTTAGAACAAGCAATTAACCAAGATGTCCTGTCATATTGGTTCATACTGAAGTTTCGAGCGAACTGCTTTGTTCTTGCAGTCAGACTCAGAGCTGTACCAAACTTGTTCACTAATAAGCTTTCAATAATACAGTTACAAAGTTTCCTGTTATCTTTTGAATCCATATTCAAATTTGAAGGATGACACTTCACAAAAAATTATACATACATAAAAAAACCTATCATTTCATACAATGCCTGAAGCACCTGTACATCACGTGACATCAGAGAGGTTACAAACTGCACGAGGGCGAGGTGTAGGTCATGAAAAGTTTCCAAATGTTTCAAGAAAATTGACTACAAGTTACTTTTTCTTGTTATATTTGGTTTGTTTATTGTAAATTGTATTTTATAAAATATTAATTACGAAACGATAACTTATTTATAAATCATTTATTTTGCTTAAATATTGAGTGGTTTAAATAATTTAACATACAGAATATAAATTGTCACTAAGTTCCAATTTTACATGTATTTTGAAATAAGATGAACTGGTAATTGTTTAATTTATGCCATAGAATAGGCCAATATAACATTCAAGGCATGCTTTTTTTTCTTTAAATACAAGTATGAATTTGAACTTTTTTATTCGGAAAATTATTGATGTAAGAAGCATTTCATAGTTTAAAGAGTATTTTATCTAACAAAAATGTTTTAGTTAGAAATAAAGCCTTTTCTTATGGGAGAAAACTAAAATCAGCTGAGAAAACAAAACATTTTGTGAGTGGTAATCCAGGTTCTTCCTAGCAGTGTTTTTGCCCTACAAGGTGATTACTGATTGTGTACGGTGTAGTAGAGTACTTCCGTGTGAATAAATTTCAAGTTCATAACGTCAAATGTAGTTGATACTTAAAAGTTAATTTGATTTAACATACATTGGGGAAATACTGGTTTCCTTGTTTCTATGGACCGCACGCCTTTGTTAGCGAACAATCTTACAATCGGTTAATTGCTTCTCTTCTACATCACAGTCCATGTTTTTACGAGAACAGATAATTTTCCTGGAATCAGCCGAGGAATCTTAGTTTTGGTTTAATATCAAAAATAGGAAAATCATTGTTTGGTGACAAATTCAAAGCGTTATCATTGTTAAGATGTTTATAAAACACTTTTGTACTTTGATATTAATATATTTATTTAATATTGTTCCGTTTCAAGTGTGATGCGGTGCCTATGGCCATCCTTTACCATCTGTAATTAGCTAATAGAAAACAAAAGAAACAACAACAGATACTTTCGAATGGCTACATTATGCAATAAAGACCTGAAATTTACGCAGGAATGTTTGTAATTTGTGTTTTTGCTCAACATCATTCAAACAGAAATCAGTTGATTAAATGATAATATATGAGCATACAGTTTCAGTGAGAAATGTTAGTTGTGAATTTTTCTGATATTCTTACTTCAATAACGTATTATTATTCTTTAGTAGAATTGTAAATACACAAAAACAAAGCACATAACACTTAGCTTTTGAAATTCGCGCAAAGCTACTCGAGGGTTATCAGCGCTAGCCGTCCCTACTTTAGTAGTGTAAGACTAGAGGGAAGGCAGCTAGTCATCACCACCCACTGTCAACTCTTGAGCTACTCTTTTACCAACGAATAGTGGGATTGGCTGTAACATTATAATGCCCCCACGGCTGAAAGGGCGAGCATGTTTGGTGCGACCGGAATTCGAACCCGCCACCCTCGGATTACGAGTCGAAAGCCTTAACATACTGGGCTATGCCGGGCCCAACACTTAACTACTCGATTTATTTGTAATTAAGTTGTGTATGTTCTGCTATTCAAGGGTATCGAAAACCTGGTTCCTAGCGTTGTATATTCACAGATATGCCGCTGTGTCATTGCAGGGGGAAATAACCATTAAATGAAACCACATTTTGTTGAATTTTTTACTTTTTGTTATTTCTTTGAACTTCTAGAGGACAATTTAAAAAGAGCATCCTGATATGAACATCTCTAAGCAACAATGTAAATTCGGTATGTAGACATGCGCATATAAATCAAACTGGTAACGAGGCTATATCTGTCTTAAATTAAAATATCTTAGAATTCTAAGAACTTGTGAGTTGAATCAAAGAGGAATAAGCAATAAATGTCAAACACACTGCATCTGCCATGTCCAGTGCTGACGCGGCTTTGCGCTAAATACGAAAGTTTATCAGCCAGGCATATGACAGATATACTAGTGGTCTATATCACCAGTTTCATGAAAACGACTGTATGGTGTGAAATAGATAAATTGTAATTGTTATCAGTTTAAGTTATTTACAAATCAGAATTAGGGTACCGGTAGGGTTTAATCACTCACTATTATTAACTTACTTTTACCACCGGTTATTAATTGTCATTATTTTGTTTGAATTAACTTCACCAACGCACAGAACTGGGGAACCAGAGATCTAGATTTCTTGTTCCCACAGCGAGTCAACCAACTAACTATAGCGTCAAGAGAAGAATTTATATTAAGTAAAACCTACAGACTTGTGAAAAAAGAAGAAAGCAGCATGTCTGCGGACTTATAGCGTTAGAAACCTGTAGTGGGCAAAGTACGGAGGGAACTTTGTGCTAAGTTTACTAATAAAGAAACCACGCTAACGAGGTCTGTCGTCCAATACTAAGACTCATAAGAATAGAGGTTAAAGACATTACATTTTAGTCGTAATAAAACGCTTAGAACTGGTGAAGATGTGACAGACAAATTTAACAAGTTCCATCATAATGTTTATGTAAGGTTGAATGCTCAAAGAGTAATTTAAAAACGTGGACAGGACGAATAACTTTAGTTATTAAGAGATACGAAATTTATAAAAAAGCCAAGTGGTGAATTGGGTCTGCGAGTCAATGGAAACAAATATGATTTTTTAAAAACTATTTAAATCAAATTTTATCTTGTGCCAAAGTTTATGTTTACGGGTTGTACCAGGGGGGAACGACAAAAGGGGCAATTGCTGTACTGTTTTAAAACGCTTTATGTATGTGAAGTATTTTCACTTAATATAACTGTGTAGTCATATAGGTTTGTATTTTACTAATATGAGTAATACACCTAATGAACTATTTTGCATATCCTATTTTTATTTGGTTCGTGAACGGTGTGTATATTATTGCACTAGCACCATGCTGCATTGATTCGGCTCAGTTTTTTTTTTTTTCAAGAATTTCTCTCCTCCGACATCGTGCAATATTAAGTTATGTACTGATAGATAACTTCCACTTTTGTATTTTCACGATGGTCATTTAGGTCATAAGTTTACTTTTCTGTTCTGACTACTTCCGTCTTCACTCAGAAATTAAAATAATTCATAACATATGACAATGTAACGTTTATCTTTTCAATTTCTTACACTGTATCACACGAAATTCTTTAACAAAAAGAAAAATAAAGGAACCTACAAAACAGCCACATCCTATCTCAAAATATCCACCATTTCTTATCATTCCTTTCATTGGCAGTTTTAATCTCAAATTTCAATATTGTGTTATATAGTGTAATAATTCATAATATTGGAATTACAATAAACAACACTAGCTATTCAACGAGTTTTTGTATTGAATCAAAAGTTTAGAAAGAACTCATTTGAACAGTAACAATGTATTGGAATGTTGCAACAAAACATGTGGCATTACACATGTTTAATAAATAACATTGTTAAAAAAAACTATTATAGATAAGGTTTAAATATAAGTATGAACACTGTATCTTTAAAATAATAATAAATATAAAATAAAAACTGAAAATCGGGAATTGGTTACATTATTTACAACTGGAAGTTGATATTACTATTAAACGTTGGATGATCATTGAAAATGGAAAGGATTTATTTAGAAAGTAGTTCGTAATCTGTCGTTTTAGTTTAATATGTTTTGATTATTGTTTTGAATTTGAAATTTGAGTTTAAAAGAAATGATAAGAAAAAGTAAATATTTTGTTATTGTTAAGATAATGTTGGAACTTAAGAAGATTTCGAAACGTCCGTATTAAAGATGTTTTTTGGTATTAAAGTGTGTAATATTGTTGGAAGAACTCATAAATACTAATAAATTGTTGTACTTCTGTACGTATTGTATAACATTATTTTTGTAATAACAGATGACGTAAATTCGTTTTTGCGTATTTTCACTACAGTTGCTTCCTAGTGACACAGCGGTATGTGTGTGAACTTACAACACTTAAAACCGGGTTTCGACACTTATAGTGGGTAGAGTAGAGCTGCCAGAGGATTCCTTCAGACTTTTGTTGATGAGTTTTTTAGCCATATCAGTTGTGTGGAAATGCTTAATACTTTATTTTGCTTTTTTCTTTTCTTAATTGGAGTGACCGTATGATGTGGATGCCAATGCACTCTAAAATAATTAGCCTTGTCTTGGTTAGAATATCATGATCGGCAGTCCATTTTATCATGAAATATTAGAGAATAGTTTACACTTGCTCTCGTTTCGAAGACGTTCACAGGCTGATTCATGGAGTTGAATTCATCACTGACCATCATCACTGTGGCCAAAAGAGGGATGGACGAAGACTCACACAGAGTTTTATTGCTGCAAGAAGGTTATCACCCAAAGTGTAGCCAAGAGCTTCCGCGAGTGGAAAACTGTTGAGTGCTGGCATTATTAAGGGTCATATACGAACTCTAGTTCAAGCGGACCAGTATTACGACGTTCTCATCAAGGCTACGCATCACGCTACTAACCAGTGGCAAAGAACCACGTGTTTATAAGAAAGCTGCAGCCTTTGGATATATATATGTATTGCTACTTTTGAGATCATGGGCGCCTCAACTAAATGGTACTTGAGGCACCAGTGGTGGCGTTGTTCAATTCTCCAAATTGAAGCACGTACACCACTAACATTTAAGGGGATTACAAGGGGAGACTTGAGTAAACTCTTGATCTTTTAACTCAACTCACCAAAGATAATAATTTGAAGAGTTTAGCTTGATTAGTTTTTGTTCACCGTGTGTCTGAGGCTCGTGACTCGAGTTCTATTGTTACCAATGAGACCGTGAATGTGCTAGAGGACAAGCAATTAAATCCAGTTATTCAATCATATAGAATTGTAACCTAAAACCTATCAAATGTTGAGATCGATCAAGAACTGTAAGACACACTGACAGACAGTGATTCCACATTGACTAATAAAGGAAGGGCTAGATCGAACACTTCTAATAATTTCCAGGTTTTCGAGATCGGTCAATACGTACAGTTGTGAAAAGTAGACACACAGACAATATTTGTACTCTATATAGATATTAGAATTTCTACAATCAATATTGAAAATTTAAATGTGAAAAATGCATCAAGTTTTAAGTTTTAAACAAGATTTTAAAATTAATTTTTTTCCTGATTTTGGCAACTAAAAAGTTAATTTCGAAAGGCATTTTTCTATATCTTACTTTATATTATTTTTTTCTTTCTCCGTTAGAAATTATGGATAAACTGGTCAAATGTGTCTTATCAAACCTCAAGAGGTCCGGAATGGTCAGATGGTTAAGACATTCGACTCGTAATCTGAGGGTCGCGAGTTTTAATCCCCGCCACACCAAACATGCTCGCCCTTTCAGTCGTGGGGGCATTATAATGTTACGGTCAATCCCACTATTCGTTGGTAAAAGAGTAGCCCAAACGTTGGCGGTGGGTGGTGATGACTAGCTGCCTTCCTTCTAGTCTTACACTGCTAAATTAGGAACGGCTAGCGCAGATAGCCCTCGTGTAGCTTTGCGCGAAAGTCAAAACGAATCAAACCGGAAGCTCGGTTCTTTGTTTTACTCGAAATATCAAAATTTTATAAGATATATGATTGTTAGGAATGGGTTGATATATGTTGGAAAGCATGAGATGTTATGAAAGAGCATGTAACAGACGTTTTTAAAACGCAAGATATTATTCAAACACTTAATAACAACGCTAAACAATGAACTCGTTAACAAACATTGTTTATTCACATTGAAATGAAGTATTCAGAAAAAATCTGAGTCTTTTAATGTTTAAAGTATTTCTAAGTTATCAAATACATTTCAAGTAACCTGTGAATGTATTTTAATTTAAATAAAGGTCGAAGTTACAGATTTAGATCATAAAGCCAGCACGCTGTCTTTCCTATTTCGCATTACTTTTAGTACGTGTGTTTAGAGCTTGGTTACTATATATTTTAACGTGTTTCTGTCTCTCTTGAGAATCTGAATATTTTATATAGCGCCTAAATCTAAATATTTACAAACCAAAAATACTACTAATATTATCAGAAGATCTGTCTTCCAGCAATAAAGACTATTCATAAAAAGATTGGATAACCTTTTCAATGGATAAATTTATCTTTTTGTTGCGATGACTGTGGCCTCAAAGGCCGTTGATACACGAAATCTTTGGGTCATTATGAACTTTTTTTCTCTGGGTTTCGTATATTTCTTTTCAGAAAGAAAGCTGTTAAAACTTACGCTTGCAGTTAAAGCTGATGACCAGTAAATTGATTATCAGTGTTTTTACTTCTGATAATTTCACTCTTTGTAATAGTTTATTAATGTCAAAAAGTAACCAACAAAAGATGCTGTTGTTGTTTTGAATTAAGCACAAAGCTACACAATTGGCTATCTGTGCTCCGCCCACCACGGGTATCGAAACCCGGTTTTTAGCGTTGTAAGTCCACAGACTTACCGCTGAGCCACTGGAGGGCCAAAAAAAAGAAGTTACACTTGTTTGAAAATTATTAAAAGGATACGAGCCATTCTTTGTAAAAGTTCGACTTGTTTCCTGGGTTAAAACTACCAAGAAGAACATGCAACCGTTTGTCAACATCTTCTTACTTCTCGTCATCAGGGAGTGAACTTACAAGGAATGAAACAACCGAGAGTGAATTCTCTTAGAACCGTTAAAAATGTAATGGCAGAAGTCAAGGTGTTCAAACACCAAATAGAACTCATTACAGCCTCTTCAATGACACATTTCTTGTTCTAAAGTTCTGTTTTCTATGAGTCAGATCCTGACTTCTAGTTTTTCCTTTCAAATAGAGGTAAGTTCGATTTTCTAATTTTATATCTGTCCATTTGACGCGCGCAACGTTTTTGCTATTTCAAATCGAAAACATGTATCTCAGAACGGCTGGTATGGGTATTAACACTTTTATTGATAAGGTTTGGCTTGGTTTGTTTTGTTTTGAATTTCGCGCAAAGCTACATGAGGGCTATCTGCACAAGCCATCCCTAATTCAGCAGTGTAAGACTAGAGGGAAGGCAGCTAGTCATCACCACCCACCACCAACTCTTGGGTCACCATCAAATAGTAGGATTGATTGTCATATTATAATGCCCTCACAGCTGAATGAAGGGGGGGGGGGGTCGGTATGATGAGGATCCGAACTCGCGACCCTTGGATTACGAGTCGAATGCCTTAACCATTTGGCCATGCCAGGCCCTACTGATAAGAAGAGAACAACGTTTCGACCTTCTTAGGTAATCTTCAGATTAAGATGACCTAGGAAGGTTGAAACGTTGTTCACTCCTTATCAATAAAAGTATTAATACCCATACCAGCCGTTCTGAGATACATTTTTATTTTAAGTGGGTTTTTCGTCAAAAAGAGTAAATCGAAAACAGTTTGTACGTTTAAAAACACACGTAGTTCACATTATGTTATTAAGTAGTGAGTTAAACAAATAAATGGCCAAGTATTAGTGTTTGTAACCTATATGAACAGCCAATTATTGAACAAAGAATTGGAGAAGAATTTAAAACTCAAGTGAACGTAAAAACAGTATTTTATGTGAATACACTTTTATGTTTCGTAAATCTCTCGTGTCGAACTATAATGTTTATATATATAAATCTTAACTATTTAAATTTAATAAATTCATACATAAGTTACACATATGTTTATATATATGTATTTGTTTATAAAAATTAAATATTAAAAGTTTTTAAATCATTCTATTCCAAGTTAACTTGGAACCATCTTCATGTCGTCCTTTCAACCTAAAGATTTCTCTATTTTTCTTATAGAGCACAAATACTTTCGAGAATTGTTTACTCTTATACGTGAGAAATCTGCAAGCTATTTACGCAGGCAAAACAACATGCCATTTGAAGTTTAGAATCCATGGTTTACGTTGGTAAAACAGCATGCCAGTTCAATCTTAGAAGCCGTGAACATAAAAATAGTTCCATTGGAATCGTAAAACAAAGCAATGAAACCCTAGTGGCTCTGCAATCTCTATTCTCACTGTGAAACACAAACCGTATTTTCTCATATAATAGTTTCAATATCTTGACAAGCGGTAATTCCGACAAAGAACTAGTGCAACCATTAAACACAATGTATTTCAGAACCACAGGAACTTTTAAGTTTAAAATAAATATTTTTTAACATCTGCCGCATCCTGTACTGATTTATTTGTTCCCTACATTTGCTTTAAATTCATACAAATATAGTTTGTAGTTCACAGTCCTATTTCTTACTTTTTCTATTTCTATTCCGAAACTTTCAAATGTACCCCTCCCCCACCCTCCGCACCTTGGCGGTAAATCTAAAGACCCTTAAAGCTAAAATCCGGGTTTCCATACCCTCAGAGAACAAAATGCAGATAGCCCATTGCATAGCTTTGCACTAAGTAAACAATAATTCGAGGTGAAATCTGGAATAGTAAACGTAGCCATCCATATCGAGTAAGAACCAAACCACGTGTGGATCTTGTCTGACTACTTAAAATATGAGAACAAAATCTGTGATGTTAAGTATAATAACTATGAATTAGCTACAGATCTGCTGAACTCAGTTCTTCGGTACTAATAAATAACTCCTGACGTGGGATATTAACGATAATTAGGAGATCAGTGATGAAGATAATTCTCTAGCATGCAATTTCACTCATCAGACGAATATTATCGAACCAACACAAGCAGCTGCACGGTGAGCTAAGTGAGTACTTTCCAGACACGCTGTTCTACACATGCTGAAAATTCTCCATAGTGTTCATTAGATGCTGTCTTGGCTGTCAACAGAGAAAATATGTAAACTATGTAAGAGACATTAGTTACTTGCAGTGGGCCCGGCATGGCCAAGCGTGTTAAGGCGTGCGACTCATACTCTGAGGGTCGCGGGTTCGCATCCCCGTCGCGCCAAACATGCTCGCCTTCCCAGCCGTGGGGCGTTATAATGTGACGGTCAATCACACTAATCGTTGGAAAAAATAGCGCAAGAGTTGGCGGTGGGTGGTGATGACTAGCTGCCTTCCCTCTAGTCTTACATTGCTAAATTAGGGACGGCTAGCACAGATAGCCCTCGAGTAGCTTTGTGCGAAATTCCAAAACAAACAAACCAAATACTTGCAGTGGCCTCTTTAAAATGTTCACTTCAGACAGATATAAATTAAATACATCACAAATACATTTATCATCCTCCTGTTATGAAGCTGGATTTTTTAAGATAAAGTTTTTATATTTTATAAACGTAGCTTCTTGCTGTGTATTAAACATAATAATTACTGCTATTCATCTGATATTATCCGAGACTTCCATACAAATTCAACCATAAATCTCTATGTTAGCACTTATGTAAATTCAATAGGATGCTCTGTTTTCTCCGCTCTTTAACAGTTACCGTATGCCATCTTATACATGTATATCTTTTATGTTCTATACGTAACGAGACCCTTGTATTAAAAACGTAACACATTTGATGATGTATATTTAACTAGCCCTCTGTATCACACGTAATAAATATGATGTTGTTTACGTGACCCATAGCTTCAGGATGTGTGTGTGAAAGGAAACTTCACGAACCTAATACTGAATCCTTCATATGCAATATTCTACATATTAGACGTAAACTATTTTATCAAAAGTATTGAAACAGCAAACCCTCAACTAGGAATCCATTCTTTCACATTAAATTTGAGGAGAAAATCTAATTTTTCGTAACTTGTCAGGATTTATAAAAGTTGGAAGTTGCAAGTTGAAGTTAAAATGGTGCAATGAGAAATGCTCGCGCACAGCCAAATAGGGGCAGTTACTGGATGCAGCATTGGTAGTAACAATAAATAAACTTAGTATTACGAGAACAGTTTAATTTCGAAGTCTAAGTCCCAGGAAAGTCCAGTTAAATATACAGCTTGGTGAACGAGTGGTATTGGACTATACTAATGTATCTCATAACGGCTGGTATGAGTATTAAAACTTTTATTGATAAGTAGAGAACCACGTTTCGAACTTTGTTAACCCGAAGATGGCCTAGGAAGGTCGAAATGTTGTTCTCTGCTTATCAGTAAATGTTTTAATACCCATACCAGCCGTTCTGAGATACATTTTTATTACAAGTAGGTTTCTCGTCATCAAGGATGGGTTATATTAATGTCGGAGAATTCCACTCTATAATAGTAACCCTGAACACGAGTTAATTACAGAGAGTTAAGCAGGACTAAATGGTGGTGAAAAGTACCATACATTCTGTTGGTGTGAAAGTGCTGTGTAGGAAGACCTATACTTCACTGGATAGATGAAGTGAAGAAAATGTGTCATTGTCCACTATTCAGTTCTTCACATTATATAGCCTATCCAGTGTATAGGTTTTCCTCAACGCACGCTTACACCAACAGTATGTTTGATTAGCAGTGATAGTACGAATGATTTTTACTTTTATGTCACCTATTACACTCATATCCAATGTTAAGAAAGTTTCTAGAGAAATGCCACTGTGGAATATGAAACCGACCACATAAAATTAATCACTAGTTGAACTTTGAACCGTACGCGAAGTTCGGAACGTGTGAAATGTAACTACACATCTAGCATTAAACACATTAGTGAAAGCTCTATTGAGGCGTGATATAGGTTGACGATTGAGGCGTTCGACTCGCGATCTGAGGGTCCTAGGTTTGAATCCCCGTCAACGAATATGCTCGCACTTTCATTTGTGAGGGCATTATAATTTAACGGTCAATCCCATTATTCATTGATAAAAAGAAAATAATAACCTAAGAAGAGTGGGCGGTGGGCGTTGTTGATTAGTTGCCTTCTCCATTGTCTATTACTAGAGACTTTAAAATAATAGCCCTCGAACAATTTCGCCCAAACTTTTCAACGAACCAACAAATGACTTTGGATGCTTCACTGTAATTAATTGTATGCATGTTATCTGCGGTCTTTCCAGTTTGTCATGTAATCTATTGTTTATCCAGTGCATTATTTCTACGTTTAATAGCCCGAGGGTCATGTGCTACGTACTCTATATATAACTGTATGTGTAACCTGATGAAGTACCATTGGCGTAAATAGGAAATTCTAATAAGAGGAGAGCTTAATTCCAAACCATCTGCTTCCCGCTAGTACAGCAATAAGTCTACGTATTTACAACGCTAAAATCAGCGGTTCAATTCCTTTCGGTGGGCTCAGCAGATAGCCTGATGTGGCTTTACTATAAGAAAACACACACACTCTAAACCATTTAGATATATGTGGTTAGATTATATATAACTTAGCTAATTACAAACTCGGAAAAAATCTAATTCTTAAAATTATAAGTATAGACTAATCTGATTCCAAAATTTGTGAGAAATATTAATGGTTAATTGGATTTTTAATTAAAAATGTATTTAATAAGCCGGGAGAGGACTGAAGAAACCAGTCCAATGTTTAGCCAAAGCTGTGAATATCATTCTAAAAAACTTAATATTAGACGTGTCAATTTTATTATATGGTGTTACATGAATAACAAACTTAATCTTTAGATAACCTTACGTAAATAAAGGTCAAAGGCTTTATATCTACACTTCCCTTATATTACCGTTTAAAGGTACAACAGTGACAAAGGTGCAACACTGACGTGATTTTATACAGGAGAGATCTTTTGGCTACATGTAAGCTGTTGTTACAGATCTTCCAAAAGCCACTATTCTTATGTTTTTAAACAGATCTAAGACATTTTAACTCGCAAAACATTGGAATTTTCAAGTAGTTAGAATACAGCGAAAATTGATTGCTTTAGTAAAGGATATGTAACAACCTTTTCCAACTTAAAATATTCATACGCTTAAATCTTAAAGATTGGATATTTAGAATTTCCAAAGCTGGGATATACCCTGTACTTTATGGAACATGAAAAAAAAATTATGGATCAACCTGCAGAACCAGAACTACCCAGAAAAAGACCTGCAATAAGTCGTACCAAAGTTATAGTAAGAAAAATGCGGTATCTATCTTGTAACAGGTAAGAATCAATGAACACAAAGGCTAATAGCAAAAGTCGTTCACGCATTCCAAGGAATAGTATAAAAAGTAACCAAGAAGGATCTCTGTCTATATATAGTGACACAAGTCACGTATACACAAATTGCTTTCTTCACAAATAAACGTAGCAGCTGAAGAGTAAAATTGATATTCATACTATAACATATGAAGTCATATTGGCCGAATCTTGATTTAAGAAGCGTGCTTGGAAACCGTTTTCTTTTGTAATGGACGTAACGCTGTACTATAACCACGACGGCCTTAAAACAGAACCTTTTGCAATAGACATTACGGGCTAGAGCTATAGTCGATTTGCAACAAATTCAGATAGATCATGACCAAAATTAGCAAGATAGAGTGTAATAAGGTGGCCAGGCCCAAAAATCGTTTTAATATAACATTCTCCACTTCTTGCCGTCTGAAACTGATGAGCTAAGAATTTATAGAAAAATGGCTATCAGTCCAAAAAGCTCTGCCCATATTAATAGTTTACAATGGCAACTGGGCTTGAATACCCCTTTTGGTAGAATATTATTTGTAATTAATTTAAAAAAAAAAAAGAGTAGTAATATCTGACCAAAATATTATAAATGTACAAAACAGACAAACTAAAAGCTTATACATATGTGATATCAAAAATATTTTAAAGGGTCAAAGTCTGTAAATATATAATGTAAAACATGGTAATACAAGTTGATGGTCGTTCCAACTGCAAAGAAAAAAACACAAGAAAGCTCAGTATCCCTAGTTTTTCTTGTTTAACTTTCTTACTTTTATGTTGCATATTTATACAATTTTCCATTTTTTTTATAAATTAACCGTTTTTACAAACAATGTACGAAAGTTAATTGTTTTCGTTTAGGTAGAGGCCTGGCATGGCCAAACGCGTAAGGCGTGCGACTCGTAATCCGAGGGTCGCGGGTTCGCGCCCGCGTCGCACTAAACATGCTCGCCCTCCCAGCCGTGGTGGTGTATAAGGTTACAGTCAATCCCACTATTCATCGGTAAAAGAGTAGCCCAATAGTTGGAGGTGGGTGGTGATGACTAGCTACCTTCCCTCTGGTCTTACACTGCTAAATTAGGGACGGCTAGCACAAATAGCCCTCGAGTAGCTTTGTGCGAAATTCCAAAACAAAAAATCGTTTAGGTAAAAGTGTAAATTACTGGATGGTTAAATCATAACTGAATTAATATGAAAGTACACGTTTCAGATATTAATGATATGTTGCCAATGTTTTCTGTTGTATACGGCTAGTTCCAAAAATGAAGATATAAAAATAGATGTTTTGAATCATTTGCACCGCAGTAAACTTTAGAATGCTAAATTACTTGAACTTTTAAACGCAATCCAGTTGAATTTTCGGTTTATTTGAAAATCAAATAACCCGCCATAGCCGGGTGGTTAAGGAACTTGACTCCTAATCTGAGGGTCGGAGGTTCGAATACCCGTCACATCAGACATGTTTGTCCTTTCAGCGGCGTGGGTGCTATAATGTTACGGTCAATCCTACTATTCGTTTGGAAAAGAGTAGCCCAAGAGTTGGCGGTGGGTGGTGATGACTAGCTGCTATCCCTTTAGTTTTACACTGCTAAATTATGGACGGTCAGCGCAAATAGCTCTCGAGTAGCTTTACGCGAAATTAAACAAAAACAAGCAAAAGGAAATACATTTCAAGAGGAAAAGACGAAGTATCTCGTATTGACGTGACTAATTCATTAAGTTTTCATGTTAATCATCACATAACAATAAAATAATTTTTAAAATATTTAACAACTAACTAAAGGACTGGACGGAAGTTATGTAAAGTCGTGGTTTATGAAAGGTTATCTTAGGATATGAAAAGTTGCTTCCCTTTTATGTAATTGTAAAACACGCCCATAAAAAAACATAAATGCGATTGTTTGTTTGTTTTTTGGAATTTCGCACAAAGCTACTCGAGGGGTATCTGTGCTAGCCGTCCCTAATTTAGCAGTGTAAGACTAGAGGGAAGGCAGCTAGTCATCACCACCCACCACCAACTCTTGGACTACTCGTTTACCAACGAATAGTGGGATTGACCGTCACATTATACGCCCCCACGGCTGGGAGGGCGAGCATGTTTAGCGCGACGCGGGCGCGCACCCGCGACCATCGGATTACGAGTCGCACGCCTTACGCGTTTGGCCATGCCAGGCCCACATAAATGCGAAATCGCAAGTTTTCACGTATCTTTTCATTGACTCAACGAACCTTCATGCCAAATTTGGTGAAGGTCCATTAACACGGGGCGAAGTAGTAATACAAAAACGCAAAAGTACCCATAGGAACTGCAAAACTGAAAATATTTATGCTTTGTTTGTTTAGAATTAAGCACAAAGCTACACAACGGGCTATCTGTGCTCTGCCCACCACGGTTATCGAAACCCGGTTTTTAGTGTGTAAGTTCGCGGACATACCACTGTGTCACTGGGTGGCAATATTTATGCACCCAGCATGGACCTAATGAACCTCCATACCACGTTTTTTTGAAGATCCATTGATACCCTGCGAAGTAATTACATAGACATACAACAGACAGTACTATTATATTTATATCGATAAGTAGTTGCATGGACATACAAAGGCAGTACTATTATAGTTATATAGATAAGTAGTTACATGGACATACAACAGACAGTACTATTATATTTATATAGATAAGTAGTTACATGGACATACAACAGACAGTGCCATTATATTTATGTTGATAAATAGTTACATGGATATACAACAGAGAGTACTGTTATATTTATATAGATATTTAACTACATTAATGCGCAACAGGCACTATATATGTATTAATGTATCTTGTACGTAGTTACTCTAGCTTACAGGGCTTGGGCACGGCCAGGTGGTTAGGGCGCTCGATTTGTAATCTGATGGTCTCAGGTTCGAATCATACATGCTCGCCCTTTCAGCCTTGGAGACGTTATAATGTTTATGACCAATCCCAGAATTTATTGGTAAAGGAATAGCCCAAAAGTTGATAAATTAGTGACAGCTAGTGCAGGTTGTCCTTGTGTAGCTATGCACGAAATTCAAAACAAACTCTAGTTTGCAAAACAAGGGTTTAGTGAAGCTCCTTAAGTCTATATAAATATAATAGCACTGTCTGTTGTATGTCCATGTAACTACTTATCTATATAAATATAATAGTACTATCCTCTTTTTATTAATTTTGTTATATTAAATCACGTCTTCCGAAGAAATAAATACGTTCGGACATAAAGGAAACGAAAATTATATACTAAGCTTTGTGATTGGAAGAATAAGGTATTGTGTTTATTGAATAACGTCGCTTTTAGTTCCCTGTAATAAGAAAGCGTAAGTAAAAGGAATTTCACTTGTTTTAAAGAGGATTTGTAAAGTACTTCGTATAAGAAAACCTTACAGTCTGCCGTGCTGTCGATAAATACGATCCTATCCAAACGTCGTTCGTGTCTAAGGAATTCGTCAGTTAACATCAGACAATTTCGTCAGTAGACTGAAGTAAAATATTACTCCATAAGTGGATCTTAGGTAACCCTTCTGGTTCTATTTCCAGTTTGTAATTTCACGTTTCTTCTAATTTGCAGACTAACAAAAAGCACAAGTTTGTGACCTTGGACGACAGAATGAGCTATTTGAACAACTAGTAAATACTGTTTATCACTAACTAATATTTCTTTGTTTTTAAGTGTTTTGTTTTGGTAAAGTCACATTAGGCTACATGCTGGATCCACCGCGGGAAATCGAATCCCTCATTTTTGCGTTGTAACTCCGTAGACTTACCGCTGTATCAGCGGGGACATTGTTTTTTAGAAGACAGGTTTCAGGAGTTGTTTCTTCCATGTATGAACAGTTTTGCTGTTATTTTTTTGGAGGATTGTTTTTATAGTAATTTTGAATTAAGCACAAAGCTACACAATGGGTACATTTCTTATTTATTTGTTGTTGTTCATTTTTTGGAAGGGTGGAGGATAAGCTACAATGGCGCTACATTTCTTATTTATTTGTTGTTGTTCATTTTGTTGGAAGGGTGGAGGATAAGCTACAATGGCGCTACATTTCTTATTTATTTGTTGTTGTTCATTTTGTTGGAAGGGTGGAGGATAAGCTACAATGGCGCTACATTTCTTATTTATTTGTTGTTGTTCATTTTTTGGAAGGGTGGAGGATAAGCTACAATGGCGCTACATTTCTTATTTATTTGTTGTTGTTCATTTTTTTGGAAGGGTGGAGGATAAGCTACAATGGCGCTACATTTCTTATTTATTTGTTGTTGTTCATTTTGTTGGAAGGGTGGAGGATAAGCTACAATGGCGCTACATTTCTTATTTATTTGTTGTTGTTCATTTTGTTGGAAGGGTGGAGGATAAGCTACAATGGCGCTACATTTCTTATTTATTTGTTGTTGTTCATTTTGTTGGAAGGGTGGAGGATAAGCTACAATGGCGCTACATTTCTTATTTATTTGTTGTTGTTCATTTTGTTGGAAGGGTGGAGGATAAGCTACAATGGCGCTACATTTCTTATTTATTTGTTGTTGTTCATTTTGTTGGAAGGGTGGAGGATAAGCTACAATGGCGCTACATTTCTTATTTATTTGTTGTTGTTCATTTTGTTGGAAGGGTGGAGGATAAGCTACAATGGCGCTACATTTCTTATTTATTTGTTGTTGTTCATTTTGTTGGAAGGGTGGAGGATAAGCTACAATGGCGCTACATTTCTTATTTATTTGTTGTTGTTCATTTTGTTGGAAGGGTGGAGGATAAGCTACAATGGCGCTACATTTCTTATTTATTTGTTGTTGTTCATTTTGTTGGAAGGGTGGAGGATAAGCTACAATGGCGCTACATTTCTTATTTATTTGTTGTTGTTCATTTTGTTGGAAGGGTGGAGGATAAGCTACAATGGCGCTACATTTCTTATTTATTTGTTGTTGTTCATTTTTTGGAAGGGTGGAGGATAAGCTACAATGGCGCTACATTTCTTATTTATTTGTTGTTGTTCATTTTTTGGAAGGGTGGAGGATAAGCTACAATGGCGCTACATTTCTTATTTATTTGTTGTTGTTCATTTTGTTGGAAGGGTGGAGGATAAGCTACAATGGCGCTACATTTCTTATTTATTTGTTGTTGTTCATTTTGGAAGGGTGGAGGATAAGCTACAATGGCGCTACATTTCTTATTTATTTGTTGTTGTTCATTTTTTGGAAGGGTGGAGGATAAGCTACAATGGCGCTACATTTCTTATTTATTTGTTGTTGTTCATTTTGTTGGAAGGGTGGAGGATAAGCTACAATGGCGCTACATTTCTTATTTATTTGTTGTTGTTCATTTTGTTGGAAGGGTGGAGGATAAGCTACAATGGCGCTACATTTCTTATTTATTTGTTGTTGTTCATTTTGTTGGAAGGGTGGAGGATAAGCTACAATGGCGCTACATTTCTTATTTATTTGTTGTTGTTCATTTTGTTGGAAGGGTGGAGGATAAGCTACAATGGCGCTACATTTCTTATTTATTTGTTGTTGTTCATTTTGTTGGAAGGGTGGAGGATAAGCTACAATGGCGCTACATTTCTTATTTATTTGTTGTTGTTCATTTTGTTGGAAGGGTGGAGGATAAGCTACAATGGCGCTACATTTCTTATTTATTTGTTGTTGTTCATTTTGTTGGAAGGGTGGAGGATAAGCTACAATGGCGCTACATTTCTTATTTATTTGTTGTTGTTCATTTTTGGAAGGGTGGAGGATAAGCTACAATGGCGCTACATTTCTTATTTATTTGTTGTTGTTCATTTTTTGGAAGGGTGGAGGATAAGCTACAATGGCGCTACATTTCTTATTTATTTGTTGTTGTTCATTTTGTTGGAAGGGTGGAGGATAAGCTACAATGGCGCTACATTTCTTATTTATTTGTTGTTGTTCATTTTTTGGAAGGGTGGAGGATAAGCTACAATGGCGCTACATTTCTTATTTATTTGTTGTTGTTCATTTTTTGGAAGGGTGGAGGATAAGCTACAATGGCGCTACATTTCTTATTTATTTGTTGTTGTTCATTTTGTTGGAAGGGTGGAGGATAAGCTACAATGGCGCTACATTTCTTATTTATTTGTTGTTGTTCATTTTTGGAAGGGTGGAGGATAAGCTACAATGGCGCTACATTTCTTATTTATTTGTTGTTGTTCATTTTGTTGGAAGGGTGGTGGATAAGCTATAATGTTGCTACATCTCTCATTCTTGTTGTTTTTCTCAACGTGGACGATACATAAGATAAACGGTCAAGTTTCTGGAATAACTAACTATAATTGATTTATAACCGTTAGATGTAAGGTAACCAATCAGGGATTGACGACTGCAATCATAGCTCTTTAACAGTTGAATGAGCGGAAAACATCGGGGTTCAAACATTTGGCATGTAAAACAGTGGGTCATGCTCAACCCCGCTATAACGAAAATTGTAGATGAAAACTATTGCTTCATGGGACTAAAGCCAAGTTCCAGTATTAAAAGAAAAGTAAAGTTTTTGTGAAAGCGATTGTACGTTTTGGGTGAACTTGTATCAAGAAAAGCTTTCAGTCTTGCATAAAAATTAACATTTTTTATATGAAAAGACTCCTTTGGACTCAGAGTAGTTCAGTGTGCTGTAAAATATGTAAAGCCACGAGTTTTGTTATCACTAGTCTATTTCTACTTAAATCGTGTGATATACACATATATATACCTAGAATATATTCAACTGGTGCAAAGAAGCAAGTCTACAGGTAAAAATGAGGTTAGTCTAACCTCCACATCTTCAGGAAGTTCGTTATCAGACCACGATTCAAAATCAGAGCATTCAAGAGAAACACCCGCCATGTTGAAAATAAAATAATGGAAACAAACATCCAAAATGCTTCACTGGAACACTCTCAACACGTTTCATTTTATAGTATATTGTAAAGTGTTATTATTGCTTCACACAGTTCTTACTCTGATTGGCATTTTCAAAATCTGCTAAAACTTCTTTCTTCGAGCTTAAGAGTCTCCAAAACAATAGCTTAATAATATGCTAACAATGCTAAATTTAGAAACGTTTAGTTGTCCTTATTTCATGTTTTCTAATGAGAATAAGCGATTGGCAAACAGCTTATAGGATGCAATTTTGGTGTTGCTGATACCATAAAATATTCCTCGTTGTTACACTGTGAGTGCGTTATAAGAGTGACAGTCAATCTCTTAGCGTGGATGATGAGTGTTAGGGTCCTGCTGACTGGCTGCTTTCTCTCTGGTCAGTAGCTCATAGATACGGATGGGAATAAATAATTTTCGTAGTTTTGCCATAAATATAAACACACACAACAGACTTTTTGTTGTTCAATGTACTAGTGGATTTAGCTAATTTTTAGAGTGCCCTTTATCTATCTATATCTTTTTATTTCTAAATAGAACACTTTAAATAATTTCAGTATTGTTTCTGGAGAGATAATTTTGTTTTTATTTATACTTCTCTCTCTCTCACACACACACACATACACGTGACATATGAAACGTTTCGGTTGATACTTTACACACAAAATGTTTAAGTGCCAGCTTTGGTTTATTACTGAAATATTGTTAATAGCGCAGCAATAACATACCGGAGTTTTAGTTACAAGATGACATTTGAAACGTTTCGGCTAATGCATTATTTATATCACAGATCATGTGCCATGTGTTGACTTTAGTCTGTTACTGAAACGTTGTTAATAGCATAGCAATAACATACCATAGTTTTAGTTACAAGATAACGTATGAAACGTTTCGGTTAACTATTTACTTATAACGCAAATCATGTGTGGACTTTCGTCTATTACTGAACCGATTATAACAATAGTACGTTAATGGTGGTGTTAATGGAGAAGATGCTTAGAGCATGAGCGTAAAATCACCATGTTGAAGTTCGAGTCCAATGCAGTTGTGTGCCTTTCCACGAAGAACCATTAAATAAAAATGTCGCATCCATTAATCATAACATGGACGCAAGCATAACGTTGTATTCTCTGCGTTTTAAAGACTATAGGTCTCAACTCCTTGGTAGCTGAAGGTATTAATCTGTACAATTAAAATGATATGTGAGCTTGGATTATTAAAGGTTTGAAACTCCTGCACGCCGTATCACTCTGTCGGCTTGCACCAAAAAACAACAACAAATAAACAAGCAAAGAAGTTCATACGATTTCCTCACAGGACGAGACGGCTTGCTGAGAAGCTGTCGAGATCTGTCAGTGGTAGATAGAGCGAGCTACCTAATGATAAATTCATGCTGTGACATGGCAGTAAAAAAGATGGATTTTCTATCGTTGATGAGGAAGTCCTTGAGTGGAGCACGTGTGACGAACGAACACTTAATGTTATACATCACCTACGGAGCTATGTTGCGGATATTTTGTGTTTTGTTTTTTGTGGTAACTTGGATACTCATGAAGGATGGACCAAAATATTATTTCAGAAAAAAAACAAAAACCAACAAAACGAAGACATTATCTACCGCAACGATATGATAATGTCATTATTAATAATAATGCCTCTGTGTACGATAATGATTTATCGGTAGTGTATGTGGTATTGAAGTAAAACTCAACATATTTTGTTGAAAATCGATCAACCCACTAGATTAAAATTGTTTTAAAGGTGGTATAAAAGTTTTCTAAATATTAATTATTTTTTCAAATAGTAGACTGTAGAGTTAGATTTTTTAAAAAATATAAACTTATTATTTTGTTTATTGTGAAGCGCAATGCTACACAATAGGTTAATTTCACTGTGATTACGACAGGGAACGAACCCCGAATTTTAGCGTTATAAGTCGTGAAGGTTTTAATGCTCAGTCTTCTAATGCAATTATTCAGCAGTTACATGCCATTTGTTTTCAGAGTAAGATAACGTTCGGTTTGGTTTGTTTTGAATTTTGCGCAAAGATACACGATAGCTATCCGCGCTAGCCATCCCTAATTTAGCTGTGTAAGACTAGAAGGAAGGCAGCCAGTCATTTCCACCCATCGCCAACTTTTGAGCTACTCTTTTACCAACGAATAGTGGGATTGACTGTCACATTATAACGCCCCCACGGCTGAAAGGGTGAGTATATTTGGTGCGATGGGGATTCGAACCCGCGATCCTCAGATTATGGTGGGTGGCAATGACTAGCTGCCTTCCCTCTAGTCTTACACTGCAAAATTAGGGACGGATAGCACATATAGTTCTCGTGTAGCTTTGTGCAAAATTAAAAAAACCCATAAACTTCCGTTTGGGAGAACCAACGACGTGGGTAGCGCTTACGCTCTGAGATAGAGATGGTTTTATTGTCTCTTTGTATATAATGTCACACTTTCTTATTCGAGAAGAGAGATATCAGGTTTAATAGATAGAGAATTCAAAAGTCTCTCTTTTGGTAACATTTCTTCAACTTAGTCAAATTTGTAAGTTCAGTATATAATACGGTTCCTGATCGAATCTCTTGTTACTTCTAGTGCTACTCGTACAAGTAAGGTAATCAGTTACCCTGATAACACGAACGGTAAGGTAGTAAGGTGATTGATTTGTTTTTATATATTTTTATAAGTGTACTTTTCTACGCTTCTTTATACTCTTTGTAGCACTAGGTTTGAAACTTCGGTAAATCTTGGAAATTGGATGTTCCAGATGAAGAACTCGTGCACAAGGGGAAAGAGTTTTATTTGTAAGGTAAGCCACAATTTGAGGGAGTAGTAAAGTCTACGAGAAATCCTGTGTTCGACATAGGCCTTTGTCAATGTTATAAAAGGTCATCTCTACAATCTATACCTGTTTGAAAGCTCAGAAATAAGAATAGATTCTAGGATCTTCAGACCTGAGTGAGTACTACCGTTGATTATTACATTCGATTCATAGAAAGTCTGGAGTTGTAAACATGGTGACCTGTGGGGCAGGGATAGTTTTAATGTGATGTAATGTGTGCTGATGGAACAACAGTGATTTGTAGAGAACAGTTTATTCATATAGAGCCTGAACATGACTTTAATATGACAACTCTTTGTTTTGCTGCCTGGGACCATGCATCAAATGTAGAGGTTCCTTGACACTAATCCTATCCTATGTCTTTGATATAGTGTGTGTCTAAGCCTGGTGTTGGCAAAAACGCTACAAGATATGTCTTATTTCTACGGTCACAAGTCACTGTGAATGAGATGATGCATAGTTTCTTTCGGTGTTCTTAGTTGCTATTAAGGACTACCTGGAATACTTCGTTAAGCATTTTAAGTAGGTGACTGCTTGGAACTGGTGAATGTAAGAAGAGGTAGAGCAGTGCCTCATGTTTAGTCTCAAGTGACCAACACTTGGTCAAAAACTTGGATGATGAGGAACTTGAGAACTGAGTTATAGTCTTACCTGAATTGGAATTACTTTAAACCAGTGAATAATTGAGTTTTCTAAACTATCTATTGGCCTAACTTCGAGTCTTGTAAAAAGAGATTCACAAGAGAGCTCTTTTCTGATGCGTCATATGAGTTATCTTTCACCTCTGGCTCCACAGTGGCACAGCGATTTATCCGTGGACTTATAACGCGAGAAATCGAATTTTGATACCTGTGGTGGATAGAGCACAGATAGTCCACTGTGTAGATTTGTCCTTATCCATGAATAGTCAACAATCAACCAATTTTTCGATATTGCATCACTAATCAAGAACCCTCCTAAATATATATCTGTAATGAACAGTTATCCGAATTTTTCAGGTTTGTTACGTACCTATTGTGTTACTTTGTGTTACGTTTTACAATTTTGTATACGTGTATTTGATGCTTAGAGAATTTCATTAATACATTTGTATTAAAGTTTATTTTTTTTCCATTTTAGTTACAGCTGGTACACATGTATGTGTATTTAAAGAATATATTTTTTTCTATTCTATTTTGTACTACAATTTGTGAATGGGTTTTATTTATATGCATGTAGTCTTGGTCAAAATGTTTGAGTACTGTTCCATATAGATGTTATTGTCTATATCCATGAAGTAATTGCCCGAGTAGTAACAGAAAAGGTAACGCATGATCGGACAAACACGTACGAATTGTTATTCTGGTCTCTATAAGTCGTTTTAAACATTTGTTTGCTAAAACACAATATAAAAAAGTGTGATTTTATTATAGTCTTTTTCAAAACAGATTAACGACTGGTGTAGAGTCATGCCTTGTCATCTACCATAAATTATAGGACATCGAATTGATAGACTGTTCAAAAATGGTATGAAGCAAACGGACATTGCAAGTACAACAGGACACTTCCAACGTACTGTATCCATAATCCAGAAACATCATTGGATTATAGAAAAGTCTACTGGCAGACGTCGAAAAACTACTGCAAGAGATGACTGTATTTTTCATCAATGTCGAAAGTAATCTTGCAACACCTCAGGACAGGAATCATATTAATATATTCATTCCAGTTCCAGAAGAACGGCAAATAGGAGACTGACCAAACAAAGTTATTTTGCAAGAAGAACAATTCATAAACCGATACTTCTCAGTATATACCACCAAACAACATGCTAACTTACAGTTAGGACATTCTGTTTTCGACTTGGTAATATCGGTGTTAGGATGTGTGTTCATCATTTGCTTGGCGAACAGATGAGGAAAGACGTAAGGTGGCACGGTACGTGTTTGGGTAGGTATTCATCATGGTGGAAAAATAGCTTTTCATATTTACCAGGGAAGCGTGAAAGGCGCCTCCTACAGGCATCATATGAAGATGATAATTCTGCCACACGTTAGGGAAAGTTTGACAATAACTTTATGTTCCAAGATGATAATGCTACTGTCCAAAGTGCAGGATTATCTCCACCAGGATAACGTTACAAAATTATCATGGTAAGTAAAGTCTCCAGATGGTAATTCCACTGAGAACTATTAGGTCGAACTGAATCAGAAATTTGCCAACCACGACCTTAAACTAGCTGCTGTAGCTGAGTTTCAGCATCCTTTAGTGACAAGGTGGGATAGACTCACGGTGGATTACATCAATAATCTTATCGACAGGATGCCACGTCGTCTTGCAGATGTCATTAGAGTAAAACCAACTAAGTATTAAATGTTTAATGTGAACTGATATAAAAGCTACGGATGTTATTTATAATACTTTGAAGTTATAGTTTGTCTTTATACATGTTTTATTTAGGTATTAACAGGTGAAATGCTGAATTACACATTTTTCTACAGATGTGTGACAGAATTGTTTACTTTTCTAATGACTTGTTCACGATGTTCGTAGAGCCTGTCTCGTTATACAAATTACATATGTAGGTGTTTACTGTGATGTGTATTTTTCAGTTATACAGTGTAAGTGTATTTGTATTACATCTTAATAACGATTATCTTATTTGTTACAAAATATGCAAACATTTGAGCCAAGACTCTAGCTTAAAAATTCAACTACAACTGTTTTTAGAATAGCAGACAGGAAACCACGATCACGATCAGCATACGTCACCTACAGTGATGCAAGTTGGGCTTTCAGTAAAAATGTGGCTCAACGTATGGCGTTGAAAATTTAAAAAAAAATTATTGTCACTGTGAATGCTGACTGTATAGAATTATTTTCTGGCAAGACGGGAATGAAAAGTTTGAAACGAATGTGGTGAAAAGATACTTCGGTGCTGTATATACACGGCTGGCCAAAATCTTAAGACCATTGAACATAAAAAAAAATGTGCATTTTGCGTTGCTAGACTCAACCACTTATTTAAGTAGAGCTTCGAAAGATGGAAATAAGAAAAGGGAAAATAAAAATAAAAACTTTTTTAGTATTTAATAGGGAAAATGTCTCAATGGTCTTGATATTTTGGCTAGCAGTGCATGTGAGACACCTGTTTTATTGAAACGTTTTGGATGGTAACCAGTTTTGTATTTCTGTCAGTTTATGAGTATATATATATTACGTGTGTATGTAAATAACTGTCGAAAGGCTTTATAGTATAAAGGCTATGTAGTTACCAAATAACCATGTTTCAAAGCGAAGTTAGAGAGTTCTAGTCATGTAGAAAATGCAAGTATGTTGATAACTTCCATTATTTTTGTTTTAGGTTGAATGTAACGTTTGCGAATTTTGATTGAAATCACACCTATATATATATATATATATATATGTATATCAATATCTGTAGTAGAAACAATCTTTTATTGTTTATTTTTGAAGCGTTACCTTGTATTCGTCATACTAATTGTTTAATTGGGTCTATTTTAGTATTTTTGATTACTACTAAAAGGTTCAGTTTCGCATTATATCTTTATTTTCTTATAGAAGTCCACTATTGGCTCAGTGATGAGTTTCGATACCCGCGGTAGGTAGAATACGTGTCGTAGTTTTGTTTTCAACACTGTTTCTGTATTTTTATTGTATTTCTCCATGTACATATTTCAACTGTTTATTTTTATCTAATTTTATATCTTGAAGCTTTAATGATAAAGTCTGGTATGTTCTGATTTTAGCGTTGTAAATCCGTAGACTTACTCCTATACCAGTGGGGGACTGTTCTGTGTTGATTATGATATGTTTATATTTTACTGATTTATGAATTAACTTTGAAGGGTATAACTGTAATGGATATGTGTATGGTAAAATTTAAGTTTCATGATTCATCTTCATTGAATTAAATCAGGTACATTGTATCACATTTATTGCATTGCACTTAACACTAGTTTGTATTACATCTGTTATTCTTCTATTATAAGTCTTATTTTCATGAGGTTTTTTCTTCTTTCTTGCCTGTCTTGCTAATTGTTTTTTACTCGCTAGCTGCACATGGACAAGACATTTTGATGGAGATTTATTCTTGAATCTAGACTTTCTAGTATCGTCACTGTGTTTAATTTTAGAAAAAGCTGGAGGTTATGTTCTCTCTATTTTCATTTGTGACAAACAATGATGTGGTTAGTTCATGTGGTCTGAAAGAGACGAATTTATTGTTTGTGCTCATAAAGTTATATTGCCCCGTAGATTTTTTACACCCGATGGGGGGGGGGATGATTTTTGCAACCACTTATGTGGACTGTTCAATTTGCAAATTGGTAATCTCTGATTACGTGAACCTGAAAGTTGTAAACATGCAGTTACAGAGTAATCTTGTTGCCACGATACTTGCATGTATACTTAGGCCTACTGACTGATACTTACGAACTATCGCTTAGATCGAAAAGCTTAGAAGCACGCCTATATTAAAGATGTACATTTCGGCTACTGAAAAGGCCTACATCTAGGCCTAACTATGTAAATCGTTTGGTAAGAACACGAAAATCACAAGAACAAACACACAATTTGTAGGCCTGTGATGCAATAAAACAATTCAACAGACCAAACTGTAGGGGGGGAATGATTGTATGCACCATACCCCCACTTAAAATGAAGGGGTGTGTATACCCCATCCTCCTAGGATCTACGCCCCTGTTGCCCTGTCTAGAAGAGAGATATCTCGAGATGAGAAGGAATGATCAAAAACCGACCTCTCATCCTGACCTGTAAGTACTATTAAATATTCTGTGCGTTTATCATTTGAATTGTTATTCACAGCAAACAATAAACATTGATTTTACTTTGTTTAACATTATAATCAGGTTCTTTTAGTTAACTCAATTAAGTCAAATTTACATATTTACCCTTACTTACACTTACTTCAGTAAGTCTATTTCAAAAATGTCTTATAACCTTCATACTGAAGAAAGAAAGAAATAATAAAGGGCTCTCAAAGGGTAAGACAAGAAACGTTTATCAACACCATTACTGAATGTCAGCTCCTGCAAAAATTGAGCTTTCAGAAAGTCTAATGATCAGACTATTCTGATAGAATCTTTATTGAGCTCTCTAAGTACCTTTGTATAACGCTCTATTTATGTAAGTTTACAAAACACACAAAGTGTAGTGTTAGTTGAAGCTCTAGAAATGTAGACATGTAGCCAGATAACTGTTAATCTAGAAGTAAATGTTTAAGAGCAATGATTTTTCCGTGTCACAAAAACACACAATACTGAGTGTTCATTCAGCAGGATTTCCGATATCAGTGATTATTTTTTTACCAGCAGTTCAATGACATCGATCATCAAAGTATATCAAGTGACCTTTTGAAAGCGAATAAGAACGCCACTAGGGAAACTCTGACCACCAATCCCTAATGACTAATAACGGGAGAGACAGTTATACCAGTTTTTAATGTGCGCGAAACAGTATATCATGCCATAGATGGCTGATTCCTTCAATAGTGTTAAGGATTCAACTATTTTCAACTGTACTGTTCAATGGATACAAAACTAGTCTTAGAAATTAAAGGAGGAGAATATGTCTTCATTAGTGCTTAAAGAGCAAATTAAAGACATTGAATGACTGGGAGGATATGGTTGTATTTCAATCCTTTCTGTTCTGATAATAAAGTGAAGACAAAGAAAAACAAAAGACACTTAAACAGATTTGTTTTGACCTGTAAATGCAAGCTTCGGGTTATGTTTTAAATCTGGGTGAGATTTTTTATGGTCCTTTGAATCCTGAAAAATTGCAAAAGAAAAAAAAGAAAGCCTGTCTTGTCGATCATGCTTTGATTGTTTGTTTAGAATTAATCACAAAGCTACACAATGGACTATATGTGCTTTGCCCACCACCGGTATCGAAACTCGTTTTTAGCGGTGTGAGTCCGCAGACATAGCGATATGCCACTGGGGCGTGCGTCGATCACGCCCTCTCCACAATGGTTACATTTCCACACCAATGGAAAAACACTTTTCAGTATAGATGACAGATAACAATCTACTACGTTCATATTGTATAAAATTAGTTCGCAAAGCACCAGAAGGCCAGTTATTCTACCTTAATCGAATTAAGCTTCTCTTATTATTATCATTTTTCAGTGTTTGGTTTAAATTTTGCTCAAAGTTACAGGAGAGCTATCTGTTCTAGCCGTCCCTAATTTAGCAGTGTAAGACTAGAGGAAAGGCAGCTAGTCATCACCACCTACCGCCAACTCTTGGGCTACTATTTTACCAACGAATAGTAGGATTGACCGTAACATTATAACGCCCTCACCGTTGAAAGGGCGAGCATGTTTGGTGCGACGGGTTTCGAACCCGCGACCCTCAGATTACGAGTCGAGGGCCTTAACCACTTGGCCATGGCGGGCCATTTCTGAGTGAATTTCGAAGATATGTTTGTAGTATACACTGTTAGCATCTTTGTGAACCAGATGCAGAAAACAGGCTATTAGCCAAAGAAGAAGCCTGAAGAAAATATGTCCAAACTCAGTTGCTTTAAACATCAGATTTTCCATCTGACGAGTAAGAACATGACATTGATACGTATTATAGTACAGATTCAATTGGTATATATTCTTCCATTGTACAGTCATGGATGAATATGCTGTATTTCAGTGGTGGTCATATGTGCTATGGTGGTCGTGACTAGTTTTTGCTATGACAACATCTATTAATGTTCCGCTTTGAAAATTTTGTTTCTGCATTTATTATACACATGAAAGTTTTCTGGTTGGAGTGTGTTTACGATGGATTTCTTCTTTCATTTTAAGTTGAGTTTACTTTGGGACTATTCCTGAAGTTTTCTCCGAAGTGCTTCTTAAGCGCACATCGTATTCACCTGAAAAGTCAATAAGTACTTAAACTAAGTTAGGTATTAATGGAAAAGGTCTCATCGGCAGGGTTTTAAAAAAGAACTATATGCACTTTATTGGATTTAGAACTTATGTGTGTGTCTATCAGCTTATGATTTTCAATTTTCCATTTTGATGGAATGATGTTAATATCTCTGAAATCAAAAGAGTTAATTTCTCCCTAAATTATTTGTATCAGGGAAATAAGGTGTATTAACAAAGAGTAGAAATGTTAGTGAATGTAAAGTTATTTATCGGTTTGTTTTCGATAGAGTAAAAAAATATTAACAATGAATAAAAAAATTTGTAATAAGATTGAAATTGTTTGTCACTGAATAAACAAACACAAAGAAAATTGAAAATGAGATCTTAGAATCCTTTGTTATGCGGGCCCGATTTGGCCAAGCGTGTTAAAGCGTGCGATTTGTAATCTAAGGGTCGCGGGTTCGCATTCCCGTCGCGCCAAACATGCTCGCCCTTTCAGCCGTGGGGGCGTTATAAGTGATGGTCAATCCCACTATTCGTTGGTAAAAGAGTAGCCCAAGAGTTGGCAGTGGGTGGCGATGACTAGCTGCCTTCCTTCTTGTCTTACACTACTAAATTAGGGACGGTTAGCACAGATAGCCCTCAAGTAGTTTTGTGCGAATTTCAAAAACAAACAAAACAAACCTTTGTTATGTACAAGAATGTTCAAAACCCTTGATAAAATAATACTTACCTGAGATTCAAGATGGCGCTGTGTTGTTTGAAACTATTGTTATAATAGAAGAACCTTGGTTCTGTGCAAACTTTAGTTAACTAACATTTAACGATACTTTATGAGTAGAACTGAGCAGCTCTTATAGCTTTGCTTTAACAAAATGGCGAAATATAATGCAAACATACTGTTTCTGTATTGTTGACAAGAACAGACCAGCGGAATATGAGCTCAGAGGACTTGAGTGCAGTAATGAGTCGTTTGTTTAGTAGTAACAGAAATATCAACATCTCAAAGGGTTTGTCAGCGTGTTGTCTGTCACCATAACTACTGAACAGGCCATGCTGGGTAGACTACTTGCTATGACCTATGTTATTTGGATCTAACGAGCGGTGTCAGCAAGCTTACACTGTTTGTAAATAATTGTATTCACCTCATTATTGCAGAATTATTTCTTTACTGTTCAGTATTATCACAATAATGTAGTTAAATTATTCAATATAACAATGTATATTTCTTTGCTAATAACTGGATCAAAATTCTTTGTTAAGTATTAATAGAATTGGATAAAATACAGCTTAGACATAAAGAATTGGGAAAAACATCTCTCCGGGTTTAAGGCTTTGTTATTACTTCTATTTTATTTTCTACAACGTAAGGTCCAATATAACAATAGATACAATTAGACTATTGTCTTAATTCTCAAGTTATTGTTTCGTTGCTTTCTATTAACCTGAAAAATATTAAACCTACAAGTTATTGTTTAGTTGCCCGCTCTTTACCTAAACAATTGTCTTAAGTATCAAGGGTATTGTTTCGTTGTTCACTTTCACCTTAACAATATTAAATTCGGGGTTAAGGCGTTCGACCCGTAATCTGAGGGTCGCGGGTTCGAATCCCCGTCGCACTAAACATGTTCGCCATTTCAGTCTTGGGGGCGTTATAATGTGACGGTCAATCCTACCATTCGTTGGTAAAAGAGTAGCCTAAGAGTTGGCGGTGGGTAGTGATTACTAGCTGCCTTCCCTCTAGTCTTACACTGCTAAATTAGGGATGGCTAGAGCAGATAGCCCTCGTGTAGTTTTGCGCGAAATTCAAAAATAAACAAAACAAATAATGACCCCCTCCTCAAATGGCATAGCGGAATGACTTCGGATTTACAACGCTAGAAACATTGTGTAGCTTTGTTCTTAATTACAAATAAACAAGTTGTTTTAATTATCAATGCTATCGTTTCAGTGTCCGCTTTTTACTTTAAAAAGATTAAATTTATAGATATCGAATACTTGTATTAGTATCCAAGAGTATTGTTTCGTTGTTAACAGTAATAGATACGTAGATGTTGAATAGCTGTCTTAATTTTCAAGATTATTCATCGTTGCTCGCCCTTTTCTTGAGGGCTGTTAAACTGAAAAACTACATATAAAGCGAACTATAGTTAAGACCAGTTCATTTCCAACCGAACTACTTCTCGTTATAGTCGCCTGTTCGAAGAACCGAGAGAAGAAAAGATAGTAAAAAAAATTCAGTTTCCAGACATTACAAAAGACAGGTTGATTTTTTTTTCACTTAGACAACGGTTATTTTGTTGATAACAAGGAAACTGGGATTTTGTCCGGGGTCGCGCATGCGCACGCTCCTATTGATCAGTGACGTCACACATATCGACTAAAGAAGCTATGGGACCTGGATAGCATAAAAGCGCTGTTCGTCATCTTCAAATTTTATATACTGACGACCGACGTTGAAGAAGTCTTCATGAATTAAAGCCGATTTGGAAAGTATTTTGCGGTAAGTGACTTTGTTTCGTTTTAATTTCAAGCAACATCTCAACTCTTGAGTCGACTTATTCTGAGCTATTCACACCTGTCATGGTTCTCCTAGTACAGTTGTTTCCTGTTACGTCACTTGCCTTTTGTTCCTGTATCCAATCCTTCTGATCAACGTGAAGGGTAAACTGTAAATACAAGTATTATAAGTAAAACAGTAGATTTTTACATTTCTAAACGGAGCTAATTTCCTTGAAAAATAAAAGAAGGTAAATTTGCAACGATCTGCACGAGTGGAATACTTTGTACTAAAAATATAATATTATAACAAAATAAACTGTTTAAACGAAAGTTAGCTAGTTAAATAATAGTTGTACATAAACAGATAGTTAAGCTACTAGAATCATAACGAATTCGAGTAAACCACCTGTAGATTTTAAAAACGAAAAATAAGCGTAGAAGTATCAACAGTTTAGTGACGAACAAGACTGTAAAATTAATTGCACGCGCATGTGTAGTTGTGACCAGGGAATCATGGACGTATAAGATATACCAGTTATATTCGGAGATAAAACTTACTCAGGGTTGTGTAAGATGTATCACTTGGATGAAGGAACAAAAATAATCAGAGACGTAAAGATGTTTCACTTACATCCAAATGTCAAAAGAAATGTGGGATGTGTAATATATATATTAGTCTCGTGCAATAACAGAAAATATCGAGGGCACGTAAAACGTATCAGCTACATGTATGGATAAAAAAGTAAGTTGAGACATATAAGATGTACTTACATAGATTTTTATATTACCCAGAAATATGAGATGTGTCACTTATTTACAGATATTTAAAAGTAATCGGGGACAGGTAGGACGTGACCAGTTCTTTCAGTGACCTGTAAGGTGCAAGCAGTCACATTCAGAGATAAAAAGTGGTCACAGATATATATAAGATGCATCAGTTATATAGAGACAGTAGAAAGAGTAAAGTCGGATATGTAGAGTTTTAAAGGCATAGTCATTAATAAGTAGGATGTGTTCAGTGACGTATAGATTTAAAAGTGTAATTAAATGTAAGTAAGATATGATAAATTATATTGATTTTGAAGAGATTTTGAAGAGTAATTAAACAAGCGTAAGACATGTTTAGCTGTATACAAAGATTCAAAAGAGCAGTCAGCAGTAGGTAGAATGTGTTTGATTACACGTATATATTTACATGAATAATCAGAAAAAGACAATGTGAATATGTGAGTGTTCAGGAATACGGAGGAAACATGTTTACATGAAGGGTAATAAACAAGTTGTCTGTGGACTGGTGGTTTGTTGGACTGAACAAGTTCAGATACAGTGACCTTGCATGGACTGGTGGTTTGTTTGACTGACAGTTTCGGATACAGTGACCTTACATGGACTGGTGGTTTGTTTGACAGAAAGTTTCAGATACAATGACCTTGCATGGACTGGTGGTTTGTTTGACTGAATACGTTCAGATACAGCAATCTTGCATGGAATGGTGGCTTGTTTGGGTGCTTGACTCACAATCTGCGAGTTCGAATCCCATCATCCAATATGTTCGTAATCTCAGCCATAGGGGCTTAAAATCTGACGTTCAGTGCTACAATTCATTGATAAAGAGTAGGTCAAGAGTTGAAGCTGCTTTCCCTTTAACCCGTCACTTCAAATTTAGAGACGATTAGCACAGATAGCTTTCGAGTATCTTTGAGTGTAATTCATTAAGCAACTGAACTAAGTATAAGATATAGTTTTGGTAAATGAAAAATTAGCTCTAATTATTATTGACTTAGCGCCAGATGGAGTATTTTACAAAAAAAAAACATTTTAATTTAATCACTAAAACACGTAGAATAACTTATTATCAGGCAGCCCAGAAGTCTTCACCACGAAATTATATTAAACTTCCGATTACCGATTTTTGTTTCATAACGTTCACTAGTGAGAGTCAAAGGATTGATAAATGAGAAATTACTTTGGTTATAGTTGCAAACATTTTATTTGTGTTTCATGATTCTTGGTATCCCACAAAGTAATATACAGAATGTTGGTACTTTTCACGTTTCTTGCAAGCTATTCTCTGATTTTGCAGTCGGTGTTGCACGTGGTTAGCATCCTTTCCTTTTGTTTTTCGCTGAAGTACTTCTTTTCTAACATTTTCAAAAAAGGCTCCTTCTAAGTATCCTTCCATTATTTGAGTCAGGATCAGGACGAATCCCCAAAACAAAAGCATTTTAAAACTTTAAAATTTAACACGTTGTAGAAGATAACAAGCGCTCATCTGTTTATCTTTCTTAGCAGTGGATGAGCAGTATTTATAGGAAACTTAAATTTAACACGCTGTAGAAGATGAAAAATGCCCATCTGTTTATCTTCCTTAGCAGTGGATGAGCAGTATTTAAAGGAAACTTAAATTTAACACGCTGTAGAAGATGACAAATGCCCATCTGTTTATCTTCCTTAGCAGTGGATGAGCAGTATTTAGTCTTTTGTTTATCCAATTGCTTGAGGTAAGAAATGGTAGAATGGTATGTCGTGGAAACATCTATGTGCAGAAGACTTTGTTTTCCAAAACCTATTGATGCAAGAGCTATCCCACTTTAACAATTCCAAATCTCCGATCCAAACACATCTGTACGATCTTGGTGTTTGAGTACCTTCAATCGGAAAGTGCTGTTACATACCCTTTTAAAAACCGATCAGTTTTCGTTGGCATCACACTGCTTAGAGATACCAAAACAATGGCAAAGTGCAGTTATGACATGGTTGTTCCGTGACTTGTTAACTTGTATATTCAACTCCGTTCTAATGTAACATCCTTAACCTTGTATAAATAAGCTACGCAACAGAAGTTTCCTGCGTACATCAAATAAAATTTGATCTTGATCGTATTTTATCAGATCCACCTACCAGATTTTGTGCTCAGAGTCAGAATTAGCGGGCAGGCAAAGTAAGAATTTGCCTATGGCAGTAAAATCTAGGGGAACGAGAAATGAAGTAGTAATAGGGAAATTTAATAAAACAGAAATGGTAGTTACAACAAAGTGGGAAAAGACGAAAACAAGGAAAGAAGAAACGTAAGACAACGACACAACTGAGTGGGAAAAGGACAGTGAAATATAGTCAGCAAAACCTGCAGTACTAGTAATATCAAATAATTGGAAAGGTATTATATTACTTTTCAGTGTATATGCGATCATCATTTTTTCGAGCCATGGCTGGTGCTTTGTTTCTGATGAAGCGAGTTCTAGATTTACTCGCAGACTCTAAACACAGAAACAAAGTAAATTCGATAGCGATTCCTTTCTCGTTTGAGAAATGGATCTAAATTTAGATGATTCCATAGATGAGTTATCATCTGCTATATAAATAGTTGTCATTCATAAAAGTTATTACACTGGATTTAGGTGATGAACCTCAAGAGATATCAGCCATAATTCAATCAACATGCAATGGAAAGGCTGGAGGAGAATGACATAATTTCTATGTTTCCATAAATATACCTCGCACTGAGAATCCTTCTGAAATTACTAATTACGGTTGCCATGTAGAGAACGAAGATTCTCAAAACATAAACTTATTGAAACTTACTTGAGAACCACCCACCATGACAGTGGTGTTTAGATGTTCTTTTTACCTATTGATTGATCCTGAGATCATTGAATCATTGAAACATAAAGAGTATGTTCAATATTTCGTTTCATTAATATCCCAAAAAATGAATATTAAGGATATTTTATCACATTTACTATTTTACATTTATGTTTCTGTTAGGCAAGTGTTACATTCAAAATTCTAGTTGTTTACTTTCCAATAGAAAACTTCAAACTGGATAATCAATTATATTTGTTCGGTTTGCATGTAATAAAGAATTCATGTGTTATGAGATCTAAAATCGAATATTTTATTTCTATCGCCGCTTCACTTAGTTAGCCATATAAATCAACATAAACATTCTAGTACGTTACATGAGACACCAAAATGATTCAATTTAACGTGAACCGTACTCATTCTGATGGGTATAATTACACACTATCGCTGGACACCACAATATTCATTGAAACATATTTTTTCGAAGGACAACTAAGTCAATATTACTTCATATATACATGATAAGAAACTTTTCACGCATCTCAACAGTACATGAACTTAAGTTTCGTAAACGTTATTGAAGCAGACTAAAAGCGCAAAGCCCCTCTGGAGTTGAAGTTGTGCGTAGTTTTAATGGGATTGACGTTATTTGAGCTTCTTGGGTCATTTTTCTTATAATAACAGTCTTTAAGTTTGAAGTACTTGTGTGAAGACTTGTGAATGTTTGGCTCCTGAGCCTTCATAAGTTTCGTCACAAGTTCATCGCAGTGGATTTTGGGTTCAAGAACGCTCTTTACTAAGCATAACCTTCACTCCATTATGGTGGGTTTTTTGGAGCTTGTTGCTATCATAAATCTTCTCTTACTATAGGACGCATTGAGAACTTTTATCACAGGACTGTTGTGTCCTTTATACCTGCATTTTGTGAACAACATTCTTTCATGAATAGCCTTCCTTGAAAAGGACTGTGACGTATGCATTCACTGATAAGTATGTGTAGAAGTATTATTTTTGTTCGTTTGTTTCTTTTTTGAATTTCGCGCAAAGATACACGAGGGCTATCTGCGCTAGCCGTCCCTAATTTAGTAGTGTGTGTGTGTTTTCTTATAGCAAAGCCATATAGGGCTATCTGATGAGTCTAATTTAGCAGTGTAAAACTAGAGGGAAGGCAGCTAGTCGTCATCACCCTCCGCCGAGTCGTGGGCTACTCTTTTACCAACGAATAGTGGGATTGACCATCGCATTATAATGTCCCCACGGATGAAAGGGCGAGCATGTTTGGTGTGACGGGAGTTGAATGCCTTAACTACCTGGCCATGCCGGGCCATAGAAGTATTGCGCTATTGAGTGTTTGGAATCTGCCATGAACGCTTTAGCGGAGGAACGTTAATGAATAACGATACATAGATCATTCTCACAAAGTGTTATTAATCCTATCTATTAGATCACAACCCTTCATTCCCCCTGACTTAGTGGATAGTCTGAAACATATCACGCTGAAAGCCAAGTTTCGATACTCGTTGTGAGAACAGCATAAAGAGCCCATTGTGTAGCTTTGTGCTTAAAAACAAACAAACAAACAGACAAATAGGGTTTAAAAATTCTACTATGCAATTGTGAAACGAAGCTTTCTACCATTACTCCAAAAAAGAGATGTTAATAAATGTGTGCTTATCTCTTACACTTTATATGCGCTAGACTGACGTTTAATTTATTTAATATATTCATTAAAATGTAGAATAATATCGGCATAACATTCGTTTAAAATATTAATATATGTGTATTCTACACTTAACATCTCTGTCTCGTCTATACAGGGATACCATACGCTTGTCTGACTCGCATTTATCTTGCGTAATATGAAAATGACATTCAGTTGTCTCGCGTAACATAGAAACGTTATGAATTTACGTGACCTTCTCGCGTAATATACGAATGCTACATACTTTTCTGATTGTTTAGCACAGAAATAAACGCTATACACTGATCTTGCTACTTCGCGCAACAGCTGAGAATATTGTTAATAATGCATTCTAATCTTTGTAAGCAAGACCTAGAGAAACGTATATTTGATTAGGTATACTCGAAACCAGTTCATTTTTGAACTACGTAAGTAGCTTGCTATGACTGGAAATTAGTACTAATCGCAAAGCTATACATTTTTCTGATTGAGACGCACAATGTAAGAACACTTTACACTTACGTGGTTGTCTCACACAGTATAAGAACACTTAGACGTACATGATTGACTCACACAATATAAGAACACTTTACACTTACATGGTTGTCTCACACAATATGAGAACACTTACACTTACATGGTTGACACACACAGTATACGAACACTTTACACTTACATAGTTGACTCACACAATATAAGAACAATTTGCACTTACATGGTTGACTCACACAATATAAGAACACTTTACACTTATATGGTTGTCTCACACAATATGAGAACACTTACATGGTTGACACACACAGTATAAGAACACTTTACACTTACATGGTTGACACACACAGTATAAGAACACTCTACACTTACATGGTTGTCTCACAAAACATACACTACACATGTACAACATTATTTATACATGGTTATTTTTCACAGTATAAGAACGTCATACCTTCACAAGGTTATCTCACACAATATAAAATTATAAACTTGCATGGTTGTCTCGCACAACCTTGAAAAACAATACAATTATAATCTAGGAATGTTATACGCTTAGTTCACTACCTCACGCCAAAAAAACAACAACAAACCTCCAGCGATACGTAAGTACGCGCTTCCTTTTTCCATTTTACACGTGTTTCAAAACTAGTTCAATGACAAAACATTACTGCAGAGTAGTATCGTCAGCAAAGTGTCTTTTTGTTTGTTTATTTGTTTGAAACTAAATACCAAATTACACACTGGGCTATCTGTGCGCTGCCTACCGAAGGTATCGAAATATTGTTTATAGTGCTGCCAGTCCATAAACATCCTGCTATGCCAGTAGTGGTGGTGGTGGGGGGAACATGACTTTAATGGTACTATTATAATAATGGCGTTTAGCTAATCACCACAGGCACTATATATTACAAAATGTATTGAAAATGGATCTGTGGATTTCGCTCGTATAGTAATTGTGAAACATATCAGTGTAACTAGATGTGATGCTATGCAACTGTTAGTTGATGCGAGTTTGAATGATTGAAGTACTTGTGTGAAGACTTGTGAATGTTTGGCTCCTGAGCCTTCATAAGTTTCGTCACAAGTTCATCGCAGTGGATTTTTGGGTTCAAGAACGCTCTTTACTAAGCATAACCTTCACTCCAGATTGGATTATGGTGGGTTTTTGGAGCTTGTTGCTATCATAAATATTCTCTTACTATAGGACGCATTGAGAACTTTTATCACAGGACTGTTGTGTCCTTTATATCTGCATTTTGTGAACAACATTCTTTCATGAATAGCCTTCCTTGAAAAGGACTGTGACGTATGCATTCACTGATAAGTATGTGTAGAAGTATTATTTTTGTTCGTTTGTTTCTTTTTGAATTTCGCGCAAAGATACACGAGGGCTATCTGCGCTAGCCGTCCCTAATTTAGTAGTGTGTGTGTGTTTTCTTATAGCAAAGCCATATAGGGCTATCTGATGAGTCTAATTTAGCAGTGTAAAACTAGAGGGAAGGCAGCTAGTCATCATCACCCTCCGCCGAGTCGTGGGCTACTCTTTTACCAACGAATAGTGGGATTGACCATCGCATTATAATGTCCCCACGGATGAAAGGGCGAGCATGTTTGGTGTGACGGGAGTTGAATGCCTTAACTACCTGGCCATGCCGGGCCATAGAAGTATTGCGCTATTGAGTGTTTGGAATCTGCCATGAACGCTTTAGCGGAGGAACGTTAATGAATAACGATACATAGATCATTCTCACAAAGTGTTATTAATCCTATCTATTAGATCACAACCCCTCATTCCCCCTGACTCAGTGGATAGTCTGAAACATATCACGCTGAAAGCCAAGTTTCGATACTCGTTGTGAGAACAGCATAAAGAGCCCATTGTGTAGCTTTGTGCTTAAAAACAAACAAACAAACAGACAAATAGGGTTTAAAAATTCTACTATGCAATTGTGAAACGAAGCTTTCTACCATTACTCCAAAAAAGAGATGTTAATAAATGTGTGCTTATCTCTTACACTTTATATGCGCTAGACTGACGTTTAATTTATTTAATATATTCATTAAAATGTAGAATAATATCGGCATAACATTCGTTTAAAATATTAATATATGTGTATTCTACACTTAACATCTCTGTCTCGTCTATACAGGGATACCATACGCTTGTCTGACTCGCATTTATCTTGCGTAATATGAAAATGACATTCAGTTGTCTCGCGTAACATAGAAACGTTATGAATTTACGTGACCTTCTCGCGTAATATACGAATGCTACATACTTTTCTGATTGTTTAGCACAGAAATAAACGCTATACACTGATCTTGCTACTTCGCGCAACAGCTGAGAATATTGTTAATAATGCATTCTAATCTTTGTAAGCAAGACCTAGAGAAACGTATATTTGATTAGGTATACTCGAAACCAGTTCATTTTTGAACTACGTAAGTAGCTTGCTATGACTGGAAATTAGTACTAATCGCAAAGCTATACATTTTCTGATTGAGACGCACAATGTAAGAACACTTTACACTTACGTGGTTGTCTCACACAGTATAAGAACACTTAGACGTACATGATTGACTCACACAATATAAGAACACTTTACACTTACATGGTTGTCTCACACAATATGAGAACACTTACACTTACATGGTTGACACACACAGTATACGAACACTTTACACTTACATAGTTGACTCACACAATATAAGAACAATTTGCACTTACATGGTTGACTCACACAATATAAGAACACTTTACACTTATATGGTTGTCTCACACAATATGAGAACACTTACATGGTTGACACACACAGTATAAGAACACTTTACACTTACATGGTTGACACACACAGTATAAGAACACTCTACACTTACATGGTTGTCTCACAAAACATACACTACACATGTACAACATTATTTATACATGGTTATTTTTCACAGTATAAGAACGTCATACCTTCACAAGGTTATCTCACACAATATAAAATTATAAACTTGCATGGTTGTCTCGCACAATATAAAATTATAAACTTGCATGGTTGTCTCGCACAACCTTGAAAAACAATACAATTATAATCTAGGAATGTTATACGCTTAGTTCACTACCTCACGCCAAAAAAACAACAACAAACCTCCAGCGATACGTAAGTACGCGCTTCCTTTTTCCATTTTACACGTGTTTCAAAACTAGTTCAATGACAAAACATTACTGCAGAGTAGTATCGTCAGCAAAGTGTCTTTTTGTTTGTTTATTTGTTTGAAACTAAATACCAAATTACACACTGGGCTATCTGTGCGCTGCCTACCGAAGGTATCGAAATATTGTTTATAGTGCTGCCAGTCCATAAACATCCTGCTATGCCAGTAGTGGTGGTGGTGGGGAGAACATGACTTTAATGGTACTATTATAATAATGGCGTTTAGCTAATCACCACAGGCACTATATATTACAAAATGTATTGAAAATGGATCTGTGGATTTCGCTCGTATAGTAATTGTGAAACATATCAGTGTAACTAGATGTGATGCTATGCAACTGTTAGTTGATGCGAGTTTGAATGATTGGTTACTTAACGCAGCATGGCTTGAACCAATCTGCAAAATTTAATTATTCCAGAAGTAATTACATTTTGTATATTGGTTCATTAGTTTGTAAGGGGATTAGTGTGTTACAAAGAGCTCGTCTCAATTCTATTTTTATAACAGAATTGTACGATTTAGGAAGAACTGTTATATCATTAAGTACCAGATAACTCGTTTTCATGTTTATTTATACTGTTTTATAGAAAATCTTTACATTATTAATGTCGTAAAAATTTTCAAGTTTTAAGAAGCGTGTATCAGAAATTTCTATATAATCCAGAAAAGTCCAAAGTAAATAATCGTAAAGTTAGGTGACCACTTAGTTGCACTTGAGAATTTTGTGGTTATGTTTTTTTTTTTAATTTCGCGCAAAGCTGCACGAGGACTATCTGCTCTAGCCGTTCCTAATTTAGCAGTGTAAGAATAGAGGGAAGGCAGCTAGTCATCACTACCCACTGCTAACTCTTAAGCTACTCTTTTACCAACGAATAGTAGGATGGACTGTAACATTATAACGCCCCCACGGCTGAAAGGGGGAGCATAATTGGTGTGACGGAGATTCGAACCTGTGACCCTCAGATTACGAGTCAAGCGCCTTAACCACCTGGCCATGCCGGGCATCGTGGTTATGGACCCCATGTTAATCGCGGATATCATGTATTTCTTTCGCTGTCTTCTCTCTTAACTCGTGAGAAATCTTAAGTACGTTACACTATATTTTATATAGTTCAGTTTTCATATTACATAACTGAAACTCAATAAATATACATTCTGGTTAAGAAGTTAGCACACAAGGTCACATACAATGTAATGTTTTTTAAACGATACCCAGAACTCGAGCGCTTTTGAAAAGTTGACTACAGGAGAATGAAGAAGAATAGTCAACTGTTCGAAAGCGCTCAAGTTTTGAATCTTGTTTGAAAACATTAGTGAATAAATATAAATGATGTTTAAGCTGCTAAACGTGCGCAAATAAAACAAATAAGTTTAAAAACAAAAATAAAACAACAAAACATTTCGTACCTGAATGGTGAATTGTGGCAAGAATTGTAACAAATTTTTCACTGCACTTTGTTTATTTCAATGACGAGATCTTTCTATTCATATCGAACGTCATCAGAACACAATTTGGTTATATTTGATGAAAACCGGTAGTGTACTAGCTATGAACATAGTGCTAATGTAATGTTTGCAGTGTCTTGCGATATTTCATTACACATTAAACCCTAAAAGGTTTATCGAATCTTACCTTTTTTCATACGTGATCAAGTTTAAATGGATAAAGGCGTGATCCAATGAAAACATTATTTATATATCGTATTCCTGCTCGTTTCGCCTCATCGTGTGTAACTCTTGTGACAGCTCATGTTCACTAATGCATTATTCACATTTTATAAAACAAACAGACTTCACCACAGATTTGCAGAGTTGTACATATATAAAAGTCGTAATCAGTTTTGTAATTATTTTTTCTATACAACACAAACTTACCTTCTAAATACTTAATTCATTATCTGCCTAGGTGGAAACGCAAGATGGGTCATAACAAGAAATAAACAATGAAAAATACAATACTTAACGTCATGAAACTTATGTGGAAAGTAGTCAAAAGAAAGTTCATGCTGAAAGTTAGCAGAAAGATTCGATAACAACAATACTGCTATTACCACAAATAATTTTAATTTTACAGTAAGAAGTTGAGTCGTCAAATAGTAAACACAACAATCTTTCATACTTTTACAGCGTGCTTTTTAACAAACATGAAGACGATAAAGGTGAATCTTGTTAACAAAACGTTTTCTTGTTATACAGAGGGTTTAATGAACACTTCAACAGTCTAACTGTCACTGATATATAACTTGTTTCTAGTAAAGTGACAACCAATAAGAAGTGTATAATGAACACTTCAACAGTCTTACTGTCACTGATATATAACTTGTTTCTAGTAAAGTGACAACCAATACGAAGTGTATAATGAACACTTCAACAGTCTTACTGTCACTGATATATAACTTGTTTCTAGTAAAGTGACAACCAATACAGAGTGTACATAGAACACTTCAACTGTCTAATCAGTGATGTCGAGAAAACCCACTTGTAGAGAATTATGTGTAAAAACCTTCGGTCATCGTCAGGTTCACAAAGGTTTTTACACATATAATTCTCTACAAGTGGGTTTTCTCGACATCGCTCCTCATCGTAAAATATTTTCTCAACCCAAACGAGCCGTTTTTACATATATACTTCAACTGTCTAACAGTCACTAATACAAAGTGACGACCAATACACAGTGTATAGTGTAACAGTCTAACTTTCACTGATATATAACTTGTTTCTGGTGAAGTGACGACCAATACACAGTGTACAGTGAACACATTCAACGTTTACAAGTAATGATACTGTTGGTTAACGAATATATTTAGTGTTGGCAAACTTGTATATAGTCTCCTGTATAAACAGCTTCAAAAAACAATTGTTGATTATGGTTAGAAAGATTTCTTGTCACACATATGACGTCATTTTTCGATATATTTTATTTTTTAAATTATGAAAATAAACACTAAAGGAGTCTGAAGATATTTTATTAAATTTCTTTGTTCCAGTCTTAATTGTTATTTAAATATCGATAAGCATTTAAACTAGAATTACGAATTTATTTAAGTTACCATGGATACAAGTGAAGAAAAATCGATTTGTTTCGAAACTAGCGCTGAAATAATTTGTTACAAGAGTTAGAACGTTGTACGTGCCTTAATTATTGAAATGTTGTAATTCAGTGTATCTCATACGACTTATCACTTAAGTAAGTTACGACAAACGAACTTGTAGAGAGGAAAACTAAATTCACTTCACGTAGATATGACGTAGTGAAGAATAAACCGAATGTAATAACAAACACTAGTGAACTTGATCCCTGAGCGGCAAGTTTTAAACACAAAATAAGTGCGTCAGGGATGAACAGCATACAAAGCAAGGTTTCAAACACACATAGAAAACATCACGAACCAAAAAAATCACCTCTTGAAAACTGTTTACCAAGCCTTTGTCTTCACTTTTAGAAATTATCTTGGAAACTTCATCAATAAACATTAAAGCATTGACAAACAAAATGGAGTAAAATTATTTCATGTTGACGTAACACCTCTCAATGGCCAAGTGGGTTAAGGCGTTCGAATCGTAATCCGAGAGTCGCGAGTTCGAATCCCTGTCACACCAAACATGCTCGTCATCCTTTCAGCCGTGGTGGCGTTATAATGTGACGGTCAATTCCACTATTCGTTGTTAAAATAGTTGCAAGAAAGTTTGCAGTGGAGCGACATAGGGGGATCGACGTTTGGATTTGTCAAATAATGATTTAGTCTGACGTGGTATTGGACCAAATTATACGACCTGTCATGACTGTATTCGTACACAATTACTCCTATTTTATACCTTTAGGTTGAATTAATATTATTTACGTGTTGGGTTAGTTTTTAGTTTTAACTTGCTTTGTTCAGAAGTCATTGGTTATGGAGTAGTCACCTCGTCTTAACCTAGATATCTTGTATTGTTTCTAGAATACCGTGTACGACAATATAATAACCCCACATGTTTTATTAGAGATTTACGTGATGCATTGATTGACGGATTCTAAAAAATTCCGTTTAGTGACTAGTTAGAAGTATTTACTGACAGATGTTACGATTTATTCCGGAGCCTCCAATTTGTTATGTTACGGATTAGGATTTTAAGTAACTTAAAACTTAGTTAAATTGTAATCGATTAAGAAGTTAATTGAATTTCGATATGTGTCAAATTTATGATATTTGCCAAGAAGATTGATACACACAGTTTTCTTTCTTAATAAAAATGTATTTTAATACAACAAACTACAATACAATTTATAATAATGGTTATTACAAATAATGATTTATATACAAAAATTTTATAAACTTACAAACAATATTGAGTGTTCTATCTGGTATAGAGCTGGATATCATATCGAGGGTATGTGATGGGCGAATTAATTCTGAGTTAATATAAGTGCAATTCAACTTTACAGGGAGGTAGCTAAAAATGTATCTCAGGACAGCTGGTATCTGTAGTAACACTTTTACTGATAAATCAGAGAAAACGTTTCGACCTTCTCAGGTCATCTTTTAAGAAGTTCGAAACAATGTTCTCTGCTTTTTTTTTGGTAAAAGTGTTAACACCCATACCAGCTGTCCTGAGATACATTTTTACTTCAAGTGGGTTTCTCATCATCACGGAAGAGCTAGCTACCTCTTCGTTGATCACATGTGAATTTTTCACTACTGAAGTTAAACAATTTGTCTCGTTCTAAATCTATAAACATTCCTAGTAAAAAATATGAAGTTCCTGAATATTAATTGTTAGTCACAGTTAACATTTACGAGTATACCAACTGTAGCAAACCAATAATATATGCTGTCTCTCAGTGTGCCAAATTTGTCTGTAAGTGTTAGGTGAGATTCTAGAAATTTCAGGTAAAACAACAATACGCTAGTGCTTTTGTATAACATATATTGTTGATTATTACATCCGAAAACAAGGGCGTAGCCAAGGTTGAGTGGGGTTAAACCCCCCCCCCCCATGGACCCAAACGTTTTAGACAAGTTCAACTGCCACCTGTGAAGCTTAATAAAGATTCGTGATTGCATGACAGATAATTTCACACACAACAAATGGTCAAATGCAAATTTCTGATTGAACACGTTTAATACAGCAAGTTTTGTCAGAACGAGAGAAATACAATCGAATATCTATGAAAGGCTCAAACGCCTGTTCGTTCTCGCCAGGACATCTACAACACAGTTTGGTTCAACTTTAATATTACGGTGAATGTATAATGAGGCCAGGCCATTCAATCGATCTTCAGTGGTGGTATTTCTCAAATACATTTTGAGTCTTCCGAGAGTTGAAAACGAACGCTCCATTAAGCTTGTTGACACAGGCAGCGTGGCAAATACTTTCAACAGTCTAGAAATGACTGGGAACATTTCTGCACTGAACATTGCATATGCAACAATACTTATTTGCTTCACAAATTGAAAGTTCTACTTTATAATCTGCATACGATATAATGCAAAGAACAAAATTTGAACTAGTGTTATTACTGTCATATGTGCCATTCTGAAATTTGACAAAAAAGTGGTCTCAAAATGCATAATTCAAGGTTTTCTTTTATGTTCTTATTAAACAATTTCCCGGGGGGGCCATGCTCCCCTCGCATGGCTTCGCGCCTGCGGCTTTGCATCAAGCACAAAAACTCCCCCCTTCCCCCAATGGCCATTTCTGGCTTGCTCCCTGCCCGAGAATCTTCTACAACTTTAGTCAAGTGGCTGGAATTTCGCAACATACATTTAACAGCAAACGTTACATGTATTTCTGCATCACGTTGTTCCTAACCTAAGTGGAAAGCTACACAATGGATCGAACCCTAGATTTTTACATTGTAAAATATCCCCAGCATAACGTTTGCGGACTTATGTTAAGCACCAAGAAAACTGAAAAGAGTTATGCAATCAGTATTTTAATAGACTCATGACAAAGGACACGAAATAGGAACAGCTACGATATGATGTTCTCCAAGAGCAGCTGTAGACAGCATCAAAAGCTGATATCCACCATTGTCTAACTTTGATCAGGATGGAAAATGTTCAGAGACGTTTTTAAGACATGAATGAATTAAAGAAAAATAAAATCACACATAAAGTTTATTGAGGCAATATGAGAGACGGCTCGTGCAAATCGGCCTCGTGCAGCTTTTTGCGAAATTCCAAAACAAACAAATCACATTTAAGTACAATACCAGAGAAAATTAGGTTTGGTTTTGGGTTGTTTTGAATTTCGTGCAAAGCTACACGAGGGCTATCTATGCTAGCGTCCCTAATTTTGGAGTGTAAGAGTAGAGGGAAGGTAGCTAGTCATCACCACCCACCGCCAACTCTCGGGCTACTCTTTTACTAACGAATAGTGGGATTGACCGTTACATTATAACGTATCCACGTCGAGCATGTTTAGAGTGACGAAGATTTGAACCCGCGACCCTCTGATTACGAGTCGAGTGCCTTAACCACCTGGCCATGCCGGGCCAGAAAATTAGGACTTTACATTCATATCCATATATAATTACCAAACAATCCACCATATGCGTGTGATTTTAACACTATCAATGTTTCACTGTTTCCTCTGCCTATGTCTCCCGCTGGTACAGCAGTAAGTCTTCGGAGTTACAACGCTATAATAAGGGGTTCGAAAAACAACACAAATTTACGCCTATGACCAACACCAGGATATAATGAAAAAGAAAAGTTTCAAAATACCTTTTCAATATTATTTAACAGAGGTAACAATTTTGAGTTAATTTATTAAATTCCATGAAGGATGCATTAACTATAGTTTTAAAACAACCGAAAAAGAAATCGACATGCCGAAATGGAGATATGAAACTAATAACATACAAAGAGAGTAGTGTGTATTTATGGACTATATTACAAGACATACACAATATAACACTCGTTGTCTTTATAATGATGTGAATAATTTATAAATAATTGATAACGTTGGAAAAGAAAGATCCGGTTACAAGCAAATGTAATGTATGTTATTTGACTGATGAGTTTCGTATCGAAATCATACAGTAGATACGAATTAATCCAATATTTTATACAGAAATATATATACAGTTACGTTAAAAATGCAGAATGCTAAATTCATACGTATTATACACTTGAAAATGAAGTTGTTGACTGAAAAACGCAACGAGCATGGTTGCTATAGGCTGAAATCTAATTCAGCGAACCGTCTCGTGTTCACTAATGGTTGCTGCGAGGCTGGAAGTAGAGCACGAGCTGTATTAAAAATAAACGTGAAACTAATTTATTATTCGGTTCACTACTTGTCACGAGTTCAATTGGTTTTGGGGAATCCTACATATTCATGAAATGCCTATATAACCATAGGATCGCTGTGTGAACGAAACACAATTTACAACACTATGTATTCAGTTTATACCTTCTGTTAAGGTTTGCTTCTTCGCTTAGGGAACGATAACATTATCCTTCATGCTCTACAGGTTCAACATGTAACACCTTTTGAGGCGTTGTGTAACTGCAGAAACCGACCGCGTTTGAAGAAACATACAGAAGCAGGTTCACGAGTTTTGTTTCACCAGTCCGAGGTTAATAATCAACATATTATAAAGTTGAGTAATCATAGTGGGAAGCCTTAACAATATTCATATTTGTTATTTTCATGTTAATTTAATAAGAACTAATGTATAGTTGTTCGGTGCTAAAGAGAAATATTAAGATGTGAGGACTTATCCCCCACCCCAAACAAACTAGAATTGATTAGTAATCTGCTGGGAAAGCTGTTAGTTTTCGAATTTTTAACGCTAAAATCAAAGGTTCGACTTCCCTCGGTGGTCAAGCAGACAGCCCCATGGGGCTTTGCTTCTAAGAAAAACACTCACAGTATAGAAATTAATTTTAAAAATTAATTAATTAAATTTATTCATTTGTTTCGTTTTTTAGAGTTATCAGTCAAATAACCCTCAAACAACACAATATCTCACTAATGAAGACTACAGTAAACATAATTTCAAATGCCTTGTTAATTTCCCATGGTTAAGAGAATATATCTAACAGAACCTTGAATGAACTATATATCTACACTAGTGACACAATACACGACCTAGGAAATATTTTGAGTATAAGCAGCGATGTTCTACCCATGAGGATTGAATGATAGATTGAATTTTATCTTTATTTTTAGTATCTTAAACAACTTTCTCATTGGTAGGTATAATCAACTCTTACATGCTGTTACCAGTAGTTGTAAACAGATTTTATACATTATGTTGTCGGTAGTTCTAAACAAATTTACATCGTATTGATGGTAGTTGTAACTAATTCCCTCATGTTGTTGCCAGCAGTTGTAACCAATTTTTACATACTATGTTGCTGGCAGTTATAAGCCAGCTAAGCTATTGAGTTTGAATATGACAACTACCAATATTCTGTTAATGATTTATTTTGAATAACTGGTAGGATGTTAAATTCATTTTAACTTTCTTTAAAGCTCAGATTCCAATAAGTTTTGAAAAGAATATAAAATATTAGGGTTAGCGCAACAACGAAGACCACTGATAAGCTCATTATAAGTGGTAAGCTCCTGGACAAACAGTCTGATTTAAAGGGATTAAACGTGGAGGTCATTTCATCACACAGAAATACACACGTGGACCAGACTCCATCTAAAATCTATTAATCACTTTAAGATTTTGTTGTAAATTATCGAAATAAGTGGGTACAAATTCGTCATAGTAAGAAGGCTTGCTAATAAAGTACGCCAGATGAGGTCAAGTGCTGTTAGAAATCTTAGTGTTAATTGTTTATAGGTTTATTAAGAAATGTGGCGCTAAGTACAAAAACAGAAGTGAAGTACAATGCATATGAATGTATAAGAACTACAAAATACAGTCATGAGAAAAACTTGGACAGTTTTTAAGTCTTACTAATCATTTTAGGGTTTGTTTGTTTTTGAATTTCGCGCAAAGCTACACGAAGGCTATCTGCACTAGCCGTTCCTAATTTACCAGTGTAAGACCAGAGGGAAGGCAGCTAGTCATCACCACACACCGCCAACTCTTGGGCTAATCTTTTTACCAACGAATAGTGGGATTGATCGCAACATTCTAACGCCCTCACGGCTAAAAAAGCGAAGATGTTTGGTGTGACGGGGATTCGAATCCGCGACATTCAGATTACGAGTCGAACCCCTTAACCACTTGGCCATGCTGCGCTAATCATTTTAACATATAAATTATGAAACAAATAACAAAAATAAGAACAGTTCTTAAGCATTACTAATCATTTTAACATTTCGTTTGCCCCCAGTGGCTCAGCGGTATGTCTGCGTACTTACAACGCTATAAACTGGGTTTCGATACCCCTAGTAGGCAGAGCACAGATAGTCCATTATGTAACTTTGTGCTTAATCCAAAACAACAACAACATTTTGTTTATAAAACAAATATAATGTTGTTACTCGGTCTTTAAATATCATTTGACAATCTTTTTTCATTCATTATATATTCTTGGAATTAACTTTATATTAGGCTAAAACCTCTTACGAGTTATTCCATTTTGAATTTATGAATACGTTGACATTCTTATCAATATTAACGACGTTCAACGTGACAGGTCTATGCCTGCGATACTCTGAAGAGTAAACTTATTCAATTTATGGTTATTTCTATTTTTCAGTAACGTTCTACAAAATTTATCTGAATAATTTGAAATGGCTTATTTTGAAAAGATATTTTTTATATCTTTAGAAATCACGTCTACGGTATTAAAGCTACAGATAAAGTTATTAAATTATAATTTATTTTAAGACTTTTCTATTTGTTTTGTTGTTAAGCCCAAAGCTACGTGATAAGCTATCTTCGTTGTGCACAATCCTCCAGATGGAGTCCGTATTTTCAGTTTTATAAATCTTAAGACTGCCATTGATTATTCGTGGGGGAAGGGGAGAGAAAATTTTAATAAAGGATTTTAGTTTATTCTACAGCTGGTTTATGGTAGATAAAATAAATACTAAAACATATATTTATCTCCCAGCACTGTCTGTTGCTGCAATGTAGTTTAAAGTCAGCAACTTACAAGTTGAAACTAACTGTATCATAGGCTAGTTTTAATGAAATATGTGTATCGTGGAATTGCTATATAAAAATCGATTAAGGTTTTTTTAAACCAAATATAGGTACATATTTGAAACATAGTTGGTTCCCACTTTTCACTAACATTAGAAAATAGTATATCTTACCTCTTAACGGAGAATATTCATTTCCACACCCAATCTCTGAGTTTTAATGTATGACATATCTGAAGAAGTCACTCATGGATTCTGTAACTGAATTCTAATACATGACGTCTCTGAAAAAGCCACTCGAGAATTCTGCTATTTAAATCTAATACATGACATATCTGAAGAAGCCACCCATGTATTCGACTATTGAACTGTTATATGTGATATTTATGAAAACGTCAGTTATGGATTTTTCTACTGAACTTGGATACATTATGTCTCTGAGAAAGCCACTCATGGATTTTGCTACTAAACTCTTATACATGACATCTCTTAAGAAGCCAAACATGGATCCTGCTATTGAACACTAATACATGATGTCTCTGTAAACGCCACTCATGGATTATATTATTGCTTTTACTTGGAAAATTCGTTTTATTTTAGTACTTCTACAAGACAATATTTCGATACAGCATTTTGAAAGTGTTTATTTCTGGAACTGTACAACGTATCATAAAAATGCGTATATATCACGTGTAATGGTTAAAAAAAGTTTCAACATACACTTTGGAGGTACTGTCTCTTCATATGATTACATGTAAATATTATTAGCTCCTAGCACCTTTTTCAGCAATACATATTCATTCCACTGTCAAGACGTAAATAATATCTAGTGTGGAACTGTTGTAATTACTTATAGTGTATTTTCAGGTATTACATCGACACCGTACTTGTTACTGGACACAATGTGTGTTCTCCTTGGAGCACACGTGCAACTACAACTAATGACAGGTTTGAAAGTTTAAATCGAATATCAAATGGTATATATTTTTTAAAAGACTGAAACATACAAAACATACTGCCATGGGCCATTACAGGCTCCTTTGGTAAACATAAGGCTCCAGAGAAAGTGGCTTTTACAGGTTTTAAAGGTTTTCTTAGAAGTCCGCGTATGTATTTGGAGATATAGTGTTTAAAACGTTGACTTTAGTGAATACAAAAACCTTTTTCATGAGTGTTCGGTTTTGCAGTACAGCCATTTTTAACCCTTCCAGACCTGCCTGTTAAAGTATTAAATATATTTCGTCAAAAATCTGGTTTTCGTGTGTAAAAACCTTGTAATGTTTACTAAAGTCTACCTCTACCAAATTTTGTGATTTTCACTCAATATATTAGAAACTAATAGTATGTAAACCGTAACGAATATAAATGGTTACGACGTCGTTCATACGTAGTGTTCAAGTTCGAAATATTTTTTTAATCTGAAGTCAAATGTCGTGAACTTTCTTCAAGTGGTAAAAATAGTGTACATTGCTATACAACAGCAAAATCGCGTAACAAATATAGAGTAAAATGCTACCGTAGCCTATCCAGAAGTCCAAATATATTAATTTCGTCAAATCCGTTGAAATTGACAGTTTTTTTAAAGTTGCTGTCCACTTGCTTTATTCTGGATGTTATACTTTGAACACAAATTATAAGGGTAATAAATAGTTTTATATCAGGAATGTTAGAAACTCGACTATTCCTTTTCACGATTCCTTCTGAAACGTTTTACTTTCAATGAATCATTTTTTTAGCACTCGTAAGTACGCTGCCAAATCTCCCATTATTTTGAAACCTTGTCAGTGTGGTCCTCTTATTTGCACGTGATGCTTAAAAAGAATCTTGAAACCGACTATAATTGACTTGGATAAGAATAAACCAACAGTCAGTCGTAGATATACAGGTGTGAGAATGTGTGCAGCATCCATACCATCTCATTAGTTTAGCAGCGAAAAGAATGAAACTATGAGCGCCAGAGAGTGGAAACGGGTTACTTGTCGATTTTTTTGGCTAATGCATCGGTAACTGACAATCTCTTGAATGTAGCTTTCATATAAGACAACGACGTAAAATCTTGTGATAACCGCAATGACCTCGCTTTAACGAAACTTTAAGAACACAGTTGGATTGGTGAACACTGTGCAATCAACCTTTATGTTTAAACGATATTACCGCAGTTGAACTGACAAAAAAACAATGAACATTACAACCCGACAAACAGAGAGAGACAAGTCATATAAAACAAAATAAACAGGGTTAAAATAAATGGAAAGATTCGTACAAAATATAAAAAAAACACAGAAGAAGAAAGAAACGAGACAACTGTGAGGAATACAATTTTCACAAGAGTTCAGTTTCAATAGAAAGCAAAAAGCTCAATAAATGTTTATAACGTTAAACTTCGAAGTTCGATCCCCGTGGTTGACACAGCACTCATAAACTATTATTCTGCAGATTTGTGAGTAAACAAGTTAACCAAATACATTGAAATTTGAGTGACGGAATTAAAATATTCGCACTTTATATTAGAGTTGGTGTATAACAACATCATGAATTAGGGTTAACTAGAACCGGGGTCGCGGGTTCGAATCCACGTCACACCAAACATGCTCGCCCTTTCAGGCGTGGGAGAATTATAACATGACGGTTAACCCCACTATTCGTTGGTAAAATAATAGCCCAAGAGTTGGCGGTTGGTGGTGATGACTAGCTGCCTTCTCTCTAGTGTTACGCTGCTACAATTAGGGACGGCTAGCGAATATAATCCTCGTGTAGCTTTGCACTAAGTTCAAAACAAACAAACAAACACTATAACTATCTGTAATGATTCTGAGCTTATCACCTATGGTTTATGTCATTCTACTTATTTTACCTGTTTATTTTCTACATGTAATTACACCGATCATTTATGAACTAAACACACGATGCCATACTTCATAGAATCATATTTTAAGTTTAAAACAAAAACATAACGACAAAGCTTCCTAATTTAGCGGTTGACTCTTTAAATAACACGAAGTACTTTTTGACAGTTCTGTATAGTTGACTTTTTTGTACTACAGATTAAGTTCGTTATATATTTCGTGGCTCAAGTCGCCAAATTTCAGTAAAGTTCTTGACCAGTTTAAAAAAAACGTTCATAGATTCTGTTGCACTGAATAAGAAAGTCACAAAATTGATAGTCTTTTTAAAATTTATTCTTGCTAACAAAATATTTTTTACTCCCCAAATCATAAAATATAATTAAGATAGTACGTTGTAAAGAAAGGCTGCACCACAGAAGCAAATGTTGTGAGAAGAGACTTTATACAAATGGTATGTTCGTATTAAGACAGCATCAGGTTCCAATACAGCACTTCAAGCTACTCTGAAGCAATACTCTTGTACTAAAGTGAAGGCTATGGTGAAGAAAGAGAATCTTCCGACCCCCTCACCTAAAAAAAAACACCCATGGCAACGACACTGAGTGCATACCATAGTGCCATTAACTGGATAGTAAACAATGAATTAAAGATGATAAAGGCTTAGAAGATAAACATTTTAAAATGTTTATCCACACTCCTCGAAATCGACAACTGAAAAAGATGTCCGAAAACACTTGGACACAACCTCATTCATTCACATACACACATCTACAACAGTCTTATTAAATGTGATCTTAAAAGCCAACACCCAACTGAAGTGAAACATTTGTCTAGACGTGTGGTGTAACACTGACTTCGTCGCTCTTAGTTGAGACTAGGTAAACTGGACATAATGACGTCAATTCAGTAGTGAATAATCATTACCATTCGAAAAAGCACGATTAATGATGAAGGAAGTAGTTTCAAGGAAATTCAGGTTAAGTAATTTTTTGTGTGATTATATCTCACTGAACCCCAGATTATAAATCTGATGCGACTTTTTAAGCTAGCAGTTAAATAATACTTATTTATAGTTATTTTATATAGTTATTTTTATAATAATTTCATAGTTCTTGAAATGTAAGCTTCATATTACTAAAATCACTTACATCGTGAACGAGCTATCAGACTGATTATATTGAATTTCATTCTTATATAAGGATCTGAAAGATCCAACAAGTAGTTATTGTATTCTGCAGGTAAACGATAACAAATTTCGTCGATGCTCTGCTGCTATTGGTTGTTGACCGAATAACATGGTGTGTTTAAGAGGTTATAATTTCTCTATTCAACTTCAAGCTATAGAGAATATCGGATATTATACTAAATACCTTTAACGTATTTTGACATATACCAATTATAGCGTTTGTATATTGTCTTAGTTGTTAAAATATCTTCAGTGCTCTACAGCTATTGGTTGAGTCACGTGGTGCATATTGTCTTAGTGTTTGCATAACATACGTATCTAAGATATAGGAATTTTGTATAACTACGAAAACTGAAAGTCAGCCAACGATCCTGTAAACAAACAAAAATGGATCTTGTTATAGACAGCAGATTGAGTTAGTATTTTCTTGGGGACCAACTCTTTAATATTTCAAAATTTCTCAGAAAATGTTAGTTTACGAGAATGGTCATAATAACTGTAAAAAAAAAAAAAAATCACTGTTCGACGCAAATTTGTTTACTGAAGAAACGGACCTGAAAGTTGTAGTAAGATTTTAGTGACTCTATACTACTTTAAATATTGCACGTTTACTTTTATATGCGAGTCGGAAAGGTTGTGAAATGAATGCGTGTTAATACCATCATTTTTGTTAGTTGTTTTAATTCACGTCTACTTCCATAACTTACTGATTACAATGGTTAACTTGAGATGCGAGCGTTGAAAGAAGATATATTTCCCTGTGACATCCTTCTTTTATGACGTCAAAATAACGATAAAAGTAGAGACTGTATAAACCACATGCGCATTTATTAAATTTACCACAATAGCCCTTGGAATTAATAGCATGCGATAAGAGCAACACAAAAGGAGCTGAACAGAGCAGAATACAGGATTTTAACGAAGGCACGTGGTGGACGACAAAAACGTGACTTATGGCAGAACTCCGTTGATTAATGGCTTGTGCCATTATTTTCTGACAGTCGCTGATGCGCTCGGTACTTGGTCTTAAGACACTGATGAGCCACAGAACGTATTTAGCATTCATTTTAAGCAGAAACGTGTATGTGGCGTTTAATAGTTCTAGTCTGGAAGCAGAATTAGATCTTTTTACGTTGAAGATGGCCAAGCAATTTTACATAAGATTAAGAGGACAAGTGTCTGCTTATACATGCATACTTTAAGCAGTAAACCGCCAAAAAAAAGTTTTCAGCTCTATACTGTGTCACAGGATTTGTAGTCTATATAATATCAGAAACTTAAGGTACGCTTTTAAACGCCAACGTTCTTAACTCTATACTGCAACACAGGGCTTTTAATCTATACACTATTATGAATACAAGTTAGGTTTAGTTTGGTTGGAAGAAAAACAAGTTTCCAAGAGCAGTGTTTATTAAAGAGAGATTGTACCTATAAACACAATAGAATAGCAAGTTTATAGGATTAGAAAATATATCTGAATAATGTGGTGTCAAAACTTCGCTGCACACTTTGGAGGCGTGGGTATACTATACTATAAAGTGATAGTTAAAGTACACACTTTTTAAACACACAAAAGTAGTCCAGCTATTTTCAATGAATGATGTGGGCTTAATGTCTTCCCCCGATTCTATCAGCTCAAAATATGAGAGGGCTATGCACAGATAGTCTTTGCGTAGGTTTGAGAGGGATTATGAACCCCTTCCGAAAATTGGAGGGGTCCAGTAACATCTATAATATTTATATACATACTGGACTAAATATGTTAAGAGACGTAAACAGTTTCGCTGAGGCTCTTGTGGAACTCAAGACAGAATCAAGTAAATGCTACACTGATTTAGTCCTAGTTAAGTATGAGAGCGGTTTCCTGACATCCAGCCTGATGAGCAGAATAATCTGAGATAATTATAGCCCTGAATGGTTTATTTTAACGAGACGAGATACTAGTAATAATTATCACGCCTTTCTTTGGTGCTCTTAAACTAATTTCATTTAAATATATGTACCAATCGTGCACGTGCCTTGGTGTTCATTTTAACGCTGGGCACGCTCTCTTTACATCTTACCATGTTTTTTTGTTTTCATTATTATTTAAATACGGGTCCATCTACGTAATACAAAAACATTTCGTGAAGTGAAGGAAGTCGTTGAGAAAGTGACATCGAATACTATTATCAGGGTGAAGGTAATAATTGTGAATGATATTGGAAACATTAAATTAATGTTACAGTAGCGCCTCTAGTCTCGACTTCATAAACTAGATGAATGAGCCTCTTGGATTCTTTACGTATTTCCGTAAATTATTCCGATTATAAACGCCAACTTGCATATGAGTATTCAAAATATATTAAACTTTTATCTAAAAGAAACCCAAACTCGTGAAGTTCAAGAATATGAATAATTGGTTTGTTTTAAATTTCGCACAAAGCTACTCGAGGGCTATATGCGCTAACCGTCCCTAATTTAGCAGTGTAAGACAAAAGGGAAGACAGCTAGTCATCACCACCCACCGCCAATTCTTGGGTTACTCTTTCACTAATGAATAGTGGGATTGACCGTAACATTATAACGCTCCAACGGCGAACATGTTTGGTGTGACGGGGATTTGAACCCGCGACCCTCGGAATACGGGCCTAAAATGAATAAAAAAGAAACAAGATATATCCCTCCATCTTTTGTGGTGAGGAACTTAATGTTCTCCTGTTATCCGTTGTTAAGATCATCAATGAACATAACTTTCCTCTGGGTGATAAAGTTTATTGTATCCATTAAAATTTACAATTAAAATGTACGTGCAAAACAATATTATTATGTTTTAGTTATATAAAATAAACAATTTTTTTTCTTTAAATCTCATTTGAAATATATTTATAGCGTATTAATAAGTCTTTATATTTCCAAGATTGTTAGTGGATCTCGAAGCACAAAACATAAAAGAAAATGTGATTTATTTTGATTTTTTTTTTTGTATTTATAACTACAACCTTGTTCCATTGATTTTTTCGATAATAAAATATTTTCCTGGTTTGTTCTGATAATGACCAAGTTGCTTTCAGATGAAAAACAACAACTACGTTTACCTTTCTTTTGTCCTTGAAACCATCGTTTGCCACTACGTATTTATAGTAAACGATTTCTTTTTGATGGCTCTTCAGAAAAAGTCAGTGTTTCTTGCATTTCCAACCTATTGGATCTTTTGTAACTATTCTAATGGCGTACCAGCAAAACGAAAATATTTTGAAAGTCGAATCTCTTACGTCCCCTTTCAAACCTTTTTTATGTTACTTTCCCCTTTCCAATTATATCTAAGTACTAGAACACGACAAATCATTTGGTAACATCACAAATGGTGTTGACAAACGTTTCTTCTATTTTTATTCATTTTTTTATCAAATAAGCTACCTACCAATTCGATCCACAATATATTTTTAATACTGTATTTGTTACAGATCACACGCAATTAACTAATGTTCTTTTCGAAATGAGACAGCTCATCATCCTATTCGTTCTCCAAGGATTCGCTCATTTCGTCGCGGGATTATCTTTAGATGATTTCCGCTTGTTAAATCCTTCTCATGATCAGGGTACTTTTCGAACTGATCTAGAGACTGCAAAGAGACGCCGACGACAATTTGAAGATGGACCCGTTCCTCCGTATTATTTTGACATTCCTAACAAAGAGCTATCGGAAATAACTAGAGGAAAAGAACTGCCCTATTCTCAAATCCAGAAAAGTGGAGAAATTAACGAACCGGAAGATGTTTCGTTCGATTCATCCGTGATGGATAACAAAATTATGTGGGTCGCGAAGGAAATTGAGAAATATCTAGAGAGAGCAGATCAAAATGAAAAGTCTATCGATTATTACAACACGCCTTTCAGAATCAACGATGCTAATGAGAGACAAGACAACTACAATTCTTTTGACATGGGAATGGAGTTTCCAGATTTAAATAATCATATTGGTTCTGTTTACGACAGAAAATGGAAACGACTAGACCCACGTTTAAACGAATTTAAAAAACGAAACTTGGAATATGAGAGATATTTTCCCCCTTATTCCGAATACTATCCTGGGGAGAACTTACGTAAGTCCACAGATGTATTCAAATTGGACACGTTTCCGTCATCCAGAGATGATGAGTCCAAGTTTCTCGATATCAACGTAGACAATGGTAAGTTATATTTTTAACATAACTCTTAGCTATATCTCTAATGCAACTTGGCACGCTTATTTTATCATGTATTTAGAGGTTCGTTTAAGATAATAACAGTGAATAACCACAAGTTTCTATTTTCGTTTTCGTTATTTTCAATTGCGAATATTCAAAAAAGTAAAATCGTTAGATCTGATAAAGTTAGACTTACTATAGAACATAATTTTTTTCTTTAACTTCACGCCACTTCAGGCGAATCAAATGCTTTGAACGATATTGAAGAATTACCTCATTTTAAACATCGCTTCCCTCTAGATGGCTTAAAGATTCCAGATGAAGAGAGAAACACGAAGAATGACGAAGACAGATATTATCCTGCTTTCCAGATACAACAAGATTTGATTCCAAGGTTTCAAAGTAGCGTTTCAATAGACAACTATAGAGTTATGAATAAACCCATGCCACGAAAAAATAAAATGAGGTCAGAAGAATCGTCTAAATCTAATAAAAACCGAGTACCCTCATACGATTTTCAAAATTACTATAGAGATATGGCTATGCTAAGGAAGAAAAATAAGGAAATTGAAGACGTGCCGAATTTAAACAACAAACAACGAGTTCCATCAGATTTTGAATTAGCTGACCTCCAAGAACAGCATAGACTCATGGCTATGTCAAGAAAGAAGAAAACTAACATTGCTGACTCGCTAGATCTTTTGGGTGAGGAAAATATTTCATCTGATCTCCAAGATGGTCTTCAGGGTGACTACAGAAGCATGGTTTTGCCTCAATTGAAAAGCGCAGGAAACGTTGATTTTCCCGAGTTAAGGAAGTATAAAGACCTTTTCTTAGACACCAAGACAAGTAAACCCCAAGAGTATCATCAATTCCGAGATATGCCCGAAAAGGATATTATGTTATATGAAAGTAGTCCAAGTGTCTTAGAGAAAAGTAACTTTTTAAAGCCAGTCATGAATATCAGCGATATTTACCGACTTGGAATGATGACCCAAAATAAAAGGAAAACTGTGGAGATTCCTGAAAGCACAAATAAATTTACGGATGATTCTTTACCAAATCTTCAAGAACTAAAGACGCGAAGAACATTGAAAAATATCTTCCATGATCAACGCAGAATGCTTCAAGTTCCTGGTTTATATTCATTTGAGGGAAATTACGAAGAAGGAGATTTCTTAGGCAATGAAAACAAACTGCCAATTCTCTCTGAGGAACAACGTTTGGTTTTGAAAAAAAGAAAGGAGCATTTTCATGGTAACAACGATAATAAAGGAGAAAAAATGTTAGGAGAGCTCAAAAACATATTCAAGGATGGAGAAGAAAGAAATCGTGTTCAAAAGAGACAAGAAGGAGGTGAAGAAGAAGTTTTAGATAAATCAAGTAATAATGATGATATAGAAACACAAAACTTTTCAGATGAACAGAATAATTCTCAGGACAAACCTGGCGAAGACCTACCAGACTCCAATAAGGGGATGGATTTTGAAAAATGGCTCAGAAAGGAGTACATAAAAACGATGGCACAGGCACTCAATACGATGAAGAGAAAACGTAGTAAAGAGTTGGTCCCCATAGTTTCTCATGATTTGAAAGACAATTTTCGTAAGAGTATTAACGAAGAGACTTACAATGTACAAAACAGTAAAAACACACAGACTCCTAAAAGCTTCGAAGAATATAAACAGAGTGATCAGAAGCGGGTAAGTAAGGATGTGGAAGAAATCAGAGAAGATGAAGGTAACGGTCAAATAGAGGAAATGAACAAAATCGACAACCCAAAATCGACATTTCAATTTTCTCTCGCTGAGAATAAAATCAAAGACATTGAGGAAAGTATGTTGAACGAAGCCATAGACATGATACAGAGGAATACTGCTGAAGGAAGTAGGTCTGATCTAATGAAGGCCATTTATAGAATCAGAGCTGCTAAAGACCTGGATGAAATAGGACGTGCCTTAAATCACCTTGAAAGTACTTTGGGCCAGGTGAAAGAAGAGAATATTCCTGAAGAAAGCAATCCATCTATTCCATCATACTTCAGAATTCTGAGAGGTAAGGCATACTTTATTTTCAGATTAAGGTTGTATGCCATAGTAATCTGTTTGTTTGTATGTTTATGAATTTCGCGCAATGCTACACGAAAGCTATCTGCATTAGCCGTCCCTAATTTAGCAGTGTAAGACTATAGAGAGGGCAGCTAGTGATCCCTACCCACCACTAACTCTTGGGATACTCTTTTACCAACGAATAGTGGGATTGACCGTCACATTATAACGCCCCTATGATTAAAAGGGCGAGCATGTTTGGTGCGACGGGGATTCAAATCCGCGACTCTCGGATTACGAGTCGAACGCCTTAACAACCTGGCTACGCGGGGCTTCATAATAATCTATGCAATGGAATATAACCAAAATTATTTCACTTTATCCTGGTTTAATGCAACTCAACCAAGTGTTCTTTCCAATAATGATTCATTTTATCATCAAGGCGACAACTATAAATTATATATTAAGCAGTTTTTCAAGAGAAAAATCAGATCCTCAGTTATAACTCAGAAACGTGTTTTGGAATACATAATTATGTTAGCCAAAGAAATCACGACGATATTTCGCGCCATATTAACTTCTGAAAATAACAAAATAAAAGTAGTTATTTAGACCACACATATATAATTAATATTTAATGATGAACTTACTGAACTGAGTAATTAATTCAAAATACGATAACAACAACGTTTACATTATGCAAGTTCTGATTAATGGTTACGTTCAAAGTATTGAGTTATCATCATATAACTCTTACATGACGATGACTCGATATTATGAGTCAAAATGTTGTAATTATTAAGAAAGAAGAACTTGCCTAGCATAAAAGTTATTCTTATTGCATTTTAAATTAGTTGTAATTAGTTTTTATGGACGACTCAAAAGTAACAGACAGCAAACACAAAAATAACTTCTATAAATTAGTTACGTATTGACTTCAACTTGTGCTCTATCTACAGAGTATTCAATAACTGAGCTTTCGATTTTTATTGTGCACTGAATAATTGTTTTTATCGTAAGCAAGTTTTCGCTGAAAAACTACTAAAGCAGCTTCGCCTGTTTAAAAATTAAAATCACGCACTTATTTAATATCTGACAACTTCAAACTCAGAGGCAATTAGATGTCTGATACAATGTTTGATGGTTCATACATCGAAATACATGAGTGTGTATTTAATAGCGAGACGTAGTCATTGACGGAGTATTTCGGTTTAACACATTTGAGATACTTGAAGTAAATGTTATCTATTTTAAACAGTCTTTATCCAGCTGTTAGGCTAGATGTGACCCAATGGTTAGCATGCCTGGGTGCAAATTACAATGTTCGAACCACGATATACTCCTGACCACGCTTTCAGCTGTGAGAGCGTTATAAGTGTGATAGTTAAATGTCGCTATTTGGTTAAAAGCACCTGTACAGGTGGCACGTGATACTAATTATTAACCCTCCTTCTGATAAGTTGTACTATATTATAATGACCACACCAGCGCTTTAGGGGATTAGTCCATATCTCCTTATTTTATTCGATATCGTATCTTAATTAAAATTAAGCCAATCGTTATTTTATGAACGTAATATCGTTAACAGCGAGGGCAACTAATTGACGAAACAATGCATTTTAATCTTTATAGCATTGTAAAATTCTGATAACCTACTGAGAATATATTTAAAATACCATTGTGATGAGCAATCCAAACCATTCTTACTTGGGTGTACCCAACATGGACAGGCGGTTAGGATGCTCGTTTCGTAATATGAGGGTAGCGAGTTCGAATCCCTGTCACACCGAACATGATCACGCTTTCAGCCATGGGGTGTTATAATGTGATGGTCAGTCCCACTATTCCTTGGTAAAAGAATAGCCCAAGAGTTGGCGATTGGTGGTAATGATTAGCTGCCTTCCCTCCAGTCTTACACTGCTTAATTAGGGACGGCGAGCGCAGATAGCCCTTGTGTAGCTTTGCGCGAAATACAAAAATAAACAAAACAAAAAATAATTTACCCAGGCATTTACTAAATGCCTCTACACGCGTTTGGCATTTTCTTTATTTATGCAATATTGTGGTAAAACCTTGACTAAATACACATGTTATTTCACACCTGATTGCTTTTTAAGTTTATGTTTCATTATGTAATTAATTACATAATTATCTCATAATTGTTATTATCTCTTTCCAATTCTAGTTTATATAAATTACTTGTAAAAGTAATAGCTTTATTTTCAGAAATAATTTTATGTTTCACAAATCTGTTGCTTCTCTGTGTAAAACTGTCTTGGTGCAAATTATCTAAGTTTATTACGATTCCGGTCAGCGAGAAACCCACCCCTGGGGGCTACCGTGCACATTAAAAATAAGTATAAAAGTAAACGGGGAAAGTGTGCAAAAGGTGCGGAATGGTATAAAACAGTAGGAACAACTTTCAAAATTTGAAATCCTTTCAGGATGTGGAGAGTTAAGCGAAAGGGTTCGATTACCTGTTGCTCTCACTCCTCTTGCTTGTTCATGATTTCTCCACTGAACTAAAGCACCTTTCTTCTGTTGTAAATCCTGAAATGATTATCGATCAAGGGACTTGGTTTGCTTTGTTTTGAATTTCGCGCAAAGCTACACGAGGGCTTTCTGCGCTACCCGTCCCTGATTTAGAAGTGTAAGACAAGAGGGAAGGCAGCTAGTTATCACACTACCCACAGCCATATCTTTTACCAACAAATAGTGGGGTTGACCGTCACATAATATATAGCCCCGACGGCGAGCATGTTTAGTGTGACGGGGATTTAAACCTATGACCCTAAGATTACGACTCGAGTGCCTTAACCACCTGGCCATACTAGGCCCTCAAGGGACTTAGTAAGCATACGAGGGTTGTTCAAAAAATACGCGGACTGTTTGAATTGCGCGGCTTTAGTTGGTTCCAGGGGAATCCGCTTGCTGTCGCTAGGTTCGCACAGATCAGCTGATTACGACGCCATTTCCCAATTGCAGATATCTTCATTTGTGTATTAGCTACGCGGTTTTAAGTGAAGTGCGATTTTTTCGTTTGGCGGATTTCAGAATGAATGACCTGAAGGAGCAACGACTTGCTGTGAAATTTTGTGTTAAACTTGGAAAATCTGCGACTGAAACTTTTGCTATGCTTAACACGACTTACAGTGATGTTGCTATGAAGCGTACGGCATGTTTCAAGTGGCATGAACGTTTTAAGGATGGTCGACAGTCCACTGAAGATGATGAGCGTCCTGGACGTCCTTCCACGTCAACTGACGACCCACACGTCGACAAAACCAACACCCTGGTGCGGGCAAATCGACGTCTGACTGTCAGGGAGCTTGCTGAAGAGTGTGGGATATCAGTTGGATCTTGTTACGAGATTTTGACCGAAAAATTGAAAATGCACCGCGTTGCTGCGAAATTTGTGCCTCAGAACTCCTGAGTTTTTGGCCAAACACTCGATCACTGTTCTTCCCCACCCCCCCTACTCACCTGACCTTGCTCCTTGCGATTTTTTATTGTTCCCCAAACTCAAAAGACCCTTGAAAGGAAGAAGATTTGAGACGATTCCCGAGATTAAGGCAAATGCGACGAAGGAGCTGGAAGACATTACAAAAGAAACGTACCAGAACTGTTTCAACAAGTAGAAACACCGTTGGGATAAGTGTGCGCGTTGGGGAGGAGAGTACTTTGAAGGGGTCCCAGACCTGTAACTTCTAAATAAAGCACATTTTGTTTTATGACGTCAGTCCGCGTATATTTTGAACAGTTTGTTTGTTTGTTTTTGGAATTTCGCACAAAGCTACTCGAGGGCTATCTGTGCTAGCTGTCCCTAATTTACCAGTGTAAGACTAGAGGGAAGGCAGCTAGTCATCACCACCCACCGCCAACTCTTGGGCTACTCTTTTACCAACGAAAATTGGGATTGACCATCACATTATAACGCCCACACGGCTGGGAGGGCCACCATGTTTGGCGCGACTCGGGCGCGAACCCGCGACCCTCAGATTACGAAGCGCACGCCTTTACGCGCTAGGCCATGCCAGGCCTTTTTTGAACAGACCTCGTACATTAAGAAACCGCGAGAACCGCTGTATTAGTTAAAAGACCAAAATTAATGACGTTTCTCTCCAGTTTATTCTTATCATCCATTCGTTTTAGATCTTCAAGCAATCCCTGCAACATTTCTGGAACAGATAGACACATTAATCCGTGAAGATAGACACACTGACTTTATAGCTCGATTACGCACAATACGACACATTTATAAAGCTTTCAATGCTAGGCTTAACTAGTTGTTTTTTTTTCCTTTGATACCATACTTGGAAAATCATTGAGTGAGATCTGTTCAATGTTCCAGATTAATTTTCAATTTGTCTAGATTGATCAGTACACTCCTGGAAGAACCTGTTCCACCATTAGAGGACAATTCATAATATGAGCGACATCTATCCATCAATAACCCTCTCTCGATTAGCTGATCTTCTGGTAATCCTTCTCTTTTTTACAGGCGTTTGGATCTGTTGTACTACTGCAGTCTGATTTGAGAGGATAACATGTTAATGTTTTGCTGTACTTATATAGTTGAAGAGCCACAATGTAAACATGTTTCACAACTTTTTACATTTATGTTCTTCACACTGTCCTGGAAACTTCGGTCAAACTTGCTCCGCTCAAGAATGAAAAAAAAAGACCGATTTTAAAAAACGCTTAATTTTTTTTATATATGTCAGTGTTATCAAGTTTTTATTGTATTTGTTGCACGCAAGAAATTATGAAATTTTATTTTATTTTTCTACCGGCGAAAAAAAAACTGGCTTTGGGTGGGTTTCTTGACTGATAACGCTTTCTAGACAGCACAGAAGTAAAAAGTAATACACTTTAAACAATGATCAGATTAGATTTATGCTGATACCCCAATGAATGAAAGGTGAGTTTATGAATTTGCAACGCAAAAACCGAGAGTTCGATTCCTGCTATGGACAGAGCGCAGATAGCCAATTGTGTTGCTGTTGCTTCACACTAAAAACAAACAAAAGCTTTATGCTATTTACTTACGCCAATAGTCAGCTTTTAGTAGATGTCAAACTTGTGTGCAAACGTCCAGTAAAAACCTACGCACATTGTAAAATATACAGTAAATCACCCCAATTCTTTACTTGCCAAAGATCCCCCGCTAGTACCGCGGTAAGTCTACGGATTTACAATACTATAACCACAGGTTCGATTCCCCTCTGTTGGCTCAGCGGGTAGCCGATGTGGCTTTGTTATAAGAAAACACACACACACACACACACACACACACAGTTGCCAAGAAATTACTATTTCTTTAAAATACATACAAATACGCAAAGGAAAAAATAACAAAATTTTAAAACAGATAAATCAGACAACGGAGAAATACAAAATCCGGAAGAAGAAGAAGATATAGAAAGTGCAGAAAAACGAAATGAAGAAGACGTAGACTTACATCCTGATTCAAACAAAAGTTTCTTCCAAAGCCTTGCTGATAGTGAAACAACATCATCAGATGAACACAATAAAGGTAAGAAGAGCTTATAACTAACCTTTCGTTTTTCATTCTTAAATGTTATAGTACACTTTTGACTTTTCACATAATCCTTACTCAATTGTCAGCTTAGAATCAAAACAAATAACATTATCTGAAAACTAAGTTTTGAAAGAAGAACAGTGTGTGTTGGGGAAAGATGGCGAATCTGTACTTTTGAGAAGGATTAATAACACCAACACAATCTGTACTAACGTGTTGCAGTGAATTAAAATTAAACATCTTTTTTATTAAATCGTCTAAAGTAGTAGTAAAAGTTAAAATTATGATATAAAATAAATGATATTTAAAATTTTTGATGACGAGAAACCTACTGGAAATAAAAATGTATCTCAGAACGACTAGTATGGGTATTAACACTTTTATTGATAAGCAGAGAACAACGTTTCGACCTTCCTCGGTCATCTTCAGGTTAACAAAATAATGAAGATGACCTAGGAAGGTCAAAACGTTGTCCTCTGCTTATCAATAAAAGTATTAATACCCATACCAGCCGTTCTGGTTTGGTTTGTTATGAATTTTGCTCAAAGTTATACGAGGGCTATCTGTGCTAGCCGTTCCTAATTTTGCAGTGTATTTGACTAGAGGAAAAGCAGTTAGTCATCATCACCTACCGCCAACTCTTGGGCTACTCTTTTACCAACGAATAATCGGATTGCCACATTATAACGCTCCCACGGCTGAAAGGGCGAGTATGTTTGGTGGTATAGGGATTCGAACCCACGACCCTCGGATTACGAGTCGAGCGCCCTAACCACCTGGCCATGCCAAGCTGAACAAAGAAAAAAATCATCCACTAACCGTATATTAGCAGAGATACATGAATGACTTGGATTCTTTTTCTTTGATTTTCTTTTTTTTCCAATGGATATAATTAATCGAGTAACGAAATAAATTATCCAGTAATTGAAGATCTATCGACTACTTTGTAATCGTAGAGCATTTTGATAAACAAAAACTAAGAAAAGAAACATTGTTATTAGAAAGAATATTACTCTGTAAGCTAAATATTTGAAGGTATGGTATCTTTTATATTTAACACTTAAATTACTTTGATTAATATATTTACAAAAATGTTTATATTTGCAGATGACCAATGTCCTCCTCTAAATCTGCTAACCAGTGGTTGCTCTTTCTTTGAAGATGTCCTTCCGATAATCCCTATTGGTCGATCATTGGAACATGCATGTAGTTGGCACGAAATATGTTATAAATGTGTGAGTACTTGTCATTTTTCAAGAAACTTAAACAGGATTAATATGAGAATCATTGCTGAAAGTCATAGATTGTGCAATCTCCAACCACATTCAACTTAACAAACATATTCTTCAAAAATATTTCTTGGCCCTGCATGAGCAGGTGAGTTAAGGCGTTCGACTCATAATCCGAGGGTTGCGGGTTCGAATCCCCGTTGCACCAAACATGCTCGCCCTTTCAGCCGTGGGGGCGCTATAATATGACGGTCAATCCCACTATTCGTTGGTCAAAGAGTAGCCCAAGACTTGGCGGTAGGTGGTAATGACTAGCTGCCTTCCCTCTAGTCTTACACTGCAAAATTAAGGATGGCTAGCGTAGATGGCCTGGTGTAGCTTTTACGCAAAATTCAACAAAATTTTTCTTTGCACTTTTTTCCTTCCGCTCTTAGTTTTAATTAAAAACAATAGTGGGAAGGCTAGGACAATGTGCGTTTTGCTTGCTTTAAAAATATTTTAAAGGTGGCTTTCATAGATCGAGCTGTATCATCTATAGCTTATTAAATATCTTATGAGAGCTGACTCGTTTAAATAAACATTTGTACGAACGAGCAGCGTTTAACGAAATAGTTGAAAAATACATATACAATATAAAACTTGCTTTTTGCACTTGATTTCAACGAAACATTAAACAGGGCCACAATGAACAGTATCAATGTAGTATCCTTGATTTAACTTTTTCATTAAATTTTAATAAATAATAATAAATGAAATAATTTTTAAATTTAAATTTCTCACTCACTTTTGTCCATTATTTTTTCTCAAAATATTAAATTTTTGGGCATGCCCAGGCTATGACTACGGTTAAAACTAAGCATTATAATTTGATTAATTATAATTCTGAAATATTAAATTACAAATATTTTATAACGCAAATTAAAATCTGTACTTTATTGTATGAAATATTTGGTGATTTTATCCTACTGTAAAGGCCTAATAATCGTTACTTTATTTAACTAAAAGTACCATTATTAATTAGCAAATTGCAAAGTATTCCTTTTTCCGCTCGTGCGTTTTCATGGGCTGTAACGAAAAGTACGTCTAACAGTGTTTGTTTACTTACTTCCCAAAGTTGTTGTAACATGTTCTATCGATGGGCGGATTATACTGGTTTAAAAAAAAAAAGGTAAAAATATAACGACAAGTCCAGTTCACCTAAGTATAATGAATTTGTTGTTTTCTTCAATACCATTAACTACACGCTTCATTCACTTTCTCAAAAGTCGTCGGCCAATTTCAGAAACAACGTTTTAATGGAAGTTACGAAACTAATTTTTACCAACACCTAACTTATAAGTTATAAAATAAACTTACAGAATTTCTTTGCTAACACTAATACAAGTTATTAGCTTTCACTATTAACACCGAACTGAATCACCTACTGAATACCCAATAACTTATTAACTCACAGCCGCTACTCATTAACATGTAAGTTATTTTGATTTCTGTCGTACTTTTCTTTTTTCGCACATCTTCATCTTAATATCTTACTTCCTCTAGGAAACACCTAAATTACAATATTGAAAATATATGATACAGCAATATATTTTTCCTATTTACTCTATGTCGATCAGAATAAATAATTTTTAATTTGCAAAATTAACGTCTTCAGCCTCTAAACACGGAAGTTTTGTTTGTATTCATTAGAAGAACGAATAAAAGTTACAGCATAAGTTTAAACAATCTAAAATATTTCCTACTTTGGCTAGTGTTAGTGAATTGGCAAAACTTTTAATTCTTTTATTACTTTATTAGTTACTTCCACGCTGTATTAATTAGTTTATTTTTTACTATGAAAGATGTTGTTTTCTTCCTTTCAATATTATAAGTAGGTGTAACAACATTTAAATCAGATTTCGCCAAACGACAATTAATAAAAGAGGGACACTCAATAAAGCTGTTAGCTGTAGTAAAGTTTTCAGAGAAACTTAAATTCAATCACTACTTTTACGACAGCAAAATCTAGAGTGTCTAGACTGTTTCAAGATTAAAATTCGTGCTTTACCTAGTAACGTAAAAATATACAATATTAAAAAACATTACTTAAAAAGTGCATTATTTCGATTATGAGTGATTTATAGCAATTTGTTAAAATAATAAAATAAAAAAAATACGTAAGTGCATTTCTCCAAGTTGTTTTGCAAGATAAATCATTTCTTTTTTCTGTTATAACTCGCTGAGAAATCAACTGACATTTCCTGTAGTTTCGTAAACTCTTCTTCCCGTTGTTTAGCATTGTAGTTTTGGATACAACTTTAGGTCGTAAATTCTTGTTTACATTTCTCAGTTATATAGCAGCCGAAATACACATTTGTGAATAACAATTCAAATGTTTGTAATTGACAGGCGATCCCCCCAACTTTCTCTTATGTTCTTAAATTTTCACCATGTATTCGACAGTTTGGCTTTGTAAAAGATGCTACATGTATTTTTAGAAAACTCAGTTATAAACTAATTACCTTTGTTGTAGGGAGCAGCCTTCGGTCTCAGTTCCGACTATTGTAACGCAGGATTCTTGAAGGAAAGCGCCACTCTGTGTCAAGACGATGTACCATGCAACACTTTAGCTCGTATTATGCTGGTGTCTTTGGGGCAACAACGAGTGTTTTTCAAAAGAATTGTTCCCGCTATTTGTCACAAAGAAAGCTGCATCGAAGACTTCCTGCTTACAACTTAAATGTCATCAGCCAAGCCTTTAAAAACAACAACTGGATATTTCCTTGTTTAAATATTTACTCATTGCGTCAGTAAATATATGTTTTCAAAAGTAATGGTGTTCGTATAATTTTTGCAATCTGTCACTTTTTAAAAAATGTGCTTTTTGAAAGTTACTTGCTTATAAGCGTGCAGTGTAATGTTTTTCATCAGTGGTCTCGTTCAACAACAAAATTGTTGTTATTTTAATATGTTAAAGACAAAGTGAAAAATATAGTTTGTATTTAAAGAAACATTTATTAATATACACACGAATATGAAAAATGTGGTGAGGGAACATGCTGGCCTGTTGAACAATAATAAAAAAAGCAGCTTAGTAACATATTTATTTATTTTTTACAAGGAAGTTACTTGAACTTTTAGACAAATTCTCAGCTATTACATCACATGCTTCGAATAAAGCTGAAAAATAATTTGATAGGCGTAAAAATTCAGTTTTTGTTCATAATAACATAATTCAAAGTGCAGACATACCTTGCAGTCATCCAGTTCATAAAATAAAAACAATTATTCTAAATTAAAACCATTTGGATTTAACACACTATTTTGTTCAATGTTTCGCTTTGTGCAACAGGATATTGCTTTACAGACTAGATTATTGAATATATTATTGATTCACCTATACCAAAAATTAGTTTCATGATGTAGTAATAAACAAATAAAACACACAGAGAGATTAATAATGAACTCAAATTATTTTTATAAGCGGTGTAATACAAAATTACATACGGAATTTGGAAATATAAATAAAATATTTATGAAACGAAAAGTAATAGTTAAAAACCTAAACGTGTCGAAATCATTGTTTTGAATAGAAAGGTACAAAAGTTTAAAACAAAAGCGCAATATTGCGATAATTTCTGTGTTAATATAGTTATAGTTTTGACGTTCAATGTACTGTAACTACAGTTTTACAAGAAGCTTAGCCTTGTCGTGAATCTGATGTCAAGTGTCAGGTGAAAATTATCGACTTGTTAGTGTGGTAAAATAACAAGATGTGTTTCTGTACTGAAAACAAACAAATAAGGTAACTGGTAATAAAAAGAAAATGCTGAACTATTCAAAACTGAATTTTATTTTGGTTTATTTCCTTGACTGGTTTGAGTCGTTAACAGAACTAAGCTTTTGTTCCGATACGTTGAAACAAAGTAACCACAACAAGAAAGAGATTATTTGCTGATTTTGTGACAGTCTCGGTGTGAAAATTATCTCTAGTTTCACTTTTCTGACATTGCACGTGGCCATTTTGAAGTGTAATTTTTGTTGCATAGCACATGACATGTTTAACCTGTTCAGTGCCGTACACGAGATAACTCGTCCAAGCCGATCGGTAACACAGTGCCACAGACGAGCTAATTCGTTCTCAATAATACTTAACTTTAACACTAGATTTCAGCACCATACATGCATTTAACCTATTTACAAATTGTTTCACTTTCGATCCAAAATGGCGTCACGAAAAAGTTACAAAATGAACAAGCATTAGAGTTGTATTGTAACAGCTGAAATACTTGGCAGTCAACAGGTTAAAGCGTTCGTCTCTGTGATATTGAAATAAATCGCACACAGTTAAATCTTGTTTTTATGACGTAAAATAAATTCCATTCAAACCACAAAATATGTTTTACTGTTAAATCAACTCGTGAGAAATAAACCAATATAAGATGAAATCATAGGATGGGTGTGGTTTAGTGGTCAGCTTGTTCAGACTGTGAATCTTGAGCTCACGGTTTGCTTTTATTCGTCGCAACATCATGTTTACTCTGTAAGTTGAACAGCATACTGTTCCGGTTTAAGATGAAAACAAAAACTTTTCTCGATTTCGAAGCTGGTTGTATAATATTACATGAATGTCCTTTAAAATGAAAAATTTGGCGTAAAAGGAAATATTGTGTGTGTAACAAGTGTTTTTTACACTTGTATCCAAGTAAATGGGATCTGTTTAGATTTTCATTCATACAATATATTGAGTTCAATATAAAATTGCAAAGATCGTTGAAATAATATTTTAAATATTTTTAAAGTATATATAACACATCAAGGGTTACAAAGCATGATAACTGACAACACTAAAATGTTGTAACAACTAGGATAAGACAGTGACTACTAAAAATAAAAAAAATGTTACATCTCAGGTATGACAATATACACTGATAGTAATCCAAAAACATTACAACTGATGTATTACAACAGACAATAACAGTAATAAAACGACGTAACAAATGAGGTATTACAACAGACAATAACAATAATCAAACGACGTTGCAACTGAGGTACCTCAATTTATTAGTCAGTTTATTAACAGACAATAACAATAATCAAACGAGTTACAACTGATGTATTACAACAGACAATAACAATAATAAAACGACGTCACAACTGATGTTTCACAACAGATAATAACAATAATCTAACGACGTTATAACTGAGGTATTACAACAGACAGTAACAATAATCAAACGACGTTACAACTGAGGTATTACAACAGACAATAACAATAATCAAACGACGTTACAACTGAGGTATTACAACAGACAATAACAATAATCAAACGACGTTACAACTGAGGTACTAACAGACAATAACAATAATAAAACGACGTAACAAATGATGTATTACAACAGGCAATAACAATAATAAAACGAGGTTACAACTGAGGTACTGCAGCAGACAATAACAATAAGTAAACGACGTTACAACTGAAGTATCACAACAGACAATAACAGTAATCAAACGACGTTACAACTGAAGTATTAAAACAGATAATAACAATAATCAAACGACGTTACAACTGATGTTTTACAACAGATAATAACAATAATCTAACGATGTTACAACTGAGGTATTACAACAGACAATAACAATAATCAAACGACGTTACAACTGATGTATTACAACAGATAATAACAATAATAAAACGACGTTACAACTGATGTATTACAACAGACAATAACAATAATAAAACGACGTAACAAATGATGTATTACAACAGGCAATAACAATAATAAAACGACGTTACAACTGAGGTATTACAACAGACAATAACAATAATCAAATGACGTTACAACTGAAGTATTACAACAGACAATAACAATAATAAAACGACGTAACAAATGAGGTATTACAACAGACAATAACAATAATAAAACGACGTTACAACTGACAATTGGTAATTTGGATTCCTTTGAAAACATCATTAAACATACAATTATCATCACTACAGACCTTTTATTAAAAGCTTCTGGTTATTATGATGACCTAGATCAAACGTTTGTTTCAAAAACACATTAATTTTAGTTCATTCTATGAATCAACAGTTTCACATACAATATCAGATAAGAAATGGATATATTACTATTTATGTTTTTAATTACATTCTGAAAGCACAAAAACGTTTTGTTTTACTCGAGCTTGGTGGATCTCAGACAAAGTTTAGTTGTTGATCCTGTAAAACAATTATTCAGGAAAATAAGAAAGGAAATGCTTTTATTGAAACCAAATCTTTGATCATTGTTATTTATGTTACATTTCACGCTGATCTATGTTTTGAGTCATAGAAAGTCAGCTCAACTATAGTCCATGCGGACAAAATTCTCACACGAATGTAACAAGGTGACTACGTGACAAACCATATCTAATTTGATATCTGTAGGATTTATTTTCGTGTGAAATTTCGCACAAAGCTATTCTAGAACTATTTGCACTAGCCGTCTATAATTTAGAAGTGAGAGACAAAAAAGAAGACTGCTAGTTAGCACAAACGATGTAGTGGGATTGACCGTAATATTGGAACGACTCCACAGTGGAAATATTGAGCATATCCAGTGAAAGGATTCGAAGCCTGCACGTTGTGAAAGGATCATCCTCAACACCAGGCCGTGCCAGGCCGTTCTTTTTTACGGATACAGATTAATGTATTTTTCTTCGTCTAATCATACATCAGTTAAGCTTGACAGTAAAGAAGAACAGGAACGTAAATATTTATATGAAGCATTTGTTAAGCATTTCGGAATCTTCAAAATTTCATCTTCAGTAATCTCAAGGCACTAAATAAACACAACGGGCCCAGCATGGCCAGGTGGTTAAGGTACTCGACTCGTAATCCCAAAGCTACACGAGGGGTATCTGTGCTAGCCATCCCTAATTTTGCAGTGTAAGACTAGAGGGAAGGCAGCTAGTCATTACCACCCACTGCCAACTCTTGGACTTTGGGCTTAACAGCAACAACCTTATGTATTGAAAATAATCAAGGCTCTATTTGTAGCAATTTTATTTTTATGTTAATAAATAAACAAATATATTACATTTTCAGCATGGAAATTCATTCAGTCAAAATATTTATAGCTCTTAGTATTTTGACGTTGATTATGAGGGCTTAAAACACTAAAACCCGAAGTCCAATCTCTCCGATTGGCACAATGTTAATATTCTTTTATAGAATAATAAATACAGAGACGATAGCATATACTTTAACACTATTTAACAACTGGAACTGCCAGTGGCACAGCAGCATGTCTGCAGACTTACGCTGCTGGAAACTGGGGTTTGATAGTCATGGTGGGCAAGGCACTGATGACTCATTATGTGGCTTTGTGTTTAACCACAAACAATCAACATACGGAATTATGGAATGATATTGATTGAATACGTAAACTAAGATTTGGGGGGTCACAGCTAACTAATAAATGATCCAGAGAATAGGTTTATAAATGTCTTCTTAATTTTTTTCTTACATTTTCACAAGGAAAAATCTGTTACATGTGTATAACTGCAGTAGATCTCTGAGGGATAATGTTATCTTGAAATAAGTAGAAATAACCATATTGATTCATATCATATTTACAGACTCGATGAAAATCATTATTTATTCACATAGTGGTTCTACACATTTTGTGGATTTTTTTTCTTTACAGAATGATAGAATTAAGTACAATTAATCTAAATAAAGAACATTAATCTAAATATAAGAAATGTAAAACTGTAAAGGAAGTATAATTTCTAAAATGTTTACATATCAATTTTTGCCAAATTCAGTTGAAATATAAACTCTAATAAAGATGTATTTTAGAGTAGGTTTAAAATAAAAGCACTCATGCAATAACGTTAAAAAATAACAGTTCTATATTTTGTGTGTCCAATAGATTACCCAACCGTATTTAAACAAATATATTGTGGAAGCAGCTAGTGTTACATTTTCAGGCGAAGATTCTTTTGAATTATTTTGCGTACTATTTTTTGGGACACGTGGATGGTGTTTACCACTAATTGTTGTTTTCATAAATTATCATATATTATAAAACGTCGTACCTTGCTTACCACTGCTGGGCTACGACTTGTTGCAGGTCTCTTTATGGATGGTTCTGGTACCCCAGTTTGATACATATCATTTTGTTTTCCAATACGATTAAAACAAGGTATATTCCCATTTTGGAAATTTTGAATCCCTGATCTGAACAATTTGAAGATATAGCTCTGATAAATTACCTCCCGTCACGATTTCATTTTGACTTTATATGGTTGTCACGTGAACTAGTGATTTGCATATTCAAAATCGTTTTATTAGAAAGCATTCAATTCTCTGTATTTTTAAGTTTCACAAATGAACACACCATTAAGACAAAATGTAATTTATCTCAATGGGACAGTTGTAAGTTTACGGATTATAACGCTAAAATATGGAGTTTAATTTCTCGTGGTGAACACAGCAGTTATCTTAGAATGACTTTGCTCTAAAACAAACAAGTAAACTATAATAAACTGTTAAGAGTTAGTTTGATTGTAATTGTCTGGTGCATTTATCAACTTCCTTTTAGCTAAAAACCGGGTTTCGATACCCGTGGTGGGTAGAGCACAGATAGTCTATTGAGTAGCTTTGAGCTTAATTCAATTATTAATTAAATTCAATAAACATCAACAACAATAATCCTTTCAGCTTATCAGACAGGTGGTAGCGCTACCTGTACAGGGATGGCTCGGATTGTTCATATAAATGGTACTTTAAATACCTTCTCAATAGATCATCATAATGTTACAATACTATATACTATTTCCTTGTGTACCGATTATGTGTGATGACTGACTCACAGATTTTGGTAATGTCTGTAAATATCATAGCAGAAGGTTTGAATCTCTTGTTGTTCTTTCTTCTGTTTCCTTTTTATCACATGATAACCGAAAAACCAAAACAATGGTGTCAACCAGTTTCAATGAAAGTACACAGTTTTAAACGAAGTATCCACTTTTATAAATATTATTAATAACGAGTAATAATTAAATTAATAATTCTATTATAAACGATGTTATCATCACCCCTTGAAGTTAGCGTTTTTTCAGAGACCTAATGTTTCTTTGAAAAGCTTAAGTATAGGGTGACACAGGAACTACCAGCTAGTAACAAATAATAAAACAGTACAAACTTCTCATGTCTGTTGAAACACAGGGGTTCGATTCCCCTCGGTGGGCTGAGCAGATAGCCCTTTGTGGCTTTGCTATAAGAAAAACACAAACACAAACACTCTGTTGAAACAATGCATTAAAAACAAACAAAGGAGATAAATGTAGGAATGGCTAATATCAATCTTTCAAAAACAATGTAAACAAGATAGTAGGAATGACATTCCAATATTTTATATTAATATTACATTTAACTCGAAACAAAGTAAAAACGCATTTAGGAAAGATACATTTAAGGTTATCGAATAAAAGTTTAAACATTATAGGCATTTCAGAGTGTGCTGCCATCTAACGATAAAAATATTCATATATTTCAGAATAAAGAGGTTAATGATACTTAAGATATATTGGAAAAACCAACCGCCATCTAGTAACTAAGACTAACGAACACATGCGAATTTCCATGAAAACAAAAATAAGTTGTGTGACCCCGTGTTTCTTCTATATATCAACGTAGTGAAGAAAGAAGACACGAGTCTATCAAATTTCAACATTCTTTACAAAGTTAACACTGTAAACTTTTATGTTTTCCGTGTTACTGTGAAAACATAATACAAATGTTTTATAATACATTTAAAATAAATAATGTATTTATTTCTCGTGGTGAAATAAATAAAGATTTCTGTATTTGGAATATTTGGAATTTCTACATTTTGCCCGTAGAAAGTGAAGTATTCATTCACATACCCGTTATGAAACTACGGGTTCATAAATTTTATGATAAAAAAAGTTAACACTGGTTTGGAATTACTGATTAAATGAACCCGCCACATAATACAACTTTTACCAACACTGAACAACACGCATACTTTGTTTAAACTTCGTATTTTCTAATATGTGCCGTATTTTGTTTGTAACTAATTTAATATTTACGTTGTTGTAGTTTTTATTAAATTGCTCTTATTATAGCAATGTATTGTAGTTACTTAGTTAAGAATGACGTAATTATTTCATTTTGTTTTCAAGAAATAATTTATAAAAGTCGATTATTTAGTTAGAAAAACCTATAAAGTCCTAAGTTTTTCATGACAGAATAAGTCACTGTGTATAAATGATATCAAAACGGAAACTTTCCTATTTGAAATTGAGTGTCACAAAATTTCACAGTTTGCCCAAAATAATCGAATTTTGTATAAATAAAGTGAATATTTTGATGTATAAAATCATCATTGTTAGAAAAATAAAATAAAATAAAATATAACTGTGTCTGAATGTGGAAGTTCATTTAAAAACATCCTTAGTAAATACTCCTTGATATATATATATACATGTTAATTTTCGTTTACTAGTTTACTTTTACACGTAAAAATACAACTTAAAAATGTGAAACTTTGTACATGACCGCTATTAATATAAAGCATTACATTTTCAAAGAAACCACGTACCTGTTCTGAAATGGCCCGGCACGGCCAAACGTGTCAAGGCGTGCGACTCTTAATCTGAGGGTCGCGGGTTCACATCCCCGTCGCGCCAAACATGCTCGCCCTCCCAGCCGTGGGGGCGTTATAATGTTACGGTCAATACCACTATTCGTTGGTAAAAGGTACGTTGTTTAAGTAATGGGTAGTGACAGTTTTACTTCTAGTAACGAGATATATTTTATCATGACAGTAAATGTATTGGGAGCATTAAAAGAAAAGTCCTGTACAATTTCAGACCTTGATTTTGGATTGTAAGAAAATCTTCTTCAAGAGAAAAATATCCATTTTCTTATTGAAAACTTTACGTGATCGAATGTGTGAGTTCCACGTAGACGTAGTTTGGAAACCTATCTATAATATTATAAGCACTGGTATATTGAATGGTTAAAATTCTACACCACGTTATCTGTCTCTGTGTGATGGTGGTTGAATTGACTGAGACTAGAGATGTGATTTTTTTTCTTATATTTTACTTCTAGCTAATAATAAAGCTACACAATGGGTTATTTATGATATGCCCTCCTTGAGTATCGTAACCAGATTTTTAGTGTCTTAAGCCTTCATTATGAGCCACCAGGTGGCGCTAGAAACGTAGTACCCATTACAATATGCTTGATTGTGTCGGAAACATTCTGAAACAGTGAATATTAAATACCAGACATTCCAGGAGTGACTTTACTACTTTCGCACACATCAGTCTCAGGACCTGTAAACGTTCTAAGAAAAGCTATTAATTCACTTATTATTTTTCTATCATTACTGTAATCGGGACTACATCAGAAACATCTGCGATTCATTCATCTAGCTACCAGTAACATTTTGTTTCACATCAGAAGTATTAAATACAATTCATTTGGGGATTTGCCAATAATAGAGTAAATCTATAGCTTAGCAGTGGTTGTACATGAACAACAGCATTAGATTATATAGTTTGTATTAGCAGTAATAAGTTGTATGACAGACAATAAACGAAATATGGTTATCATCCTTGTTCCTTTAAGAAACACGTCATTCATACGATGTAAATAAATCAAATTTTTATCTTTTAAAAATCGAACGAGGATTCACTTTACCAAGAAAAAAATGAGGATATGCAAAAATCATCTTCATGTCTTCAGGACATTTATATTGATGAATACTTTAAAAGGATTTTTACACCCGATGGGGGTATGATTTTTGAAACCACTTATTAGACTGTTCATTTTGCAAATTGGTAATCTCTGATTACGTGAACCTGAAAGCTGTAAACATGCAGTCACAGAGTAATCTTGTTGCCACGATACTTGCATGTATACTTAGGCCTAGTGACTGATACTTACGAACTATCGCTTAGATCGAAAAGCTTAGAAGCACGCCTATATTAAAGATGTACATTTCAGCCACTGAAAAAGCCTACATCTAGGCCTAATTATGTAATTCGATTGGTAAGAACACGAGAATCACAAGAACAAACATACAATTTGTAGGCCTGTGATGCAATAAAACAATTTAACAGACTAAACTGTAGGGGGATGATTGTATGCGCCATACCCCCGACCTAAAATGAAGGGGGATGTATATCCTCCATCCCCCCTTCCCAGGATCTAAAGCGTTATTTTTACGAATAATGTTATAGTATAATCTTAGGAGACAGACAAATAAAACTAGGATAGAGCTGCAAAATGAATGTAAAAAGTAAAAATTTACCCTGATAAGAAAAGGTATCTGACCAAACAAAGCTCTTACAGCGGAAGGGGTACATTGTGTTTCAAACTTAATGTCTATTCAGAAACATTCATTTACGCACGTACTAAACATTTAAGAGTAGATATGGTGCTCAAGTCCGCAGCGACTCCTATCTTAAGTACCACGTTACAGACTAATATGTGATGATAGGGTAACAAGAGTAACCTGCGTTCTCATTCGTTCCCCTAACGAGCACGTGACTGAACAAATATCATAATAAGATCTGACATGGTTATGCAAATCAACAAGTCAATGGACAACCATATCCGACAAAAAAAGTCGAAATGGAATGACACATATGACAACTACACTTTTAAGATATTTGGTATTACGCAGGTAGTGTGATATCATATTACAACCATTTCCACACAAAATATCCATACAGTCATATTATAATGATGTGTTTCGATCGGTGATATAGAATATCCAAGACAGGGATATTCATTGTACTTGATAGCATACGAAGACAACGGTCTATAAATTAATTTGACTATTCAGAAAAGTGACCTAAAACAAGGCATATACAAAGCGAGATTCGAAAAATGTGGCATCTTGTAACAGATGAGAATCCATGAACATAAACGTCAGTGAAATCTGTCAAAACCTGTCACCGTAGCTCTCTGTCCCTAAAATCGACAAAAAAAAAAAAACGGGCATACAAGTTATTTTCTTAAAATATCTGGTCAACTATTGCATACCTCAAGCACTTGGAGAATAAAATGGGTATCCATGTAATTTCAAATTCATACGATGACATACCATTCAAGTCACTGAACACAGCTCCTGTAGAATTTTGTGTGATTGGACTGTTGATATGGGTGATGATAAAACGTCTTCGTACACTAGATGGCTTTTGGAAAGTGATCTGCATGGAGATGTGTGCTTTGGACATGACAGCTTTACAACGGAAAATTTTGCACAGAAAATTACGCTGTATCAGATATCGCATGGCAAAATGGACTGTAACGATCTGGTAAAGCTGCTAAATCCTGTTATTACAATGTAGTCAGTCTCTGTATTTCCATGTAATCTATTTAATACTCATAGGCTATTTAACAAACGTAACTTTCACACGTGGATCACACCTAATCTTCATGGCTTAATTGAAGTAAACTATAATGAAAAAATGAATAGTTTGTTTGTTGTTATTATGCGCAAAGAGCTATCTGTGCCATGCCTACCACAGGTATTGAAATCTGGTTTCTAGCAGTATAAGTTCGCAGAAATACCACTGGGTGGCAACAAAATAAACAGAATATACACTGCTGGCCAAAATCTTAAGACCAATGAGCATAAAGAAAAAATATGCATTTTGCGTTGTTAGACTCAACCAATTATTTGAGTAGAGCTTCGAAAGATGATAATAAGATAAATAATTTTTATTTTGTCTAGTACAACGGTAAGTCTACGGATTCACAACGCTAAAATCAGGGGTTCGATTCCACTCGGTGGGCTCAGCAGATAGCCCGATGTGGCTTTGCAATAAGAAAACACGCTTCCTTTATGTTCATTGGCTTTAAGATTTTGGCCAGCGGTGTATTTTATTATAACAATGTTTCAGAGTTTTATATAAAGTGCCCCTAAATATTGTTATTATTTAATTTGATTGATTGTTTGAACTATGCCCACCACGAGGTATCGAAACCCGGTTTCTAGCGCTGTAAGTCCGCAGACTTACTGCTGTGCCACTGGGGGCTGATTAGTTTCAGTAAGTTGTTATAACAATCACTAAGAAATGTTTGAAAACAATTTTAATAAATCATATTGTTGAAAACTCTCCAAGTTAAATCTTATAACGTAAAGGTTTATATATGAAAAGTTATGATCTAATTTATTAGACATTTTACAAAAGTTGGAGAATTATCACTTTTTCCTGAGGATGTTACTATTAGATCAAAGAAACTTACAAACATGAAAATAAAATGTTCGAGCTTTATTTAAAATAGTTATTTCAATTACATTACAACCATTTCTTATCTTTAGATCTACATCCAAGTAACGGGACATTAGTATCAGGTGTCGCAGTGCTGTTTTTTAAATTCAGAAAGATATGTGATCATAATACAGTTGTTAATGTTCTTACCTTTCATTATAATTACATCATCAACTGATCTTAACATTAAAATAGGGGCGTTATAATGTTACGCTCAATCCCACTATTCGTTGGTAAAAGAGTAGCCCAACAGTTGGCGGTGATGGGGATGACAAGCTGCCTTCCCTCTGGTCTTACACTGCTAAATTAGGAACGGCTAGTGCTGGTAGCTCTCGTGTAGCTTTGCGCGAAATTCAAAAACAAACAAACAATCGTTTTGATCTGGCACTGTCTACCAACAAGGTCAGTAACTAAACATTTTCCAGTTAAAGTGTCATAATTATGAAGCATTTTGAGCTTCTATCTTGAATTCAAAGTTATGTGAATAACTTTTATCGTTTATTTATTACTTCACAATAATACGATGGCAAGAAACAATCTCATAATTAACGCCTCATTCAACAATGTCTTTTTCCTTCAAAAATCTACCGAAGTTTAAATGTATCTTAGAACGGCTTGTATGGGTATTATCACTTTTATTGATAAGCAGAGAACAACGTTTCGACCTTCCTAGGTCATCTTCAGGTTAAGAAAGAGAGAGTTTGAATGCGACCGTTGAAGGACACATGTCTTAGGGACGAGAGTATAAACGGGTGCGAGATCGTAGGAGGCGTTGCAGGTGGATGTAAGGTTATTAATTAGGAGAGGTATAGAGGTGTTCCTTTATATTGGTTTAATTTTAGTTTTACTTGCTGTATAAGTAGGGATTCTTTAATTTTGCATTTGTTTATATTTGTTTCCTTACTTAATATCTGGGTGTTTTCTGTGGTTATGTTGTGTTTATTTGATTTGCAGTGTTCAAAAACGTGTGAAGGTATTGATTTTTTGTGTGTTCTTTCAATCTGATTTCCATTTTTCTGCTTGTTTCTCCGATGTAGAAGTCGTGACAGTTGTTGCATTGTAATTTATAAATTATATTGGTGTTGTGTTTGTCAGTTTAGTTTTTACATAATATGGACTTTAGTTTTGTAGCTGGTTTTTGAATAAATTTGGGGTTTACTGGAATGTTGTGTTTTGTTATAAGTTTTTTTTTCCAATTGTTGGTTATTTTTTTTGCTGATGTCGGGAGCATAAGGTATACAGCAGTATAAGGTTTTATAGTCTGTTGTTTTTTTGAATTTATTATTGTTTGTTTGTTGTTAACTGTGCTTTTCGCCTAGGTCTGTGTCTGTGTGTGTATAATTTTTTCAACGGTTTTTGGAAAAAAATTGTTGATGTTGATGAAGTGTTGTTTTATTTTGTTGATTTCATCGTTAACATTATCGGATAAACATAGTTTTATGGCTGTGTTTATTTGGTTTCTTAATACGTTGAGTTTTTGTTTTCTTTCATGTGCTGAGTCCCAGGGAATGTATAATTCAGTATGGGTGATTTTTTTTCTGTGGATTTCTGTTTTGAATTGTCTATCGGTTCTTGTGATCTTGAGGTTAAGAAATGTTATTTGGTTAATTTTTCCTGTTCACGGGTGAACTTAATGTTCGGATGTATCGAGTTAACGTGACTGAAAAAGTTAAGCGTGTGCTCGGTATATGTGAATCCAGCAGCTGTATCATCAACATACCTGTACCAGTATAGTGGTGGGTGTAAGGCTGAACTGATCGCTTGAGATTAAATCTGTGTCATAAAAATGTTGGCTAGAGCTGGTGGCATGGGATTCCCCATACTTAGGTAATTTATTTGCAGGTAGTTTTGGTTATTGAACATAAAGTTAGTTTTGGTGGTAGTGAATTCTATAAGGGTCGCTAATTGGTTTCTGGGGGTGTGTATCAAGGGGTTAGGATCTTGGATATAAAGTCCTAAAGCTATCTTGCAGGCTTCAGTCGTTGGGAATTCTGTGAAGAGGGAAATTACATCAAAATTGGCCATTAAGGCTTTACTATTTAGTCGATCAAGAATAGATTTAAAGATAAAAGAGTCTTTGAAAAAGTAGCTGGCTGATGCTACATGTTTACAATATGCCAACGTTATGTGTTTACCGAGGTTGTAGTTAAATGATTCATAGGTCGACATTATGGGTCGTAGTAGACAATCGGGTTTGTGAGGTTTATGGGTGCCATGTGGTTGTGGTGTGCGTGAGTCGGTCTTTCGTAGGTAAGAATAAATGTTTTCTGAGATTGTATTGGTTTTTTTCATTTGTAGTAGTATTTTGTTTAACTGGTTTTCATGTATTTGTGTTTAGTATTTTAACTTTGTTTGTATCTGATAAGATGTTCATTTTTTAATATATTCATTTGTGTTCATTATAACTATAGCATCGCCTTTATCTGCTTTTAGAATTTTAATGTTTTGTCTTGTTTTAAGTTGTTTATGGAATTAATATCTTTTTGTGTGAGGTTTTTTTTTAGATCTCTTTTCTTTGAAATTATGTTGATAGTTTTGTGTGAAAATTCAATGAAAAAGTTGTTCAAGATACTGTTATGAAATGTTTCAGAGAAATAGATGTTTTCAGTTCTACCCGGAAAGAGAGGTTGTTGGTTGTCGGTGGAATTGTTGTCAAAATTGTCTTCTGGTTGTTTTTCGTTGTTTTGTTGATGTTTTCAGTTTATGTAGAGTGGATCACCAGTCGTCTAGCTAGGTCTTCCAGGCAGGTTTTCATTTCGATGGATGGAATATTTCTAGGTGTTACTGTGAAGTTGAATCCTTTGTTGAGTAGATGTATTTTTTCAATGCTTAATTTTCGGTCTGATCTATTAATTACGAGGTGTGTTGTTGGTTCGTCATGTTGGCATCTTTTTTGTTGTTGGCACCTTAGTTTATCTAGTTTCTTGTTGTGGCGGGCCTTCTTTTCCTTGTCGTCTTTACTATTGAGTTGATTGGTGTTACGTTGTATGAGTCCATAAATGTCTGGTTAAATGCCGTAGGTCAGTTGATAGTCTAGATTAATTTTTTGTTTCTGTAGGTCATTTAATTCTTTATATTTCGAGCTTAACATGTTTTTTAGTAGTTTTTTCTATAAATTATGGATAATGTTTGTACACTGGGTAAAATTCGTCGACAGTTTTATCTTCATAAAACTGACGATTATTTTTTCTTTTCTTCACTGTTGGATGAAATAAATGTCATTTCTTCTATTGATGATTTTTGATTTAAGTTTCTTAGTTTCGTTAGGATTGCACGAGCGTACACGGTTAACAATGGAGTAATGTAGGTAAGTTCAAGTTTAATGGGGTTTAAACAGATAACACAGTACATAAAAACTAACACTTCTCGTATAATCGCCGTGGTGAAGTAATTCTTGATGACAAAAAACCCGCTTGAAATAAAAATATAGCTCAGAACAGCTGGTATTATATTATAACTTTTATTGATAAGCTGAGAACAACGTTTTGACCTTCCTAGGTCATCTTCAGGTTAAGAAAAAGAGATTTTGAATGTGACCGTTGACGGACACGTCTTAGGGCCGAGAGTATAAACAGGTACGAGATTGTAGGGGGCGTTAAAAGTGGATGTTAGGGATGTTAGGTTATTAATTAGTGTAGGTATAAAGATGTTCCTTTATATTGGTTTAATTTTGGTTTTAGTTGTTGTATAAGTAGGGCTTCTTTGATTTTGCGTTTTTTTATATTTGTTTCCCTACTTAATATCTGTTTTTTTATAAAAACACAACACAGCCATGGAAAACCTTTATACCTATACTAAATAATAACTTAACATTTAACTACAACACCCCCTACAATCCCGTATCCGTTTATACTCTCGTCCATAAGACATGTGTCCGTCAACGGTCACATTCAAACTCTCTCTTTCTTAACCTGAAGATGACCTAGGAAGGTCGAAACGTTGTTCTCTGCTTATTAGTAAAAGTGTTAATACCCATACCAGCCATTCTGAGATACATTTTTATTTCAAGTGGGTTTCCCGTCATCAAGAATTGTTCTACCGAAGTTTGTTTGTTGTTTTTAATCCACAAAGATCCTCTTAGCAATGAGATACATACTATTGTTACTGACTTTTGTTAACCTTCGTTCAATAATTTTCCTTCCTTTCAAAATCTATTTGAATTTGCTTGTTGTTTCTGATCTACAAAGATCTTCTAAACAACAAGAGAATATTAATTACTACAGACTTGTATTAACCTTCATTCAACAGTGTCACTCCATTTTAAAAATATGCTCACGTTTGTTTGTTGTTTCTGATCCACAAAAGTCCTCTAAATTCTGAAATGAAAACTACCGTTACTGACTTGCGCATCAGGCAATTTAATTTTTTTTATGTTACCGTATAGGATATTTGATAACTTAAATTACCATTAAGAGACTGAAAAGTAATCTGTTTTGATAGCCATCACAGAACATACATAAAATACCACATTTTATAAAAAAAACTTAACCAATTTCATTAGAGTGTTAACATTTTGAACTATAGAGACCTTGGTTCCAAGTTATACTAACCAGTATGTGATCATTCCTCTTAGAAATGCGTCATAGTTAAGTTAATAATAATAATTTTTGATAAAAGCAAACTACCCAGAGTCTTGGCCTAAATGTTTGCATAATTTATTACAAATAAGATCATTATTAGTAAGATGGAATATAAATACACTTGGTGCTGTCAAACTGGGAAATACATGTTGTAGTGAACATTCACACGTGTAATTTGTATAATAATACAGGTTTTATGGACATCATGAATGTTTTATTACAGCAGCAAACAATTTTGTTGTACACCTGTTGAAATATACGTAATTCAGCATGTCACCTATCACAACAAAATGTTACCAAATATATATAATGACAAACTGTAACATCAAATTATTATGAACAGCGTTTTTAACCTTATGTCAGTTCATATTAAATATTCAGTACTTGGTTGGTTCTTCTCCCACTCTAGTGACCTCCGCAAGGCGATATGGCATGCTGTCTATGAGGTTATTGATGCAATCCACTATGTTTCATCCCAACTTATCACTAGAAAGCACTGTAATTTATCTGCAATAACTGATTTATAGTCGTGGTTAGTAACATATAAAGTCCGCAATGGGATTACAATCTGGAGACTTTGATGGCTATGGCAATCTTTTACCGTTCTCTTAGCGTAGAAAATCCTATACAATACAGACACTGTTGACAGTGACACTGTGATCCTGGAACACGAAATTATTGCCAAACTTTGCTCTAGCAAGTAGCAGAAATAACATCTCCATGTGATGCCTGTAGAAGGCGTCATTGACGTTTCCCCGTAAGATAAAAAGAGCGGTTTTTCCACCACGATGAATAGCTGCTCTAACATGTACCGTAACATCTCCTGTCTTCTCTCTGCTGTGCAACAGGCAAACGATGAACACGAATGCTACCATTAGCTTTAACAAACCCGAAACAGAACTAACTTGAAAAGATGACATGCTGCCAGTGTAACTAACTGTAAGTTGGTATTCTGTCTTGCCCGAGTAACACGATGATGGCTGTGAAATCTGATTAATATCAGCTATCAGCTAGCATTTCTTGGAAAATAACCTTGTTTGGTTAGTCTTCTATTCACTTTTCTTTTGAGTATCTTGAAACGAATGTGTTCATAACATTCCTGTTTTAAGTTGTTAAAAAATTCTTTCGACCTTAACTTGTTAACCTATTAAATCACGGACTTCTCTACTGTACAGGCAATGTCTGTTTGCTTTAGACCATTTCTGAACAGTCAAAACATTTGATGTCCAATAAATTCTGGGGCGTGACGAGGCATAACTTTACACTAAGTATCTTAGAGAAATTCACTGAAGAAAACGTCGAACTATTTCCAAAAAGATTACACCAAAACCACACCATTTTATGTAAAACAGGTGTGTATATCTGTGTTCTGACAAACAAATGCTCAGAACATACAAACACAGACCAGAATAACAATTTCACGTTCACCTGACCATACGCTACCCTTTCTATAATTTCTCGGGCATTTACTCAATAAATACTCCGTGCATATAAACAATAACATAACTATAGAACATAGTTTTAGAGGCAAAGGTTACGCTGTTTATGTTAATTTATATATGACGTAAGAACGATACGTTATAGGAATATAGTTTTTAAATGAAAAATAATTTCTTAAATTAAACATTTATTTATTAAAGAGAATTTTAAACTTAACGTGAGGGCAAATGTTATTATTCATAATATATTTAGTATTTCTTTTTAGTAAAGTACAATAAACTATTTTTTTTGTTCTTAGCTTGTTTGCTAAGATTATCAGTTAATTGTACAGGAAGACTATTCTTTTCAAACAAATTTTATGTTTTTTCTATTTCTTTATGGGAAGAAGAAAAGTTTGTTTGTTCGTTTTTAAATTTCGCGCAAAGCTACAAGAGGCCTATCTGCGCTAGCCATCCCTAGACTAGAAGGAAGGCAGCTAGTCATCACCACCTACCGCCAACTTTTGGGCTACTATTTTACCAATGAATAATGGGATTGACCGTCACTTTATAACACCCTCATGGCTGAAAGGGCGAGCACGTTTGGTGCGACGGGTATTCGAACCTGCAACCCTCGCATTAGGAGTCGAATGCCTTAACCGCCTGGCCACACCAGGCCTAGGAAGAAAAGGGACTCACTATGTTATAAGCCCGATGAATTAAATTACGAACTAAGGTATTTTTAAATTTAAAAGGTACGAGACTATTAAAATAAAAATATTGTAGTGTAAAAGTTGGCTTATGATAACACTCAGTGTCAAACTCTCTAACCAAATTAACAAACTTGGCATGCGTAAGTTTATTTGTTTAATTTGAATTTCGAGCAAAGTTACACGAGTGCTATCAACGCTAGCTGTCCCTAATTTGGCAGTGTAAGACTAGAGAGAAGGCAGCTAGTCATCACCACCAACCACCAACTTTTGGGCTACTCTTTTACCAACGAATAGTGGGATTGTCCGTATCGTTATAATGCCCCCACGGCTAAAAGGGCGAGCATGTTTGGTGTGACGGGAATTTGAACTGGCGACCCTCAGATGACGTGTCGAGAGATTAACTACTTTTCCATGCCGGGCTTAGAAATGTAATACTTCGATATTAGGTTTATTCTTAAAACACACATAAGTATGATCAACATATATTTAGTAGTATAATGGTTTAAACTTATTCGGACAATTTTTTAACCACTTTTCTTCGTGATAACTTAAAAATAAATTAGATTGAACTCATAGACGCTTCATCAAGTTGTTGGTAATGACAACTATTGAAATACAAAGACTTTTGGTGACAAATTCTAATAGTTTTATAAAAACAGGTTTAGTTATACCTCTAACATAATTAGAATTTTGAAAAATTAAATTATTACTTAACTCAGTTACTTCGTTTGACGCTAAATTTGTAATGACAAAACTCGCAACATAGACAACTTTGTCACAAACCAGTTTATATAAGTCTTTGGAAATTTCAGAACCATTTTTACCGTAAATTCATTAGCTACATGAGAGTTTTAAAAACCTACCAAAATCTTACTAACTAATAAGTGAAGGCACCTATAGTTTATACAGTTGGTCTAGTGGGACAATTAACGTGTGTATTTTAAGTAGTCTATAAAATATTCCATAATGAGAACCAAGTGGTTTAATTTCATTATAGAATTTCATTATTTCTTTTTAAATTTTTAACAACTTTGTAGACGTCTTAATTTTGATCTCTTAAGTTTAGTATTATTATTTAAAATAATTAAAACTTTAACTTTATTCTTTTAATTCAAAATTACAACACCGTTCATTTCATCTGGTTTAATAATTACTAAATTATCAAGTGAACTAAAATGTTTTAAAGCCAGAAATTGCTCATTAGATAAATTCTTTTGAATTTTCTTCGAGTCAAAACTTAAGTACCTTGAAAGTCATATATCTGAAATTTCACTAACTATTCTATCACGTTAAACATCTTCTACTACTGGTAATTTCTGTAGTAACTGTTCAAATCTATAAAAATATTATACATAATCCAATTTTATTAGGCCTAGCATGGGTAGATGGTTAAGACACTCCACTCGTAATCTGAGGATCGCGAGTTTGAATTTCCGTCGTATCACACATGCTCGCTCTTTCAGCCGTGGGGCCGTTATTATGTGACGGTCAATCCCACTATTCATTGGTAAAGGAGTAGCCTAAGAGTTGGCGATATTTACGAAATATTACGTTATAATTAGCCAATTTAAATTTCGTAATCAAAACATGCTGTACACAGTCATTTAAATTTTTTGTTGTTGTTTTAAGTAAAGTTGATGAGCAATCCTCGACCTTTGCAACACGTGTTCATTATATTATTTCCGAATTATATGAACTATTGAAGTATTTTTAGTAAAACGTAGTCTTAAAAATATAATGAGTAAGATTATTTACATAATATTTCATGGACATAAAATGAAAAAAAATATTACAGTATTATGCAGGGGAAATTAAAATACAGTGAATAAATGAATACACATACAATTAAAATCTGCTAAAGTTTTCCAAGTATACACCCATACAATCTTCTTGAAAATTCCACAAGACTGTTTCTTTTTACCAATTTTAGCATCTTCTCAGTACTGTTCATTTTTTTTGTTAAATTGAAAAGCCACATACCCAAACAATGTGATCGCTATACTACAGTTTCAAGATCATAACACAAATTATGCTCAACGGATTGCTATACTGCAATACCAGAGTCACATCACATATTCTGATCCTCTGATAGCTATAATGTAGTACCAGAGCAGCAATACATATTCTGATCCTCGGATCATTATACTGCAGTATCAGAGCCACAACACATATTTTGATCCTCTGATCGCTATACTGCGGTATCAGAGCCACAACACATATTCTGATCCTCGGATCGTTATACTGCAATTTTCAGACAAAAACGTAAAGCGTGATAATCGAATACATATAGTACATTTTTCTAACCATACAAAAATACATCTTCAGTGATGTCGAGAAAACCCACTTGTAGAGAAATATATATGCAAAAACGGCTCGTTTGGGTTGAGTAAATATTTTACATAGAAGAGCGAACAAAGTTTCGACCTTCTTCGGTCATCGTCAGATTCACAAAGAAAGAGGTAACTGACCGGAAGCTGGCCACATGTTTGGAAGGGGTTGAGTAACTGAGTGTCGGAATATAGAGAAGTCGTGGCAGTTATCACATTGTATTTTATAAATAATGTTAGTGTGGTGTTTGTCAGTGTAGTTTTTACATAGTATAGACCTCAGTTTTGTGCCTGGTTTTTTGAAGAAATTTGGAATGTCATATTTTGTCACTCGTTTTTGCCAAATGTTGGTTATTTGTCTGCTGATGTCGGGAATATATGGTATGCAGCAGTATATGGTTTCGTGATGTTTTGATTCGTGAGATATATTTACTTTTGTTGGTTGATTTTGCTTTCTGTCTAGGTGTGTGCGTATAATGTTTTCTACGGTTTGTGAAGGAAAGTTATTGATGTTGATGAAGTATTGATTTATTTTGTCTAATTCATCGTTAATTTTATCTGGTGAGCATAGTTTTATGGCTGTGTTTATTTGGTTTCTTAGTATGTTGAGTTTTTGTTTTGTTTCATGTGCTGAGTCCCAAGGAATGATTTTTCGGTGGATTTCTGTTTTGACATTGTGTGTCGGTTCTTGTAATTTTGAGGTTAAGAAATGATATTTGATTGCTTTCTTCCTGTTCACATGTGAAGTTAATGTTGGGATGTATAGAGTTAATGTGATTGAAAAAATTAAGTATGTATTCTGTAGATTTGAATCCCGCAACCGTGTCATCTACATACCTGTACCAGTATAGTGGTGGATGTAATGCTGTGTTAATTGCTTGTGTTTCAACTTGTGTCATAAAAATATTGGCTAGAACTGGTGATACTGGGTTGCCCATGCTTAGGCCATTTGTTTGTATATAGTTGTGGTTGTTGAACATGAAGTTTGTCTTTATTGTGGTGAATTCTATGAGGGTTCCTAATTGGTTGCTGGGAATGTCTATAGTTGGGTTAGGGTCTCGGATATAGAGTTCTAAGACTATCTTGCAGGCCTCAGTGGTTGGAACTTCTGTAAAGAGGGATATAACATCGAAACTGGCCATTAAGGCTTTATGATTAAGTTGATTTAGATTAGACTTGAAATTAAAAGAGTCTTTGATGAATGAGCTGGCTGATGTTACATATTTGGAGAATGCCCATGCTATGTATTTACCAAAATTGTAATTAAACGATTCATATGTGGACATTATTGGTCGTAATAGATAATCTGGTTTATGAGGTTTGGGGATGCCGTATATTTTTGGTGTGCGTGAGTCGGTTTTACGTAGGTAGGAATAAAGTGTTTGTGAAATTGTGTTGGCTTTTTTCATTTTTAGTAGTAATTTGTTCAGTTGCGTCTCGTGTGTCTTTATTGGATTTATGTGTATTGGTTTAAATTTGTTCGTGTCTGATAGGATGTTATTCATTTTTTGGATGTATTCATTCGTGTTCATTATGACTATAGCGTTACCTTTATCTGCTTTTAGAATTTTTATGTTTTGTCTTGTTTTAGGTTTTTAATGGAATTAATGTATCTTTTTGTAAGATTGTTTTTTAGTTTTCTGTTTTGTGAAATTATGTTGATAGTTTTGTGAGAAAATTCTTTGAAAAAATCGTTTAAGATGTTGTTTTTAGGTGTTTCTGGAAAATATAAATTTTAATTTTACCTGGGAAGTTTGGCTGTTGGATGTCAATAAATATATCTAAGTTGTCTTCTTTCTGTTGGTTGTTTTTGGTTGTTTCATTGTTTTTGTTTTCTGTAGATAGTATCACAAGTCTCCTGGCTAGATCTTCTAAACATGTTTTGATTTCTATGGTTGGAATGTACCTAGGTGCTATTGCGAAGTTGAGTCCTTTGTTAAGTAGATGTATCTCGTCTGTGTTTAATTGTCGGTCGCATCTGTTAATTATGAGGTTAGTCAACAGTTTGTCGTGTTGGTGTCTTTTCTGTTGTTTGCATCTTAGTTTTTTCTAGTTTTTTGTTGTGGCAGATCTTTTTGTCTCTGTCGTTCTTTGTATTGATTTGGTTTATGTTTCGTTGTATAAGTCCGTAAATCTCTGGTTTAATGCAGCATGCCAGTTGGTGGTCTAGGTTCATTTTTTGTTTTTATAAGTCATGTAGTTCTTTCTATTTCGTGTTCAACGTGGCTTTAAGTAGTTTTTTCTGTAAATTTTGGATAATGTTTGTGTATGATTTAAATTTTTTGAAAGTGTTACCTTTACAAAATTAGGGGTTAGTTGTTCCTTTCTACATTGTTGAATAAAGTAGATGTCATTTCTTCTATTGATAATTCGTTAGTTTAAATTTCTTAGTTTCTTAACGATCGCGTGAGCGTGTACTGTTAATAGTGGTGTACGGTATGCTAGTTCAGACATAATGGTAACAGGTAAGTACAAATACACTGAGAAAAACACAAAGACTTACACTTCTCGTACAATCGCCGTACAATCTTATCAGATCTTTACACTGCAGTTTTCAAACCATAAAACAAATACTGATTATCAATTTTTATGTACTGTAGTAGGAGACTACTACACAAATCCTGCTAAATTAGACTGATACATTAGGGATAAACCAGTTTGATCTTCGAGATCTCCACTTGAAGAAGGATGTTCACAACGTAAAGGTTCATTCCTTATGTTTTAGAGCATAAATTTAATACAGATTGGATGTTTATTATGTAAAAGTTCATTTTTTATGAATTAGAACATAAATTTTATCCAAATTGGATGTTTACAACGTAAAGGTTCATTTTTTTATGTTTTAAAACATAAATTTCATCCAAATTGTATGTTCACGACGTAAAGGTTCATTCTTTATGTTTTAGAACATAAATTTAATCCAAATTGGATTTTTACTATGTAAAAGTTTATTCCTTATGTTTCACAACATAAATTTCATCCAAATTGGATGTTCACTATGTAAAGGTTCATTCTTTATGATTTGGAACATAAACTTTATCCAAATTTCTAAGACTTCATGTTCAATATATATATATACGACTACCGAAAAGTATTTTATTGATCCAGATGTTTATAACATATGTAAACATTTAATAACTTAAAAAAAACTCTCTACTATACTCCTGATTCTTGTTGCTTATCCCATGCTTTACTTAGAGAAACTTATTGTCGTGCGAGACACTCAGCGAGATTTGTGGGTGCGAACAAAAAAAGTTTTTACTTTGAACACTTAGGAAATATTGTGCCATTTGACTACTAATTATACAGTTTCTAGGATATTGCACTATGTTAAGTTCATAAATGTTGTGTTAGTTTTCATTGCAGTCTATATGAGATCCTAAGGCAAGCCTAATTCATATTTCTTTTTTTTTATGAAATACAACATAAGACCGTTCACTAGAGAGCGCTAGTATCAGAAAGTTGTTGCATGTGAACAGCGTGTCACTTGAATTTTCAAAATACTTCAATCACTTTATACCGCTATAATACATAATTCCAAAATAACATTTACAATTAATTGTCTTATCCTGACAAAAGAAGTTTCTACGTAGCTACACCACTTGGAAAATAAAGCTAGTTACATTACATACAGGAAATGTCTCAGTTAGACATCTCGTGAAAAGGGTAAGATATTTCTCAACGTTTATTAACGCGAAGCCAGTTGAGTTAATTTCAGGAAATGTGTCAGTTAGGCTTACCGAAAGTATATAGCTTTTAAATAATAATATATGATATTTGTTTGTTTTAGGAAGAACAAATTCACACTGGGCTATTTGCTGAGGTTAACATTTCGTTGTTTAGTGAGCTACATTTCAGTTCATAACCAGTACAATGATCGAAGAAATAATCCCCTCGGTAATGGTAACAGTGCATCAGGTTAGGGAGCGTCAGAAAATAAAGTGACAAAGAAAACTTACCACTCTAACTTCAAGTATGCTATCATTACTTTTAAATATTCTTCATGCGTTGCATATGTGTAATATAAGAAATCCGTGGTTTATTTCTTTGTGAGATGTAATTTGTTTCCTGTACGTGTTTAATATAATTTTAGCTGCTGCTGAAATGTTATGTAAAGTGATATTGAAATTAACACTGGATATAAAGTTTATATGTGAAGAACATGGAATGGATTGTGGCGTAACAATGTCAGCAAGGTTTGTTATGAGCAGAGATTTGGCTATTCTGTTTTTTTTAGAGCTCCCTTAGCAGGATTAATGATTATACCCATATAACGATTCAAACGTGGACATCCGTATCTGAAATTAAATGACAGCCTTCGATTATTGCAGACTCTAATTACAATTTATACAAAATAACATCATAAATGATAATTTAAAATGTTGTTTCACGGAACAATAATTTAATAATATCCAAGTACGTGTCTCGCCGATTAAAGACTCTAGTAGGTTACAGCTACGCTGTTCGCCTTATGGTGTTTTAATCACGTGCAGCAAACACTGATGTCACAGTTAAATCAGAGCTGATGGAACGTTATATATTTATTGTTCTTGAGAACTTGGGTAAATAGACTTTCGTGACAAAATAGGCGTTTCATGCTGTATACGCTGGGGAAATGTAGGGTGTGAACTATAATATATATACATATATATATATTTATTTATCTTCTATATGTAAGACTTATTTTATTTGCTGCGTGGCAGTAACCAGTGGGCAGTGACGTATTAACTAAATAACACAGTCTGGCTCCTTTACCTCCTAATGAAGGACAGCTTTTCAAGCGCGTGGTGTTGAAGCTCTCGAAGCAGTAATGTGTCTCTTTACTGCTGACTGAAGCTGAATTGACCAGTCGGAGCTGTGATAAAACCTGAAATCTCCTAGTCGACCACTATCTTGGAGCCTTTGTTCGTGGCTGGCTCTATCAAGAATTCTGAAAGAAGAGCTGGGTGTCAATGGCTAGTGCTGAGGTCTTCATGAAAAGGATGTCCGGTGGCAAGTCCATCATGCCAGCTTCTTTTGTTGGCGCTCTCGTCTGCTCTGCGCTGACTCTGACAATCAACATCCCAGCTTTAAGAACAAGGCTATCAAATCTATAGCAGAATCGATTTCATGTCTATGCCAGTTTTTTTTTTCGAGTTCAAGCTGCGTCTGGAACACGTGATAAGAACGCCAGTGAATTTCATTCTATATCTGTTAATAAAGTCCAAATCATTTTTGTTTCTTCAGTCTGACTGCTTGAAAAAAACAACAACACGCAACACACACATAAACAACAAACAAAGAAGAAAAATTGTGTGGGATAAAAGAGATAACAGATACAGAATTATTCAAATAATTTACTTTAAAACGTTATCTTGCTAATTTACCCGCTCTTGTTAATCATTAATATGTAATTATACTTGAGATACAACAAATAATACTTGCTCGGTAGAGAGGCAAATAACGTGGCGTATCAAATGTTTTAAGTGTAAGCTAGTATGAATTTATAAATATGCTTAATATAAATAAACAACGTTAATAATCAAAAGCAGTAAAACTGGTATGTAATTTAAATATGCTTTTTTATCCTTTAAAATTTCGTGGATTATAAAACATTAACTACCATAAGCAAGAAGGTTTGTTTGTTTTTTGGATTTCACGCAAAACTGTATGAGGGTTATCTGCGCTAGCCATATCTGATTTAGCAGTGTAACACCAGGGAAAGAGGGCTGCTAGTCATTACCAATCACCGCCACTTCTTGGGCTATTCTTTTACCAACGAATAGTGGGATTGACTAAAGATGCTCGCCATAGAGGATTCAAACCTTCAACCCTCACATTACGAGTCGAGCGCCTTAACCACTTGGCCATGCCGTGTCACGCAAAAAAATGAAAAAAAAACATTGTTTACTCTCTCGTCATATGATTTTTCACTTCTGATGAACCCTTTGAAAAGTGAATTTTACCAACTTTACTCTTTTGTTTCACTAGTGTTTTTTGTATGTTCATATAACATAAAATATTATTTGTCTTCGAGTATCCATTACTGCTGTTTTTGAACACACAAATTTATAATTCTTTTTCTCTCCGCTTTCGTTTGAGTTTCGCTGTGTGATTGATCAGATAGGCGAAACGTTAATGTCGAGTTTGGTGGATCTGTTATCTGATTGGATACTGCAAACTTTCTATCACTTTTTTGAGTAATTGTTTTCCCGTTTTGTTCATATACAGAATATTTATTAATATAGTCATATATTCTTGTTTAATGTTCAACACATATACCTCAAAAACGATAGTTGGAAGGAAAATTTGAAAACTGAAACTTAAGTATAAAAAAACTCAAAATAAAAACTTATTATAACCTTAGTCATTAGTGGTGTGTACTCTGTGAAACATGAATACAAAAACCTATTTAATATAATCTTTGCCTCTGTTGATGTGTACTTTGCGAAATATGAAAAAAAATAATCTTAGACACTGCTGGTGTGAACTTTGTGTAACGTATATCAGTTGTGTCCTTTTACAGTCAAGAAAAGCTATCATTGTACTCTTTCTTTTGACCGCGTGAATCATATTATAACAGTATAATTATGTAACGGCCCAGTCCATTGGTTAGTACTAGGGTCACATTTTTATGGGTGCTATAAACTATATTGTTTCATTTTATATCAATATAGTGTTTTATGGGTGCTCTTCTGTATCACATCAGTCATCACCGACTGCCAACTTTTAACATATATTGATCAGGAACGGTAAATGTGAGTGGGGATGGAGTGATATTGTTCCCTCTCAATAAATTAACAAGAATGTGAAAATAAAGTACCATTTATGTTTTTATTATGTACAGTTACCACAGAAAGTGTTGGTACCCCTGCGTCGTGAGTAGTTTTTTCCTCATAACTTAAAAATATCATGATTTGGATAATGAAAGTATAGTATATTATAAACACTATACTAACACACATCTACATAAATTTTTATGTAAATTGAACGATAAATAAACTGTTTATAAACAAATAAGCAAACATAGGAGGGGCAGAAAGTGTTCGTACAGTTCAGAAAGTGTGAAAAACTGATATTGCCGTAAAAAGTTTGTTTAGTTTGGCGAATAAACTACATTATACCATTCCAGAACTAGATATTGGGTTAATAATTATTGGAACTTAGCAAGCAAAATATGTACTTCCGGCAATTTAGCGCCGTCTCAGTCATTATCTGCTTGGTCATCTTGGCGAACAGGAAACAACTGTCTAGTGATTTAAAAAACCGAGTTATTGTGAAATACAAGTCTCGTGTGCCTCTTTCCGGTATTGCTACACAACTTAATGTGCCGAAATCTACCAAGTTTAAGCTTACAGGATCAACTGCTAACCTCCCTCGTTCCGGACGCCCCACCAAAATTCCAGAGAGAACCAAGAGGAAGGTTCTCAGAGAAGTTAGTAGGAACCCTCGTTTAACACGTAATGACATACAGAAACTGGTAAGGGAAACTGGGGTTGAAGTAAACACCTCTACAGTTACGAACATGTTACTCTATTCTGGGTTCAAAGCATGCCGTCCTCGTAGAACTCCATATTTAAAGCCTGTTCATTTAGAAGCACGATTGAGGTATGCAAAAAAGCATGTAGATAAACCCTTTACCTATTGGAAGAGTATTCTTTGGCCAGACGAGACTGAAATTGAGCTTTTCGGCCACAATGATGTTCGCTATATTTTCCATAAGAAGGGGGAACGAAATCTTCCAAAGAACACCGTCCCTACAGTTAAACACGGAGGTGTCTCGATCATGCTATGGGGTTCCTTCAGCTCTTCTGGTATAGGCAGCCTTCACCGCGTCAACGGAATCATGAAAAAAGAAGAGTACGTTGATACATTAGGCACTTATATCAGGAATGATGCTCGGAACTTGCGGCTTGGGCGTCATTGGATCGTCCAGCACGACAGTGACCCTAAGCACACATCGAAATATGTTCAATCCTGGTTGCAGAGGAACCACATAAGTATTCTGGAGTGGCCATGACAGTCACCCGATCTCAACCCAATTGAAAACGTTTAGCATGAGTTGAAGACCAAGGTTCATCAGCGTCATCCGAAAAACTTGCAAGAGTTGGAGGCCTTCTGTACTGTCAAACGATCATGGAGGGCTATGAGGAGAGATTGCACCAAGTAATTCACCTGAAAGGTAACACAAGTGACCATTAAAGTTGACGAACAAATACTTTCTGCCCCTCCTTTGTGTGGTTATTTGTTTATAAACAGTTTATTTGTTGTTCAATTTACATAAAAATTTATGTAGATGTGTGTTAATATAATATTTATAATATACTTTTCTTTCATTATCGTAATCGTGATACTTTTTAAGTTATAAGGAAAAAACTACTCACGACTTAGGGGTACGAACACTTTCTGTCGTAACTGTATGCTGTAAACCTATAGTACAGTTCTACATATTATTATATTTTCACTTTAAAAAATATTCCTCTTCTTCTTCTCCCAACTAAAATTTTAAGAGTCGTTCATGACACTGGCATGTTTTTGCTGGACATTGTTTTGTCCCACATGTTGTTTTCATCACAGAACTACTTACGTCAAGAAGAATAACTGGTATGAATTTCTATAAATCTTTTCACCTTTGTATACCTTTACCAGAATCATTTATTATGGTTTACATGGAAGTCCAAATTTGCTGTACCCATTATGTTTTCAGTGGATATTTATGTCTGCGTTTATTGTCAGGACACATTGTTGATTGCAGAAACACTACTCGATAGTTGTGTGGTTCTTAACTCGTTTATTGTCAGGACACATTATTGGCTGCAGAAACACTACTCGATAGTTGTGTGGTTCTTAACTCGTTTATTGTCAAGACACATTGTTGGCTGCAGAAACTACTTGATAGTTGTGTGGTTCCTAACTCGTTTATTGTCAGGATACATTGTTGGCTGCAGAAACTACTTGATATTTGTGTGGTTCCTAACTCGTTTATTGTCAGGACACATTATTGGCTGCAGAAACACTACTCGATAGTTGTGTGGTTCTTAACTCGTTTATTGTCAGGACACATTGTTGGCTGCAGAAACTACTTGATATTTGTGTGGTTTTAACTCGTTTATTGTCAGGATACATTGTTGGCTGCAGAAATTACTTGATATTTGTGTGGTTTTTAACTCGTTTATTGTCAGGACACATTGTTGGCTGTAGAAACTACTTGATATTTGTGTGGTTTTTAACTCGTTTATTGTCAGAATACATTGTTAGCTGCCTAAATACTACTCGATAGTCGTGTGTTTTTTAACTCTCAAAAATAATAACCGAGAAAAAACTAAATAAACTGTTTTTTACTCTCTTATTATAAAAGCGCGTGAAGACGCTTAATGAATAATTTATGAGGATATTGCCTAATATAGGTTGGACCACTTTTTACTGGTGCCATAAGTGACACTTGTCTTGACATAGACACCACACAGTGTCATAAATTTTGGCCCATTGTGTTGTGGATTACGTTTGATTCACACATCTTGACAAATAGTTCAGATGTTGGATACTAAACATTGATAAAATGAATTGAAATCCCGTGACTTTTCCAGGCCAAAAAGGATGCTGATGGTCTATGGTGCTCTTTATATCAAATTAGGGCAATCACAGGGAAAGGAATCAAAAGACATAACTTCTGCTTCTACACGTTATTACTCTACCACTGTGGTTTGCAACTTAGAGCACTAAAATTTATTTCTGTGTCAATCTGTATGTTCAGTACAGAAAAGAACGAAAAACACATATTTCCAGTTGTTCGCCTACCCCATTTTCACACCATAACCATTAAATATGTGTATTTCTTTTTGCATCTAGGAATAAAAGTCCATAGAGTGGTTGTTGTTCCATACGACAGGTTTTTCGTATAGTTGAAGAGAGTCGAATCTTGGCTTTTTGAGAGGTAATCGCTTCAACTTAAAAGTCTGTCCAATTGTGTTTATCTGATCACAAATCAAAAGCGTCTACCAAAAAACGTATGTGAAACGTAGGTAAAAACTGCTGTTCTTACTAATAAATATAATAACTCAGTAACATTATATATCTTATAATCAGCGTTCACCTATCACTTATACGTTCATGCTTAAACAAATTCATTCCAACTTTATGACATCATATGTTCATAAATAACCGATATGAAGATGTGTTACTTTATCCATTAATGGAGCTTTTTTAAGAATAAAGTAGGGTTTCTATTGACACTTTATATAACATACTGTGTGTTGAACGGCCAGGTCAAAGACATCTTGTTTTTTTTGTTTTGAATTTCGCGCAAAGTTAATCGAGGGCTATTTGCGCTAGTCGTCCCTAATTTTCCAGTGTAAGACTAGAGGGAAGGCAGCTAGTCATCACCACTCACCGCCAACTCTTGGGCTACTCTTTTACCAACGAATAGTTGGATTGACCGCCATATTATAACGTCCCCACAGCTGAAAGGGCGAGCATGTTTGGCGCGACGGGGATGCGAACCCGCGATCTTCAGGTTACGAGTCGCACACCTTAACCCACCTGGCCCTGCCGGGCCTCAAAGACGTCTTTGATTTGGCCATCCCTAATTTTGAACTGCTGACCAGATGGAAGTCTTAACCAGTCAACAGCACCTGCCGCTGACAACATGTTATCTCAGCAGAATGGGGGAATGACTGCCATTATTGTAACTCACCTACAGCTGAAAGTGCGAAGCGACTTGGAAACAGCATGTCTCGAACCTGGGATCCTTGGATCTTTTTTCCAATACACTTACGATTAGCGACACTTGGGACGTGGTGTAGATAAGTTGAATTTAACTTATATTTCACGTTTCAAGGAAAGTTTCAAACATAACACAATAAAACAAACTTTTCTGACATTTTCGTTGAAAAAGTGAAAAAATGAGTTTATAACAACTTTTCACTTCATTCCTCTCCATTAAACCAACTGGACCACCAAATTAAGTCTTGGTTTTACAGTACAAAATAAATTTGATCTCCCGGTACAAACTTCGATAAGTCATGGTCTTAAAGTGCACACTGAATAAATTTGGGCCTTACAGTACGAAATTAAATAAGTTTTGATATTGTAATACAATAAGTCTTGGTTTTAGTGTAGAAAGAAATTATTGGTTTTACTGTACAAAATAAGTTTCGTCTTCCAAAACACAAAATTAAACTAGTCTTGGTATTAAAGAATGAAATTACGTAAGTCATTTTAGGCTGTCCCAAAATAGATTTTATATTTGGCAGACAAACGACAGATGTGACGCTTAAGGTTTTTCTAAATTTAGATTTACAGCGATTATATATTTGAATATCATTAAATAACAGGAATAATAATCTGTATATTCATATAACTAAATTAACCAAGATTACACAACAACTTACAGTTGAATTGTTAAGTTTACTTATTCGTTCAGATATGCTGAGATCAAAACACAATTAAGCACTTTTGGGCTATTCTTATCAAATTATGGGACTTAACTGTCACTCCTGTAGCACATCCACGGTCCAAACATGTGCAAGCTAACCTCTAGGCAAATGGAATAATATTGTTTTTGTCTCTATTGTAAAGGCAGTCATTCTGGCCCGCTAGATACATTATGCATATATACATATATGTTATTACACACATATGTACGCATGTTTCATTTGGTCATTTCTCCCTTGTGTTTTCAATACTGTTTCACTGTTACCTTTTTAATACTATTCTGTCTGGCTTTGTACTTGCGTTTCACACGAAGGCCAAAAGACAAAGTTCGTGGTTTCACGTTGTTGAACGTATTTTATGTTTGCTTTTTTATGGAGACAGCGACTCGCTCTTCTGAAGAACGCGCATTTTTAAAAAAAAAATTGAAACCACTCATGAAACTGAGTAAACCCATTGTGGCACATTCAGGTAAGCAGCGCCACTGTAGCTGTTAATCTGAAATCGCGCTACTGGGCGGATTTCTGATTAGTCTAGTCGGATTGTCAGCGCGAAGTTATGTAGGTACTTCTTTCTACAGTTCGTATATGGATTATCGTTCTATATGGGTGAATTATCGCGAAAAGAATGTATACAACTGACATGAAGGTACGTGTTTTGTTTTTAAACTAAGACTACACTATTCCCTTAGCTTACAAACTTTGAAATTATTTGTAATTGGTAGACTTAGATTAATGTACACAAGATTACATTAAATACATTTAAAAATCATTTAGACAATCTTAATTAACGTATAAATATCAGATATGTATATATATATATATATAAAGTGTGCTGAGTTATTTTAAAATTTACTTTAAATTCTTTTTGTTGGCCTTACCGATTTTAAAGAACATTTTTAATATATTCGAAACTTAATACTTTCGTCAATGAAATATTCCTTAAAACTATGAACAAGGTAACTAGTTACGGTGTCAGTTCTATAATTGTGTCTGTGTTACGTGACTTTTAAAACTGTGAACAATGTAACTAGTTCTTACGGTGTCACTTCTTTACTTGTGTCAGTGTTACGTGACTCCAAAACTATGAACAATGTAACTAGTTGTTACGGTGTCACTTCTATAAATGTGTCTGTGTTATGTGACTCCAAAACTATGAACAATGTAACTAGTTGTTACGGTGTCACTTCTATAAATGTGTCTGTGTTATGTGACTCTAACACTATGAACAATGTAACTAGTTGTTACGGTGTCACTTCTATAACTGTGTCTGTGTTATGTGACTCTTAAAACAATGAACAATGTAACTAGTTCTTATTGTGTCATCTCTATAAATGTGTCTGTGTTATGTGACTCTAAAACTATGAACAATGCAACTAGTTGTTATGGTGTCACTTCTATAACTGTGTCTGTGTTATGTGACTCTAAAACTATGAACAATGCAACTAGTTGTTATGGTGTCATTTCTATAATTCTGTCTGTGTTATGAGACTCCAAAATTATGAACAATGTAACTAGTTGTTACGGTGTTACTTCTATAATTGTGTCTGCGTTATGTGACTCTTAAAACAATGAACAATGTAACTAGTTCTTATTGTGTCATCTCTATAACTGTGTCAGTGTTATGTGACTCCAAGACTATGAACAATGTTACCAGTTGTTAGGGTGTTACATCTATAATTATGTCTTTGTTATGTGACTCTTAAAACAATAAATAATGTAACTAGTTGTTACGGTGCCACTTCTATAAATGTGTCTGTGTTATGTGATTCTTAAAACAATGAACAATGTAACTAGTTGTTACGGTGTCACTTCTATAATTGTGTCTGTGTTATGTGATTCTTAAAACAATGAACAATGTAACTAGTTGTTACTGTGTCACTTCTATAATTGTGTCTGTGTTATATGACTCTAAAACTATGAACAATGTAACTAGTTGTTACTGTGTCACTTCTATAATTGTGTCTGTGTTATATGACTCTAAAACTATGAACGACGTATCTAGTTGTTACGGTATCATTTCTATAATTGTGTCTGTGTTATGTGACTAAAACTATGAACAATGTAGCTAGTTGTTACGCTGTCACTTCTATAATTATGTCTGTGTTTTGTGACTTAAAACTATGAACAACGTAACTAGTTGTTACGGTGTCACTCCTTTACTTGTGTCAGTATTATGTGACTCTAAAATTACAAAAAATGTTACTAGTTGTGACTATGAACAATGTTACCAGTTGTTAGGGTGTTACATCTATAATTATGTCTTTGTTATGTGACTCTTAAAACAATAAATAATGTAACTAGTTATTACGGTGTCACTTCTATAATTGTGTCTGTGTTATGTGACGCTAAAACTATGAACAATGTCACTAGTTGTTACGGTGCCACTTCTACAAATGTGTCTGTGTTATGTGATTCTTAAAACAATGAACAATGTAACTAGTTGTTACTGTGTCACTTCTATAATTGTGTCTGTGTTATGTGACTCTTAAAAATATGAACAATGTAACTGGTTGTTACGGTGTCACTTCTTGTTCAGTGTTATGTGACTCCAAAACTATGAACAATGTAACTAGTTGTTACGGTGTTACTTCTATAATTGTGTGTTTGTTATGTGACTCTTAAAACAATGAACAATGTTTGTCACTTTGAGCTTTAAACTCTTGTGTTATATGCAAGACGTACAAGTCAATGTGAAAATGTAACAAATAATACAAGTGACTCCAAACATTGATTTTTTTCATAATTACCCAGTTTTAGACATAATTCAACGTTAAATGACAAGATAAACATTTATTAAACTTTTAATGATATTCTGGTGTCTGCTTCTGAACAATGGTGTAATATTTTGTTGTTTTTTGTGAAGCTTTTAAACAAATTAAACATGCGATATTACAAAAATAACCCTTGTCATTAATCTAACAGTTCTTTTTGAAACATATCACGATATTTTATAGAAAATAAATTAAACTAAGACCACTATTAGGTTTAGCATTCAGAAAATAACTTTCACAAACGTTAAAATCAGACTGTAGTCCATATAAAACAAGTTATACAAAAACTAAAACCAAAGTTTAGGCTTCAGAGAACAAATTAAAATTAAACTGTAGTCTTCAGAAAGCTAATTACACAAAAACTAATATCAAATTTTAGTTTTCAAAAACAAATGAAACAAAAACTAAAATCAGATTGCAGTTACCGATAAGAAATTGAACAAAAACTGAGACCGTATCTTAATCTTCAAAAAATATATAAAATACAATAAACTGTCTTGAGAAAAAAAACAACTAAGATCAAACTGTATTCTTCAGAAATTGAAACTAGACTGTTCTCTACAGAAAATAAATCAAGAGAAACTATACTGTAGTGTTCAGAAAACATATCAAACACAAATTAAAATGGAAACATTATAATAATAATATGCTTTATCTTTTCTGGGCCCGGCATGGCCAGGTGGTTAAGGCGCTCGACTTGAAATCTGAGGGACGCGGGTTCTAATCCCCGTTGCACTAAACATGCTCGCCCTTTCAGCCATGGGGGCATTATAATGTGACAGACAATCCCACTATTCGTTGGTAAGAGAGTAGCCCAAGAGTGGTGGTGGGTGGTGATGACTAGCTGCTTTCCCTCTGGTCTCTGCTAAATTAGGGACGGCTAGTGCGGATAAGCCTCGTGTAGCTTTGCGCGAAATTCAAAAACAAACAAACATCTTTCCTGCGTTTTGCATAGTCATCAGTATGAATATAACATTTATGTTATTAAATTAGCGTTTGGATTATTATAAAGTTCTTTTTTTAATTTGGAATGTTTTAAATTTTTTACAAGATTTCTCTGTTTTTGGCGACCTTAGAATACACTGTACTTGTACTGGTTTCAGGGATTTTTCTTCGTTTTTTTTTTTAACTTTATTCTCAGCTAAGTAAACTTTCTGCTCTAGTTTGGCTTTGTAAAAGTCTTGCAATACTTTAAATGAAAAATCATTTTAGAAATCTATTCACGTTCAGGTCTGTGTAAGTTAAAGTATCCAATGAATAAACCTGAATGACTTTTCAATAGACTCATGGCAATGAAAAGGGCGGTTTCTTGTGGCCAAAGCGTATAAAAAGGTATTTTGTACACCTGCACTACGTATTCTATATTGGGTTTGATTGACTTCAAGCTGTACATGTACGATTTCTATGGTTACTGTACCTACGTACACGTGAGCACGTTCTGAGCCTTCTTTCTCCCTACTCAAATACTGTTTGTGTGCTTTCTCATTCTTCTCACACGCGGGAAATATAATCACGCATCTTTAAAAGCTGACGCACGACTCCAATAAACTATTGAATGAGTGTAAACTGTTAACGTGTGCAAAATGTAAATATATATTTGTGCACATTTGAAATAAACCTAACACATAGAATCATAAGGAAAAGAAGATTCGAAGAAACTATTCAGAGAGAATATATCATTGCTCTTATTATTTCGAACCTTAACAAAAGAGGAAGATTCCAAGAATTCAACGATTTCATGTAGTTATTTTCAACAGACGGCTATATTAGGCCTACCGCACACTCTAAAGATGAAATATACAATGCTTCTGACGTCATCACCGCTTCAAATTTTCTGATATTTCTAGTATGTGTTACGTTAGGCTTAATTTAATTTCAATTCATAGAAGTCTAAACTATGGAAAAAAAATTAGGCTATTGTATAACTCTTTAGTAGCAAGAATTTCTTACCTATGAAAGCAATAATATTGTAGGCATTGCTTATTGAGAAGTTTGTATTGTTGTTTGGCTAGATGGAAGTTTGACGTCACGCAATGAGCATGATTTAATAATTGGAAAGTTTCGGACATTATGTAAGCAGTACAAAGCCAGTATTAGGGCAGAGTAGATGGTAATTTAATACTGAGTTAGTAAGTTTGTTAGTCACGTAATTCATTTCTGATAATATTAAGTATATTTCTAGAAGTATTAGAGACATGAACAAGTTGTTTAGGTACAAAGGATAATTTGGAAGTAAATTATTGTTTAAAAATAACCTGATCACCTGGTGAACGTTAAGTTGATAACTGAAATTTTTACGTAAATAACAACAATAACACTAGAAACTGAAAGTAGCAATACATTCCTCTCTGTATCACTCAATAATTTCAATGTGAAATGCCATTAACTAGAAAATACTTAACAGGCTAACCTGTGTGCTTTAACGTGTTATTACTAGTATTTTGTCATTTATGACTGCAGGACCACGCTTAGCTGGTCTGACTACACTGCCACCTCATCATCTAGAAATTTAAAATGTTAATTCTATAACATTACCTAGTTAATTACGATAAAAACACGTAAAATACGATGGTTCTCGTGAAATGATATATTATACGGTATGCAACTAATTTATAAATACCATAGTGAGTGAGGACTTTTGAATTAAGCTAAAACATTATATGTATCACTAAAGGAAGCTGTCCAATTGGTGATGAAATTTGTGCCAATTAAAGTTGGAAATAAAATAAAAATCATAACAAAAATATAGAATTATAAGATTCATTAGTGTGGGAAAATCAAATCCTTCTGATAGAAGTTTTAAAAACTTAAAGTATTACTTAGACAACTATTTACTCAAAATGTAAGAAGCAAACCAAAAGACCTTAAACGTTTCGGCTGCAACTTAAAAGGACATATGACTATGAACTGCAGACAAAAATAGCAACTGCTTTCGAAGAAAAGAAGAAAACCTGGTTTAGGGGTGGGAAACATAAACATAACATCCGAGAATATTATGAATCAGTAGGTTATAATAAACCAATAAGATAATACCTTGAAATTGAGACCCAGAGTCCAAACAGATCAAAAGGATAAGAAAAAGCTAATCAAACTAAAAAAAAACAAGAATCAGCTGGACTCACCAAGCGAAGTTCAGCCCAGAATACGCAATCTGTTCCAGGTAAGATAAAGACATAATTATTTAAAACTAGTTATAAAACAATGGACTTGTTGATGGGATACCTTATAACATGTTAATTTGACACTGGTGCTATATCTACCATTATATAATCCGATCTGCTAATGAAAGCTGGGAAATAGCTTTCAGAGATAAAGCTAAAGGACAAATTAGTGGAAATAGCAAGTGGTCATAAAGTTTCAATTAGATAAAAGTTAGAAGTCACCTTCATTGAGAAACTTCTATAAACAGCTAGATATGTGAGTAATATATATTGAGAAATTATATATATTTGGAATAAACTTCATGTAAAACATGGATGTGAAGTTAAACTTGCTTCAAACAGTTTTCTACTCTAAAACTAAAGAAATTCTATTGAGTACCCAACAATTACGTCAGAGAACTAAGGAGAACAGCTACTATATCACCAAGAATTAAAACATTCCTACAAAGAATAATTAGAAACAACTTTGTATCTAGTGACTGAGGCGTGGAAGAAACAAACATTCCAGCTTCTCTTGAATGTTTATTGGTTAAAAAAATTCTAGTGGATTTGAATAATAAAGATATGATCTAATAGTTGGGGTATGAATGCAACAAACAATGAAATACAAGTCAGTTCCAGATTCAACATCACAAGGTGTATTACATGTGTGATAGTCTCACGTTCAATGATTTCCCTTCGAGCAAATGAGTAGGAACTTAGAATAGCAGGAATTTCGCCATAAAACGTTTTACAGAGCGACACTCATCTACTTTGAGTGAATTCAAAGAAAAAAGAAAAAAGCTTTAAATAAGGTAAACACAGCTAAATAATATGTATTTCAAACAAATAACAAAGTTTAAGTTTATTGCTAAAGAAGAACGGTCCACCTTTTGAAAGCGCTCGAGTTATAGAGTTTATCATTTTGTAGTTTAAAAATAAATATATCGTTTGCTTACCTTTACTAGTGTGCTAACAAAATGATCAACTCTGTTTGTACATGTAATCTAAGCTTTAAATTATCTTACTTAAATTTAGGTTTGCTATATCTTAAAGCTCTATTCTTAGCAATTTATATCGTATTTCGATCTTTAATATTAATACAGCTTCTCAGTATATTCCAGGCTGAGAAAATACTGCATTATATAGGTAATACTAAAATATCACTCTGACTGTTCACATCACTGATAATCACTCTTACTATAAAATAATTATTGTCGTATCCTTTAGACATTATCTGATTTTTTTAGTAAAGCCTACTGCCTATTTCCATACAAGGTGTTTTGTTTTACAGGAATACTTCCTATGAGAAAGCAAATGTGATACCTTAAATGTGAGACCTAATTCACTAGATAACATGCTCAAGAGGAACTCGATTTCTCCATTTGTCTGACATTCTGTATTTAGACGACATACATTATATATAACAGTTATATTAAATAAGGGGATATAAAAAATGTAGTATACTTGCATACTACACCTTCTTTTCTCCCATTTATTTTAAGGTTGATTAGGTTTTCCGTAATATTAAACTTAAAACAATTAAATTATCATGCGGATTAGTTGAATAATTGGTATAATTTACTATTGCCCCTTTTCACACAATAAATACGTATTGAAAACTCTACAGCAATTCTGCAGTACATATAGTAATTAATATATAATGCAATAACCTTTAACATTAACACAGTTTCACAATTAAATTTTATAACATGTATATATACCTACACCTCTTTGTCAAAATTACTTTATCGAATGCAGAAAACACAGGTCAGTACAATATACATCAAAGAAAAGAAAGATAAACTCTTTAATTCTAAATAACGAAAATAAAAGTACAAAATGAAATAAATCCTTCGAAAATAATTTTAAACTCATTCAAATAGTCTTTTAACAATCAAATACGAAAAATACAAAATAAACATCCACTTGTATAAAAAATACAAAAACTCTTTATAAAAGTGAAACATAAAATTACATAAGAATGTAAAATAAACCCATTACAAAAAGTGTGCATAAAAATAATAAAATATTATAATAAGATAAAAAATAACATTTAAAATGTGAAATATAACCCTTCATAAAACATATATATTTACAAAAATGGTCAAAAATATTATTTTAGTGGAATCACAGCTTAATAAAAGAATTAAAATGTGAATACAAATGTGTTATAATGTACAAACATAAAAATGTTTAATGGTGAACATAAAAAACACTGAAAGAAATCATGTTCTTGTAAACATTAATATAATGTGAAAAAATAGTTTATTCTGTATAGCTATAAGTAAAATCAAGATAACTATTTATAGTCTTGATCTTGAGATGGTGGCGGGGATAAATGTTATCTTTCTAGCTATTCATGTTTTAAAAATAATGTTGGGATTTGAGGAGGACACATTGGTCCGTAACGCCTAGGGCAAGGCCTTCAGAAGAGTTAGACTTAATCTACAGATTGAGGAACCCCATTAGCAGAACATCTTCCTTCATGCCACAGTCAAGCCTTGTGTGTATCCTTGCATGCAGTGCATTCCTACAGTTGTAGCTGATGTTATAAGTACACGGGCTATGCCCATCCGTGCCACATTTCACAATTTGTGGTGGCCATATTTCACCTTGCTGCATGGCAAGGAGTGCCCATGTTAGTTTTTGGATACTCAGCTGCTCTTTCTCGAGCTCCTGAGGTATTAGTTAATTCTAATGCTTAGTTGCCACAACAGTCTGTTACTGAACAGTTTAATGTTGCTATATGGGAAATGATTTTGACTTCAAGTTCGGTTAAGAGATTCATCATTTGGACAGGGCCTCACTATATGATGAGACAGTCCATTGGCATACCTGTGCTGTGGGCCCAGATGATGCAGAACACGAACGTCAGTAGTGTTGTTACCCATTGAGAATACATTCTTTCTGAAATCTTTAAGTTTAGAAGTCATTTCAACAGTGTTTACCCATAGGAGAAAGTTTCTACAATGAAGACGGATTCGGTAGTGTTTGACAAATACAATAGCTTGAAGCAGTTTTTACAATGTGTAGTGTCAGTACACAGAAGTCATGCTCATAATACATTATTTTATTCTCCAACTGTGACAACACTGCAACAATTTCACACTTGCTGGCGTCAGTATCCAACAAGAACTCACACTCTAGTCATGGATATGCCAGCACTACGTCTTTCAGGGACAGTAATTCTAACTTACATCTCTTGGTCCATCTTAATTGCACATCTTCTTTAGTAATAGCAACTGAAAGTGCAAATTGTTTGGAATAGATGGCTACTAAGCTTTGATAACATGATAAAAACAACGAATCCTCTCATTTGATCGTGATTTGAGGCCAATTTGAATCACTGCAATCATAGCAGAGTTAAAAAATACTCCATCTCTTCTTACAATATGACTAAACATTTACACCTGTCTGACGTAAGCACATACGTTTTTCAATTAATCTTCAAACTTGGCATCCTTATCTGCTATAGTACTATGCATAGGTACAAGGCAGCAGACACAAATATGTGTGGCAAACACAAAACATTGTTGACACCTCTTCCATTTCAGTTCCTTCAGTGTTAGCTCTACTAACCTTTCAAAAGTGGTGATCATATTAAGCAGGGTGAATAGCATGAATTGCAATTCGTACAAACTATCTTGATTATTGAAAGCAGTCTTATGTATGGTTTCGTCATTTCATTCAACTTGAAATGGTTGCCTTCACTTTATCTGCCATTTTGATAACTTCAAACGTAAAGGTGAATAGATAGCTTCCAATAATTACAACAAAACATTGTAATCGCATCTCTCTTGAGAAGGATCACAATTTGAGCTAATACTACCTGTTTTCTATAATCCCATTACACAGTGTTAACGTACAAGCCCTCATCTGAAGCAAACCACAAAAACACCACTTTTGTTAATAGAGGTAATACGAAATACTATATAACATGCACAGTCCACCTTCCTAGCCACAGTATAACAGGTATCTAATGATTTTTCTCGAGAAACACGATTTACCTTCGTCCAAACAAAACTGATTGACAGTTTTTACAAAATTCCCATCCTCAGGATAACAATTCTAGATCCAATGTCATCAATGATTATCTTCTACTTGTAAGTGACAATACCTAAATATTCACTTGAATAAGTTTAGTCTTAATTCACCATAGTTCCTGATAAATGATCAAACAGTCTTCTAGTAGCCTATTATCAGCAAGGAGCTATATTTCTTGCCCTCGTATTTTCAATGCAAATTGACCTACTGCACTTCATCAAGTTGGTAGTTAGTCATGACTCAGGCTCTATTAGTTTCTTAAAGCAGAATTAGTAGTCGCTACAGTCTATTGCTTATTATCTTTAATTTTGTTCAGTTAGTAAAAATTGGTATCCTCGCGTATTTGGTTGTGAATCAAGGTATATCTAGTTGTGAATCAAGGTATATCTAGTTGTGAATCAAGGTATATCTAGTTGTGAATCAAGGTATATCTAGTTCATTTTAAAGTGACCTTGTTGCTCACACCTAGAGCAGACGCTGTAGACGCCTTAGAGTAAGCAGACGCTTACTCTCTTCCAGAACATTGACTGGGCACAGACATAATTTATATTAACTGTGGCAGATACACCATTGAAAGACCAGGGAAGTCCCGCTTAGCAATTGATGTGTTCAGTATTGGTTCACTTGAATGAGGCGACTTTTCTTTTCTTGTGACTTGTTCAACGTCACAACTTAGAAATTCATCACCCTATAGTGAAGTGCCCCATTAAAGGATGCCAGTGTTGAAGTACAAATCTCTGTCACACACCTATGTGATGCCTTATCACATCACTATATTCCCATTAATGAACTTGCTTATAGAGATATCCTTAAAATATGACAAAGTTATTGTAAGTTATACGATTTCATTCATCTGTGCCTGTCATCTGCATAAGTGAGTAAGGCCTTGAACTCACCCAATGAACAGCTCAGGTCTCTATTGGTCCACAACATTGACAGAAACTTGCTACAGTTGTATTCCAGTTTATAGTATCTCACTCAAGCTCTCTATGGAATAGAGAAATGGACTATCAAAACTAAATATTTTCAATTACGAAGATTAAAATATTTTTGTAGGCACGAATATGTTTCTACCATTGTTTCAGTAAAACGTGCAGTTGAAACGCACGATAATGAAAAGTGAGAGTGAGCAGCCAGAGATAAAGTAACATCTTCTTAGTGCCACTTTCAAGTAGCATCTCACCGATACTAAATTTCGACCTGAAATGATTTTGATAGGATTGTAACGTTAGGTGTTAGTAGATTCTTATGGTTAGAATATAGAGGCTAGTATTTTGTCAGGAACTAAACTGTTTAGTTATTTGTGTTATAACTAGTGTCTGCAGTCTCTCACTCATTTATTTGCTACTTGACTCGGGCCCTGTTTGTAGAATAACCAGGTTGTGGTTTAAGGAATGTGACTGAGTTCCAGGATAGTTTTATTTGGCGTTGTTATGGAAACAGCAGCAGTGAGACAGCTGAGTGTTGGTTAAGCATGAGTCCCAGTGAAGCTTCCAGGTCTGGGACAATCACAAATGCAAGTGAAACATTTTTTACAGAAAATATACAGGCGAGTAAATGTAACGTAATAATTTTCACATTTTTTTTTATCCAAAAGCAATTTTATGCTAGGAAATTGATGTAGCTTGACTGTTACCACTTGAAATCGATACTTCTATTGGAATTTCTGACCAATCAGAAATAAGTTGACCTTACATTTTAATACTGACTTTATAAGATAATGTTCTTAAACATACTCGTCGTCGTGGCGATCCCTTGAGGTCGAGGATGATGGTCCTCCAAGTTCATACATGGGTCTGAAGATGGCTAATGAAGTCAATCCTTGCTGCACAAGTCTTCTAGCAGTAAGGGTAGGTCGGTTCAGAGAAAAGGAGAGTCTTCTAGCAGTAAGGGTAGGTCGGTTCAGAGGAAAGGAGAGTCTTCTAGCAGTAAGGGTAGGTCGGTTCAGAGGAAAGGAGAGGTTTCAGTTGTAAGGGTAGGTCGGTTCAGAGGAAAGGAGAGTCTTCTAGCAGTAAGGGTAGGTCGGTTCAGAGGAAAGGAGAGTCTTCTAGCAGTAAGGGTAGGTCGGTTCAGAGGAAAGGAGAGTCTTCTAGCAGTAAGGGTAGGTCGGTTCAGAGGAAAGGAGAGTCTTCTAGCAGTAAGGGTAGGTCGGTTCAGAGGAAAGGAGAGGTTTCAGTTGTAGCTGGCATTGCTTCCTCTTCTCTCGCACCTCTTCAAAATGTTGTCTTCTTGATGAATCAAATAATAGTGCTTCCTGATGGATAAGGAATCTCCAGGTTGTTCGGTCGTGAGCGAGAGTTTCCCAGTTGTTAACATCAATGCTGCAGCTCTTGAGTGTTGTCTTCAGGCCATCCTTGGACCGCTTCTTCTGTCCTCCCTCATTCGTTTCCCATTTTCAGCTGATCATACAGGAGATGTTTCGGAAGTCGGCTATTATCCATTCAGAGCATTGGCCTGTCCATCGGAGACGGCTTCAGTGCTGCTGATATTGGCTTCTTCGAGGACGCTGAAATTGGTTCTGTATTCCTTCCATTTGATCTTCAAGATACTCCGAAGGGACCTTTGGTGGAAGCGATCCAGCTGGTTTAGGTGTCGTTAATATGTGACCCATGTTTCAGATCCATACAGGAGGGTGGAGGTAACAACTATCTTGTATACGAGCATCTTGGTGACTGTCCTAATGTCTTGATCCTGGAAAATTCGTGTTTGGAGACGTTCAAAGGTAGATACTGCACATTTCAGACGATACTGGATTTCGCAGTCGATGTCTGCAGAGGATGAGAGATGTCTTCCAAGAGAGCAAAAACTGCTGACGGTTTCTAGGAACTGGTCTTGTAGTTTGACAGTAGACGATACAGGGTTGGCTATCGCAGGTGCTGGTTGATGGAGAACCTAGATCTTGGTTAAGTTGATAGAGAGTCCTATTTTTTGGTAGGCAAAGTCAACAGCGTTAAGGATGTCATGAAGCCCTGTTCCCTGAGAGATGACAGCTGATTGTCATCAGCATACTGCAAAATAACTAGTTATTTAGCCAATAGTTGTTGTTTTTTACCTCTGACCTTTATATTTATCTTCATATATGGGTGGAGAATTTGGCAAAAGCTGTTTTCTGGTGACCTCAACTTTCCAGCCATTCCCAAAACCTTGAGGCCCTGCCTCACCTTTACTTGTACAGAGCCATTGCTGAAGAGGTTTTACTAGTTGATACATCAGATATGTTTTATCTGGCCATATCGTTTAGTAATCTGGTCTCAAATTCTACTAAGGTACCAAAAACTCCCAAATAATTTTCAATATCTAGTTGATGAAGGACAGAACAGCTTAGGTATCATTAATACCTAGACTGTCAGTAAAGTCTAACCTACCTTCAGCTCAAGTTATGGTTTCGACACCAAAAATAACTCTAAGACTCTCCATGCATTGGTGTGGGTGGGTAAAGCATCCATGCCACAATCTTTTACAGAGTGCTATTCAACAAACCATTATGTATTTGATGTCAGAGTTATCAAGTTTTCGTACTACTATACATTGCTTATTTTACAAACATCCATGCTAAATTAGTAAAAATAGTAGATACAATGTATAGAGATACTGAAAACTTTAAATATGCATATACTAGGTTGTGGCGGTTATACAAATGCGATTTTCAATACGTACAATTGTAAAAAGTATTTTTATTCTTTACACAGACATCACCTTACACTTTGGCTTGTCAAAATCTGATCAGACTGACTTTAACATTTGGCAGGGATATCTTTAGTACAAAAATTTTAAAACATCTAAGTTATTTTATGTACAACAGATTTATACTCTCTGCTGAAAACTTGACACTTCATAAACGTGGAGTTACAATCAACATCACTTTCCCAATATGAGATCAATCCATCAGACTGACTCTGTACACATTCAGTTAAAATAGAATCAAAAGAAAGATGTTTGTTACTGAGAGACATCACCATCATCAGAATGTACTCACCTTAGATGGGTGTAATACATCCTTAAAGTAAATAAATTATTCTCTGATCTGAAGTCAGATCTCTAGGTAAATCATCTAAATCCTGGTAAGGCAGATCTCCATCGGGTAAAGTTAGCAAATTGGCCTTCAGTCATGAAGATTTACAGCCACGCAGACATGCCTGACAGTGTCAGCCTTCCAGTGCTGAAATGGAAATCCCAGTGAAACACCTGATAGCATTTACTAAACAATTTATGGCCCAACAAGTGTCAATTTTGAAGTGGCATTGTGAGGCTCAAACCACTAAGTGGACATTAAACAAAGGAGAAGAGAATCTTTGGTGAAGCACAGTAAAACACTACTTCACGAAGAAGAGGATGTTCAATGTGACCTAATCTAGTCTAGAACTGTGAGACCTTGGCAAATACGGAGTAAGTTATTTAGTTAACCACCAGCAAAAGTCAACCAACTCCTTAAAATATTTTAAGAGGCTCCGGTGACCATCTAGCTTGGAAGTGGATGTTGCAACATGGCGTTGTTAAGTTCTTATTTTACTATTCTATTTTTCAATATGCTTTATCTTTCTGTACAGAACATGCGTCACTTCTTTCTGTATAATAAATCGAAGTTATCATTGGCTAATTTTAGGCATGGATTGTATAAAGCATTACCATTACACAAGAAACTTTAATAAATAACCTCTGTTCACACATTAGTGTAATGTATAAAATGTAGAGAATTTTATCATTCGTTATAATAATGTTATTGTTATCATATTGAAGTTTTGTATACGATTATGTATGAAATGTTGTCTTTCATTTTTAGCTGAATGCAAGCACGAGTTACCATGAGAACGTTTTCTTTAATATCATCTTTAAGTAAGTTTCAACGCTTTTATATATATAATTTATATGTCTCTAAACAGGTGCATATTATATTTTCTAAAATGCAGTATTACGACATTTACTATGCATTATAATTTTGTTTTTAACAGTTTTTGTTTTGTTTTTATTCTGATTTATAATGTGTTTTACTTTGTATTTAATACCAATGATTTGTTATTTTATGTTTCAAAATGTTTTATATTTCAATTTATGGATATATTTTATTTTGTATTTTGGATTTTGAAACAATATTCTCTTTCGTGATTTTGGTTCAAATATTTTTTTGTTCTTGAGTTTATTATATTCAATCTTTAATTAATTTGAAATGTTTATTTTTGACTTTTGAATTCCATTTTGCGATTAACATCCAATAGTTCATGTCTTGTAATATTGTATCTTGCTGTATCACTTTGAATTGTTTTCTTTGATTGTATTTTATGTTTCATAGTTGTATTTCGTATTTATTTTGCCTATGTGTTCCAATATGATTATATGTTTCTAACTTGTAGTTTGATGTAATATTTTCTGTTTCAGTCTTTAGTATTACCGTGTAGAAGTTTTGCAGGGGAAAAAGCAAGCTACACTGGTTTTCTTAGCTTAAATGTTGAGAGGTAAAGTACATCATGCAGGAATACCACGTGTTTTCTATCTCCTTATAAGACTTGATTTTTTTTACAAAATTGTCGTACGTACAGGTGTACGTGTTTTAAAATAGGAAGCTAGTCACTGATAAAATTAAGATCCAGTCATACGACACACAATAACAGTGATTTACAGTAGCAGTAGTGTTATCACAAGTATAGCAGACAAAAGAACGTGTAATTGTTTGCTAAAGGAACAATTAATTCTGCAGAAACAATATATTGTGCAAATTAGAAAAACTAGCACATGTTGTTTGAACCATGATACATTTACATCACTAGCTGTATGGACAATAGTTTACACTCCAGGCATATCTTGAAGCGATAAAGTGGCTGATGCATCTCTACAATTCAGAAGCCTATATAATAAAATGGTTTTAGAAATTGAACACCATGCTTTGCTCCGGATATATTAATAAAACTGTGAACGCTGTGAAAAGAAGAGGTCATAAGACAATAAACTAAATTAGTGTGCAACAGAGCAGAATTTAAAATGGAATATCCATAAATAATTGTGAATAACTAATGAAGCTCGCTCTCAAATGAAAGACGTTCGTGCAAAGATATGAGTCTTAAGGCAATTATTCCCTGGACTAGGAATGGTGCAGTGTGAGCCTCACTGCAAACAATATCTTAGCTCAGTCCAAAGACAAAGTGCTGTCTACAAAAAACTTGTTACATAAAAAAATGGAAAGGTATTAATGGACAGAAATGACGTTTACATCTAGTGCCTTCACAGTTACTGTAATCACTGTGATCTACGCAACTTTTCAACAGCTGATAATTTTATGAACGTAGTGTAAACAGAAAGACTCATGAAGGAAACAATCTGGAAAACTACAGCAGCATTATGGTGGAATATCACATGCGAAAACTGTTGTCGAAGTGCTTTGTCTTCTTCTAATATAGAGAAACAGTGAGAGCTAATGCATCTTGGTAGAGATAGATTATTTTACCAACTTGCTAGAAGCATATACTGTTCATAACCAGGAATCAGAAAGAGAAAATCAGTGATGTAGTCCACAGAATTCAACAGTACAGGCAGTGAAAGATCATCCACCATGATTTTCTTTCGAAGAGTGAAAGACCAACCAATACGTTAACTTCAAAGAATTTGTCGAAAACCCCAAGGCTCCTGTCGAAAGAATAGTAGGGATGTTTACATCTAATGATGGCCTTGGATAACAATATACGGTGGGGATATCTATACTTTACTTGATAAATCAATATACATATACTTGCGTTATATATGTATGATATTAAATGACAAAGACATAAGGACAAAACACCGAATGTTTATTTTTTACAGTCATGTTTGTCCTGCGACAAGGTGACTCCAAACTTATGTTTAAGCTTATGTTATTGTTAACGAGGTGCCTAAGTCAATGATGATAATCATCCTTTTAAATATGTTTTAAGCCTTAAAGCTTTAAGCCATGAATACACGACTATTAAAATGATTTAGTTAGTAGATGTTTTCACTGCTACTCATTCTTTAATGGTAAACGCGGAAAATTGTAAGGGATCGTTCAGACTCTTCCCACAATTCCTCAAACGAACACTGCTTCATTGATCATTCAATTGAGACAAATCATCTGCTAATCAGACTTGGTTTGCTGAGAAGATTGTTTTTTAAAATGATTTCTACAGGAGTGTAATATAAATATAATATAAATAATTAGGTTTCGAAAAATGTAAGAATTGAAAAAGAATCATAAATATTTATTTTGTACTTGCAGATGAATATGTGCGTTTTAGCAATAAAGGAAGTTTAAACCGGAAGTAAATGCCATAATAAAATCTTTACGTACAGATGGGATATTTTTATATGTAATTGTGTACGTAAAACTGTTGAAAATCGTTTATGTGTTAAACTCAAAACTATAAAAAATAGCAATCTGTGCTCTGCCAACGACAGATATCGAAACCCGATTTTTGACGTTACAAACCTTCAGTGGGACAGGCTCCTGTTGGAGATAACTTGCGAAAAAAGATGACAAATAGCAAGACTAAAAGCAACCAAATTTCAAAATTTCGTCCCGACTTTGAAACATATGTTGATGTTAAACTTTTTGTAATGCGTTATATTTAATGGATGACCGCTTAAATATGCCAAACAAACGTTTTGTTTTGATTATTCAATGAAAGAAGGTGATTACAGATTGTGTTTATGGTTAGCTAACAGTTCTGAAGGTTTCAAACAGAGTAAATCTGTTTCTTTATGAAGCTGTTTGGTCATACAGTTACTTTTTATACTCTGAAAGTTATATTGATACTTGATTGTTTTAGGACTTTCTTGTAAAGATACGCAAAGGTCCATCTGGGCATAGCTGTCCCTAATTCTGAGCTGATAGGCTAGAGTGAATGCAGCTACCCAACAGTACTTACCACCAATTCTTGGGCTATTCTTTTATAACCGAAAAGTGAGATCTAACAGTCACTCTTATGTCGCACCAACAACTCAAAATTTCCAACACACGTTTTTACTGCACAAGCCCTAAACACTTGGATTCACAGTTTGGATATTATGATAATAGACCACGTCGAGCTCCTATTTAGATCTTAAGTATAAGTAACACCTGGTTTATGTTAGGTATCTAAACAGACCTCATTGATGCTAATTTTTGAGATTTTTGTTAAAGTTTTAGTCACTTCATATAAAAGCATATTTGTTTGATTGTCTAACATTTGTTGTCATTTTGTAATGTATATACAATTATTATTATTATATTTATTTGAATGATTTTATCACGCTTCTGTAAGGGCATAAGTTCCTTTTATTTTCTCTTATACATGGTTAAGTATGTTAAAATGGTTTTTAATTATGCGAATCAGCAAGCTAAATGACAACCACAGCTGTTAGAAAGTGGTATACCTGTATAGTAAAATGTGATGTATCAAAACTACACGGCCTGGTAGTTAGGGCGTTTGCCTGAGAACTCGCAAGTCACGGGTTTGAATTACATCAACTTATATGTTATCTCATTTAACTATATGGTGTTATAATGTGACGACTAATCCCACTACTTATTTAGAGTAATTCAAGAGTTGATGGCAGACATTATTTACTGGATGACTGTTCCCCCTAGTCTGTCACTTCAAAATTAGGAACGGCTAGTACAGAAAGCCCTTGAATAATTTTATGCAAGTTTCAACAAACATTCAAATAGTCAGAACTACACTTTGACTTTATATGGTGTTTCATAGTTAGTGCGATGCCACCGAAAATTGATAGTTTTTGAGAAGCAACTCTTTTCGATGCAAATATCCATGTATGAATGTCATAACGATCTGCTCAGGTTGCTTATTCAGAATTTCAAAGAGGGAGATAGCCCTTTTTCTTAATAAATAACATTAAAAAATAAAGAAATTTGGATCAACTTAGGGCAACAGTATCATTCAGAAGTAGTCGTGCAACAAACAGTGTTCCCAACTGTAGCAAGGAAATTTCAACAGCTGTTAATAAAAAACAACAACAAAGGACTGTGGCTTCAGCCGTGCACTTCCCCTCGCAACAGTATGCAACAAAACCAAGAAAGACCTATATTTGAAAAAAAACACGCAAATCACGTATACGCAAACTGCTTTCACAACACATTTGTTCAACCATTGGATACTGGAAGCAGCTCGATAATGGAACGGCTCATTATGCTATTTCTTATAAACATATGTCATTGAATCGCTTTAAGTTATGTTTATGGATTTCTGTGTGATTGGACTGTTGAAATACAATTGGTAAAGCTTCATTTGCATACACAACATGGCTTATGGAAAGTATGTAGAAAGGAGATTCGTGCTTTGAACATGACATATTTTTTTTCAATGAAAACATGATTTAGGGCTATTGTGAAGATGGACTATCGTCATATAGAGTATGACGAAACTTGGTAACGTGGAGTAAACAACAGGGTGAGGTTCTAAAATTGTATACCTTAAATATTTATGGATTATGTTTTCAAAGAAGGCCCAAAACCGAAGCGCTTTCGAATAGTTGACTATTCTTCTTCAGGAGAATAAAGAATTATGTTTAATGAGTGTAATGAAATGTATACGTACTGATCTCGACATTACGTAAACCAGATGCTCAATATATGTTGGGCTTGAGAACTAATCAATCATAATCTACAGTTCTTTGTGTCAGATTTAGTTTGTGAGAAAGAGATGTGTAAAGTACATAAAAGATTTAAGTGGGTAAAAGTTATAATTATTGTTAATTAATTTCTATGAAGATAAGATAAAAATATAAATATTTGGTTTGGTTTGTTTTTAATTTCGCGCAAAGCTACACGAGGGCTATCTGCGCTAGCCGTCCCTGATTTAGCAGTGTAAGTCAAGAGGGTTGGCAGCTAGTCATTACCACCCACCGCCAACTCTTGGGCTACTCTTTTAACAACGAATAGTGGGATTGACCGTCGCATTATAACGCCCCCATGGCTGAAAGGGCGAGTATGTTTGGTGTGACGGGCATTTGAACCTGCGACCCTCGTATTACAGGTCGAGCGCCTTAACCACCTGGTCATACTGGGCCTAATGTAAATAAAATAACGGCAAGAAGTAGTGGGAAATACAGAAAATAATAAGGTGACACAATACATAAAAATAATACCAAAATAGGGGGATTTAAACATGAATAACACTTATAATGTAAACTAGCTTTAATTATGAATTTAGTTTTGAAAATGTTTTTAAAACGTGCGAAGGTCAACAGTCTCCGACTCGAGATTGATGTCGTTTGGCGACACAGTATTTAACAGTGCTATTCAGTGAGTTTTTAAATTTACCTTTTTCTGTTAGACGTAAAATTCGTCACTTTAGTGTCCAGGCATGTTGGCCCAGCATGGCCAGGTGGTTAAGGTACTTGACTCATAATCTGAGGGTCGCGGGTTTGAATCCTCACCGCACCAAACATACTCGCCCTTTCAACCGTGGAGACATTATAATGTTACGATCAATCCCACTATTCGTTGGTAAAAGAGTAGCCCAAGAGTTGGCGATGGGTAGTGATGACTAGCTGCCTTCCCTCTGGTCTTACATTACTAAATTAGGGACGGCTGGCGCAGATAGCCTTTGAGTAGCTTTGTGCGAAATTCAAAACAAACCAAACAAAAACCAGGCACGTTAAAGTGTTTTGCGACCAGAAGTTCTTTGCTTTGATCGTTGATTTGTGGTCATTAAAGCGTTCGCGTGTACTTGTTTTAGTTTGATTTTCTTATTGGAAGTTACATTTTCAACACTGGATTAAATAAATAAAACTTCTTGTAGGGCAGGTTATAGGTTTATTGATTTTGAACTGTTTTTGGTTGTTTTCATCGATAAATTTGTCCATTTCATACATGAACTAACGAGTTTGGCATCGCTTGCTGTTGGAGGGATGATTTCCACCTGGTGTCGAATTAAAGTTGAGTATAGCGTGAACTGAGAGTGAATGCAATATTTTGTCTTTTCCTGAAAGAAACGATAGGAATGTGCGTAACAATGTGTATAGAATTAAGCGCAAAACTACACAATGAGCTACCTGCGCTCTGTCCATCACGGGTATCGAAATCCGGTTTTTAACGGTTTGAAATCGGAGACCTACCGCTATCCCACTAGGAGACAGTTCTTAGTGTCAGATTATATCTTCTTTAATCTAAGTGTTTGATTAAATATGATAATGTGTTTGGTGTGTGGAGGGTATCAGCTTTGATTATGTTTATAAGCTGGTTTTCGATACAAATCAATTTGTATAACACCGTCTTTTAACGGTAGGTTTACATCTGATAAACTTATTTGTGTAGTGAAGTAGCCTGGCGTAAATTTAATAGAACTGTTGCAGGTGTTAGTATGACCATCACATTAACTGCGTTGTAGCTATGTTACACCTAGTCTACAAGACAGTGGGCTAGAACAATGATTAGGAGAACTTGAATAGGGATGTAATAACAGCTGCTTGTCTAAGCAGGAATATCTGTACAACAATAGCTGCTGTGTCTGACTGTTCAAAGTAAACAGTAATCAATGTTTATTAAGTGAGTCAATCGGCATAGGAAATATCTTCTACTGAAGGAAACCTGTGGCAGTCAGGTATTTTTGATTGACTGAGAGGAAGGTGGTTAAGGCACTCGACTCGTAATCTGAATCCCTGTCACACCAAAGCATGCTTGCCCTTTTAGCCGTGAGGGCGTTATAATCTTACGGTCAATCCCACTATTCATTGGTAAAAGAGTAGCTCAAGAGTTGACGGTGGGTGGTGATGACTAGCTGCATTCCCTCTAGTCTTACACTGCTAAATTAGGGACGGCTAGCGCAGATACCCCTCTTGTAGCTTTGCGTGAAATTCAAACAACAAACAAATAACAATCTTTCTACGTTTCCCTGCTTGTTCTTAAGAAAATAATCGGTGAAGGTGTTCGTATCTAAGGGTTTCCTTATGCCAGTCAGATTACGTCTTTCATCGCGTGTCTTAACCTCTGCTTTTGTGTGTATGTTTGTATTGTTCCTGAATTGCATGAGAAAACATTCACACTGCGATATTAATACACGAATAAAAAAAGAAAAGAAAATTTCTGGTGTTAGACGATATTTTATTGGCGAAACCAATGTTTTGGGTGACAGGTTCATCTCGCGGCAGTTCAGAATCACATTGAAAATACGGAAAGAAAACTCGGTGTGTGATCATCGATTTCTCTCGAACAATAGACCGGTCCTTTTCTTTACGGTGTGCGTCACAAAAGCGATTTACGGTGAAAAATGACATCGGATGATTATGGAAGCTTTGTAAACTTCTAGCAGTCCTATATTGCCTCGAGATAACGAGCAAACGAATGCCGTTAGTATTTTATGTCCGATTTAATTCTATCGCCAGTCCTTTTGTGAGAGACGAGACACACAGAGAGGTAGAGTAGTTTGTTAGGCCTGATAGTTTTTAAGGTATGGACTTGACGCTTCTGACATATTTGCCGACTTGAGAGCTGCATAACATCTGGAAATATTTATCTCTTCTGTTAATAACACCACCAGTTTCAAACCATCTATCTGAGAATGGAACAATATTTATTAACACATTCATTAAATATCCTTACTCCCCTCAAAGGAAAATCCGTTCAACCAGTAACAAAAGATACACGTTGTATTCGCTTTTGTTTTACTTTGTTGAAGTGTTTTAACTGAGCAACTCAAATAAAGTAAAATAAAAAACAATTACATACATTATATATTTTTTGATATCTATATAAAAGAATATAAAGCTATCATTCTAAACATCTCTGAGTCTATGACCGTGTCCATCGTTTTAACAGAGCACGGAATCCAGAGTGAATAGTAGGCTATACATCACGTTGTATTATAAGCCCATCTCGTGGGCCATCTTCAAGTTGCAGCCCTTTGTTCCTGATCTACTGGTATGAGATATTTCCTATCCATTTATTTAAGCCTTTGTGTCTGTGAGCTGAAGTAGACCCCATGTACTTCTGCAGTTATGACATTGCATGCTCTTTCTGTCGTTTTCCTCTATTCACGGCAGGTCGGTCTAAATAGACGCGTGCTTTCGCGGCAACTGATAAGACGAAGAGAAAAGGCCGGAGCTCGTGCGCCCGGTGTGTAAGGGATCTAAAGCTATGGGCCTATTCCAGTAGCTTCAGTGATGAATGAACTGGTGAATTATTACTGGTCTAGTCTATTGTGGATCGTCATAAAAGGCTGCTGACGTCTTCTTTTCCTGCTGCAGCCAATAATCACGCAGTTAAAGGCCTTATGTACACAAAAGAGTTTGTGCATGTAATTTGGTAGAAAGTACCAGTGGAAAGTGGTGGTGAGAGGAACAGATAGCTCGTGGTACTGATTGGAAGAGGTTGTCGCGTGAGGTCTGAAGGGAAAGAAAACTTACGGGCGCTTAACTCTCGTATCTGGCAGTTTAGAGGTAAGTAAATCTTTTTCATAAGGTAAACATTGGTTGGATATTTGTTTATCAAACACAGTTACGTTAAATGATAACTAAACGCGTCCTTCGAAATCAATACTTGGTCATTTTAATTGGTAGCTTCACACTAATTCTACCTTAACATTTAAAGATTGCTAAGCAACATTTTTTGAGGATTATTTACGTCACTTACGTCATTGTGACTCTTTTCTTTAATAATATTGAACATTGTTGATTGTATTTTTCTAATGAAGCACAACATTTGATGAAACCTATACATTTTATAATCCATTTTATGGAAGTTATTATTTCAAGACAGACAAGTAAAGAAAAACGTTTTCGATAAAAGAAGCCAATTTAGGGACAACTGATATGAATCTATATAAAAACAATACAACCAAGATAGAATTACAGTATAGTGATGCCAACTGACAACTTTAACTCAATTGTGAGTGAATATCTATCTATAAATGTTGTTAATTCTTGTCTGTATAGTTATGTTGGGATGATGCAAATACCATCTTTACATTTGCCTCCTTTTTTTGAAAACATTTTTCTTTATTTGTTTGATTGTATTTTTAATGCAATGTTTCAATAGACATAGGAAGATTGTACTTATAACCAAGTTCTAAATACATTGTAATGATAACATTGTTTACACTAGAATTATGATTTTAAACAAACACTGCTAGTTGTTAATAATACTTGTAAAGAGGACACTACGGCACCACAATGAAATTGGTTAACACACCTTTTAGGTTTTTAGTTGTCATGTAATAAAATATATTTGGTTTGTTTGTAGTTAAACAGTAAGCTATACAATGGATTATCTGTGCTCTGCCCAACACGGGTATCGAAATCCAGTTTCTTGCGTTGTAAGCCCACAGACACACCGCTGTGCCACTGGAGACAATAAGAAAAGAAACAAAACAAGAAATAACAATAAATTAAACCTTCTGCTATGATATTTACAGACATTACCAGAACTTGTGACTCAGTCATTACATAGATACGTGTTATACAAAGAAACAGTATATACTATTGTAAGGTTCTGATTATTTACTGAGGAGATATTTAAAATACCATTTTGATGAACAATCCGAGCCATCCTTACATAGGCAGTGATACCATCTGCCTAACAAACACTATATTTTAAGGATATAAGGAAATGTAACCCCAGTAATGATAATAACTGTTTAGCTTCAGTGCTTGTCAAAAAACCAACACACTCATCAGGCGGGAATCGAAGTTAAAAAAACAATAGACTTTTAATACTTTAACGGTTTAGAACACACACATTTCAACTTCACTAAGCTATTTTAAACAAGATAGAACATTCGATACAAAAATTTCTAAAGTTCCAACGTTTTACAAAGAAGAAAAATAACAGAACTAAATTTCTCAAAACAAACTTAACTGTAACGAATCTGTTACTGTTTACAGTTAAGAATATAGTTACAATAATCTGTTACTGTTCGCAGTTAAGAATATAGTTACAATAATCTGTTACTCTTCGCAGTTAAGAATATAGTTACAATAATCTGTTACTGTTTACAGTTAAGAATATAGTTACAATAATCTGTTACTGTTTACAGTTAAGAATATAGTTACAATAATCTGTTACTGTTTACAGTTAAGAAAATATTTACAATAATCTGTTACTGTTTACAGTTAAGAATATAGTTACAATAATCTGTTACTGTTCGCAGTTAAGAATATAGTTACAATAATCTGTTACTGTTTACAGTTAAGAATATAGTTAGAATAATCTGTTACTGTTTACAGTTAAGAATATAGTTAGAATAATCTGTTACTGTTTTCAGTTAAGAATATAGTTACAGTAATCTGTTACTGTTTACAGTTAAGAATATAGTTACAGTAATCTGTTACTGTTTACAGTTAAGAATATAGTTACAATAATCTGTTACTGTTTACAGTTAAGAAAATAGTTACAATAAATAGACTTTCATTAATGAAAAGTTCGTTATTTGAGAATACAAATGAAATGACTTTGAAAGTTTTTTAATCTAAAGTTTTTGCGTTCACTATGTATGCTCATTAACAGAGTCTGGAGCACTTGGAGTAGGTTTTCAGTTCTGTTGGCTACTCCGATGTGTTCACAGTTAACTGGAACGTTGTTTTCCCAATGTAAGAAACATTACATCACCGTGGTAAATGGAAAGAAAAGTGCGAATCTAAAGGATTGATTTGGTTTGTTTGAATTTCGCGCAAAACTACACGAGGGCTATCTGTGCTTGCCGTCCCTGATATAGTAGTGTAAGATTAGAGGGAAGGTAATTAGTCATCACCACCCACCGTCAACTCGTGGGATACTCTTTTACCAACGAATAGTGGGATTGTCTGTCACATTATAACGCCCCACGGCTGAAAGGGCGAGTATGTTTAGTGTGACGGGCATTCATACCCGCAACCATCAGATTACGAGTCGAGTGCCTTATCCACCTGGCCATGCTAGGCCAGTGTCTATATTAATTCATTAGTCAACACGTATTGCAAAACGAGGTATATATATATATATATTAATAATCATATATGTCTGATAATTCAGAAGGTACTTTATTTAAAATTAATACTTCTATACTGGTCCTTAGGAACTGTTATTTATATATAAGTTCAATATTTTACTATAAACTAGAACACTGATTATCAGGGAATGTTCTAAGTCATTAGGTCAATAACTATTACTTCATGGTACTTCAGTAATGGTCACCACGAGTATCGACAAATTAAACAGTAATAAGTAGTTCAACAGACTTTTATGTCAACCATCAAGTCTGCTCTAATTCACAAGATAAACATTTCAGCATTAGAGTTTTATATTGTTCTTCAGACTGTGTTTATTTATTCATAATTACAGTAAGTATTTCAGGATTGGGTTGTTGTTTGTTATTAAGCACAAAGCTACACAATGAGCTATCTGTGCTCTGCCCATTACGGGTATCGAAACCCGGTTTTAGCGGTGTAAGCCCGCAAACGTACTGCTGTTCCAGTGGAGAGGGGCAGTTTGATAAATATTTTCAGCATGAGACAGTTGTACTGCTAGTTGGGGTATCTACCAATTCACAAAGTGAGTAAGCATTTCAGGATTAGACGTGTCTGATGATTAACAATACCCATTTGTATTTCAGCTCGAACTTCGTGTATCGTTTAGAAGATGTGACTTTTGAATCATAAAGTCAGTGCTCATTCCAGCCTAAGTTTTCTACATTGGTCATCAGACATATCTCTTCCATCATAAGGGTACTTCATATTTAAGAATTAGATTTCTGTATTAGTTATCAGGCCTGTCTTAACTCACAAGTCTTTTTCTTGTATGTCGTTCATCAGGACATGTAAATGGCAATCAAAGTTTCTAGTAACTCGTAAAGTCAGTATGTCAAAAAATTAATCAACGGAAAATTCTTATTCACAAGTTTGATAATAATTTTTACATGATGCTTTTACAATACTCATCAGGCGTGTCAACAAATTCGAAGATCACTTAATGATTCGGCATTAGACTTTTATATTTTTCTATTGGTATTATATGTTGGTCATTAGGCCTGCCTATTTGTTCATAGAACCAGAGTGTTTCAGGTAGTAGATTAGTATATTAGTATATATACTTATATATCTACATAAGTATGTCTAGTATTTCACAAGGTCAATGAACATTTCGGTACAAACTTATGTATTGTTCGAACATCTCTATGTATACAAGAACCTTTATAAAACATTAAAAGAAAATAAATCCGACGCTTCAAATCTAGAGAGCAGTCTCGATGTTAGAATCTATTCAACACCCAACATCCGGGAACTGTAACCTTGCTCTTGATTTATGTTTTTATAAGTCTAAGCCAGTTTTAAGTTTTCTTAAACAAATTGCTTGCATCTGGTAAACTCCGCTGTCTCAAAGGCTTGACTTGCATTTTCCAATTCTAGTCGTATGGTGTATGTCTCAATTCATGCATTGTGAAACAAATAAATAACATATTTCTGAGGAGGTTGGTTAACATTTCTTTCGCTCGCAATTAGCAACTGATTATTTATTTTAAGTTAACATAAATATAAAAATGAAATATGAATATGTTCGATACAGTTTTCTGTCTAAAATTAAGTTATGAGAAATTGTATAAAAGGGTTTATTTCCAAAAAGGTGCATTACTCTCCCTATAATATATGTAAATAATAATATTAAAAAAAACAGTTTGTTTGTAATTGAACACAATGCTACACAATGCTACACAATGGACTATCTGTGTTCTGCCCACAATGGGTATCGAAACCCAAATTCTAGCGTTGTAAATCTACAGATATAACACAGAGCCACTGGGGGGATTTAAGAAAGCAAAAACTACATTGATATGTATGTTTTACTATTGTCATTTAAATGTAACATACAAGTAATTAGATGTTCGATTTTTTGCGTCGTAACATGTCGAAAGAAAGAGTTAGTTTTGTTAATTTCGATCAAATATCCGTGATTTTCTCTTTCCAAAATTTGTTTTCGTACAACAGTTGAAAATGAAACTACGGGTGGAGTCCGAGAGTTACACTAACTTAAATGTATCGAACATTTGACTGACATAATGGATAAAATATTTGATGTATATTCCTGGAATGCACGTTTTAATGATATATATATTTATCGAAAAATGATTAAGCAAAAGAGAAACCAAACTTTGCTTTAGTTTCATCTTTACGAGATATTTAAAACAAAACAAAACAAAATCGACCAACTAGTTTTTACTCACATTGCATCACGTGCTATAAAACACAGTTTTTACTCACATTGCATCACGTGCTATAAAACACAGTTTAAATCAGTTTAGCTCACATTGCATCACGTGCTATAAAACACAGTTTAAATCAGCTTAGCTCCTAATTCACCACACTACATTTTCTTCACTGCAACTCCGTCAGTGATGCTTCTTTGCTGAATTAGGAGGTTAGGTGTCGTTTCACCACATTTGTTGCAAACATTTCATTCCCGGCTTGCTAGAAAATAAATCCCTGCAGTCAGCATTCATAGTGACAATAATTTTGTTTTAATCTTCAACGCCATTGGTTGAGCCACATTTTCCTTGAAAGCCCAACTTGAATCACTGTAGGTGACGTGTGATGACCGTGATGTTGGTTTCATGTCTGCTATCCTAAAAACTGTTGTTGATTTTTCAAGCTACAGTCTTGGCTCAAATGTTTGCATACTTTGTAACAAATAAGATAATCGTTATTAAGATGGAATACAAATACACTTATATTGTATAAGTGAGAAATACACATCATAGTAAACACCTACATATTTGTAGATTACCATTTGTAGAATGAGACAGGTTCTATGGAAACATGAACAAGTTATTACAACGGCAAACAGTTTTATCAGACACGTGGAGAAATATGTAAATTCAGTATTTCACTTATCACAACAAGCCTTTGCTAAGACTATGTTATGACAAAATATAACACCAAATTATTATAAGTAGCGTCTGTCAGTTCACATTAAACATTCGGTAATTGGTTTGTCTTTCTAGTACTCTAATAACTGTCATAAGGCGAAATGGCGTATCGTCAATAAGGTTATTGATGTAATCCACTGCAGATTTTTCCAACATTGTCACTAGATGGCACTGCTACTCAGCTACAGGAGTTGTTTTAGGGTTATGGTTAGTAATTTTCTGGTTCAGTTCTGCTCAACAGTTTTCAATGGGATTACAGTCTATACATTTTGTTGGTCATGGCAGTCATGTAACATCCTTCTGGAGGAGACAATTCTGTACGATACCTTTCCTGTTGGCAGTGGAATTGTCATCCTGAAAACCAAAGGTATTGCCAAACCTTGCCCTAGCATATAGTAGAAATGTTGTTTCCATGTGATGCCTGTAGGAGGCATCATTGACGTTTTCCTGCAAAATATGAAGAGTATTTTTTCCATCATGATGAATAGCTGCCTAAACATGTACTGCACCACGTCCTGTGAATTCCCCGTGGGAAAGACAGTCTTCTCAGCTTCTTTTCAGGCAAAAGACGAACATGAATACTACTGTCAGCTTTTAAAAGCCAGAAAAGAGACTTGTATAAAAAAATGAGATATCGCTAATGTTATTACTGTAAGTTGACAAGCTATCTTGCCCAAGTAACACAGTAATGGTGCCAAATTCTGATTTATATGGGCTTACAAATAGCCTTTCTTGCAAAGTATTCTTGTTTTATCAGTTTCCTACTACCTGTTATTTTGGATACTCTGAAATGATTGTGTTTATGTCAATCCTGTCTTAAGGAAATGGAAAACTTCTTTTGACCTTCACGTGTTAACTTTATTAACACAGTGGACAGTAGTTTTTTGGTGTCTACTTGTAGACTTTTCTACAAGAATGTTCTCTGTAATCCGATGACGTTTCAATATTCTTACAGCATACTGTGGATACCCTACTGTTCTGACAATGTCCGTTTGCTTCATATTACTTATGGACAGTTGTATAACTTGTGGCACATGACAAAACATGACTCCACACCAAGTACAGGGAAACTGTCTGAACAAAACCTTGATGTGCCTCGAAATAAATTGTACCAAAATGACGCCCCTTTATGCAAAAATGGTATGTTTATGTGTTTTGACGAACAGATGCTCAAAACAACTTATACATACCAGAATAACAACTGGTGCATGTTTATCTGACCACATACTACATTCTTTGTTAATACTCGGACATCTACTGAATAACTACTTCATACATGTAGACAATAACATGAACCCAGAACAGAATGAAAGCATTTTGGCCAAGGCTGAATTCAAATTCAACTATAAGGAACAACTTCTTCCAGTTTTTCTTTTCTCTTTCTTCAAAGTTTGGTGTCCAGTTAAGCCTTTTGGTTTGTTACCTTTATTGCAGTGGTTTTTGGGAAGCTACACATCTGCTGAGGTCACTTCATGTGGTTGTGTTTTGGAAGTAACAGTCACATATAAACGTGTTTAAGTATTTGGTACCATTCCTACTAAAGTTTTACGTACAATTTAAAGAGTAGACCCTGGATTACTTTACGTCACTTTCTACCTTTAATTTCTTCTATTATCAAAAGTACAAGTTTTACTTATACTATACAGAACACCCATACTGAAACATGAAATTTTGCCTCAATCTATCACGTAGAGTAACCTTCACCCATCAAAACTTTTATTTTCACAAGCTTATTTTGTGACTCTTTTGCTTTTGGAGCTATTATTGTATAATCACACCACTGCTTTGAATGGTATGACTGCATTATTCTGAATGGCACAGTGTGATTGGTTGGATAATAGCTAATAACAGGCCCAGCATGGCCAGGTGGATAACGCACTCGACTCGTAATCTAAGGGTCGCGGGTTCGAATCCCCGTCACATCAAACATACTCGCCCTTTCACCCGTGGTGGCGTTATCATGTAGCGGTCAATCCCACTATTCGTTGGTAAAATAGTAGCCCCAGAGTTGGCGGTGAGTGGTAATGACTAGTTGCCTTCCCTCTAGTCTTACATTGCTAAATTACGGACGGTTAGCGCAGATAGCCCTCGTGTAGCTTTGCGCAAAATTCAAACCAAGCCAAGCTAATAATAGTGTGAACTATCAACACGTGTTTTTATTTAGTTCAATTTCATTCAATATAAACAGAGAACAGTTCCATGATATTAAAAGTTTATAGTAACTTAATTTACATTTTATATAATTATTTCCAGAACTACATATTCATCTACAAAGAAGTGGTGGATTAACAGAGACACAGTTTTGAACACCAAAACTATGAGGTATAGAACATTTAAAATTAGATCATAGAGGTTTATTCATAAGGTTACGTTACGAATATTGTTTTGGTTTTGTTTATTTGTTCGTACACGTTATATTTATATTATCGGTATAAGTTAACACATATAGCAATAACTTCATCATTGTCAGGTAACACACGTAATAATTAGGTATTGAACGTTAGATCTCTTTAATAAAAACACTTGAAAGAACTTATTTGAATATTTAGATCACTTAAATACACAAACATTAACAGAAAAAAAATCGGTTTTGTTTTGAATTTCGCGCAAAGCCACACGAGGGCTATATGCGCTAGCGGTCTCTAATTTAGCAGAGTAAGACTAGAGGGAAGACAGCTAGTCATCACTATCCACCGACAACTCTGGGACTACTTTTTTACCAACAAATAATGGAATTGACCGTCACATTATAAAGTCCCCACGGCTGAAAGGGCGAGCAAGTTTGGTATGACGGGGATTCAAACCCACGGTCATCAGATTATGAGTCAAGCATCCTAACGTTATTACTGTGCCGGGGCTACAAAAACAATAGGAATCCGTATGAAGACATTTTTCAAGCATAGTCAAATAGGTATAAATTTTTTACGTGCCTTGTAAGTATCGAATTTAAGAATAAACCTCAAATATAAAATTTGCTTTACAGTTTAGAGAATTTTGATGTCAGATCATTGTTGCCTTTGTTTTCCTAGTTTATGCTTGATAAAGATGCATTAGAAGTGATCTTAAAGCTAAAATATGTTTCCTATAACAAGGGAAAAGTTTGAATAAAAGCAAAAAGTTCAAGTTGAAATGAAGTTGTCAACCTTGTCTTTAAAAGTATTGTGCTGCCATCTGTGTACAGCTAAAGTAGTTAGCTATATTAAAATTTCAATAAATAACAAATAGAATAATCCATTCATTACAGTGTTTGTATTTTTCTTATAGCACAATCACAGCGGGCGATCTGCTGAGCCCACCGAGGGGAATCGAACCCCTGATTTTAACGTTGTAATTCCGGTGTCTTACCGTTGTACTAGCAGGGGGCGTTGATTACAGAATACAATTTGTAAAAATCAATTGTCATTAACACTCGTTATCAGTGTTTTCACAATAATAAAGTGTCTAGAACGTGTAAATTGTTTTGGAATTTCGATTAAAACTTATAAATTTTCTCAAGAGAATGTTAATGTTTCCGCATCATATAGGTTTGATGAAAATATTTTTTTCTTGAATTTATTTATATCAATATTTCGTTTCTTTAAAACAACTGTTAGAGTTTCTAATGAAGAAGGTTATTAATAATTGGCAGCACATGAATAACAATATTTAAAATACGTATCAGTTTTTAAACTTTGCAAGACAGACCGGGAATTACTTGACATATGAGTTATTTTCGGTAAATAGTTTATATGTGTATGCGACATCGCATGCCTTCAGAAAAGAATAAACATAAATGTTGGATTTGAATAAAAGTGTATAAATCGTTTTTTTAGGTTTTATTTTTTTAAATGTTTAAAATACCCTGCCGATTTTTGATGCTAACATTCCTTTATATCCCATTAAGCTTGGTTCAATACTTGGTTCTGCACGGAAAATATTTAAAAGTGAGGTTCTAATTTGTGAGAACTCCTTTCTCGTATTTAATTTAGCGCAAAGCTAAACAATGGGCTATCTTGTTCTGCCCACCACGAATATCGGTGTGAGTCCGCAGACATTCTGCTGTGTCAGTAGGGGGAGTTATGAGACTGAAAGGCAAAATATATATAGCGTTCTGATTGTAAATATACAAGCATTTTTTTACATCACGATAATAGGGGCTCGAGCAACCCCCCTTACATACGTGCTTGTTTTAACACATTGAAGCACTAAATATTATACCATACAATTCAGAAGTAGAATATTAACAATTTGTGATTGCTGTTTTAAGTGCAAATTTGTGAATTTATATACATAAGGTTATTAATATTTCTTGTAATATTAGAATATAGAGAATTTCACCGCAAATATGAAAACCAGATTTTTGTTCGTTATAAGTTTTCAGGATTATTGCTGATCTGGTTATATTTTGAGAGCTGTAATGTTAACCTTCATAAGCATTTTATTCATTTTAATCCAGAATCTCTGATCATAAAATGAGAACTAAAAAAAAATACAACGTAACAGTGCGATAATAAATTATGAAATTTTCAACTGTATCACAAAATAATATTTATAGAATGAAGACTTGTTTATGATTCTAGCGCTTGTTAGCTGCAAAAGATATTGGTACAAATTAATTGAATCTCCACGTCTTTACTTTGTAGCTCTAAAGTTTAAATGGTATTTATTTGTCTAATAAATCAAATATAATAAATGTTTGTTGTTTCAATGCATTATTTATAAATGTAATAGAACGTTAGAAGATTTCTTAGTTCGCATTAGGTTTTCTGTTTGATAAGAACGTTATGAACCTTGGACTAAAAATTATAACTTTTTCTTTCTTTGCGAAAAGACCTGGAATGGCCAGGTGGTTAAGGCACTCGACTCCTAATGCACCTCGGGTAGTGAGTTCGAATCCCCATCGCACCAAACATACTCGCCTTTTCAGTATAAGAGGCGTTGGTAAAAGGATAGACCCAGAGCTGGTGATGACTAGCTGCCCTCCCTCTAATCTTACACTGCTAAATTAGGGTCGGGTAGCGTAGATAGCCCTCGTTACTTGTACAATTTTATGGCTAATCAATCAAGCAAGTCGTTATAGGCGATAACTAATACTTATTTGAGTACTTCACTGGAACTCTGACATTCTACCATTTAAGAGTTGACTTAGTGTTTTTCCTACTTATGATGTAGCTTTGTTTCTAGATACTTCGCGATATGTCTCGATCATTAGTAGTACCGAACCTTTTGAGTACTCTAGGACTACTTTTGTAAAGTTACTTAACCTTAAGGTCATGTAGGTTGTAGCTAACATCCACATTAAAACGTTGACTTAATATAATAAGTTACGCGATTTTCTTTACAACCTGTCCTGAACTTGACACGACGTACGAAGCCACAATAAACAATACGAAACGTATATTGAGGTTGAGGTGATATCGAAATGTTATGATCATCTCTAAGATTTTGATAGAATAGGTCATATCAGTAAGATTTAGTCTCCTTTAAATAAACAGACGAGAAAATATATTCATAGCAAACGAAGTATATTGCAGGGGTATATCATTTAGTAAACGACTCAAGAGACAACTTGGTTTAGAGACACTAATTTCAGTCAATAATAGTAATACACAAATTCACCATTGACTATCACCCTTATAACGCGCCTACGGTTCCAAAATCTGAAGTGCAGCTTTCTTACATCAACGGGACACAATCCATGAACCCTCGGATTAACAGACAGGCAGAACGACGTGTAAACATATATTTGTGAAGCAACTCACAAATGTACTTTTTTAGCCAATTGTAAACTACAAAACAAACATGAATTTTCTCTACAATATTTCTCATAACTTTTGATAAATAATTTTAAATTTTCAATATTTATCTTAAACAAATACATCAATTAATATTTATTCGGTAATTTTTTACACTCTTAAAGGCTCACAGTTTCTCACTAAATTTACTTATGTAAATTTTAAGAGGTAGCCAGAATTTGAACTGGTATTGTTACCTTAATGCCGTTTATCAAAATAGCGTTTCTATTCAGACGAAAAGTTAGAAATACTATGAAATAAAGGTCCTAGATGAGCTGATAGCTTATGAAATATTTCACTGTTTTCACGGGCTCGAGCTAGTCACAAGGGCTACATTAATGGTGATGTTTATTACAAACAGATTTTTCAACAAAACCATACTCCCCAATGGGACAGTACTTTATCTGCGGACTTGCAATGCTAAAAAACCGAGATTAGGTACCCACGGTGGGTAGAACAGTCAGATATAGCACATTGTGTAGCTTTGTACTTGAATACAAATAAACAACAAAAACATTCCAGATAATAAATAAAAGGTTACGCGAGTTTTCTATATTACATTGCCATCTAGTGGCAAGAAGAAGCACTATGTGGTCTAAGTGCTTTGACGTTTAGTTCGAGTTCGGTTATAGTACACTGTATATTCTCAAAGAATGTTTTTTACACGATTATAAAAGGCACGTTGGAAACATGGAGATTTAAACAGCTGTTGTCTTGTGTTCTTTAGTTTAAATAGTTTGTTGCTAGGAAAAATCTTTGATAGGTACTCTGACTCATGTCTTAATCATGCTTTATCATAGCGATCTGTGTTGTGGTTATTGTTATGAAGATCTGTGTTATTCTCAGTGTGATCTAGTGACAGATGAGTATTCTTTCAGACCCGTGTTGTGGTCACTTTTTTTTAGTAACTATTACTAATCATTTCAGGTCCGTATTGTGCCATTGTTGTCAATTTCGGTTGTGGTTATTTTGTTCTAGTGATTATTGTAAACTTCCATTCTGACCCGTGTTGTAGTCACTATTTATTGGTACTGTGGGTCATACGTTTCCTTGCAGTAACGAAATCGACATTAAAGGGAAGTTTATTAAAAGTACATTTATTACGTACATAATTTAGGGATTACGTGTATAGTAGTTCACCTAACCTACTAAGCTTTTAACGTGTGAACAACATGACCCCTGGTGCTATTTCATAGTTTTATTATTTTACTTTAAATTTTATATGTAAGAACCCTATTCCATAAACAAACAGTACAAAATACAAGCCTATGATTCTCCATCTCTAATACGTGGGACGTATGTTCTATAATTTCACATTGTTCTAAATTAAAACACCTAAATGGTACTTTTTTAAGTACCATCATATAATAAAACCTAATGATATAATCTAACAGGCAAAACTATATCTATACTCTCTAGAAACAAAAGCCCATACCCATCTCTGTTTAAGAGTAGAGATTCTCATAACAGTTTCTCTGCTCATCATTCGTGATAGCCTGTTATATGAAGTTTAATAACTGAGTGGGTAACTCATACCACGAATCTCCCAGCAAATACACGATATGTTCATCTATGCGTGGATCATGCAGTAGGAATTTGGCGACGTAATCCGAAAATAGTTTACTGACGCATATAAAATACGATCTCTATGAATGGACGCCCCTTTACATTCCTGCGTCCCAGTAAAATGCGTTTTAAGGTTCCCCTTCCCACCACTCCACTCGACAGTCTAAAATATTATTAATTAGTTGATTAATGTAGATGTTTGCAGGGGAGTGGACAATAACATTCTGCCGACCAAACAAAGGTCTTTCAGTTGGAGGCTGATGTAAGGTCCAGGTTTCGAGGGATCAGTGGACTATGGTGCATTCTATTCTCAGCTCTTGTAACCTGGCCCGAGGGTTCGACGAATAGAGGTAGAAATAATAGTTCAGAGCTCACTTTATCCATATTTAAACAGCAGAAAAGGAGAAATAGCGAAGAGGATGACCCATGAAGTAGTTTGTATATTTATACTACCTCGCACTCCCATCTACTATTTAATGTTATTTGTTTTTTTCTCCAGGTTTTGTGAATGGTATAAGCTCGCAGAGGGACGACTCCAACACATTGGATTGATGCTTCCACCTTCAGTTATTCCTCTATGCACACATTTCATGATGTTTGAATATGTGCATTCTGGAAATATCGTCATACATAGCATTGACCTCTAAATAAGAGCTGACCACCAACAAGTAAAACGTGTCATGCATAACTGTAGTTCAGTCCTACAGAGGTTTAGCCTGGCATGGCCTGGTGGTTAAGGCGTTAAGGCACTCGACTTTTAATCAGAGGGTTGCGGGTTCGAATCCTCTTCACACCAAACATGCTCGCCCTTTCAGCCGTAGGGGCGATATAATGTGATGGACAATCCCAGTATTCATTGGTAAAAGAGAAGCCCAAGAGTTGACGGTGGGTGGTGATGACTAACTGCCTTCCCTCCAGTCTTACACTGCTAAATTAGGGACGGCTAGCACAGATAGCCCTCTTGTAGCTTTGCACGAAATTAAAAAACAAACCACCCTACAAAGACCCATAATTTTTTTTTTTTTTACAATGCTAACAGTATAGTACCGAGTCGAATATTTACTGCATAACCGAATTAATACACGGTCCTGTAGAAACCTTTTATACTGCTAACAACACAACACCAAGTTAAGTATTTACTGCGAGACTGGATGAACGTACGGTCTTAGAGTGGCTCATAAAAAAAAGTAATTGTTATAATAATCCAAAAATAGATAAATATACTAATACATAATAATAGACAATAAAGGCACATCTGTTTAACAAGTTATAGTTTTGTTTTGTGAGGATATTATGACAACTATCATAGCTGCCAGTTCATCTTTTTATTTGTTCAGAACTGCAGACTGAAATTTGTTTAGAATTTCGCGCAAAGCTACTCGAGGATGATTAGCACTAGCTGTCCCTAATTTAGCAGTGGTAGGCTAAAGGGAAGGCAGCTATAAAATACCACCCACCGCCAACCCATCGGCTACTCTTGTACAATAAACAGAGAGATTGACCATAACGATATATTATACATCCACAGCTGAAAGGACGAGCATGTTTGGTAACGGGGATTCGAACCTTCCATCCGTAGCTTGTAAATCAAACGCCCTTACCGCCAGGTCACGCCACCCCTAGATAGCGCTGTACTGTCCCAAGAAAGGATAAATAATCTGTATTTAACAGATAATTGTAGATAGGAATACGTATAACAGGGTAATGGATGACGCAAGACCTGCTATAGTTAACTGTAATGAGATAGTGGTGACTCATGGACATTTATATAAAACTTGTTGAGTAACACGATAATCATATATGTGTATACGCTTTTTATGCAAAGATTTGAAAATATGGACTGGATTGTTAAAAAGATAAGTGATTTTGAGTGATAAGATACAGTTATGAGGTACAACGGTTTGAACGTCCCTCGCTAATTCGTACTTGAGATATTCATGTTCCCTTTTATTACACCAGTAACGATTATATTTGCATTATACATGGTTCGAGTTTCAATATCATTCGTCGAGAAAATCCTCGACTAACCTCGAGAAGGTTCTAGGGCGACGCCAGCGATGATTTATTTTATAGCTAACTAAATAAATGTCCCTAAAGTTGAAGCTGAAATATATGGACCTCTACACCATTTACGATGCGTAGTTAGAATCAGTGGGAAGGTAGACATCAATTCAGTGGCGGGTGTACTAACGCGTTTTTGCCCTTTTAGCAGATTACTGTGGCAGTCAACTCCCAAGGAAAGTCACCTCATGGCCATAAAAAATAAGCAAACAAATAAAAAAACATTGCAAAACCAGCTTTTTCGAAAAGCAAGTTCGTTACCTATGGCCGTTTCAACTTGTGAACCGTGTACAGTACTAGTTACTAACCGAACGAGCCAACCTGCCCTCTGCTGGAGATCTGGGAAATTGTAGATAGGAGTGAAGATACTACTCAAAGACAGATCTTGGGTTGTACTCCCCCCCATGCCTTTCTTTCTGTCTTTCCTTTCGCATGTACACACTACTAAACAGGTGGACGAGTTTCATGGGCCACCTAGGAGATGAACATCCCTACCAACACGTCTCTCCAGGTTTGTCCACCAAGGTCGTCTTGTCACACCTGAGTCATAAATTCTAAACTGTTGTACCGGAAATATACAATAAATTATTCTGACAAAATTGTTTACAGATATACGATAGCGTAACTTCTATTTGACAGTGTAACAACAAGGTGTTGATAACATAGCGGAGCTTGTATTTGGCGGCGTAACAAGGTGTTGATAACATATCGTTGCTTGTATTTGACAGTGTAACAACAAGGTGTTGATAACATATCGTTGCTTGTATTTGACAGTGTAACAACAAGGTGTTGATAACATAGCAGAGATTGTTCCACGATAACCTTCCTGTTGGCGTGTTAAGGATGGTGTAATAGTAATGGGGATGGTTTTCGATGTAGAATTTGTGTCCGTTTTCTTAGAGAAGCGAATACCACTCGTAATGTACCGGATTGTTGTTGTTAATCATGTGTATTCCATAATGTTGACCTTCATACCTATTACATGAAGTTTCATCCTTAACACTTGCCGAAAAATTCACTGCTCTTGTGTTACTTGGAATTAGAATGTAGTGCAAGACAATGACTTTGGTCAGCATAGCCACTTACTTACTAAACTTCTCATATTTGATTTAACAATGACTTCATCTTTGGTCAACATAAACACATAACAAACTTCTCATATTTGATTTGCCGTGACTTAATCTTTGGTCAGCATAACCATTTTCTTACTAATCTACCAAACCATGGTATTTATCCAAGACTTAACTTTGGTAATGGATTATTCAACTCAAAATTATGGTATCTTATCATGCTAAGTGAGAACCGTGGAAACTCATGATCGTCCATCTGGTATATAAACAAGTTATTGAAACTTTTTTCTATATCTATGCTTGTTGAACCATACTTTTCTGCATATATTATATGTCATTGTAGACTAACGCGCATCTAAACAGTTTCTTTTAGTTTACGAAGTTTTAGTGTATTACTATAATGACTTGCTACATCGCATCTTCATTTGGGTTTTTATTTGTATTCAACCAACTTTTGACGCGCGTGTTTCAGTTCAGTTGATGGAAAATATCTTTGTACTGAAGTAAGATTTGCTATTTTACTTTAAGACACATGTTACTGTTGAAAGATATGTGTAACCGTACAAGAGTAATTGCTAAATGTTTATCTGAGGTAGTATTATGTGTATTAAATACCTAACTTCAAGAGATATATTCCCCAGTCAGCTTATCACAAGTGGTGTTTAGTAAGTAGTGATTGTTACGAATGTTATTGAATCAGAGTTTGTTTAGTAAGTAGGTATTGTTGCTAATGTTATAGAATCAAGTGGTGTTCAGTAAGTAGGTATTGTTACAAATGTTATTAAATTAGGCTTTGTTTAGTAAGTAGGTATTGTTGCTAATGTTATAGAATCAAGTGGTATTCAGTAAGTAGGTATTGTTACAAATGTTATTAAATTAGGCTTTGTTTAGTAAGTAGGTATTGTTGCTAATGTTATAGAATCAAGTGGTATTCAGTAAGTAGGTATTGTTACAAATGTTATTAAATTATGCTTTGTTTAGTAAGTAGGTATTGTTGCTAATGTTATAGAATCAAGTGGTATTCAGTAAGTAGGTATTGTTACAAATGTTATTAAATTAGGCTTTGTTTAGTAAGTAGGTATTGTTGCTAATGTTATTGAATCAAGTGGTGTTCAGTAAGTAGGTATTGTTACAAATGTTATTAAATTAGGCTTTGTTTAGTAAGTAGATATTGTTGCTAATGTTATTGAATCAGAGTTTGTTTAGTAAGTAGGTATTGTTGCTAATGTTATAGAATCAAGTGGTGTTCAGTAAGTAGGTATTGTTACAAATGTTATTAAATTAGGCTTTGTTTAGTAAGTAGGTATTGTTGCTAATGTTATAGAATCAAGTGGTATTCAGTAAGTAGGTATTGTTACAAATGTTATTAAATTAGGCTTTGTTTAGTAAGTAGGTATTGTTGCTAATGTTATTGAATCAAGTGGTGTTTGGTAAGTAGATATTGCTCCGAATAATGATTGTTCAGCTTGTTAGTTAATTCTCATGAATATATTTCAGGTCCAGCATAAAACGCTCTGTATCTAACCGACTAAAAAAAAGTTATGAACTGAAAGAAACAGAATTTGTTTGGTTGTCAGACATTGTCCTTTTTTATTTTGGTTGTCAGTACCTCACAAATCACAAAACGTTACGAGTTTGGGTTTTTTACCACCATAATTTAACATTGTTTCTGCTATACCAGTTTAACATTGTTCTAGTATTCCACTTTAGCATTGTTTCTGCTATACTACTTTATTATTATTTCTGCCATACCACTTTAACATTGTTTCTGCTATATCATTTTAACGTTGTTTCTGCTGTATCACTTTAACGTTGTTTCTGCTGTATCACTTTAACATTGTTTCTGCTGTATCACTTTTTAACATTGTTTCTGCTGTATCACTTTAACCTTGTTTCTGCTGTATCACTTTAACATTGTTTCTACTATGCCACTTTAACATTGTTTCTACGATTGCACTTTAACATTGTTTCTGTTACTGGTGTTCACATGAATATTTACTTAGCTCTCTATATTGAACTTTTAACGTGTTAACAACAAAGGTAACACTAGTTTTTCAGGAATATAAGTGATTAAATTCGTGTTATTTTACACTAAGTAACAAATTATGTTCATTCTTTTGTTACTTTATTTGTTTTCTATATTATGAGATTTTTATTATTCCTGTACCTTCCTGTTCGGCCCGGCATGGCCTAGTGGTTAAGGCACTAGCCTTGTAATCTGAGGGTCGTGGGTTCGAATCCCCGTCACACCAAACATACTCGCCTCCCAGCCGTGGAAGCGTAATAAAGTCATGGTCAATCCCACTTTTCGATGGTAAAAGAGTAGCACAAGAGTTAGCGGTGGGTGGTGATGGCTAGCTGCCTTCCCTCTAGTCTTACACTTCTAAATTAGGGACGGCTAGCACAGATAGTCCTAGTGTAGCTTTGCGCGAAATTCAACACAAAGCAAACCTTTCTGTTCACCTTACTATTAATTTTCATTCCATATATTCTTCCATTGTTCTTTTTCCAAGTTTATTGTCACTCTCTTTAAGCTAAGGACAAACGAAATGCATCACATACTTATTCATCGAAAAATGAATTTTCTGATACCTTGCTGAAATAAGAGACTTAACGTGTCACTGCACAGAATACTGAAGTCCTAACATACGCTGTACACATAAGGTCTGAGAAGTCCTAGTAATCACTAACTTAAATAACAACAATATATTACTGAAAATGTAAGACTAATGGAGTCCTGATAAACACTAAATTAAAACAAAAACGACAACAATATATTACTGAAAATGTAAGACTAGTGGAGTCCTGATAAACACTAAATTAAAACAAAAACAACAACAATATATTACTGAAAATGTAAGACCAGTGGAGTCCTGATAAACACTAAATTAAAACAAAAACAACAGCAATATATTACTGAATGTGTAAGACTAGTGAAGTTCTGATAAACACTAAATTAAAACAAAAACAACAACAATATATTACTGAAAATGCAAGACTAGTGGAGTCCTGATAAACACTAAATTAAAACAAAAACAACAAAAATATATTACTGAAAATGTAAGACTAGTGAAGTCTTGATAAACACTAAATTAAAACAAAAACAACAACAATATATTACTGAATGTGTAAGACTAGTGGAGTCCTGATAAATACTAAATTAAAACAAAAAAAACAAAAATATATTACTGAAAATATAAGACTAGTGAAGTCTTGATAAACACTAAATTAAAACAAAAACAACAACAATATATTATTGAATGTGTAAGACTAGTGGAGTCCTGATAAACACTAAATTAAAACAAAAAAACAAAAATATATCACTGAAAATATAAGACTAGTGAAGTCTTGATAAACACTAAATTAAAACAAAAACAACAACAATATATTACTGAATGTGTAAGACTAGTGAAGTTTTGATAAACACTAAATTAAAACAAAAACAACAACAATATATTACTGAATGTGTAAGACTAGTGGAGTCCTGATAAACACTAAATTAAAACAAAAACAACAAAAATATATTACTGAAAATGTAAGACTAGTGGAGTCCTGATAAACACTAAATTAAACCAAAAACAAAAACAATATATTACTGAATGTGTAAGACTAGTGGAGTCCTGATAAACACTAAATTAAAACAAAAACAACAACAATATATTACTGAATGTGTAAGACTAGTGAAGTCCTGATAAACACTAAATTAAAACAAAAACAACAAAAATATATTACTGAAAATGTAAGACTAGTGAAGTCCTGATAAACACTAATTTAAAACAAATACAACAACAATATATTACTGAATGTGTAAGACTAGTGGAGTCCTGATAAACACTAATTTAAAACAAATACAACAACAATATATTACTGAAAATGTAAGACTAGTGGAGTCCTGATAAACACTAAAATAAAAGAAAAACAACAACAATATATTACTGAATGTGTAAAACCATTGGAGTCCTAGTAAACACTAATTGAAAAACAACAACAATACATTACTATACGTGTTAAGTTAGCAAAGTTCTGATAAACAATGAAGCAAAAAAACAAACACATTTAATACATACCGTATTTGTAGGGTCAGCGAAGTAATGACAAACATTGTATTTAAAATATCGATATATTTAAATCATATATTGAGACCTGATTAACTTGTGTCCTGAGTGTGTTAACTATATGACCTTAGAACAGGGAGGGGGTTCAGAAAAGGCTCAAGGACCTGAGATAACCCCCGACAGGGTGTTCCGACCTCTGCTGTCTTATAAAATTGTCCACTTTATACTTTCTGCACGTGGAACGTTTGAAAATAGCTGCCCTAACTGGTAGTACGTCTTCGAACCGACCTCACAACATTACCTCTTGTGAATGAATAATTACCGTTGTTGTTGGTGAAACATTTAAGAACACTTAAATACAGATATTTTTCGTATAAAGAATTTCGAATGTAAATACATGAAGGTATTTTAAGTAGTGATAAATTTAGAATATAGTCTTTGTCTGCTGACAAGGATATAAAGTATATGTTCTCTATTGGTGGAGGAACTTCTGAAAAGAAACTTTAGCTTATTTTCGATATCTGTTGAAAACAAAACAAAACAAAACTCGTTTTGTTTGCTTACCTAAGAGTCCACTTGTGTAAAACTGCTTTATTTCTGCTTAATTATATGTTATATTTCTGTAGTATGTGAGTAACAAATCTCATATTATCTTAATTCGTGGGTTCACACCTAAGGGTACATTTATTTTACATCTTAGAAATCTGTCTGTTTTATCCTATTTTCTTATAAGTTAGTCATTGTACAAATATGCATGTACTAATAAAAAAAGACGATGTTACTTATAATCAGTCTAGTCACTAAGATATATAAGGATGAGTCTAGAACACGAAGCCTACTGCATTCAATCTATTACTTTATGATGCTCACAAAAAACTGTGTGTTTTTTTCTTATAGTAAAGCCACATCAGGCAATCTGCTGAGCTCACCGCGGGGAATCTGCCGAAACAGTTTTGTTAGATATAATTAAATAAATAAAGGATATTATAAATTATTATTCAAGGTACCAATGATATCAAGTATTTATTCAACTGACAGATCTGTGTAACATGTTATTAATATCTGAGTTTCAAAACACTCATTTTTTTAAATAATTAAAACGATATAACGACGTACTTTTCTTCAATTTTACAGTGAGACTAGTAGCTTTAGTGGCTTAAGATCTATGTGATCTCTTTCCTCGTAGTCAACATGATTATAGCATATGCATATGCAGTAAATCGGGGTGAAGGTGGAAGGCATAGGTTCTGTAAATATCCCTTAACGTCAGTCCAGGTCTTCGGGGTAGTTGTAGCATCAACCATTCCACTTTCTAGACTCCCCTCAGTGTAATTCAAAGGTAGAGAAACTGAAACATTTGATATGATAATAACAATTATAAATATAAAACAGGTGCTTACTTATCAGCATACTTTAATGAAATAATTTAAAACATAAGAGGGGAAAGAAAATGTAATAAAACTTTTTGAGTTCAAAAATTAAGTATGATATAGAGATGGCAACATTGAAAGGTATAGCAAAGTGATAGTCATGAAACTACTAAGTACTTAGTCAATCTTAGAAGTGATAGTCATGAAACTACTAAGTACTGAGTCAATCTTTGAAGTGATAGTGATGAAACTAGTAAGTACTCAGTCAATCTTAGAAGTGATAGTGATGAAACTAGTAAGTACTGAGTCAATCTTAGAAGTGATAGTGATGAAACTAGTGAGTACTGAGTCAATCTTTGAAGTGATAGTGATGAAACTAGTAAGTACTGAGTCAATCTTAGAAGTGATAGTGATGAAACTAGTAAGTACTGAGTCAATCTTAGAAGTGATAGTGATGAAACTAGTAAGTACTGAGTCAATCTTAGAAGTGATAGTGATGAAACTAGTAAGTACTGAGTCAATCTTAGAAGTGATAGTGATGAAACTAGTGAGTACTGAGTCAATCTTAGAAGTGATAGTGATGAAAGTAGTAAGTACTGAGTCAATCTTAGAAGTGATAGTGATGAAACTAGTGAGTACTGAGTCAATCTTTGAAGTGATAGTGATGAAAGTAGTAAGTACTGAGTCAATCTTAGAAGTGATAGTGATGAAAGTAGTAAATACTGAGTCAATCTTAGAAGTGATGAAACTAGTGAGTACTGAGTCAATCTTAGAAGTGATAGTGATGAAACTAGTAAGTACTGAGTCAATCCTAGAAGCTTATGGTTATTAGCCACTGTAATATTGTATAGCACTGTTTGGGTTTAAACGTTTTTATTCAAGACTGAATTCGTGCATCGGAGGAAAATTCAACACTTAATTGTGAATAAAAGTTATACTTGGAAAGATCTGGCTACTTACGTAGTGATTATTTTGTGTATTCACCACTACCCTTGTTTTTATGTTCCTTTGTTTCTCATTACTATCCCTACATTGTGTTCAGTTATTGTAATTTTATTATTACTTGTAGAATTATGCTTCTGGTATCTTCAACCACTATAATACTATCATTTTAAAATCATTTAGAAGAATTCAACTTCTGGTATTTTGCTAAGAAAATATTCTAATAAAACAAGTGGTATTTGGCTGTCATTCCAATAACGCACCCACAGTCCCAATGTCAAAACGCGATTCAGAAGTAAGGGGACGTGAAACATAAACCCTAATATTCATCTTCTATCTTCTCACTACCTGAACTGTAATGTATTTTAGGTTACGTATCTGAATAGTGTGGTGTTTAACTAAATATATTAATACTTGTGTTAAACAAGAAAGAAAAACTGACAAATTAGTTTAGAAATGATAACGACAGTATCTCTTACAGAAAATGTTTCATATAGCTTTTCATCAAATAAGTTAAACATGATGCCATGAGTCAATGATCTAAAACTAAGTATTCTTATATATATATATATAGGCGCTAAACTTGTCTCCCGTAACGCCACCACCTGCACATGCGAAGCTTCTCCACAGTATTAACATAAGAGGTTCTGAGCACTTGAAAGATATTTATTTGTATAGTTTCTGTAAGGTTAAGAGCACTTTACAACCAAAATAGATTATACGCGTATATTTATGATACTATGGAAATAAGACATATTTTATCAATCAAACTATTCATGAATATCGTGTGTGTACAATCTAGTGGATACAGAATCCTAGTTTTATATATTTTTGACACGGACAAAATGTTAGTTTCAAAGTCAGTGGATTATTTTTAATCTGTGGTTGATTGAGTTACTTCTAACATGATATGTTTAAAGTCAAGCTATGAAAATTAACAAGTAGACTAACCCTTCTTATTCTTATAATGAGAATTTTTTTTTTGCTTGTGATCAACGATCGACTCAAAGAAACTAGCTGAAGGTCTACACGGTTGATTAGAGTGTTCTTTATTAGTGTAACTGTAGGGGCATTTTTACATCAGGTCAACCATGTAACTTTCAATGCTTTCACTGCAGATAAAAATATTGCTTAGGTCATTCAGAAATGTGGACCATATTTTCGAAATAACGAGATGAGGGGGCAAATTCAGGAGGGGAGGAAGACTGTTGTCTCGTGTCCTCATTTTCATGTTTTCAGTAGATTTCTATACCTTCCACTTGTTATAACACAAAGCCTTGTAAGGGTAAGGGGTTGGGTAGAGGACACAATTTGTCGGCAAACTCCAAACACAAAAGCACAAAGAAACTACGTCAGAACAGTTTGTAATTAGGATGTCAGAGAAACGAACCGTAATGGACAAGTCTGGGCACGTGGATTTACGTTACATTCTCTTAGAAACATTTATCACGGTTATTTTAACCTTAACCTGTTCTGTAGCACAATAAAGAAATACTATAATTTTTTTGTCATTCACTTTTTTGTTTTTTCTTGTCTCTCAGTTTAAGTCGTTCTTTGTTGTTTCTCTCTGTGTGTGTTTTCTTATAGCAAAGCGACACGGAGCTATCTGCTGAGCCCACCGAGGGGAATCGAACTCCTGATTTTAGCGTTGTAAATCAGTAGACTTACCGCTGTATTAGCGGGGGAGCTTTTTTATTTCTATGGAATATTGTTTACGGAATGATTTAAGGTGGTTTTCAACTTTTACGAAATCGCTATCTCAGTCATAAAGTGTTTTGTTTCTTTGTTTGAATTTCGCGCAAAGCTACACAAGGGCTATCTGAACAAGCCGTTCCTAATTTTCCAGTGTAAGACTAGAGGAAAACCAGCTAGTCATCAATCATTACCTGTTGCCAATGCTTGGTCTACTCCTTTACAAACGAATACTGGGATTAATCGTATTGTTATAACGCCCCTACGGCTGAAAAGGCGAGCATGTTTGGTGGGAACTGGATTCGAACCCTCGACCATCAGATTGTGAGTCGAGCGCCCTAACCATCTGGTGATGTCAGGCTTAAGTATTGAGAAACATTAAGTTAATTCCAGACATAACATTATAAGCAAAGAGTGCGAGTAGTACTGGGCCTACGAACTTTACGTGCGAATTTTTGACGAAAATATCTTTACCCCCAAGAGGTAAAAAATCTCGTGTTGATATTGTAAAAAGAGGTAGTTACTCACAACAAGTAAAAATTAAGCATAGATAAAGAGAGAAACTGATGCACAAATGAAACTCCTCTGGTGATGCTAAAGGTAACGTGATGTATTGAATGAACCTCGCAAGTGCATATCTAAAAATAACCGAATTAAACTTACTTGTAGATGCAAATACTATACAGTCATCTGTGGATCAATCACATCTTAGAATTCAGAACAATACAGATACGCATGACTCAGGCTTCTATATGCTAATAATAAAATACAGTTATCTGTAGCTTAGTTTCTTTTCCACATTGATACAGTAACTATGGTGAATTAGTTTCTTTATCCATTATACAGTAACTATAGTGAATTAGTTTCTTTACCCCTTGGATACAGTAACTGTGGTGAATTAGTTTCTTTATACGTTGGATACAGTAATTGTGGTGAATTAGTTTCTTTACCGCTTGGAAACAGTAACTATTGTGAAATAGTTTCTTTACCCTTGGATACAGTAATTGTGGTGAATTAGTTTCTTTACCGCTTGGAAACAGTAACTATTATGAAATAGTTTCTTTACCCCTTGGATACAGTAACTATTGTGAATTAGTTTCTTTATCCCTTGGATACGGTAACTATAGAGAATTAGTTTCTGTACCCCTTATATAAAGTAATTATGGTGAATTAGTTTCTTTATCCCTTAGATACAGTGTCCTTTCACCCTAACAGTAACTATAGTGAATTAGTTTATTTATCCCTTGGATACAGTAACTATTGTGATTTTGTTTCTATAACCCTTCGATACAGAAACTATGGTTAATTACTTTCTTAAACCCTTGGATACAGTAACTACGGTGAATTAGTTTCTGTACCCCGTGGATACAGTAACTATGGTGAATTAGTTTCTTTATACCTTCGATACAGAAACTATGGTTAATTAGTTTCTTAAACCCTTGGATACAGTAACTATGGTGAATTAGTTTCTTTATCCTTGGATACAGTAACTATAGTGAATTAGTTTCTTTATACCTTCGATACAGAAACTATGGTTAATTACTTTCTTAAACCCTTGGATACAGTAACTATGGTGAATTAGTTTATTTACCCCTTGGATACAGTAACTATGGTGAATTAGTTTCTTTAACCCTTGGATACAGTAACTATGGTGAATTAGTTTCTTTATTCCTTGGATACAGTAACTATGGTGAATTAGTTTCTTTATCCCTTGGATACAGTAACTATAGTGAATCAGTTTCTTTATCCCTTGGATACACTAACTATGGTGAATTAGTTTCTTTTTCCCTTGGATACAGTAACTATGGTGAATTAGTTTCTTTATCCCTTGGATACAGTAACTATGGTGAATTAGTTTCTGTACTCCTTGGATACAGTAACTACGGTGAATTAGTTTCTGTACCTCTTGGATACAGTAACTATGGTGAATTAGTTTCTGTACCCCTTGGATACAGTAACTATGGTGAATTAGTTTCTTTATCCCTTGGATACAGTAACTGTTGTGAATTAGTTTCTTTATCCCTTGGATACAGTAACTGTGGTGAATTAGTTTCTTTATCTCTTGGATACAGTAACTATGCTAGATTAGTTTCTTTATCCCTTGGATACAGTAACTATAGTGAATTAGTTTTTGTGTCCCTTGGATATAATGACTATGGTGAATAAGTTTCTTCATTCCTTGGATACAGTAACTATAATGGATTAGTTTCTTAATTCTTGGATACAGTAACTATGGAGAATTAGTTTCTTTCACCCTGGAAACAGCAACTATAGTGAATTAGTTTCTTTACCCCTTGTATACAATAACTATGGTGAATTAGTTTCTAAATCCCTGGATACAGTAACTATGGTGAATTAGTTTCTGTACCCCTTGGATACAGTAACTACTGTCAATTAGTTTTGAACACCTTGGATACAGTTTCTAATGTGAATTAGTTTCTGTAATTCTTGGATACAGTAACAATGTGAGTTAGTTTTATTATTCCTTTGATACAGTAACTATGGTGAATTAGTTTCTGTATTCCTTGGATACAGTAACTACGGTGAATTTGTTTCTTTCCCCATTGATACAGTAACTATGGTGAATTAGTTTCTGCACCTTTTGGATACAGTAACTATTTTGAAATAGTTTCTTTATTACTTGGAAACAGTAGATGTGGTGAATTAGTTTTTTTACTTTTTCCACACAGTAACTATGGTGACTCAGTTTCTGTACATCTTGGATACAGTAACCATGTTGAATTAGTTTCTGGACCTTTAACAGTAACTATGCTAAATTAGTTTCTTTATTTCTTGCATACAGTAATTTTAGTGAATTAATTTTTTTACCCTTGGATACAATAACTGTGGTGAATTAGTTTCTTTATCCTTAGATACAGTGTTTAGAATGAAATAATTTCTTTACCCTTTATAACAGTAACTATGATGAATTAGTTTATTTACCCATTGATATGGTAACTATGTTGAATTACTTTCTGCATTTTTTGGATACAGTAACTATTGTGATTTAGTTTCTTTAACCCTTGTATACAGTACCTATGGTTAATTAATATCTTTAACCCTTCGATACATTAACTACGATAAATTAGTTTCTTTACCTTTTGGATACAGTAACAACGTTGAATTAGTTTCTTTATCCCTTGGATACAGTAACTATGTGAATTAATTTCTTTACCTCTTGGATACAGTAATTATGGTGAATTAGTTTATTTACCCCTTGGATACAGTAACAATGGTGAATTAGTTTCTTCATCCCTTCGATACAGTAACTATAGTGAATTAGTCTCTTCACCTTTTGGATACAGTAACTATATGGATTAGTTTTTATCTCTTGGATACAGTACCTATTGTGCTTTAGATTCTTTATCTTTTCGATACAGTAACTATTGTGAATTATTTTCTGCACCCCTTGGATAAAATAACTATTGTGAATTAGTTTCTCTACCCCTTCGAAACACTAACTATGGTGAATTGTTACTTTATCATTTAGATACAGTAACTATGGTGAATTAGTTTCTTTATCACTTGGAAACAGTAGCTCTGATGATTTAGTTTTTTTATCCCTTGGATACACTTACTATTGTGAATTAGTTTCTTTACTTTTTGGATACAGTATTTATGGTGAATTAGTTTTTTATTCCCTGGATACTGTAACCATGGTCAATTAGTTTCTGTATTTTTTGGATACAGTAACTAAGGTGAATTATTTTTTGTACCCCTTATATACAGTAAATATGAGGAATTAGTTTCTGTACCCCTTATGGTGTACAGTAACTATGGTGAATTAGTTTATTCATCCTTTAGATTCAGTGTCTATGGTGATTTAGTTTATTTACCCCTTTCATACGGTAAGTATGATGAATTATATTTTTTATATTTTGGATACAGTTACTATGGTGAATTAGTTTCTTTATCCGTTGGATACAGTAATTATGGTGAATTAGTTTTTTTACTCTTTAGGTATAGTAACTATGGTGAATTATTTTTTTTACGTCTTGGATACAGGAAATATGGTGAATTAGTTACTGCATTTTTTGGATACAGTAATTGTTGTGAAGTAGTTTCTGTACACCTTGGATACAGTAACTATGCTGGATTAGTTTCTTTATCTCTTGGATACAGTACCTATTGGTCTTTAGATTCTTTATTCTTTGGATACAGTAACTATGGTGAATTAGTTTCTGCACCCCTTGGATACAGTAACTATTGTGAATTTGTTTCTGTACACCTTGGATACAATAATTATGGTGAATTGGTTTCTTTATCTCTTGGATACAGTAACTATGGTTAATTAGTTTCATTACCTTTTGGATACAATAACTATGGTGAATTAGTTTATGTACCCCTTGGATACAGTAACTATGATGGTGAATTAGTTTCTGCACCCCTTGGATACAGTAACTATTGTGAATTAGTTTCTGTACACCTTGGATACAATAATTATGGTGAATTGGTTTCTTTATCTCTTGGATACAGTAACTATGGTTAATTAGTTTCATTACCTTTTGGATACAATAACTATGGTGAATTAGTTTATGTACCCCTTGGATACAGTAACTATGGTAAATTAGTTTTTGTACACCCTGGATACAGTAACTATGATGAATTAGTTTCTGTACCTCTTGGATACAGTAATAATATGATTTAGTTTCTCTATCCCCTGGATACCGTAACCATGGTGAGCTAGTTTCTGTATCTTTTGGATACAGTAACTATGGTGCATTAGTTTCTTTATTTCCTGGATACGGTAACTATTTTGAATTAGTTTCTGTATTCATTGGATACAGTATCCATGGTGAATTAGTTTCTGTACCTTTTGGATACAGGAATTGTGGTGAATTAGTTTCTTTCTCTCTCGCATAGAGTTAATATGGTGAATTGGTTTCTTTTCCAGTTGGATAGAGTTAATATGGTGAATTGGTTTCTTTTCCAGTTGGATACAGTAACTATTGGGTATTAGTTTCTGTACCCGTTGGATACAGTAAGTATGGTGAATTAGTTTCATTATCTTTTGGATACAGTAACTATGGTGAATTAATTTCTTAACTTAACTTTAGTTTTTGATACAATAACTATGGTTAATTATTTTTTTTATCTCTTGGATACAGTAAGTATGCTAAATTAGTTTCATTACCTCTTGGAAACAGTGACTATAGTGAATTAGTTTTTTTACTCCTTCGATACAGTAACTATGGTGAATAAGTTTCTTTACATCTTGGATACAGTTACTATGGTGAATTAGTTTCTGCACCCCTTGGATACAGTAACTATTGTGAATTAGTTTCTGTACACCTTGGATACAATAATTATGGTGAATTAGTTTCTTTAACCCTTAGATACAGTAATTATGGTGAATTAATTTCTGTACCCCTTGGATACAGTAACTATGCTGGATTAGTTTCTTTGTCTTTGGATACAGTACCTATTGGTCTTTAGATTCTTTATCCCTTGGATAGCGTTACTATGGTGAATTACTTTCTGCACCCCTTCTGTACCCCTTGGATACACTAACTATGGTGAATTAGTTTCTTTTTCCTTCGATACAGTAACTATGGTTAATTATTTTCATTACCATTTGATACAGTAACTATGGTGAATTACTTTCTGTACCATTTGGATACAGTAACTATTTTCAATTAGTTTTTTTCGCCTTGGATACAGTTTCTATGGTGAATTAGTTTCTTTACCCCTTGGATACAGTTAATATGGTGAATTAGTTTCTTTACCAGTTGGATACAGTAACTACTGTGAATTAGTTTCTGTTCTCCTGAGATTCAGGAAGTATGGTGAATTATTTCATTATCTTTTGGATAGAGTAATTATCGTGAATTACTTTCTTTAACCCTTCGATAATGTAACTATGGTGAATTAGTTTATTAACAACTTTATACAGTAACTATTGTGAATTAGTTTCTTTATTCCTTGGAAACAGTAACTATAGTGAATTAGTTTTTTACTCCTTCGATACAGTAACTATGGTGAATTTGTTTTGCACCCCTTGGATACACTAACTATGGTGAAATAGTTTCTTTATACCTTGGATACAGTTACTATGGCTAATTAGTTTCTTTACCACTTGGATACAGTAACTATAGTGAATTAGTTTTCGGACACCTTGGATACAGTAATTATGGTGAATTAGTTTCTGTACCCCTTGGATACTGTAACTATTTTCAATTAGTTTCTGTACCTCTTGGATACAATAACTATGCTGTATTAGTTTCTTTATCTTTTTGATACAGTACCTATTAGGCTTTAGATTCTTTATTCTTTCGATACAAAAACTATGGTCAATTAGTTTCTTTATCCCTTAGATACAGTAAATATTGTGAATTAATTTCTTTATTCCTTTGATACCGTAACTATGGTGTATTATTTTCTGTACCTTTTGATACAGTAATTATGGTGAATTAGTTTCTGTACCCCTTGAATACAGTAAGTATTGTGAATTAGTTTCTTTATCCTTTGGATACAGTAACTATGGTGAATAATTTTTTTTAACTTTTGGATACAGTAACTATGGTGGATTAGTTTCTTTTCCTCTTTGATACAGTAACTATGGTGAACTAATTTCTTTATCCCTTGCACTGTGTAAAATCAGGTGATTTGTAGCTTTGTCTCAGTAACTTTCTTTGCGTGTGTTTTATATCACAGACACATCGGTTTTTTTTTGCTGTGTTCACCGAGGTTTTTAGTGTTGTAAATCCGTAGATTTATTTGTGTCCAAACGGAGGACATGATTAAGTGGAGTCTTTATAGCTTGAACTTCTCTATACGTTTAAAGAGACCAATGAGAGTGATTTATAATTCGAAGCGTTTTTCCAGATATGACAAAATACTGTGATTAAGACTTAAATGGATTATATATAGCTTGAATTTTCTGTTCTGTCAAGGTATGAAACCTTTAAAATTGTTCTCCTTATAGACATCTAACGTTTATTCAGTTTTATATTGTTTATTTTCGAGCGAACTTAACAGAAACCAACTTTAGGCCAGATCTTAGTTTCTACTATAGTATCGAAAAAGGCCAATAGATGGCAGTAAGTATCGAACGTGATTTATCATGGGTCGTTTCGTTTACAGAAAAACCAGTTTTGGTTACCTGTTGTGTCCACTTCGGTGAAATTGAGCATCTGATTTTAGCATTGTATGTCAGAAAACTTACAACTGCGAAAGACTACAGTAAACGAGTAAACTATGCGTTTGAGGGAAACAAAATCGATTATAAATCCATAAATATTTGACAGCTAAGGAGTCTTGGAAGTTTATTTTCTCTATGCTAGGTAGAATCTTTTCCAACACTTTACACTGACTGGAGTAATATAACATGGCACAATTTTCATCAAGTCTTTATCTTTACCATTAGACTTGCTGGAGTCTTTTCAGATGGTATTGATAAAGTTTACGCCGTCTTAAATGACTCTAACAAGTGTAAAGTGTTGGATAAAAATCCCATCCAACAGACAGAAAATATATTTCAAAGAATCCCATTAAAACTTAAGAAAAGAAAGATCATTTAAGGATAAGATTTCGTCTTCAAATGTTTCGTTGATTAGTGACATGCCATTTGCACAATTAAAGACAAAATGAGTAACAAAAAACGTGAGTGATGGTTCTCACACATAGGACGCAATAGTATTTCATTTATTTGTATTTACTTCTACCAGTAAAGTGTCAGAAAAGTGCCACGACATATAAATACAAAATACAGTCTGTACATGTTTCCAAAGCAAATTTACCTTAAAAATACGATCTTTGACTCTCTGTCTCTCTGACACCAAATTTAGGGTTTCAAACTACAAGAAAAATGTGCCTGTTACCCTTGCTGGAAACTTATGGAGTTTTCTTGTAAATTTGCATTGAACGAATCCATGCTAGCTAAAGTTTAAACATTCTCGATAGATGGCGCGGGAGAGCAAAATTACATTAAGAACAGTTTTTTGTTGTTGTTTTTGAATCATAAGAATTGGGTATTATTGTTATTTTATTTAGTGTAAGCACTCATCAATCAGTTTAGGATTAGGAACTCGAATCTATTAGTATAATATCGTAAACGCACTTATTTCTATCAGAGAAAACATTTTCGAGTTCCATTCTCACACTTCTATCCAGGTTAACTACTATCTGTTCATCTGGATATGAGTGTCTGATAGTAAAAAGTGTCTAATGATATCTGGGTTTTCTTTAACCAAGTTCTAATAATTACTTTAATTTCGCTTGGCGTAGATCGTTGGAAAATTTTCTTTTATGTTGATCACGAAACAGAGTGGATATTTCTTCGACAAGTACAGTAGCTTAGATTCGCACGTGACTTTTAAAAAGGTATCTGTACATAATTACCTGTCCTTCTAAATATCTGAATTCTACTATATTTGTTCGTGTTTCCTGTGCCAAATTTTCTAAACATTAATGAGTGGAATAATTAGATCGTTTTTGAAAGCGCAAAATTATATTTTCCTTCTCAGTCCTTGTTAAAAAATTATGCACGCATTTATTTCCAGTTTCATGTAGCTTGAGGCCCCTTATTGGGATTCAAATATGGAAGAGATTTATTATTCATGCTCGGTGAGCTTAGGAGGTAGACTTGTCACGGGCGGCGTTGATATATGATTTGCATGCCAACTTTGTGCTGATGAACAGCTAGCGTACGAACAGGCGTACATTTTTAATCCGCCGTTTCCCGCTGCAGATCGACGAACCGCCGAGAGAGAACATTGGCGACGCCGAGCTGAAACCGACGATTCTCTCTCGTTCTACTCATTTGTCACCCGAGAAAGAATGGACCATCGTACGGCCGGCATTTTTTTGAAGGATTCAAACTGATGACGTTTAAAAAACTCGTTATAATATTAATACGTGAAACTGCACTCGTTCTGCAAAATTTTAATAGCAGGCACACACTTTCTAACTGTAGCAACGTGTATACAAAAAACTTTCTTTATAACATGTATTTCTGGTCGATGTCACATCGACTTGCATTGTTATTATAAGTTTTCGTTTAATACATCGCTGTTTTTCAATACCCCAAAGTTGTATTATTTTTTATTTTTTTACATAAACACGTCTTTCATTTAAACTGCACGTTTTCAGTCGATAAGAAATATTTATTTCAGTGACTTGAAATATATGGTTTTGTGTTATTTGCACTAAATAACGTTAATTTGATTCGATGGAAAAATGCACACCACACTGAATTCTATTAATGGTCGGCAGTGATTTGATATGAGAAACATTAACTAAAGTAATATTTAACTTTAAATTCAGCTCCTTCTGTATAATTAACATTACTATGCATAATGAGGTTTAATAGCAGTCTGCCCTTGTCAGAAACAGTTCCGTCTAGTTTACGAGTCCAGTGAAAAAAAATCATTTTTTAATGTTCTGTGCAGAGAACATTCAGACTTCATATATTTTATTCATAAAATACTTATTTATCCAAGTACCTACAGTGGAGCTTTATCCAATATTCTGTAATGGAACTTTATCCAAGATTCTGTAATGGAACTTTATTCAAGTATCTACAGTGGAGCTTTATCCAAGATTCTGCAATAGAGCTTTATTCAAGTACCTACAGTGGATCTTTACTCAAGGTTTTACACTATGAACATGTCTAAACTTCTACAATATAGCCTGACTCCCAAGGTTCTTGAAAAATAATTTTCTTCAAGTTCCTCATAAATAATAATCTAAAAAAAATAAATCATGAAGTTGAGATTCAACCAGTTCTTAAAGTATGTTACCGTGAGCCTTATTCATAAGAAAATTTTACAATGTTCTCTACACAGTTTAATTTTCAATTTTTGTTCGTTTCGGTTACCTGTGATTTAAAACTTGTTACTGGCTCATTTAACTTTTTTAAAGGTTTTAAAGTGTTTTTTTTTTGGTAAAAGATCAATGAAGATGTTGGTAAGTTGAATCTCTTGTAGTTTGTTTTCATGTCATTGGTGCAGCATCAGCCAGTACCACATTATGAATTGTCTTCTTGAAAGCTAGGTAACCATTGTTTCCGCTTTTTAAAGCTAGTTTTCCAACATTTATTCCAATGCCCTTCAATTACGTAGAGATGAGACTTTATTCGTGTTTTTATTTAAAATCAGAATGCATAGATACCAACTGACTATCACTGTAATTCTTCCTAAAATTTTAATTAGATTGGTTTCCTTTGTTTAACGTTTCGCAGATTCTTAACGGAGTCAAAAAATATTTTATTTTGGTTTTCTAATTCCATTCTACCAAGTTTTTGATCGAGATACCACGACACCAGGTTCTGCTGCAGTCCATTTAACCCAATATGTCGTCTGTATAGATCAAACATGGCCACTTTTCACAAAGAGAACCTTGCGAGGACCACAGTTCCAAAACACCCATCGTTTTTTTTTTCTATTTCATCTGGTGTCTGTGTGTGTGGTTTTTCAGGCGGAACGGCAGGGGAAGCAGCCTTCTTTATTGGTCCCCAGAAAGCGGAAGGGCTCCATGCAATTGTGAGAAAATCCCTCTTTCTATAAAAGAAAGCTTTTGATGATGGGAGATTGGGATGCAGTATTCTTCCACATTCGTGCAAAACAGCTCTTTTATAGAGTACATGGGAAAACCTAGCAGAACCATGGCTTCCCTAATAATAGTAGCGTTGTCAAGGCGCTCTTGTGAACGCGAAGTGGGTGTGTAGATAGAAATTATGAAAAGTTCGTATTAAATGCGAAGCCTTTTGCATGTTTTTCTTGTGCGCCCTTTTTTCAATTAAGAACACGCACACCCAGTACATTGTTTGAAACAGGACCAAACGAAAAACATGAGTCACATGGTGTTATTTGATATGTATTCCATTCTCACACTAGTTTATATAGGGGGGATAAATAATAATACAGCGTTAGAACACCTTTGTTTGTTTGTTTTTACTGAGCCTTATGGGGTTTTCCCTTCAACAAGCATGCATTCTTTAACATAATATGATTTGCAATAATATTATATGCATCTCCAAGGCAACCAGAAAAGGAAAACCTTGAGAGAAACGTTTTGAGACTCCTATTGAGTGCCATTGTCCTATAAACGTTTACGACCAATTCTTGGTGTATGCTTACGCCATGGATGGCTCGTCTCATTTACGGCGCTTGAAAGAAGGGAGACCTATTGTCAATCCTTGAGAAGCAAGGCTACATAATTCCTGCAACAGCATGCAAGCTTTTGTGTATAAAAGGCAAAGATAATGGGCAAAGTTGAATACCGAGCAGAATAGAGTTGAATTGTATCCGTTTATGCATGTATATAAAGAGTAGTACAGCAGTGTGATATGGACAGTTGAGACCAGAAGTGAGAGCTTGCTGGTAATTCCGAGCCAAAAGTATCGTTCAGATAGTATAGCGGTGTGCATTAGTTGTGAATATACGTTACTACTACACTAAAGTTTTCGCTTATGTTAACGTATTTGTAATTTAACGTTATATATTACTGACAAGGAGTCCGAACTGGATTAATTATGCGTTAATCTGCACCTATGGATATTCCTGATTCAGTTATTGAAATGTAGCCCTTGGGAACGTGCACTAGGAGGTTTGATGTGGTGGGTGGACTATGATAATAATATGTGAAATGTTATCTTTTTTTGTCGACCGTAGAAAGCTGCTCCAAAGAACTGGCAGGGATTTCGTTACGCCCTAAGATGTGATAATTATACGCCGAACCTAGTTGTCATCAACACACCTTCCAGTCTTGTGCACTAAGAAGCTTGAAGGGATCTTATCTTAATGCCATGTGGGATGCAGAATCTTACAACCGTATTCCCAGGTACCTTAAAGGAACTCAACACATGAAAGTTATGATAGTAATGTATGACATATTAAATCGTAGTGTAAATGACATTTTCCCCTTGTTATCTTGGAACAAGATGTGACATCTGTAATGACGTTGAAGTACAGTAAGACCTATTTGAAGTGTCAGGTGTTAGGGCACGGTGTGACCCATACAAAGTGTCAGATGTTAGGGCACAGTGAGACCTACACAGTGTCAGATGTTGGGGCTCAGTGAAACCCATACAAAATTTTAGATATTAGAGCATGGTAAGATCCATACAAAGTGTCAGTTGTTAGGGCACTGTGAGACCCATACAAAGTGTCAGATGTTGGGGCATAGTGAAATCCATACAAAGTGTCAGACGTTAAGACACGGTAAGACCAATAGAAAGTGGCAGATGTAATTTGAAACTCAGTAGTTAAACACTTGAAAATCTCGATGTTAATGTATTCTAGAAATGGAAACATTGAGATATCCAGATAGCACTCAATCAAGCGTTAACTTATGTTAACGAAGAGTGTTGTTTAGACTCTAATTCATTTTTATGGGTTATCCATGATTGAGATTACCCATAACCAATCTTTATTTTATTTTAATGATAAGTTTCGTTTACATGCTATCATATAGTCGTGAGTTATCCGTGGGGATTACAGGTGACGCCTTATAAGTCAGTGATGTTTGCTTTTGAATCTGTGATTTGAAGATAATAACGTAATAGTATTAATTTTATAACGTTTCTTTAACGGGGTACTATTGTGGGATGCATTATTTCTACGAAGGACTAGTACGTAGTGTTTATGTAACAGTCTAGTATCATATTTAGCGCGTTAATGCTACAGTCTTCATACGTGAAATTATCATAGGCGAATACTAAGTGTGACATTAATACTACAGATATTTAGTGTATAGTTATTTGCTAATATTTAGTATAAAACGCTATAGTGTTAACATTAAAGAGAATACGTAATCCGCTACTACAGATTTAGTGTAATTTTTCTACCGCCTAAAATGTGAATATTTTATTAACAGAACGCATTTAGTAAATTGTCTACAGGATTGAATACGTTATATTAAAATTATTTTGCAAATCACGAAGTCACGGGACAACTACAGTCGATATAAAGTTGCTGTGAAGTTACATATATGAACAACACTTTGACTTTCTATGGCATTTCGCGGGTAGTGTGATCTCACAGAAAATGTATCGCGTTGAAGAAAGGTGTGTAACAGCTTTTTGAACACAAAAAATCTCGCTACACTGGAATCAGAGGCGTGGTCAGATCGGAAAGTTAGAATTTCCAAGACGGATATAACTCTTATAGTTAAAAGTATTGAAAAACAACGAAATATGGATCAACTTAGACCACCATGACTATACAGAAAGAGACCTAAGTCACATCCCAGCCGTGGTAAGCAGAGTGTGGCATGTTTTTAGAGATGAGAATATAGAAATACAAAGGTCAGTGGCAAAAGACATCCATGTGTCCCAGACAATAGTATGCAACACAGTTAATCATGATTTCTACTATAAACGAAATCATACTTCCTGTTTAATCGTCACATATCTCAAAAAAAAAAAAAAAATGGAGAATACAACGGGTATTTATAAAATTCCACACAAAGAAATACAATTCAAGTCGCAGAAACAGTGTTCTATGGATTTTTGTGAAATGAGGCTTGAAACAAGTGCTGGGAAACCGTACTTATCCTTGTGGGTTATAGAAAGTCTGAAGAAAGTATGATGCGCTTTGGACATGACACCTTACTACGAAGCTTGTCACAGTAAAAACTATACTGAAAGGTTATTGTCAAGATGTATGGTCATCAGGTAAAGAACGAATGGACGTGGTAATGTAAGATGTAACGACGCGGTGAAGCTCTTAGATTGTTTTAATGTGACGTAGTCAACCGCTTGTATTACTATTGTACGGATCTGGTATGTAGTATGTTATACTAGAGACATCTACGATGTAGTGTCTTTCTACTCTGCATAATTTATATCACAAAATTGACAAATTGTATTTTATGACATAATTATAAGGATAGCGTTTTCCGGAAACGACCATTGAAAAAGCTTTATCGTGTTACCTGTGTATAAATTCAGAGTCTGTTCCGGAACGTGATCATAAGTGACTATTTATATGAGCTAAAAGGTTTATGACATTTTAGTTGTTGCATGGCTACATTGAAGTGTGTACGACAAAACATTTAAAGCAGTTCAATCGTTGCGTGGATGTTCTTAACAATAAAACAAATGGCGAAAGAGGCTAACCAAGGATTACCCTGATGGACTATGATACATATATTATATATATTCTGTGTAGATACCCACAGACGTATATTAGGTGAGGAATACTCATACCTTAGGTTATAATTATTTATACTTAAAAATGGTAGGTTCAGCCTTCTGATTCTGTCGTCCAATCACTTATTTAAATATTTCGTTACCTGTACTTAAACAAAACGCTATAGATACACAAACTTTAACGAGACATTTCACAAGGATACGCTTCAATTCAAGACATAAACTCAGTTTTTATCAAAGATTGCGGCTACTTCAGATGACTGTAACAATATTGTGTTCTGTGTTTGATAAAGTACACACTGGAAAATTAGAATACTGTAAGTGTTACGTGCAACAGCTGCGTATTTAAAACGAGTGTCACGTATTCTTAGGTTTGGCTTGATAAGGTCGTATAAAAAAATAGTAAGTTGTCATCAATAAACTATTTAGTTTTAGGTTGGGAGTTCGAAACAATATCGTTCTCGCTGAGAACAAAAACAGTTTTAGGAAGTCAGATTACAAAGCTTAGAAGAAGGGAGAGGGTAAAAGAAGTTCACGAACGAATTAGGAATTCGAAAATATGGGTGACAAAGGAATGCGAAGTCCAGGAACATTGAGAGACAGAGATGGGATAGGAAATTGGGTGAAACAGGGAAAGGAAAATAAATTATGAGTTTCGTGAGGAAGGGTTTAGGGAGAAAGGAGGGACGCAAGATTCATGGGAGGAGGTACGCGTCTAGGAAGACGTGAAAAGATGAGAAATTAATGGGTAAAGTATAACAATGAGTTTCCAGGAGAAACCAATGTTTCAGGACACAGGGAAAAGGAAATCAGAGAGAGATTTGGCAAAAGAGAGCGCATTATTTGATATACTGATAGATAGGCATCCATTGTAAAGAAATGTCCAAAATACGGATGAAATTGTTCATTTACTGTGTAAAATTCAAATGAAGGGGCTTCAACAGAAATTAGTTGGATTAATTGGAATATTATCGATGTTTTTTCGTTGATAACTCGTGTTATTAGGAGCCTTCAAATTAGGAAGCTCATGGACTCAGAAATAATTTGATGCACGAGTAGTTTTTAAAAACCGAGAGGATTTGAGTACCATCAGTAACTCAGTGATTATAAAGACAAAAAGGGCAGTAGTTTCAGGATAAGAGGATACAAGCTCTAGAGGGATAAAAAACAGGAAGTTCAGTAAGGGTGGATAAGATCTGTACGAAGAGAGAGCGAGGGTTTAAAAAGAAAACGTTTCTGGAAGAGAGAAAGTAAGAAATCTACAAAAACGAGGTTCGAAAATTTAGGTTTGATTTGGATTTCGCTCACGAGGGCTATCTACGTTAACCGTCCCTAATTTAACAGCATCCTCACGCAATATAAGACTAGAGGGAAGGCAGCTGATTCATCACCACCGACCGCCAACTCTTGGGCTGCTCTTTTACCAACGAAGAGTGGGATTGACCGTCAGATTATACCCCCCACGGCTGAAAGAGCGACCATGTTTGGTGTGACAGGGATTCGAAATTGCAAGTCGTGCGTCTTAACCACTTGGCCATGCCGAACCGTGACAATTTAAGAAAACAATGTATAGCATGATATCTTCAGATAAAGATGTCACAGTATGATGTTCAGGACAAACACAACAAGATGTTTAGAAGATAAGAAAATAATATATAGCATGATATCATCAGATAAAGATGTCAGAGTATGATGTTCAGGACAAACACAACAAGATGTTTAGAAGATAAGAAAACAATGTATAGCATGATATCTTCAGATAAAGATGTCAGAGTATGATGTTCAGGACAAACACAACAAGATGTTTAGAAGATAAGAAAATAATCGTGAAGAGAGGGACAGGGAGAGAGAACATGAGTGACAGAAGATATACCAGTTTTTATTAAATTGGGTGAAATTGAGAAAACCCATAACTTATTATCTATAAGTTATTTTTTTAATAAATAGTTGAACGTTTCGAACTTACGTCCAACATAAATAATCCGTGGGGATATATATGTTATATTAACGCTGAATCGGACTTGTGACACAGTGTGTATATATATTATGTTAACGTTGAATCGAACTTGTGACACAGTGAGTATATATGCTATATTAACGTTGAATCGGAACTTTGACACAATGGGGATATATGTTATGTTAATGCTGAATAGGACTGCCTGTAAAAACATCAAATCTTCGGATTTTACAACGCTGCAATTAGGGGTTCGATTCCCCACAGTGAACACAACAGATAATTCGATATGGCTTTGCTGTAAGAAAACACATAAACTGCCTATTACCGTGGTAAAAAGATACAAAAATATGCGGAAATAAAAAAAAATAAAAGTATATAACCGACAATTTAAAATGCCTCATAACCCAAGCAATTTTGAAAGATAGTCCCAGGCGTTAAGATGTGTGTGTGTTTCCGCTTACCCATGATGAAGCAAAGTCTATTTTCCGAAGGTGTTCGGATAACTGTGTATTTCTCTGATTGTAAGTTTTTGGATATAACAGTTATACATATAACCACAACGGTGTTTAAAACGTTGGTTATTACACAAATATAAAGATATTTTGTTTATAATTTGATCAAACTTCTCATTAAATAGTTTTCAGAGAAGAAATGTTTTAGTGGTACTGTTAACCAAGACCTTCATTGTTTTGTCACTGTGGTCTTACCATGTTTCGTTCGTATTGTCCATCATATAATTAAGGAAATTGTCATGGAGATACATGATAATGGTACGAAAACGTTACTTTATTTTACAAGTGTTTTCCTGTGTACATAATTGGCGGTAATTTTGATATAAATAAGATATACGAGACATAATGTTTGAAATGAACTTTCAAGCCTTGTTGACCTTGTAATTTGAAACTCAAGAAAACATAAACTACGGATGTGTAAGTAATTGCGTTCTATAAAGTGTGAAAGTGTTATATTCGGTTTAGTCATCAAATGTCACAAGAGTCATTTTGATGTGCTATTCGTAATATCAAACGACATTTTATTAAAACCACCATTACAAATAACGACCTCGCACATACACATTTACGCTAATATTGAAATGATATCATCAGCACGGCTGTGTTGGAAAACCATGAGCATGGAAATTGATAATGATAAAAAGATGAAACTTGGGGACGTTCTTACTTACAGTTTCCATTCAGGGTTTTTCTAGAGGCCTCGAGTCAGAGAGAGCGCGCGCGCGCGCGTGTGCTTTCCTCCCTTACTGCCATCGGGGCGAAGGAAACTCCATCGCGTGGCAAAGCTGTGTCTATTAGAACGGAACAAAAACCTAGTCGACCGTACGTGATCTCGCGCTAACCGAACCGTCGACGAAGATTCCGTGTTAAGATTTGAGAGACTTGAAGAAACTGAGTTAGGGCACATAAGCTGTGCGTTCTTCCGGCGGTAGGGAATGGCCACACCATAAACGTGGCAGTCGATACAAGCGAAGTGAAGCAGTTGAAGATAGTTAAACAGGGCTGTAATTACATCAGAACTGTTCAGTATATGATTTCTTCATTGTAAAACACCTAGCTCTGTACTTTAGAAATTCCTTTCGTTTTTTAAGCTAAAGATATTTAGTCGTTTTAGAAATGATCGGAAATAAGTATATACTTAAAGAAAAGTGTTTAATGTTTTATTTTGATCTTACTTTCAGCATGAACGTTTCCTAGTGCATGATAAAAGCTATCTGTATACGAACTCGGAGCACGAACAGTGTTTGCTAATAAGTAGTTTCAACATGACACTTAATCACGTACTATAATCCAATTTTTAAATTATCGGAAACATGTTGTGCGTATGGAAAGGATTACGTTTCCCGTTAAGTCTTTAGATTTACAAGGCTAAAACCAAGGGTTCTATTTCACTCGATGGACACAGTAGATAGCCTGACGTGGTTTTGCTTGTCAGGAAGAAAAACCCAAAAGAACTACAGATCTGTTTCTTTTGTACAGTAAGCCTACTCAAAATAATATTTTGCTAAAATCAAGAATAAATATATATATATAATCTGCAAGACGTATTAGTTTATCATATAATCATTGATATTCATGTATTAAATACACTGTTATTACCGATCTGATATATCACTGATAACCATACATTAAATACGCTAAACTAACTACTCTACTATAACATAAGTGATCTATTAAATATAATATTTCTCTAATAAATATTCATTTGATTACTACCATATCTTTGCTCTCTATATTTCTCTACGAAATATTCATTTGATTACTACCATATCTTTGCTCTCTATTTTTATCTACTAAATATTTATTTGATTACTACCATATCTTTGCTCTCTATATTTCTCTACTAAATATTCATTTGATTACTACCATATCTTTGCTCTCCCTATTTCTGGAAACCGTTCAGTTTTCTGGTAAACGATTCCGTCTCTCTGACAATTTTTGACCTTTGATTCAACATGTTTGGGTATTGTTTTCTTACAGGTTAAATCCTGCACTTTTTCAACTAACACAAAGTTCGAATTATCAAAATACAGTATTCGTTGGTGCTTCCTGCTGAATGGAACATAGTAGAAAAGTCTTTGTGTGTGTTTAGCAATGAGCACGTGGCTTTATTCTGTTTAACGTTACTGATCGTGTAAATAATATCAATGTAAAGTGCCTTTATTTAAATATAACCTTTTCTCGTCATTCGCTTATGACTTTGTGTGTAGAAAAATGTGACTTATTTATATCATTAACCACTAACCTTCGTAGTAATTGTATCCTGTGCTCATTAAACATCACAGAAATGGTTTTAAAATATCAAAAACTGAACATAACATAATTAACAATGAAATAAGAACTAAATCTGGAACTGTGAAGGGTGTGGACGCTGGTCATCAGAACTCAAAGTTTGATTACTACTGGTCAACACTTCTAAGTTATCTAATGTTGCATATTAGAACCGTTGAAGATTAATTACTAATAAGTGGTATTGTATTTTGGAACATGTAATGGCATTAAGAACTGCTACTGGATTTTGGAACATGTAATGGCATTAAGAACTGGTACTAGATTTTAGGACATGTAATGGCATTAAGAACTGGTGCTGGATTTTAGGACATGTAATGACACTAAGAACTGGTACTGGATTTTAGGACATGTAATGGCATTGAGAACTGGTACTGGATTTTGGAACATGCAATGGCATTAAGAACTGGTACTGGATTTTAGGACATGTAATGACATTAAGAACTGGTACTGCATTTTAGGACATGTTAATAACACTAAGAACTGGTACTGGATTTTGGAACATGTAATGGCATTAAGAACTGGTACTGGATTTTAGAACACATAATGACATTAAGAACTGGTACTGAATTTTAGGACATGTAATGACACTAAGAACTGGTATTGGATTTTGGAACATGTAATGGCAGTAAGAACTGGTACTGGATTTTGGAACATGTAATGGCAGTAAGAACTGGTACTGAATTTTGGAAGATGTAATGGCAGTAAGAACTGGTACTGGATTTTGGAACATGTAATGACACTAAGAACGGGTATTGAATTTTGGGACATGTAGTGACACTAAGAACTGATATTGGATTTTGGGACATGTAGTGACACTAAGAACTGGTATTGGGTTTTCGAACATATAATAACACTAAAAGCTAGGCCTGGGATGGCCAGGTTGTTAGGGTGCTAGACTCGTAATCTGAGGGATGTGAGTTCGAATCCCCGTCACAGAAAATATGCTTACGCTTTTAGCCGTGAGAATGTTATAATGTGCTGGTGAATCACACCATTTGTTGGTAAAAGAGCAGTCCAAGAGTTGGCTGTTAGTGGTGACGACAAGCTGCCTTTGCTCTAATATTACACTACTAAATGAGAGACGGCTGGCGTAGATCGCCCTCGTGTGGCTTTTCGTGAAATTCAAAACAAACAAACATTAAGAGCTGATACTGGATATTAGAACATGTAATGTCATTAAGAAGTGGTACTGGATTTTGGAAGATGTAATAACATTAAGAGCTGGTAGTGGTCTTATAACGTGCTTTGATACTTGGTGAACAGAAAACAAAATATTTGGTGTGTTCAACAGATGAAACAAGAGAGAGGTTAAAGATTCCACTTATCATCTTTATTAAACACGGAGCGGATAGTAGACGAAATCAAACTCTTTCCGCGGACCAAATTAAAGATCGAAGAACAGTGATACTGTTTCCGGCAGCGGGCGCGGTTAGGCTGGATGAACTCTCCGTCACCCCCGGGGAACAAGAGCAATCCAGGCTGTCTAATAGGTAATAAAAGTGATCCCTTGGAATCATGTGGCCAATATCATATCATGTTCACGCCATGTTTAAAGAGCTGAAATAATCCCAGTAACATCATTGACTTCCAATGTATGTACATCAACCTACGGCACGGAACCCTAGCTGTAAGCCTTGTGTGGCTGTGCTCTACCCAGTGGAACAGGTTTGTACAGAAGAATTAGATTACATTTTATGTGTGGAGGAGAGAACTAATAATCCAGTTATAGATTTAACTGATAAATCACTACAGGATTAAGTGTATTTTAATACGAAATATTGAAATTTTCATCAATTAGTTTGTTCATTTGTCTTAGATGAAAGACACATTTGGCTATTTGGTGTTTACTGCGGGAATCAAACACCGAATTTTAGCGGTGGGAGACAGAATTTATAATGTTTTGGCTGCAGTTGCAGAATGAGCATCAGTTACCTTTACCTTTGCATGTACATACAACTTGATTACCTGATGTTTTACCATTAAGAGTTTAGCTACTGTAATTAGCGGCAAAGACTTACTTTCTTTATGAAGCATTTCTGTTCGTAAGCATGAGTTTATAATGAAATTGAAGGTGACATGCATGAAGTTCTGCTCATAAAACACGAAACAGAAATTTTATCAGAACCTGTAACAGACTGGGAGACTTCACATTTGTCTTTGGAAGAACAGTTTAAACTTAATGCCAATTTCCCATCAGAATAACGTACTCACTAGCGGAGAAACTAAAAGGCAATCTGGCAATGAATCTAGCTGATTAAACATATTTTTCTTAGCTTCTTACTCATAAAAATTAAAATGCATTGTTTCAAAGCTATTAACGATATTTTCGGCCATAATCCAACTAATATATCACGAGGTTTGTTTAGCTTGAGAGATTTACGTTATTCCTAAATATATATATGTACTAAGATAACAACGTAAAACAATCTCTATGATAAAAGTATCATAATAAATAATAAGATGATAAGTGACATGAGGTATGTTAAATAGTATAACCAATTTTGTTAATGAAAATAGCAATAAATATATAATATAGTATACCTTACTTAGGGAACACAAAAATACTAGTCTTTAGCTTGAGTTATTGTCGTAGGAGTTACCTTACAACATATGTTTAGTTAAAAATACGGATGTTGATAAATAAGCTGGTAAAATTATGAACATAACAATCAATATCTTACTATCTAACAATACAAAAGTTGATAGGGTGGTAGTTACAAATATTAAGTTATTATCGTAGTGGTTTACAGAATATTGTTTAAAGTTGAAGAGAATTTTGATTGCATCAAAATATTTATAATATTTATTTGTTTTTTTTGTAATTAAGCACAAAACTACACAACAGATTATCTGTTTTTTGATCGAAACCCTGTTTCTAGTGTTGTAAGTCCGCAAGAATAACGCTTTACCACTGAAAGGGGGGGCATTATAATACTTAGAGTGGATGTAAACACATGCAATACTAGTGATTAAACAACATGACTCACTGACCTAGTTTAAAGTAGTAATAGGTAATCATTAGCTCAGTGCTTGATAACATTGTACTTTAAACAACATGGCTCACTGACCTAGTTTAAAGTAGTAATAGGTAATCATTAGCTCAGTGCTTGATAACATTGTAATTCACACTAGCTATTATGATAATTAATACCAATACGTGAAATAATACTGTGGTTAAGGTCACATCGGTTAACTATAGGTGAAATAACAACGTGGTGTTTAATAATTCAGTGTACGATAACACTGAAATTGACATAAAACCAAACACTCTTTATATTGATGATAACGTACTACACAACATTTAATTGTGTTGTAGTAAATAACACCAGCAGTAGCAGTTGTGTAGCATAATTACTTTATCTAGTCACGACCAAAGTAAACTAGCAAATATGATTGTTCAATGATGCGATAAGGCACGATATAAGCAGTCATTTCCACACCTGTACGGTGGAAACATGGTAACTGGTAAAATTGTGGTTAATAAAATATTCCCAGTTGTTACCACATATCCAATTAGATTATTAGAACATTAAGAAATAACAAAAAAACATTTGTTGGAATCCAGGTTCTAGTCGAAATCAATGTGGCTAAGTGGAAAAAAAATATCACAATGTTTAACAATATAGAGTCCAAATCAAAACACTGGTCAACATCACGGTTATTAATAAAGACAGCATCAGGGCTAACACCATCCTTTCTTTTCATGGTTTCGTACCGGTATCTCAGCGACAAATTCCTCGTGGACAAAAGTGTAATATTACAGTCATATCCTGCACGTTATGATGTTGTTACATCATTTCTTAACCCTTTTACCGATTTCCTAATGAATCATAATTTCCATTTGTAATTTTTAACTTACCTTCTTTTAACGTGATAAAGTATTATTTACATATTTTTAACAACTGTTTACGTATACAGAGCGATAAGTGAAGATATAATGAAAATAAAACTCTATAGGTACGTTATGAAAGCATCGAGCTTTGCATCTTGTCACACATTAATAACGTGAGCGGCTCTTCGACCGCTAGAACGTATGCCTACGTAAGTTAATTAACTTCGGGAAGAAGCTAAGTGGGTATGCAGATATTTTGTGTATAAATCTACCTTAAAGTGAAATAGGAAAAAAAAATTAATAGTCACCTTCGTAGCCAAGGTTATAATTGAGAGGCAACTCTGTTCTCATGTTTGTATTTATTTGCATACTTGTGTTTCTTTATTTAATAACTCGTTTTAAATCATGATCTTACAGCTACATATTCACTTTTTAGCAATGATCTATTTATAATTATTGTTATTTTTCTCTAATATCGACATATTCTTCAGCCTGAGAATAATTTTGTGTTTTCGTAGGTGAGGGACGACATTTCTCGGAACTCTTTCAGATTCTGTTTGCTCTTGTTTGTTTACTTTTAAGCACGGAGTTGCATAATAGGTTATCTTTACAGTGTCCACAACGAGTATCGAAACACTGTTAGCGTTATAAGCCTTCAGGCTTACCGCTGAATATTTCCTATCTAAAGTTCAAAGAATAAGCTAACATGCCTTGTGTTCAGAAATAGATTGAACATTTACGTGTACAGGGTTTGTTGTTTATATCTAGGGGTACAATATAGCACTTTAATATTATTGTTTATATATAGGAGTACAATATAGCACTTTACGATTACTGTTTATATATAGGTGTACAATATAGTGCTTAAAATTATTGTTTACATGTAAACATACTATATAGTACTTAAAGATTATTGTTGATATTGGTGTACTTTTCATTTTATCTTGAACAGGATAAATACAGTTCATAATTAAAATACTGGATAAAGAAAACGACATGTATCAGTACAACACTATTAACAACTGGAAAATAATTCAAATATTTTTTTAAAATAAATCCTGGAGCTGACAACATTAAAGATGATACGGGAAGAGAAAACAGGGAACTTCAAACCACATTAACCACCAAGTTAACGTGCAGCTAAAATTAAAGTTCCTACACACCTGTCTAACACCAAGTAAACGTGCAGCTAAAAATTAAAGCTCCTACATACCTGTCTAACACCAAGTAAACGTGTAACTAATATTAAAGCTCCTACATACCTGTTTAATACCAAGTAAACATTCAGTTGACACTGAAGTTCTTACATCCCATGTAACAATATATAAAATTGACTTTTCTGTACCTGTCTTGAAACACCAACTAAAAAAGTGCAGAAAAATTGACGTTTCCTATGTATCAACAAGTAAACTGACGTTTCTACGTTTCCTATGTATCAACAAGTAAACTGACGTTTCCACTGGAACACCAATTGAATTCGCAGCTAGCTGTAACAATTCTGCAAAACAGTCATTGTAACTTTTAATCTCAAAGATAGTCTTTTATGTAATGATATAAAACGTTGTGGCATGACACACACAGTTAAATTCGTTTCACAATAAATGTGACTGAAAACATATGAGAAATAAAAATGATATAGAGATTTTTAATAATTTACCTCAAATTCGAAACCGAAAACAATGAAGTCGTAAACATTTACTAACTAACCAATAAGTTTGTAAGACCTTTCAGACAGTGACGTGGAAGTTAATTGTTTGCTAATTATGGGAAGTTTTATTTTATTGAAAAAATGATACATTCAGTGAACGCTTGTTTCAAATTAATCTAATTATAGTCTTAAGTTTCTTATAATAAAAATCAAAGACATTGATAACAACCATTGTGTGTGTGTGTGTGTGTGTTCTTATAGCAAAGCCATATCAAGCTATCTGATGAGCCCACCGAAGGGAATCGAACCCTGATTTTAGCGTTGTAAATCCATAGACTTACCGCTATACCAGCGGGAGACTATATAACAACCATTGCTTTGATGAAAACTTGTCCATCCGAAACAAAACGCCCTCTTCTTCAAGAAGCCAGTATTGGATGTTACACACCAGTTGACACTGGATATAGAATACAGTACAACTGCATTTTCAGTTTTTGTTAATGATTTTAAGTTTCAGTAACAATTCAGGTATTTACAAAATGTTGGTCCATTTTCCATCTGAAACTAACAGAACGTTTTATAAAACAGTAAAATTACGGACATATTCTATAATTATTAGATATAAGTTCTGGGATTATGCAACTCTTACTAATAAAGTCATAAATTTGTTCTCACTGATACCCTGGTAATCTTTACGTCTGATAAAAGTTAAAAACTGATGGTACTGAATTTGTTGTATGAAATTGTTCGTTTAGTATGCATTACATACCAAGGTAATAATTGGTAATGTATGTTCTTGAAGCTATTATACGCATTAATGTTTTTCACTTCTTCATAATTTTCGTGCCTCAAAATATTTCATTTGTAATACATGACATTTTATAAAAAATATATGCTCATTGACGTTTCTTTAAAAAAAACTAGACTTCATTTATACTTCTACTTTGGATTAAAATCGATTTATTTAGACTTCCATCTTACATGTTTAGAAGATCAACTTGCTCGTCAACAAGGAGTATGTTTTCAGTCGAGGCAAGCGCATTAGACGCAAACCTTATGTAACCAATCAAAACATTCAGGGCGTCGATGTACCGCCTAGTTGGCGGAGCGAAAGAGAACATCACTTTCTTCTAAAAATATGGCCTCGTCTAAAGACAGGAGGAACTGCAGCTACTATCTTCCACTTCTGAGTCTTCAATGTTTCGTGCCGCAACTCTGATTAACAGTTTTTCCAGTTTCTTCTGAAAGCTGATAAATGGTTTCATTTTGCAATAACATTGCATTGAAATAAATGTATTCATTAACATTTAGATTTCCTGTTTTCCTTTAAGCAGACCTTGAAGAAATGTGTACGTATGAATAAACTTAGTTCACATTTCTTGTGTTGAATGATTCTATAGTTATAGGTTGACGCTACCAATTCTCTGTAATGAGTGAAAGCCGTATGAAATACGTTGTTTTTGTCACTTAGGAATTTTTACTATTAATACAAACTTCTTTACGGTCAAAAAGACATGGCTCAGTTTTTGAGATAATATTAACGTTGTCGTGTTGTGCGCATGTGTAACTAAACAAGACAGTTCCTAACATAGGTTTATTATGGTAGAACAACGATTAAATCAAAATGAATGAAGACAGAGACATAGGTAATCGTTTTCGCTGTCTCTGCTTGTTGCTTTTAGATAAATATGTCCAGTTTCTACGAGAGTCATTCTGGGTTCAATAGTGCTGGTTAGTCTGCATTATCACTAAATTTTCTCTCCAAAACACAGACCTCACCAGTTCACTCGTCTTTTCCACGTTTAGAATAATTATGTATCTATTTACGTTTGCCCGTTATTTTGTATTTTTCTCGAATATACAGAACTACATGTTCCTATAGCCAGAGTTCTCACCAGTGGCCTTCTTTTGTGCTTTAGAATAACTGTTTTTCTCATTTACGTTTGCCCATAATTTGATATTATTACTATTGATTTGAATAAATAGAAGTGACTACGTGGAATTTATTCTGTATATACGTGGTTGTGAGTAAGTTAAAGTTACCTCATTAAAATTACGTAGGAAAATCCTTTATTCCCTGTTCTGTCGAGAAATCATTTGTTGTTTATCGGGATTTGATCCATGTTTTGGACGAGGGAGGTTTAGATTTTGGCTTGCTTTGGTTTAAATTTTGAGCAAAACTAACTGAAGGCTATCTGTGCTAGTCGTACCTAATTTGGCATTGATAGACTGAAAGAAAGACAGCTAGTTAACATCACTCACAGCCAATTCTGGGGCTACTCTTTTATAAACAAAGAGTAAAATTGATCCTCACTTTATAACGCCCTCACGCCTGAACGAGCGAGCATGTTCGGTGACGGGGAGGGTTCGAGCCCGCGACTAAAAGTTAGGATAATGCAATGTTTTGTTAATGCTTGTATACACAACTTTATAAGTGAAAATAAATACAAAAGGAAACACAATGGATGTGCTACTATAATACTTTATTCGATTCTGTGTTCAATTTATATTTCAAATTTATTTACGAAACCAGTAATATTCACAATTACGTTTGTTCTGCCCTGTATATATATATATATATATACATGGCTTAGTTTCTGAGGTAATCTTAAAGTTCTCACATGTTGTATTACGCACAAACATATGTAAATATATAAATACTTTAAACACGAAACGCTGTACGTTTGGCAACCTCTTTTTTATATAGAAACTACTGTAAGGTTTTTAATGTGTTACAAAACACCAGTTTATGAGGTATTTAACTACTAAAGTATGTGTTATAATGGGCAGTAAACTCCTCATTTTGTACGTGTGTATTTGATTCAGAATCTTACCTAAACGTTATGTAATTTTATCTGCGCATAGCCGTAAGTAATGTTCATGTGATGTACATGAGAAAAGAAAGTTAGCCTTCAACCATCACAGCAAACTCTAATCAAAAAGTTGGACCGTTTCGCGAACAGGTCGCGAACCGTAAATCCTAAACGCTAGGCCAGTGTCTCTTTCTTTAAGCTTTAATATATATTTCTACCCAGCAGTGTGTTTCGTGTAGTCATAACAACTTGTATCTTGTATTACCTTTCACTTGTAGTTTTTCAGTTCTTGTTTGTTTGTTTGTTTTTTGTAAGTTGGTGATTTGTTATTGAAATGGCTCATTGATATGTTTCTTGATTGTGTTTTAATTTCTCAGAACACTTACACGTTCCCTGTCTTTTAGTACCTATCGTTCTTGTATATCCCTGTTCTGTTGTTTTAGAAACCATAAACAGTTTCCCATGTTTCTCTGAAACTGTGCACGTCATTCTTTCGTATGGTTGTGTTGTTTTTTAGTTTGAACTCACGTTAATTTTATACCTGGAGAATATTAGAAGGCTAATTTACCTTTCTATGTAACTTATAAAATGTAAATTTATTGCCTTGACAACGGTGGCAAGTTATTTATTTTGGTTTTGTAAATAATGTATAAGTCGTGAATTTATTACTTTGATAGTGTTAAATGGTTCTTTAGTTTGGTTCTCTAAATAAACCGTGAGATGTGAATTTGTTACTTTGACAACAATAAATGATTCTTTAGTTTAGTTTTCTAAATAATCCATGAGCTATAAAGTTGTCACCTTAACAACAGTGGATGATTCTTTAGTTTGACTTTATAAATAATCCATGAGCTGTGAACTTGTTACCTTGACAACAGTAAATGATTCTTTAGTTTAGTTCTCTAAATAGTTCATGAGCTGTGAACTTGTTAACGTAACAACTGTAAATGATTCTTTACTTTAGTTCCCTAAGTAATCTAAGAGATGTAAAATTGTTATTGTGACAACGGTAGGTGATTATTTAGTTGGTTTTTTAAATAGCACAACAGAAATTCGCACACTTTAACTTATCTGTTTAGTACAAATAAATGGTTAAAATGACCGTTAGGAAAACAAAAATACGTGCTTAACGTTTCAGTGAAGCTACCTTTATCGGTTCTGAAACGTTGACCACATACGTTTCTCTTCCTTAGAATGGCTTCAACCACTTCGGTTTATTTTGACATTTTAATCACGTTGCGTGTATCTGTTATCCCTCTGCTACTTTCTGTTGTTTTTAGTGACTTTTATGTTGAAAGGTTTACTATGCATGTGATGTTGTTTTCGTGCGAGTTTTGTCCAGTAGAAACTAATTTTAAAAAATCTACTATCCATTTATTCTGTCGACATTATGAATAATCAGTTATATTTATATTACTGCTCAGCTATATAGCCATTATCTCAAATCTTAACTTCTTAATTCATAAAGCCACGGGAGCTATTACCGCGATTGGGTTGTCACCAGAATTGGTATTTACCAAAATTGATTCACCGACTACGGGGCTTTGCAAACATCTGGGGTGTTCAGGGCGTTGAATAACGACGGGGTGTGAGAGTATAATCCATAGAGCCGAGCAGGAAAGCCGGTGGTTACCGCTTTAAGCTTGCCTTAGCAACCGAAACATGAAATTAGAAAAATCATAACGGTTATTCTGCACGACGTGTAATGGCGTGTTTGTTAGATACTTTATCACGCTGTAAAGGTAAAGGTTTCATTTAAACCTAAATCGAGTCTTAAAGGAATGTAATGTAAAGGGCCACTGCTGTTATAAGATGTTGACGTGGTCCGCAGAATTCTAGTGTTGTATTAAGTCGTTGCAAAATTCTTTTATTGTTATCGGGCGGGTAAGACGGATAGAATTTGGCTCCGCTCGAGAAAAGTGACAGCAAATACATCACTTTAAATAACATTTTTGGTACACACACATATACATATATAGGTGTATGAATATTACTTTAATACATTTTCAAATTGATTAATGATATTTAATTTTATGGCATTAATGGGCTATAAAGGACTAAATATTTACTCATTTAATAAAATGGTTTGTTAGTAGTTATTTTAAAAGTCTGTAATTTTTATGTATATATATATACATATATATATATATACATATATTCGATGACATTTCTGCCTACTTGCTAAATAATGATATGATTATATCACTGGTAAATGATATTTTTTATGGTTATTACCCAAACTGCGTGAGAAATACAGGATGTTCTCGAAACATTTATATATTTATTTATTTGTGTGTATGCATGATTCTCACTAAATGATTAAAGAATTCCTCTAAGTCTTATTACTGTTATTTTCAATAAGGAAGTTTCATCTAAACTACACACTTTCAATTTTTTTATTTCATAATAAAATAATTCGTTTATGATGCTCTCCCTTAATAAATATATATCTTCCAGTGGGTTTGTTTTGTTTTGAATTTCTCGCAAAGCTACACGAAGGCTATCTGCGCTGGCCGTCTCTAATTTAGCAGTGTAAGGCTAGAGGGAAGGCAGCTAGTCATCACCACTCACAGCCAACTCTTGGGCTACTTTTTACCAATGAATAGTGGGATTGAGCGTTACATTATAACGCTCCCAAGGCTGAAAGGGCGAGTATGTTTGGTGTGAGGGAGATTCGAACTAGCGACCCTCAGATTACGAGTCGAATGCCTTAACCACCTGGCCATGCCGGACTCTTCTGGTGGGACAGCTCTAAGTTTACGAATTTACAACGCTGTGAACCATCAGATAGCCCCCCGGCATAAACTGCATCAACAACTAAACAAATGAACGAAAATATATCTTAAAAAACCTTATGTATATATATATATCCACATACACACACACACAGACACACATATATATAATGTACATATTTATAACTTTGAAATAACCAACGTAATATTTATAACGCTACTCTTTTATTTTAATAAATCTGCTTACATTTTGAGAAACCCAAGGCACTGCACACTCTACATGTTACTCAAACACAGAAAGTTTCCCATAATTTTTCCTGTGGTTCAAATTAAAATATATGATATCCTGTTTATTTGTCAAAACATTTTAATGTTTTAGCTTCTGTAATATATAATATTCCGGTTTAAATCCCGTAAGCTACAGAATTTGACATTCACAAGGAAAACAGGCGCCCACCACTCCGAGATTAAGCCTTGTCATAAGATAGAAACGTAGCATCTAAGCTCCCAAACTAAGCCTTGTCAGAAGGTAGGAACGTGGTGCCCACAACTCTGAGACAATGTATTGTGAATACATAGTAATGAGGTACCCACAACGCTGAGAGTAAACTTTAGGAGAAGACAGTAACGTAGCGCCCACAATTCTGAGAGTTAACCTTCTGAGAAGGTAGGAATGTGTCGCTCACAACCAGGAGAGTAAGACTGGTCAAAAAGCAGGAACGTGGCGTCTACAAACCCGAAACTAAGCCTTGTGAGAAAATAAAAATGTGGTACTCACAACTGTGAAAGTCGTATGAAAAGGTAGGAACGTAGCAGCCATAACTCTAAGACTAAGCTATGTAAGCAGGTAGGAACGTGCCATCTACAGATCCTGAAATTAAGCCTTGTGAGAAGGTTGAAACATGGTGCTCACAACCCTGGGAGTAAGGTTGGAAGAAGGAGGGAACGTAGAAGTTTGAGTTACTAACTTTTAGTTTGTGTTCGTTATAATGTGTTCAACACTTACTAGGCTTAATCCCATAAAATGCAAAAGTTGCTTAAGGAAAAAAGAAAAAAACATATTGATGCCATAATAAGCTATTCTTAGAGCTGGTATTCAAGGCTTGTCAGTTTCCTCATCATTTCATGGTGTGTACACAAGAAAACATATAAATACACAACTTTAGATTTCTTACAGATTCTAACTCTATGTATGATGTATAAGCAATCTTAACAGAACTGCAGTTTTGTTTGAAATTTATATACAACAAAAAGTTTTTTTTCGTAGCAGAAATGGACGCTGTTAACGAAACTATCTTTTGTTGATATTGTAGTCTGAACAGTTTGTTGTTTATTAGGTTAACTTGGGTTCATTTCTGTCTAACGTATCCTGTTTGTTCACTGTGGCTCAGCGGTAAACTTGAAGCCTCTGAACGCTGAAAAATAGGTTTCGATACCAGTAGAGGGCACAGAACAGGTAACCCAGTGTGCAGCTTTACGTTTAATAACAAACAAGCAAACAAACCTTTCAGTTTAACGTTAAGCAGAGTATTAAAGTTTATGCCACCACTTCCACCCCAAACAACAACAACACTTCTTGAGCTATCTTTGAAATAAAATTTATGTCGTTTGAAATAGTGATGATTTACCTGGTTGTGGTTTACATGGCTAAGTGAATGTTAAATAGTTTAACGCATATAGCAGTAATGTCGCAAACCTTATCTCCCGCATATTACTTGCTCGACGCATTAGAACATTTGTAGAAATCGTCACGGCTTTCACTTTTCACATGAATATCGCTGGAAGACGACAAAGGCTATGGAGATGAATTATATTAACCCGATTCTTATCTGCCTTGTGATATAACCTTAACTTAATTTATCGTCTTAGACTGGCCTTATTTATTATTTCTATTTTTATTTGACATTATATGATAGGATAACAAATGTTACTTGTATCAATGACGTCACGACTCTCAGCTTTTCTCTGTTTTTGCGAGTTGTGACTGACATTACAACCCAAAATCTAAATTTCTTTAGCCATTGATCCAGTATGGCAAATAAATGGAAGAAACCTTAGTTACGATTATAAAAATGTACACATATCGTTTGCAATATAAATATAAGGCCCTTATGTATGTATATATGTATATATATATACGTATGTGTTTATATAACTTTAAAATCTAAGTAGAGAGACTTGACTTGATGTTAGATATTTTTAGAGATAAACGGAGATACTAAAATTTCTTTAGGGTTTTAATCAGTGCTGATTACAAACCCAACACATGTATTTCAGACTGCTGGCTGTTCAACCACCTCCTACTTCAACTAGAAGGTCCTCGAAAGTAGTAGCTTTCGTGTGGTTACTAGCTAAGCTGTTTGGTTTTATCAAGAGATACAAAAAAGTATTGGCGGGGAGGGCCTCTCCTCAGCCCCTGTACTATGTACACGGAAATGAAACGGAATGGAACGTGACTAAGTCCACAATGTGCAATCCAGAAGAGGGAACTTTTGAAAAGGATTTAAGAGACTTTGTGGTACACTCAACATTTAATGACCAAACTACAGTTTGTTTGGAAAGATCACGTGAAAACCCCAGTTTAAACTGCTGCTACTTGTATTCTATATTTTATCCAGTGATAACAGATATGAACATTGGTTAGTAGGTCTTTCAATCACCAACACGTACATTCTTTTATCACCAGTCGTTTGATTTTAAGGTTAATTTCACTTCTAGTTGTTATTGCATTCATTTCTATTGTTATCGTTTATGATCATTGTGCATTCAATACGAGCTATGATTGTTTTTTGTTTTCAGTGACATAAAATACCAAAAAAACCAACAAAAACATCAAAGATGACATTCAGACAGAAAGTTTATTATTTAAAACATCGCTGTTTAGCAAATGATTATACCTGGAACGTTGTGTTAGAGCAATCACTATGGTTTATAATAGAATACGTTTAGCCCTTAAACAAGCAAGAATACGTCAAAAATAATAACAAAAACAGGATATAACACTCATGTTAAGTTTTATCAGCTATGTCTATTTTTACAGTATGATTTGTACACCATTGACTATTGGCACTGTTACACGTCCACTGAAGAAATAGGTAATTTTTGCTGAATATAATATAAAAGTAAATGTCGGTAGTAATGTTCATGTTTCCATGGTCGGTATGAAACTTTCTTTGTTACTTTCACCATAACTTCAGAAAAACATGACACGCTTCATGACTTTTACAGCATGACTTTTAATATCGATCAGAATGACTTCATTCTTAGTGATGTTTTTTCGACAGTTGATGTACACGGTGTTCCAGTAGTCTGGTCATTATGTATTTAACGTTGAGGGTGTGTGTTTCTTAGAGCAAAGTCACATCGCGCTATCTGGTGTGTACACCGAGGGGAATCGAACCCTTGATTTTAGCGTTGTAAATTTGAAGACTTACCGCTGTACCAGGACAAACTGTAGCAGGTATCTGATCCGATATTTACGTTTGTATGTATGTTTTGTTACAGTAAAACCACATTGGACTATGTATTGTGTCCACCAAGGGGATTCGAATCTCTTATTTTAACTTTGTAAATCCGAAGACTTACTGCTCTCCCTCCAGGGGAATCAGTATTTAAGAAAGTGCACAAAATAAACATACACATTTTGTACGTAATTGTCTCAACTAATATTCTTAAAGGTCAATTAGGCGATGTAAACATATATGTATGTGTGTGTTTAAAACTGTAATTTTCGAAAACTAGCTTGGTAAATCACTTGTAACTTATGTGTACAATAAGTGTAAACACTGCCTCTTGTTTACAAAACGTTTTACTTCGTTAACGTTGCTCGTTTAATTGTCGTGTTTTCAAGTACGTCCATCTTTTAATGCTTCCAAACGAACTGGTATCAGCTTTCTTACGGTAGTTGCAGTGTCGTGTTGTTTGTGGATATTTTCACCGACATATGACAAAGAAGTTTTTTTCATTTTTTTTCAGCCACTTTCGAACCCACCTTTCCTGTATTCCCTCTCTGAAACCACCTTCCCTGGCCTTTTCATCTCCCTCCTTGTTCTTTTCATTCAAGTCTGTCGTTTGTTTGAATCTGAGCCCACCTGGTCCTTTAAACTCGCACCACGTGTAGAAGTAGCTGCGTAGATAGCCTCTACTGTCACTCACAAGTGTAGGACCCGTGAGGGGTTGGGTCCTTGGTGGCCATTGAGAGCTTTGACCAATCTTGCATTCCTCTTGCTGCGTTTACGATCCTCTATTCACATAAATCCTGTTTTGATATGTGTGTCAAAGACGACTACAAAAGCTGGAAGCTGGCATCTTCTGTTTGGCCGGTTTTCCGTCTTTCACACCTTTAATGTCAGGCAGTTTTGAGTTCCTGATCCTTGTGTGGGTCAGATCTCTAACAGCAGTTTCCGTCGTTGGGGTGGACATTGTTCTTTCAAGCGATTAAAATTTCCCATCCTGATACGTCGCCCACTTACCGACACACATATACTCAACTATAGCATTGGATACAGTTTATCACTCTCGTGTGACGTGTTTGTCTCGCTTTAACCGAATATTTATCAGTTTGCCTCGTCTAGACCACACTTCGAAACGGTATTCTACACCACAGCAGTTCACAAGAAAATTGTATGTTACTTTGAAAGAAGGGATATTAATAACAAAAGGTTAAAAAAAGAGGAAACGCCAACTTTAACTGGTTTGCCGAATTACGACGTAATATAAAGATTAAAAGCAAATCAGGCGCTAAACTTAACACTATTTACAAAGTGCTGGACATGGAAAAAATCAGACTGTGTACCTCTATTCTTTCAAATGAAGGCCATCAGAAGACCTTTTTCACATAAATAAAATTAATTCTTTTTCGACTTTACATAAATAAGTCAAATAATAGCTGAAAGGTGATTCGAGTTTCTAAACTAGAAACGTTAGCAGGAAATAAAAATAAACTTTTATTATTTCTAATTACATCATGTCTGGAGCCTTCTTTTTACCAGGCAAGTGAACACTAATAGACAGCACAGTGCAATCCCTAGTTTAATCCTATAAAATGTAACAGTAGTGTTTAACAGAATGTTGAGAACATTTACTTAATAGAATTTCATAATTTCCAGAGTGAATCGAAAACTAATAAAAATTATCGAAGTTGACCTCGATAGTTGAGATAACAGTTAGATTTAGTTTACTCAAGAACAAATGTGTGGCCAACTAGATAACAAACGCTAGAATATTTTGAAGCATTTCTCGATTTTGTTTCGCTGGAGTAGATAGCCGTTTGTACCACCTCAGGCAAGGAGTTGGTCGACCCCTTGTAGCTTCTCGGTATGGCTCCTCTCTTGCACGTGTATGGGGCTTGGCCGTTAGCGGACCGTAACCAAATGTCTGAACTTGGCTTGTTTGATTGATATGGGTCCATCCATCACCAGCGCGTTAATTGTGCAACTCAGGCGACACCTGGGAAAAGGGAGATCATTTAGGTTAATTCTCTACATCTACATCCATTTTAGCTTTGCTACAAGAAAGAATGCTTACCTCAGGTGAATAATTCAAGTTATCTAACTAAATTTGTTAGCATTAGCGAGCAACTGTGTATTATAATACCACAAAAGCTATCGGAGTCATAACTGCATAATTACGTAAGTTAATAAGGTAAATAATATCAACTAATATTGTTAATGTGGCTAAATGTAAATCTTCAAATGGATTACTGTGAAGGTTTTATTATTTTTTTCGAGCAGATATAGAATAAGATATTTAAATTATGTAGAATTACAGATTTTTCACACTGAGGTATTGTAAGCCTTAAAATCCACCACTCGCCCCAGTGGCTCAGTAGAAGGGCTGAAGACTTATAGTGCTGGAGCTAAATATTGGTTTTCGATACATGTAGTCGTCACAGTACAGGCAACCCATCGTGTAGTTTTGTTCTTGATAATAAAGAAACAAAACTTAGCTTATCAAGATTATACTGACGTCATCTAAAGCTCTATGGCCTAGCTTCACCCAGTGGTTAAGGCGTTTGTATTGCAACTTGAGGATCGCGAGTTCGAATTCCCATCCTCAAACATGCTCTCCCCTTTTCAGCCAAGAGGACGTTATAATATGACGATCAATTACAATATTTGTTGGTAAAAGAGTGGCCCAAGAATTGGCGATTGGTGGTGTTGACCAGCTGTCGTCCCTCTAGTCTATCATTGCTAAATTATGGATGGCTAGCACAGATAGCTCTTGTGTAGATTTGCTTTAAATTAAAAACAAATCAATCAGAAGCCCTTTCAATATAAAACATAAAACCGCTAGTAGGTTTTAAGCCATCTCGATTGTTGTGTCTTCGAGCTACGATGGCTATATACACAGGTTTTTGGAACTAACCAAAGTTCACTCGAGATTGTTGACTTTTCTCAAATTTAAAACTCAAGTGTCAAGATTCGTCATACTGCAAACTATCCAAGTGCTTCTGATATAAAGTCTTTCACTAAGTTTAACTAGGATTTCCTTACAATCTGCAAAAGCTTTGTGCATTGTTAATTTATTACTCTGATCTTCTGGGCAGTCGAGTGGTTTGTTTTTATAAAATGATTTTGTTTATACTTGTTAACGGTACATATGTAGACCTAAACGTTCCCTACACTCTTGCGTTGGTCCGGCATGGCCAGGTGGGTTAAGGCGTTCGACTCATAATCTGAGGGTCGCTGGTTCTATTCCCTGTCGCACCAAACATGCTCGCCCTTTCAGCCGTGGGAGCGTTATAAATGACGGTCAATCCCACTATTCGTTGGTAAAAGAGTAGCCCAAGAGTTGGTGTGGGTGGTAATAACTAACTGCCTTCTCTCTATTCTTACATTGCTAAATTAAGGACGGCTAGTGCAGATAGCTCTCAAGTAGCTTTGCGCGAAATTCAAAAACGAACAACCGCTCTGGCGTTTATTATGGGACCAGAAAATCGACCAATAAAGTTCAGCAAAAAATCCATCAAATTGTGATAAGAAAAATAAAAAGCCATACGCTAAAAAAAACAATGTTAACTGTGTGAAAACTGATCAAACTGAAATGAATTAATTCTTATCGATGTGCTTTCTTTGGCGTAAATAACTGTATTTTCGGCCGTAATCCCAATTATTATACACTCACTGCTCTTGTCTAAATTAGTGGTAGAAAAAAGGAACAATTTGTTATTTAGAAACAATACACTAGTAATTACTTACTTAGTAGACGAGTTATATCTACAGCAACATATATGGTTTTCTTAAGTAAGTCAAGTTTGAACAATCTAAGTGTATAAATAACAATCTGATTTTTTTTTTTCTGATTGAACGGGAGCTTGGATCACTTGCTATGCCGACTGGATCTTTATGTATTTGCCTTAGTAAATTATATTAATATATTTGTCCGTAGTTTCCTTACTTAGCGGGAATAGTGTTGATATACTATTTAATGGATTTTGCTTGTCATTTCATCGCCTTGGCCAGAATTGGTGTTTGGCATAGTGTTGAATGTATGATTTGTCCTGTCGCTTCCTTTTACAAATTTAACTTGCGATTAATACATGATTGAATGGAGTTGACTTGCCATTTCATTTCCTTGGTCAAACATGATATTGACATCACTAAACTGGATGAATTTATCCCTTCAGTCTTGTTGTTAGACGAGGCATTAACTTATCACTGAATTGACTGAACGTTTATGTTTTTGCCTTGGTCAAGCGTATAGTTAAATATCATTGAACTGGATGAACCTGCCATTTCTTTTCCCGTGATCTACTCACTAAACAAAGTTTATTAAGTTAATCCATCGGATATCAAAGATGTATTGTTACTTAGCAAGTGAGTTACACGTTTGTTGATTGATTAAATCTCAGAAGATAAGTTAAGCGTATATCTTGCAGCTTGCTTTGAAACGTTGTATTTGAAGCTAGGCCTACATTTATTCGCACACTTTATGTTAAAACGTTTTTAATGAACTTAGGCCTATATCTCTGTACAATTTAAACTAGCATATAATAAGCGTTAAAGAAGAAATGAGTTAACTTATCGTTAAGTGAATTAAATTTTGCGTTCTTTTTACCAAATAATTCAAAAGAACTAGCCCAACAACACAACATAGTTCGACAACTGATGTCAGAAGTGGGATTATTTAGTGATAATAAAACAGAATTGTGAATAAACCTGAACTTTAACTATTTAATATTGCGATAAAGGGGCAAAAAGTGAGATCGCAACCTTGTTAAAAATGACAAAACAGTGAAAACAAGATCGGAAGAGACAGAAACATTAAACAATTCTAATAAGAAAGGTAAGAGGAGTTAAAGTAGAGGGACTTTAAATAAGACTTAAGAATGCATATAATGTAATTAAAAACAAAAATACAGAAAAGGTGTAATGAATCACTGAATACTATGAAAAGACATCAATGAAATACAAAATCACTGTAATTATGAAATCGAAAAGTGTAGGAAACGATAACTGAGGTAGAAAGGAACATTAGCAACAAAATAAAACATCTGGAAAATGAATTAATAAAAGCAAAAAAAAATTAAATTAGCGATATCTCTTTCTGCAATGGCCAAGAATTCCAACCTAAAACACCATCTACTACAAAATATGTTATGGTAGAACTTGTTTGGTCTACACCTTTACTGGTATTGTTATTGTTGTGCCATCTGTTGTTGCAGGACCTTCCTGGACTGATACAGGCATGCCACTACCAAATACAGTTCCAGAACCTATCTGACAAATTTAACAACATGAATCAATTTAAAAAAAAACATCAGACTATGGTGAAAAGTTACCAAGGGAGGCTTATTAATCTAAGTTCGGAATTCTTTTCAAAATGAATAAGTGGAATAGTGAACAATAAGCTATTCATCTTGCTGGCTGTTTAAAAGTACCAGTTTTAACAGCATTAAGTAATATTCTAGTTTAGAGTCGTAACAACCATAAAGCAATGGTAGTTATCTGATACAACAGGTTCGAATTGACACACCAGAAGAAAGTTTCCAGAATAAAAAAAATCTAAAACAGAATACAAAGGAAAGAAGAGACCTTGCCCAAATTTGTAGAATATTTGAAAAGCTTGCCTAATTACCTTAACCACATGTTTCTCGTAAAATGGTGAATTTCTTGGCACTTGACCATTTTCTAGATGTTATAATAGATAATAATATGATAATTAGATTGAATCAAAGTAGGAGTAGATTTTTAAATGAAGATTTCCAGTTGGTGATGAAATTTGAATTCTTTAAAGTTGCAGATAAACTACTAAAGGAAATATCTAGAAGCTACAAGGATATCAAATCCTATTGTACTGAAATGTCAACTCTTCCTATTGATAGTTTAGAAGAATTTAAAGTACTGGTTAGACGACTAATTACGCAAAATGAAGAATATAAACCACAAAACCATAAATAGTTCAAGTGTATCTTGAAATGATATATTAGTAGCTGTTATTAAGTCAAATAGATAATTAAGGATATGTTTCAGAGCCAAACCACATCAAAAGAACAACAAATAGAAACCTAAAAATCAAGAAGAGAGAATTTAGCTGTATTTGTAAACCGAAGTTCGTCTTGAAACACTTCATATATTCCATACAAGAAAAGACGTTCATTATTGAAGGAAAATCGTTCATGGATTTATTAGCGGAAAGTCTTGAAATGTGTTGACTGATACTGGTTCTACAGCTACAATAGTTCTACCCGACATGCTAATGAAAATTGCAGATATGTGAGATTGATAACTAAAACAGGGGGACATAGTTTTATACCAAAAGAGATTTTAAACGTTACACTTACTCCAGGAACATTCTCCATACCTCAGCATGTGTGGGTAATTGATATCAAGAAAATGTGTATAGTAGAAAATGAGTTCATGTGAAGACATGGATGCAAGGTTAACTTCAAACAGCTTCACATTCTATGACTATGAAATTTTCATATAGTACATGTAAATTAATACACAAAAAATTAAAATTCTAGTGACCAGAGGGACGGTGGTCATTGTGCCTTCACGAAGTGAAAATTTCACACCATGAGTTTGTAGCAATAATTCAAATACTGACAGGGACATTGTGAAACCAAACACTATGTCATGTCCTGAGGGATTGATGGTTAGAAGAGCTCTCAGGGATATCAATAATGAATATGTTATGCATGGCTTTACCCAGGAAAGAGTTAAATCAACTAGTGATAAAATGGAAAGCTGCTATGATGCTGAGGCTGACAAAACTTGATTTCATTCAATTGATATGGATGTCTGAATAGTTCTTGTTTTAAGAAGGGACAGATTTGTAAGTTAAGGACATGTTTGGAAGGACCTTAAATTATACCAAAAATAACCAGTGATATGTGTTACATAATCTGAAAAGACAAAGGTTATTCCTTATGATCATCTTTGAAAATATATCGAGGATAGAAAGTCTAACAGGGTATTGTGTACTAGAAAGTCAGCCTACAGAAGAGACCAGAGTTTCTGTTGAGACCACTTTCAGAAAATTATCAGGAGTAAAACTACCATTGTCAGTCGATCATTTACTTTGGAAAATTTACCTAACAATAAAACAGCCAGCAACAACAGGGGACAAAAGTTCTTCTCAACTATATATCATAACTTTCGGGTGAAAACAAACCCCCCAAAATACTTGTTGAATGGATAGTTTAGTACAGTTTTTATTTTTGTATTATGGCTTTTTAAGAAACTTTACAATCCAGAAAGGAAGTGTCATAAGCCATGTTTTCAATGTTTTTAATTAGATGTTAGCTGGAGAGCACATGGGGTTAAGATATAGTAAATTTGACTAAGATCTAGATGTGTACATTAGTTATAAATTCTGGTAAGTAATTAAATAGAGTGAGAGAGCGCCATTTAATGAGTGAAGTATTTCAATTTAATAGTGAAGGCGAATTTAGTAAGGGGTTATGCATATTTGGAGTTTTTATGCTATTAAGTTAGTCAGCCAGTTAGCAAGGAAAGTCAACCATTCAGTTACTCGGAGAGCTTCGTGTTTGTTTACCGAGCAAAGCTAAGAAGCCGAGTTAAGCATACGTTCCATAGTTTGTATTTGAACGTTGTATTTGAAGTTAAGCCGACATTTATTTGCAAAGTTTATGATAAACGTTTATTAATGAATTTGGGCTTACAATTAGTTACAAGTGAAAATATTCTGTAACAAAAGCTAAGGAAGAAATAAACTAATTGTTACCATTATATGGAATGGATGTCACATTATTTTCATCAAATAATTCAAAGCAATACATAAATGTAAAATACGTTATAATAATGTTATATAATATTTGTTGTAACTTAGGTTTGAGACATCTTTTAATAACACATAAACTATAACATACATGCCGACTTTTAAATCTATATATTTAGACACCTAAGTCAGAATGAATTTTTTTTTTAAATTTCGCACAAAGCTACTCGAGGGCTATCTGTGCTAGCCGAACCTAATTTAGCAGTGTAAGACTAGAGGGAAGGCAGCTAGTCATTACCACCCATCGCCAACTCTTAGGCTACTCTTTTACCAACGAATAGTGGGATTGACCGTCACATTATAACGCCCCCACGGCTGAAAGTGCGAGCATGTTTGACGCGACGGGGATGCGAACTCGCGACTCTCAGATTACGAGTCGCACGCCTTAACACGCTTGGCCATGCCGGGCCGTCAGAATGAAAACAGTCAGACAAACAAATAAACAATTAGGCATACAAAGAACTAAAGTTAGTAAAATAAAAACCAGCTTTATACCTAAAAGATTCCACGTGTAGAGAACAGTTATAAAAGTAAAATAACATAAAGTAAAGGTAAGTACTTCCAAGTATTATTGATTATTTGATTAAACAAGAGGGAATCCACAATAGCAGCGGCAATTAATTTAGGCGGAATTAGAGTAAATTAATCTATAAGAGCTTTTTTCCAACCCTTCTTAGTTGCTAAGTATTTTGTGCGCCAGCAAGACCAATCGTGAAACATGCGTCCACCCGATTCGATTTTATTACTCGTCAGGATCTTTACCAACCGACCCTCAAACTGAAATTCTTTCAGGCTTTCATTCTGCCTACACCTGATTAAGAACTTTTAATTTACCAGGTTTTAGGTGCAGTGCACACGTTTACTCTGAATTACACCTAATTGGAGGTTTTTAGTTTTCTAGACTTCACATAAAGTGTAGGCTTTCAATTTGCCTGCATCTGATTGGATATTTTTATTTTTCTAGATTTTTACTTAATGTCTGGGTTTTCAGACTGCCTTTCCCTGATTGGTTGCACAACTTTAAATATAGAATTATTTCAATGTTAAAGTTTCTTTTTTTTTTTTTTAATTTTGCGCAAAGCTACTCTAGGGCTATCTGCACTAGCCGTCCCTAATTTAGCAGTGTACGACTAGAGGGAAGACAGCTTGTCACGCACCGCCAACTCTTGGTCTACTCTTTTACCAACGAATAGTGGGATTGACCCTCACATTATAATGCCCTCACGACTGAAAGGGCGAGTATGTTTGTGTGACGGGGATTCGAACCCGCCACACTCAGATTACGAGTCGAACGTCTTAACCCATCTGGCCATACCGGGCCTCAATGTTAAAGACATTTTATTGTATTTTATTAAGTTCTTAAGCAGAAAACAGAACAAACCGTATTTTTTAATACTTCTCATACAGTTTTATTCCTTTTAAACAAATCTTCTAGTGTATTCCAGGTATTACCATCTCTGTTTGACAACTTCATCCAATGAGTTTCATTTACTCTACGACAGGCCAAGATAAGAGAGTTTAAACCGTCAGTCTATTTCATGGTGTGATATATCACGTTTTGCACGTGCCCCACGAGATCTACCCGAGTCTTGCTATCAGGTATTCACTGCTGTGAGAGTTGAGAAAGGAGGGAAAGCTATTTCCGTTTGTGGTCGAATGTGCTATCAGAGGAAACCAGCCCTGTCACTCTGCACGCGCTCATCTTCTCGCGGGATTAGCTACACAAACGCAACCGAAAATTGAAATTTTTTGTATTTTTCTTCTCCAAATGAGAACTCTTTTCTTCGGGGCTGAGACGCGACGTGACATCGCTCTTTAATCCGACTGACACAAGCAGTAGGGCCCCTCCCCTGTGGACTCACTTGAATGGATATGCTGATTTGTGGAGCAGTTTCATCTGCTTCCTCTCAAAGAGTTGTATCTCTCTCTCTGTTACAGGAAACCCTAGCTAGCCATCAAGTCATTGTTACTATTGGAATATGATAAAATAGAATCTTGCTATTCCTTAAGGTTTCTTTTAAGTAGCCAAAGGTCATTTACACAGACTTCATATGATACAGAGAAAACCAAGATGTTTCTGAGACCAAAAAAAACTAAATAATATTACGCTCTAAAGAATTTTTATAGTATAAATGAATAATGTCCTACTTCTGTAGTTCTCTTAGGAGACAGTCTCGCAATTTAACTACACTGGGAACAACGTTAAAAGTGTTATGTTTATGTAAAATAATTCATTTGTTTTGTTTTGCTAGAGATATTGAAACAACCACGGAAGACTAGTTTACTGTCATTTTGGTTTTCTGCACCAAATAAGGAACCAGGCATGATTTAGTGGTTAACGCGTCTTAACTATCAAGGCAAGGATTCATGGTTCGCATCCCATTTCTTCAAAACCTCGCTTTGCACTTCGGGGCTGTGGGTGCGTTATAAGAATAACAGTCAGATTCAATTATTTGATTAGATTGTTACGAGAGCTGATAATGGATGCTGTTTACTAGTTCCTTCCTCTCTAATCTATTAATTAAGAATTTAGGGAAGGTAGTATGGATAGCAAACAACAAGATATTCAAAAACACCGAGAGCCTCGTTGCGCTACTTTTCTAACTATCAACTATTCGAAATTTAAATGTTCACGACAGAATGTCCATTTCTTAAGATAATACTGTATTTGTATCTTCCGATACAATTTATTGATAATTTTATGTTTAATTAATTTTAAATATAAAAATTAGGAATTTACTAGACCTCATAAAAAACAAAAAACACAACGTCAACAGGATTGAAATGTGATTCTATTCTTACAGTAAGTAAAAATCAACGAGTGAAAAAATACCTTGACAGTTAATGTTTAGTTTTAAATCTACAAGTATTTTGATATAATTTAGTTATTCAGGTTTTCGCACTCTTTCTTTAGCAGTTTAAAAAAAATCCTTAACTGAAGCAGGTTTGCTTAGATTTGAATTTGTTATTGTGAGAATGTAAGCTTTGAGGTCCTTACTTTAAATGTATTTACTGTTTTAAAATTACAATTATTATTTCCATATTGTTTATTGTTTTTATAGACCTTACACTGCCATTAATTGAACATATTTCAAAATAAAAATTGTCATGTTTGGAGAAAATAAAATATGGAAAAAACAAATAAATACGTCAACTAGGCTTAAAACATATTCCTATTTCACTGGTATTTGCATCAGGTCTAAAGTGCTATTTTTACATCTTTTTACTTTGTTACTGTTTTGCAGAATGGAATGCTATGCTCAAAACTACATAAAGGTACTATCGTTAGATAAAGTACTAGTCTACACTGACATCTTTATCCTAAGATGGAGAAAAAGGATAGCACGCACCAGTTCGATGTTAAAGTATTACTATGCACTATATGACCGGACTAGGCATAGTGGTTGTACTCCTACTTGTCATAGTAGCATTACAAGGACTGTAAAACCACGAGTTCGTGGTTCTTGTCCCGTTGCCATAAAAAAATACTATCCGCATTTTGGGGCCGTGGATGTTCTAAAAGAGTGAGGATTAGATAAGAGTAGCCCAAGCATTGAAAGAGAGGCAGACTAACTGCCTTCCCACTAATCTATCAGTTCAAAATAGAGAGCAGTTATGGACAGTTTGCTGAATATGTAGTTTTAGGTGAAAATTCCGAAACAAATAAGGGTTATATATATCCAAACTTATTCAGTCAGATTCTCTTAAAAGTTATTATAAATAGATTGATCACTTTGTTTTGTTTTGAAACGTACTTTCTTCAATAATGTTTGGCCTCATGTAGTTTGTTTTATTAATCTGAAAAGTACAATTACAAAACAATAGAAAAATTTTAATTTTTATCTACAACGTTTTGTTTCGGATCATTTCTACGTGATGACAATCTGATAATACGGGTCGATACGTTGTAAAAACTAAAATCAGAACCTGTAGAATTTGACATTTTTCTATTTTTGAATAACTTTGTCCCATTTAATTAAATTATATGATACACGTATTTTAAAAGCGGTTTTGAACACGACTGTATAATGGAACTTTATTTATGTGTAATATACTACAGTTAACAAGACCGTAACCGCGTGAACATAGGAGCTACATATTCTGACAGCTGTCTGTTGGCAATATCTCGACCCTCAATTCCAATTATAAGCAAAACATTCTTATTTCTGTCTTAAGGGGTTTCACCGTTCTGAAAATCCCTTAACTTCTCGTAATGAATGAACATTTGTAGAACTAATGACGACTTTGAAACCTTCTCCAAACACCATTAACATCCTAATGCAGCCGGCTTGCCGACAACCGACCCACTACTCTCTCGCTTGCCTATTCTAAGAACACTGTTCAGCGCTCAGTAATGCGCTGCTTTCTTCAGAGAGCTCAAACCAATAGCCATAAAACCTCTGGGATTGCGGAAGACAATTAACACGACATCTTGAGCCATGTTCCGCTCTTTGGGATGTAGCTCTATGTTTGCCCCCATTAGTCACTGAAAAAGAGTTGACCAAGAAACACCCCTTCTTTCCCTCACCCCCTACAGTTAGAAAACGGAGACTCGCTATTGACCAAACGCATCACGACAACTTGTCGACTCGGGCCGGGAACAGGCCTCTCATCGATCGGTCATGAGAGCTGACTTTATAGCGGTTTTCGTCTTATTAACACGATTTCTTTCGACCCAAGCTCCAATGCAATATTATCAAAGAAATAATAACACTCGGCAGAGACTGTGTTTTCTATATAAAACTAAGAGTTCTTCCTATATCTTTTCTATAGCAGGATTTCCCGAACATTTAGGCCTCTTGACGTATGGAAAGAAATTGTCCTCTCTGAGTTTAATTTTCGGATTATAGTGTTTCGTCTTTAACAATATCTTAATTAATAAAATGTTAAACGTAACTTTTGTTACAAAAAACGTTGCGCCAATGCGCAGTAAATGTAATGGTAGAACGGAAAACGAATGAGATACTGCTAGTGAAATTATAAATACACGATTTCAGCGAGCTATATTTGCCCCTCTAAAAGGGTTTATTTTACATAGCTTCTTGGTACTGAAAAAAGACGCACAACAACAGAGACGAACATATAACAAAATGTAAATATCTTTAACGTGTCAGATGTGATGAAGTAACAGAAAAAATACGTGTAAGATACAATGGAATAACAGTAAAAAACACGTGTAAGATACAATGAAATAACAGTAGAAAACATGTGTAAGATATAATGAAATAACAGTAGAAAACACGTGTAAGATATAATGAACTAAAAGTTACTGAAGATATCGTGACTCAGTGATTTACCTTTTTTAATAATCCATTCCTATCTGTCTATCTAACCTGTTGTCATCCCTCCTTTTCCATTTGTATCTATCTATCTAAGCTGCAGTCATTCCTCGTTTATTGTAGCCATAACTACTGCATCTCATTGAATCAACTCTCTTTACTAAGCCAGATAAAGGGTGCAACTTACAAAATTAGCCCTCCCTATTCAACCATTTAAAGCACCACAACTACTGAATTTTTCATTCAAACTACAGCATCTCGTTGAATTACCTGTTTTTACTAAGCCATTTAAAGTACCACAGCTTACTGAGTTATCCCTCTCTACTAAACCACTTAAAGTACTGAACTATCTTTCTTTATTAATTCATTTGAAGTACGGGCCCGGCATGGCAAGGTGGTTAAGGCACACAACTCGTAATCTGAGGGTCACAGGTTCGAATCTCTGTCATATCGAACTTGCTCTCCCTTTCAGCCTTGGAAGCATTATAATGTTACGGCCAATCCCACTATTTGTTGGTAAAAGAGTAGCCCAAGAGTTGGCGGTAGGTGGTGATGACTAGCTGCCTTCCCTCTAGTCTTACACTGCTAAATTAGGGACGGCTAGCACAGATAGCCCTCGAGTAGCTTTGTGCGAAATTCAAAACAAACAAACTCTCTCTATTAAACCAGTTAAAATGTTATAACTCACTCTGCATTACGTCATGTAAGATAATTCAATGAAACGGCTCTATTTACTATTCTTTACAAATTTTTGTGTTAACGGAGCAATAAAAAGGGAATTAGTTATATTTTACAGTTAAAATGTTACAGACATAACCAGACAGGTGAGTTCATATTTAAATCGATTAGCAGATCATTATTTTAAAGAATATTTAAATGTCCTTTTCAACTGGAATGAATCTGAGTGATGTGATCATGAGTGGTATTAACTGGGGTGATTCAGAGTGATTGTATCTACAGTAATGTGATCATGAGTGGTATTAACTGGGGTGATTCAGAGTGATTGTATCTACAGTAATGTGATCATGAATGGTATTAACTGGGGTGATTCAGAGTGATTGTATCTACAGTAATGTGATCATGAGTGGTTATACTGAGATGATTCAGAACGATTATAACTGGTATGAACCTGATATACTGTAACTGGTGTGATCCTGAATGATTATAACTGGGATAAGCCAGAGTAATTGTAACTAGCGTGATCTTGACAGATTGTAACTGGGATGCTTCAGAGTGATTATTTACGGGAAAGTCCTGGTGGCACATACATAAAATGTATTTCGGGACGGCTTTGCTAATAAAGCAAAGAACAACGTTTCGACCTCCTTAGTAAAAGTGTTAATACCCTTACCAGCCGTCCTGAGATACATTTCTACTTCAAGTGGGTTTCTCGTCATCACGAAACACATCAAATGTATATCAAGTGATGTTTTTTATATATTAGTGAATAAAAACGTGGTTGTATTTAAAAATGGGGCAAATTTCAGATCACGTGAATTCAATAACACAGTTTTTAATAGTTGTTGGAAATGCAACTGTACTCACAAATATTTATTAATTTCACTAATAATCAGAAATTACCAAATATTGTCACTTGTACATATTTCTTACTCGAATTTTGTAACACGGTTATTTCATATGAAGAAAGAAGGTGTGGCAGTAAAAACAAATAACATTGTGGTTGTTGCTCACTACGCCTAATAAAAATAGCAGAAAGTGATTATCTTTATATTCTCAACTAACAGAAAGTATTTTAATATATAATATCAATTTGCGAAAAAAAAAATTTCTACACGGACTTTGTTAATCTCTCGTTTAATCTTGTATAATCCTCTTAAGAGCTTAGCAACGGATTATTTTCTTTAAGTATCGGCATTTCGTAAGATGTTCAAGACACTGACAAGAGAGCTTTTAAAAAAATTGAGGACAGTTTTTCAGTAGTTTTAAGTTTTGCATAGAGCAGAAAGAACTCATGTGAAACGTATCATTTTCGAATTTTTTAAACCAATTTAACTGACTTATTGGTTAGTGTTATAAGTATATACGTAGTACACACATTTGTAAAGTAAAATATATAAACGGAGTTACATTTAAAATGCCTCGAGTTTATAGCGCCGCATTATTAATAGCAAGAAGTCAATTTAGATTTAGTTTTAAAGCCTACTCAAATAGATGTGGTGTCAGTGGGGGACGTATTAGCGTGCAAAACGAACAGGCTTGTCAATCTTACCAGTATGAAGTTTGAGCTTATCTGTCCAAAACTGCTCAAAATCGATGAAGACAAGGGTGGTTACCGACGGGGTTTCCGTCGACCTGCCGTGTGCTGATTAGGCCAGCTTTCTCGCCAACCCACTGTCGACAAAAATAATCCTCCGAGGCGCGACTCGGAATTAAAACGATGGCAAAGGGTGTGAAGTCAGCCATTCAAGGATTAAAGCTTCATGGCCGAGAAGAAGCGGAATTAATTAAGTCGTCATCGGGTCGTATTGCTAGTCTGTCTGCTAATGGGTCGTATTGCTAGTCTGTCTGCTAATTCCATTGGATGTGTTTGATTTACATGTTATCTGAGCTGGGATACACAGGTATGTAGATCATGTAGACCAGAAAAGTTTCTCTTATATAATCTTCTCGATTTTATTTTTTTTCAATGCTAAATTAGGAACGACAACTAGCTATTCACAATTCAACAGTCACTCACTGCTAAATTTTGGGCTACTGCTACTCTTGTAATAACGAAAAATGGAATTGACTGTACCATTATAACGACTGAAAGGACGAGCATGTTCAGTGATGGTGTTTTAAATTCGCGACCATCAGAAACGAACTAAGACGATGTGAGAAGAGAAATGAAAACAAGAGGGAGAAAATAGTTAATTGTCAAATAATGTAAAAATAAAGTTACAGAGAACCAAAAGAAAGAATGAAAATATCAAGAGGTTCAATTATAACTTGAAACTTGAAAACAAAGAATACATAGTGTCGAAAAGAGAAAAATAAACAAAGACAAGTGTAAGATAAACATATAAAGAGGGTTAACTTATTTTAATGTTAAAAGGAGAAAACAACACTAAAGAAGGATGATAACGTACCATTATAACAAAACTGTTAAAGATGGAGGGGGAAAAGAACTAAAGAGATTGAAGACTAAAAAAAAGGTCGTTACAAAAAACTAAATATATCCTGTGAAGAGAGAGAGAAGGAAAGAGAACGGTAGTTGTTGAGCACAATGTCACACTATTGACTGTTTGTGCTCTACTTACACCGGGTACCGAAACCTAGTTTTTAGCGTTATAAGAGTTTGGATTAATCGCTAAAAGATGAATAAATGAAAAATAAAACACGTTACATAGAAAGCAAGTAATAAGTGCAATACAATAAAAATTGGTGACTTAAGATGAAGGTAGCTATAAAATAAATATGAAAAGAGAGTAATTTAAATCTATATTGATATATATAATATATACACAAACAGATTACATTGTAACAGGGAATAAAACAATAGTTAGAAAAATGAAAATAAATTTTAACCAAAGGACAAACTGAAAGCAAATACATTATTTTAGGATTTTGGTTTTTGCAACTTTCTGTACAAATACCATCAAAATTCGATAGATAAAGCTATGACATGTCGCTGTTCGTGAGGCTAGTTTTTAAACCACACGAAATAATAGCGGCTTTGTGCAATGATTTTCTTTATCAAGAAATGTGCTAGCGGTACTTGCAGTTGAAAAGCTGCACGATATTCTTTAGTCAGTAATTTTAGTTTACAAGCAAAACAATGACGAGTTTTAAGCTGGTGAAAAATGTTATATTCATCATTGATGCATTGTTAAGTGTCCCTCTTTATAGATTATGTTGTTAATAACGAAAACGTAACATTTAACATGGGTGAGTTTCCCTCTCATAGACCATGTTGTTAATGACAAAAATATAACATCCAGTATGAGTGAGTGCCCATCTCATAGACCGGCCTGTTAATGACAAAAATATAACATCCAGCATGGGTGAGTTTCCCTCTTCCAGACCACGTTGTTAACGATAAAAACGTGACATCCAGTATGGGTGAGTGAGCACTTCATAGACCACACTGTTAAAGACAAGGACGTTACATACGTTCCAATATCCGAGTTCTTGTAACGCACTACATATTATATAAGTCAACACGTGATGGATTTGAATCTATAAGATGTTTTATACGATATAATACATAAACATATGGAATTTGTAAAACGTTATATGTTTGTATCGAATTTGTATATTTATATGTACTTGTGACTTTCACAGCTAAATAAACATTTTTCTTTGGCAGTTTTACTTCAGAAAAACTTGTGACCTTCGTTACGATGTGATTTACTTTCAGAGGAAATTGTGGCTTTCATAGCTTCAAATAATTCTATTGTAAGTAAGTGGCTTAGTGTTTAGAGAACCTCTGCTTTGGAACAAACAAAAACATAAGCTCAGAAGACAACTAAGCGAGAAAGTTAGGGGTTAGCCAGAGAATACATTACTATATTATAATGCCATTTCGCCTAAAACAAAAAACGATTGGTATGTATATTTATTGTTTTGCTGTTTATATAAATAATTAGTATAAATCAGTGATGAAACATGTTTATACTGTAGTAAACAGATGGCGCTGTACAAGTTTACAACGTAAGAATTAAAATTGTAATTAGCCACCCGGAGCCAGTCGCGCTGACAGAGTGTAGGAAACTACTTAATTAGATTATAATTATCTATCATATTTCTTCGTGAATCTAATTTACTGATTTATTCCCAGGAGTCTGTTAGTTACGCCAGAGAGTTAATTTGGGCGGCGGCTACCCGGTTGTCATTACATTTCTTTGCATCAAGTGGACCTTCATTGTCTTAGATCAGTCGTCGAGAACGTGGAATTTTCATTTTCAAATTTCCTGCCAATGAACGAGAGGTACAACAAAAGGAGCACTAACAGGGAGCCTTTTTTGGGCTTTTGTCTAACAAGACTTCCTCTGTAGGGTAGCCCAATCTGTCAGCCCCCAACTGTGGCTGTGATGGTCCACGAAGGACGAGTTCTAGTCCACTGACCACCCGTCTTGAGAGCTGCGGGAAGCAGACATTTCGTCCATAGACGAACATGTCTTGTGCAGTTTATTGTTTCTTAATTAGCTTATGGTTCGAACCTTACCACTGCGTACTCGAAGCGTCCGTGTAAAACAGATAGTTCTAGTCTATGCATACGGATATATCCTTCTGTATTGTCACAGATGACATAATTAATACGTGTTTATTATATAACATATCCACGTGAATATTCTTTCTTACTCGATGTACTTGTTTTGAAGATTTGGAAGTTGTCCGAATACCAGTTGACCTTGCAGAATATATTGTTTTACTCTTCTTTAATTTCAAGCAATAGTAAATTTTCTTTAATAAATGACGAACAAAGCTAAACACTTAAAAACTCGTGTGGTATTTAAATTACAATATAAAAGCATAATAACTTTCACACACAAAAGAGTGTAAAACCATTTAAATGATGACAGACTTTCGAAATTATTACAAAATAAAGTATTATATGTCTGTTATTACACGTTATCTTTCGGGTTAAAGTTTTTTTTTTTTTCATTTAGAAGCCCGCAGTGGCCAAGCAGGAATTCTATAGGCTTATAATGCTAAAAACTGGATTTCGTTAACCACGGTGGGCAGAGCACAGATAACCCACTTTGTAACTTTGTGTTTAACAGCAAACATATTTGAAACAAAATGAGGGAAAAACTAATAATATCCACATGTATGAACTTACATTTCTAGTTTATTTTCTAAAACAGAAATAATGTTTCAAAACAGAGTAATTTAAAACATTCCCTCTCTGTTTATATATTTACTGTAATTTAATAGATAAGACCATGTTAAGAAATGAGCCAAGTTATCATGCCGGGTGACTGTGGTCTGTGTCATCAAATTTTCTGGAACATCATCATATACACAGAACGATTACATATCTCCCACACGCGGAGTCGTAGTGCGTGCAATAGCAAAACGCGCCTGCAAGAAGATCCGGGTTCCTGAAACGGAGGATTAATAGAGATGAGCCTGATAAGGACATTGTCACCATGGAAATGCTGATAAGAGTATAGCTGGTAGATCAGCTTATAAAACCTGCCACAGCTTTATTAATTCTCTTCCTCAGGATGGCATAACGGCCTTTAGCTTTATCGATGTGGGCACGCACTGTCAACACAGCTTTTCTTGGTACATGTAGTCTTTTACTTGAGTAAATCTGCTCTGAAATGAGATCTCAACCAGTTACTTTAATTACGTCACAATCTTCAAAATATAAAGAAAATCAACGTTAAAACTATGAGTCTTTGAAATGGGAGACAATTCCTTACCGTATAAAATGTGTTGATTTCTAATAAGCTGGGCCATCAGATTACAACACTCTTTGACTTTTAAGGATTACGGTCCTCCTATATTCTTCCCTTATAAGTAACATTTTGTACTCACAGATAGCCTTGTCCTCCGAGAAACTGCCCTACATATAATATATGTTGACTTCCAGGAACTCTTGTCCTCTGATATACCTTCCCTATATATACATAATAGTTACTTACTGTTAATGAGTATATCTCTCTCACATATAGCGTTTGTTGACTTCTAAGGCGTTTGATTCTCCGCTATACCTTCCCTAGATATATATAAAACATTTTCTGTCCTATAAGGAGTCTGATCACCCAGTTTATCTCTCCTATATATAAGCCCCCCGCTACTACAGCAGTAAGTCTACGGATTTACAACGCTAAATCAGGGGTTCGATTCCTCCTCTGTGGGCTCAGTAGATAACTTGATGAGGCTTTGCTATAAGAAAACACACAAACACACACTCCTATATGTAAAATCTTCTGTCCTATAATGAGTCCTCTTTTATATGTAACATTTGGTGACTTGTCAGGATTATGATTACCTCGTTTGTTTTTGCTGTCAGGATAATCGCTTCCTAATAACTAAAACGTAATGGCTCCAACTCTTAGAAATAATTATTTGGTGCTAATTGTTAATTACGCTTTCAGTATATAATAAATTAACCAGAGTATCAAGAGATAAAATGATACTAAAGTCGGCCGTTTCCAACTTTACTTCTGTGGTTTATATTTCTATAATGTATAATGTCTTATAAAACTTATCAGTTCATTTACTAGCTATGATTATACATAATATATATTTATGTGTCTTAATTTTAAAAATGGGAATTCGACCAACACAAATATAAAAAGAAATGTAGTAAGATTTACATTTCTTAAGCATAAAATTCACACAATCCAACACAAATAGATATAAAACTATAACATACTTGAACATTGTCTATAATATTTTAGCTAATAAGAAGTAATTATAATTGATAATAATAACTCTCCCAACTTTAATCATCATATGCACATTTATATTACGTATTGATAGAACCAAGAAAGTCCGAAAATGGTCAATGGCCCAAATACTTGATTAAAGTCTCATTAGTATTGAACGTTTCTATACAGTCATATATGAATTTGATCAAATATTTTGATACTGTGGGACTAATTAACATAGGTTGTAATCATATCTCTTGCAGCGGCCCGGCATGACCAGGTGAGTTAAAACGTTCGACTCGTAATCTGAGGGTCCCGGGTTTGAATCCGCATCACACCAAGCATGCTCGCCCTTTCAGCTGTGGGGACGTTATAATGTAACGGTCAGTCTCACTATTCGTTGGTAAAAGAGTAGCCCAAGAGTTGGCAGTAGATGGTGATGACTAACTGCTTTCCCTCTAGTCTTACACAACTAAATTAGGGACGGCTACGGCTGACAGCCCTCGTCTAACTTTTCGCGAAATTCAAAATAAGCATATGTATTCTAACATACGGACAGAAAGGTTACTTGATACGAAAGTGATCCAGTACATATATCATGATCACGTATAAAAGTGGTTTTCAGTAGCTTATAATGCTACTTTTGTTCGCTTGAAACGTTTCTGTTACAATATTCAGGTTATATCCTATATTTGAAGTGGACATAGAAAATTTATATAGGCAGGTATGTGAACTTAATCCAAATTATGTTCCACATGATGTAATTGGTTAGGATGAGCGTCACCAAATGTTTTACACATGTTTATAAAGTGTTCTAGAAGATACATTTGTCTTCATTCCACTGACCAACATTCGTCTCCGTGTTATCTCAATGTCATATTCTCGGTAACATCTCGGTCATTTTTTTCTCAGTACAAAGAAACCACGGACGCGTGATGGACAGCAGGGGTCATCGAGTGTCGGTTCTGCCCTCGTGTCGATGTAGTGTGGCTTCTGCATAGTTGGGGGAGAGTCACTTATCGAAAGACGTGGTCTTGACAACCACTATGGTCAGATGAATGCTGTCCGGAAACGTCCAAGCTACATAGCTAATACCAGTGGAGTAACGACAGTTTTATAGAATATTGTGGAAAAAATCCAGGAGGTAAAAAAGAATATATATATATATATATATACCCCGACAACTATATATATATACAGACACTATTTGATCTATCACGTGTCTTGACTAAGCTGGTATATAAAGTAACAAAAATTAACTTCATTTTAACTGCATCATTTATATAGGGGTTGGTTGTTTATAGCTAAGCACAAAGCTGCACAATGGGCTTACTGTGCTTTGCCCACTAGCGGTATTAAAACATAGTTTTTAGCTTTGTAAGTCTGAAGACATTTTATTGTGCTACCGGGAAGGGGGACTTATATAACAGAAGAATATTAATTTTACTTTCCACTGATTATGATGGCTGACTTCTCTTCAGATGTGTAATTATATATTATGATGGCTGACTTCTCTTCAGATGTGTAATTATATATTATGATGGCTGACTTCTCTTCAGATGTGTAATTATATATTATGATGGCTGACTTCTCTTCAGAGGTGTGATTATATATTATGATGGCTGACTTCTCTTCAGATGTGTAATTATATATTATGAATCACAGCATCTTGTCAAACAAACAACTAATAGTAAACCTTTCTTCTCACTCCTGGTGTTTTTTCATCTGCCAGTTTCAATTTTTACTAATCATTAGATCACAGATAAATTTTTAACAAATAGATACATTTCAGTCGAGTGATCGATTACCAACGCTATACAGAACTTTAATTTAAATATTTATCCTTTATTATCACAATTTATGCTCACATCTATGCATGGACAGTGAACATTAGTGTGTTCAAAATATTTAGCCTTAACCCTTTTGAGATCCATATACACAGACATGTACCTCTAAAATTATACCCCTTCTGGTTACTTGCTTGTTGCTGTATGCAAAGCTATAGAATGGAAACCTGTTTTTATCGTAAAATAGGCCCAGCATGGTCAGGTGGTTAGGACGCTCTACTCGTAATCTTAGGGTCGAGGGTTCGTATCCCCATCGCACCAAATATGCTCGCCCTTTCAGCCATGGGGGCGTTATAATATGATGGTAAGTTCCATTATTCTTTGGTAAAAGAGTAGCCCAAGAGTTGGTGGTGGGTGGTGATAACTAGTTGCCTTCCCTCTAGTCTTACACTGCTAAATTAGGGACGGCTAGCGCAGATAGCCCTCGTATAGCTCTGCGCGAAATTAAAAACAAACAATTTATCGTATAAGTTGTTAAACATAACCGCAAGGCCCGGTATGACCAGGTGGTTAAGGCACTCGACTGGTCATCCGAGGATCGGCGGTTCCAGTTCTCGTCACACCAAACATGCTTGGCCTGGCATGGCCAAGCGCGTAAGCCGTGCGACTCGTAATCCGAGGGTCGCGGGTTCGCGCCCGCGTCGCGCTAAACATGCTCGCCCTCCCAGCCGTGGGGGTGTATAATGTGACGGTCAATCCCACTATTCGTTGGTAAAAGAGTAGCCCAAGAGTTGGCGGTGGGTGGTGATGACTAGCTGCCTTCCCTCTAGTCTTACACTGCTAAATTAGGGACGGCTAGCACAGATAGCCCTCGAGTAGCTTTGTGCGAAATTCCAAAACAAACAAACAAACCAAACATGCTCGCCCCTTGGGGGCGTTATAATGTACGGGCAGTCCCACTATTTGTTGGTAAAAGAATAGCCCAAGAGTTGGAAGTGGGTGGTGATGACTAGCTCGTCTTGTTCGACTCGTCAAAAACTTAACGGCTCATAGTTTCGTAAAACCCCCACAAAACCCATATCTGCAATTACGTCATATAGCATAAAAATTACTGTTTAAACGTCGAACGAGAATGAAAAAAACCAAAAGGCGTAAGGTTTATGATAAAAATCCTATTACAAAGTTTATACCTAAAGATTAATTTCAAATAGCAGCATTAGTTAAGCCTAGTGGCAATAATTTTGGGAGAAAGAAAGAAAAAATTCATCCAAATAAAATAAAACTATTATTAGGACTAAAAACCTAATAAAAACATATGAACTACAGTTACAAAACTCTAATTTAGCTCCATCCCCTCTTCCCAATGGCGCAGGTTCTTGTCTGCAGACTCGTACAGCTAGAAATCGGGTCTCGTGCCGTTTTGTGCTAATTCCAAAAAAAATAAACAAGCTTTAATTTAGGTGTTTTTTAAAATTTGCCAAAAACTTCGAAATGTGTACTTCAAACTGAGTATATGCCCAAGCTAAAACTACCTATAACAGTAAAATTCATTCAGCTCGCTATTGTTTACATAATTAAGACAACAATATTACGTCATACTTTTGTTACTAAGCGACATTAGACGAACGAAGTTATCCTTTGGTAACACTTCGTCACAAAGTTAGCTGTGACGTCACAAATTCAGCTGTTTCGAGTGCTGAGCGCAAGGAGCGTTTGAAGTGTTTCTTTAATTTTTTTTAAATGTAAGGAATATATATATATATAAATATCCTAACAAAATATTCATAAGCCATCATCTATACATGCGCACTATGTACCGTAGATTAATGTAGATAAACCTAGTTTTACAATGTTATACATCTTAAGGGTGGGTTGTAAGTTGCTTATTTAACTCATCAAATGCAACAATATTAGAACTTTACACATCTATCAACTATAGATGTGACTTAAACATTTTTTCTTACAACTTTACTCCAGTATTCAAGTTATTCTGTAGATATGTTACTAAATGTAAGAGCAGTGAAATAAAAAATGAAAATAACAGTCATCTAATACTGGTTTTAAAACTAAAAACAAACAAACAGTAATTGTTTATTTTTGTTTTCTATATTGAAAAACTAATGGTTATCAATTTTTTGTTCCAATACTTAAAATATAGGGTGAACACCTGCTTTCTCCTTTAATAGTGAAAACAAAAGCAGGGATTACCTGTTGTTGTGTGTGTTTGTTTGTTTTTTTGTATAATAATGGTGATTTCGGGATCTGTGATCTGAAAACTGTTATGGATATTTTGCAAATCTAAAAGCGGAAACTATATTCAGTTATAAATCTGCCGAGAATGCAAAACGAATTGATACAATTACCTTCTTCCAGCACTTTCCAAAATGATGACGTTGGTACCGTGTAAATTGTTATCTATCTTCCTAAAAGACAGCAGGAAGAGAAACTAGAAATAAAGAAGTGAATATTGGGATAAACAGAAACTGATTATCTGGTTTTCCTTTCTATATGTAAAGAATAACGATTATCAACTTTTTGTTTCAATAGTGAGAAAAGAAATGATTATTTGATTATTATATAAAAACTTTGTTGGAAAGCTAAGATGAAAAAAAAAATCTTTCCTGAAAAGCTGTGATGTGCAGACTGGATTCGTTTCTGAACTTAGGACTAACGTGGCAACATGTTGGATGACGAAATTTCAACGTTATGAAAGTGACAGTCAGTCTCGTTATTCGGTTCAAAGAGCCAAACGTTGTGACAGGTAATGCTGTTTTTTTTTTCTTTGGAGAGAAGTTTAAAACTAAGGCCGGCTTTACTCAAATTATAGAGGTTTTGGACCTGGACGATTAGCCCAAATGTACGCAGAATGTTGTTCAGGTCGAAACCTAAAATTCTAATTCTCCATCCAGCGTTCTTTGAAGATGCTACTGACGTGTTAGATAAGAAAATTCACACAAGTCAACTTTATCTTGATGAAGACACGTGATCTAGTGCTGAAACATCGTTCTTATCACAAACAGAATTCTGAACTGAGAGGATTTTCGGTAGCTCAGACATTAGCTCGAAAGTTTTAATATTAAAGTTCTGGGTTCGATACCAGCGTTTGCCACAGTGCTGATAGCTTATTTGTAAAGTTTTACGCTTCAAAATCAAATAAATTGAATTGAGTGGTTCCAAACGAACGAATGGTTTCAGGGTATTTGCAATTTGTTAATGTGTGGCCCTGACGCCAAAAAATATATATAAAACCTTTTAGTTGCTATTAAGTATAACTTTGCTGAAGAAAAAAGAAATGCGAAACAACTACTGAAACAAAAACCTTAAGAAAAAATATCTTTTTGTAGTTTGCCCACCTGTTATGATAATACGCTGTTAGTCGTGTAGTTTTCTCGTTTGTTTTGATAATACACTGTTAGTCATGTAGTTTGCTCGACTGTTTTGATAATACAGTGTTAGATTACCGGCTTTATCGAGAGTGAAATTACAGTGCTTAAATACAATGAAAATTATAATGGGTTTAATTTGTGTCAACACATCTGTTTTTATTTTTGTTTGATCAGCGATCTCCAACTAGTCGCGTCCCTGGTATTATGTTTTCTTTCTCTGATAATTTAATATGCTGAATATTAGATTTTCATTAAAATGCTTATAATATGTCAATCGAAAAACTGTGATCAATGGTACGAAATATTTCCCAGAAGCCAACGGTGTTCTTCAATATTTCCTTGGAATACTAAAATAAATGAAGTTATTTTGAGAGAGAATTTCAATAAAAAAAAAAAGTAATTGAAATTAGTATTAATTTGCTGTAGTTAGGTGGAGTGGGGCTTTATTAAAAGGTGTTACTAGTATAACTCATTCATCCAGATGGCGTTTTGATAACTTGTTGGGGCTCAGTTGTTTTTGTTATATATATATATATGTAGAGCATGTTGTTCTTTTTTAAATTAAATTTCAAGGATCTTTTATAAATACCTCTACATACTCTAGAAGGAGAACTAGCATTATTTATGGATATACATGTAAATACAGGATCATTCATAGTTAGTATCAGGCAATGTCTAGTTTCTAGCTGTTCGTTAGAAGGTTTTAATAACAGGACAATGGCAAGTTAATGTGGTCTTGGAGGTTTCATATGCCACTCCGACGCTTGTAATGGTAGTTACACTGCTCTGTACGACATACATATGTATAAGCTGTTATCTCTCTCACTGCTCGATGTGTCCTTCTTTGGCTGAAAGCTTTTCTCGCCTGCTTTCCTTCGTCGTGATAATGGTCCCTAATTTCCGGTTTCTTCTTGCTTTGTTTGATTGAAACCCACTAGAGTTTCGTCTTTTCTCTTTTCCAAAACCCCATATTTTAATTGATCACGTGGTTTCAACTGGAACATCATTCCCTCTCTCCATTTTCTCATCTCTCTCTTTCACTGTAAGAGACTAAAACAGAAATACATGAATTCCATCCGTGCACGTGCTGCAGACAGTGGCTCTCTCGCCTACTTCATCATCAGTATCTGTATGATGTGATGTTGTCTCAGCGTAATTAGCGTGCTATAACTCTCTGCTGAAGCGTCAGGCTTGGCGGCCTTACAGGTTTATTGTAAAAGCGGCGAATCGAAGTTTATATTGACTGCTAGAACCTTTATATGTTAAACTGGTGATGCATGCCAAAGCTTTTTTTTGTTTTCGGTTCGTATAATAGTTTTGACACATGTATAATTTTATTTATGTATTTTGTTGTTTATTTATGAGTGAAGAGGTCCTGGCAAACTTATTGATATATTTGTTTGAGAGAAAAACAAAATAATCTGCGTTCCTTTTCATCTCTTTCTCCGACTTTTTTATCAAACTACCATATCACTGGTTGTTTTAATTCTCAAATACAAAAATCACAATATTAAAACACATATAATAAGTCAATAACTTTCGGTAAGCTCGTAAGTACATAATTAAACTCTTAACAGAAACAAATTATAAATGATATGGTCATAAACGATGTTTCTATTTAATCCTAATACACTATTAATACAGAAGTACAAAGTCAAGCTATGTGATAAAGTCTACCATGCCATAATGGAAATTACAAAAAACAACTTTAACCTAATTTTACGGCCAGTAAGATTAAAACAAGATAAATCATTTAATGACAGCTGGGGATTCAAGAGCTTTTCCTAGATCGTTAATATGAGCTGGATAGCAGTATTTATACAGCTTTGCTAGAACAATTTATATTAGTTGTAGTTTACCAATGAAAATCAAATGATGACCAGTTGTAGAGAAGGTGACCTTACAACAGATCCGTGTAATGAGTTTGACTTATAATTGGTAGAAGACTCTAATAAGATGTCATCTTTGTAGATTGCATACAATTCACTTTATTTATATGTAAATGACCACAGTTCAGGACTTCTTCCAAGATTCCTGAATTATTCGTTTATGTTTGTCTTCGGACCACACTTTTATGACCTTTATTCTGGACTTTTAATACGAACGGGTAAACAAAATAAAAACTATAAATTGTATATAAATTGTCTATAAAATTCTTTTTCTATGAGTTATGTATAGGAAATTATTATACAACTTTGAAAGGCTGTGTTCGGCAGATTGGAGGCCGTTTTACAGAATGGATAGCTACTATATTAATCATATGCCTGTTTTGTTTCGAAGATTTCTCCTAAGTTACACATGGGCTATCTAGAATAGGTGCCCCTAATTTTGAATGATAGACTATAGAGAAATAAACAAGCCAACAGAACCCATTGTCAATCTTTTCGATACTCTGTTTGAAGAGTAGGATTTAACATTTACTCTTATAACACATCTACAGCTCCAAGGAACCGTTTTCTTCTTTTCTGGTGTCAACAAGGCGTGACTCACAGATCCTCAAGTCTATAGCACGCATCTGTAAGTCATATGCCTTGCCCGACTTATTTCTATATGCATAGCCCCCAGTAGTTCAGCGGTAAGTTTGAAGAGTTATATCGCTAAAGATAGGATTTCGATACCTTAATGGGCACATTAAAAACAGCTCAATTTGTAGATGTGTGCTTAACAATAACTCATATGCATAGAATAAATTTGACTCATAACATATTATATAGCTTATGTCGTTTAAGTTTATATCCTTCAGTTACCACAGATTGTATAGTTTATGTCAACTAAGTTTATATCCTTCAGTCACAATATATTGTATAGTTTATGTCAACTAAGTTTATATCCTCCAGTCACCATAGATTATATAATTTAGTTTGGCTAAGTTTATATCCTTCACTCACTACAGATTATATAGTTTATGTCGACTTAGTTACATCCTTCAGTCACCATAGACAGCCCTATGGGTTTGCATTAAAATCGTAAACACCATTAAACGTGGAATCTCAAGCTATAATAATCGCACAACAAATTCTAATGATTTATTAAAGTGTGCAACAGTTGTTTAACAGAAACACAATTATCATTACTGAAGTAAGTGTCTCCAGCAACTTTAACATTATTCATTTTTGTAAAATCTCTACTAAAAGTTTTAACTTTTGCAAAAATTATACTATTAAAACGCTAGAAATTTCTTTTTATGGTATTTACATTTGTCCTGTGGCCTCGATCTGATGATGATCATGTCCACTTTGACCTGGATTAAATAACTGCCGACGTATCCTGTCATCTCAGAATCTCGATTTGACAATGATGATGATAAATTTGTCCCGGTATAAATAAATGACAATGTTTCCAGTCACAATGACTTCATGATGTCCAGTTTGACCTTGTATAAATAATTGGTGATGACCTCGTGTGTTTTAGAATCTTGACCTTCTCAATCTCACGATGTCCAGTTTGACCTCGTATAAATGATTGGTGATGATTCCGTTTAGTTTGGAATCTTGATCGGACGATGATGATGTCCAGTTTGACCTGAAATAAATAACTTACGATTTCACGAGTTCGATATCGGAAAAGATATTCAGGTAACGTTGATTTTTTATAATAAATTTCAAGTAGTCGACAAACATAAGGCTAAGAAATAACCATCAGAGATGGCAGGTAATATGGTTTTATTATGTAAGAATAATGTACGGTGTTGATATGGTAAGATACTTGTAACAATCTTTGTTACTAACAAATACCTACATAACGTTATTGCCTTTATATGAGTTTCAGTTGCCATATTGAACAGAATGTTTGCCCTAATTTACACTGACAGGTGTTTGGAAACATTCCTAAATATTCCTAAACGTTCACAAAACAATTCATGAATGTAATTCTCATATTATTAGTCTTAGCTGGAAAGTTTGGAATCAGGTTATCGGTGTTATCTATATTCGTAACACACAGTAAAACAACCCGGTTGAAACCATCTATCGTTTAGTGGTAGCGCAAACTCGTGTGCAACTGCCGTGTAAAGATAGTGAAACAGACGGTATTTTAACAAACCAATCAGAATGAAAATTAAGAATGTTTGTTAGTCAGTAAAAGTAATTACCACACATATTTCAGCTTACGTAGATTATTGTATTGTTTTGGTTTTGCTATTATATGTATTAAGAAGCAGCTCATACAGTTTTCGTCTGGAGGTACCCTGATAGGTTTCACCTAACATCGTTTCTGTAATACATCTATTAGTGTTATGTTTTTAATTACGTGTGTTAGGAAACAGTTCACACACTTCAAACTTCGGTTTGAGGTACCCAAAAAGTTTTATAGAAAAATATCCAGTCAATATTCCCGATGTATAAGTTAAAATAAAAATTGATCATAGAATAATTTACGGTAATTAAATACATTATATTTGTCACAGTTGTTTTGACACTCCATCATTGTGTGCCAGGAAAGTACGCTCAGCAATGATATAGACAGGGATATAAAACACCACCATTTTTTTTGCTATTATTTCTAAAGCAACTATATTTTCCCGCTTTTATTACATATCCCACGATGCTCCAGCGTTATATCTCTGTCTTACAGCTCAAGAAAGATAATTTCGATACCCGCTGTGAGCAGAGAACACGTAGCTTGCGCTTATCAACCAACAAACAGCGCAAATACTATAATATTAGTATTTATTTTTAAACCTAAGTATAATTGATGACTCACGCGTATCTAGGTTTATTTCATGATATGCTATTGGGGCTGGGATCAAACCTTGTTTCTAAATCTTACCTGTTAAATACATTATCAGATTACAGTTAGTTTTATGAAACTTACCGTTAGCAACTGAAAACAATCAAGTAAGTTTGAGAGTTTTTTTTATAGTACTGTTTTTTGATTCGGCTCTTACTCAGTATCTTCCAATGATATAACGTGCTAGTGATCTCATATTTATCATGTACTTTTACACTAGGTGTGTTATACTTTATGAGTTGGATATTGTTTGGCCACATGAAATAAACAATAACCATGTTTATTTCGCTCGTTTCTTTTTTTACTCCTACCGCGAGTTCTTCAGTTCAATTCCAAAAAAAGAAAAGCTTATTTGCAAATTTTCAGAGTACACATTATAAGCCAAATTACATCCATCATAAATGCATCAATATATGAGGGAGGTGGTTATTCGTTTGAATATATATATTGAATACTACACGAGGGCTATCTGCGCTAGCTGTCCTTAATTTAGCAGCTAGTCACCACCACCCACCGCCAACTTTTGGGCTACTCTTTTACCAACGAATCGTGGAATTGACCGTCACATTATAACACCCCCACTACTGAAAGGGGTGAGCATGTTTAGTGCGACGGGGATTCAAACCCGCGACCCTCAGATTACGAGCCGAGTGCCTTAACCACCTGGCCATGCCGGGCCCTCGGTTATTGTTGTAACAAATAAGCTAATACAGTTGATACAAAGGTTTATACAAGAACGTCTATATTAACAGACGCGCGTGAATTCTCAAAATTATCTAAACAAATGTAAAAGTCACCTAGCCTATATTATGTACTAAGAAATATCGTTTATTGTAAAATATAAATAATTCTTAATATTCTGAAGAGGTTTACTTAAACTGTTTGACTTTTACAGTAACAAAACATTCTAAAGATAAAGTTGTGACTCGTTACGAATTGAAGCAACTTTATTAGAAAGCGAAGAAAGGCTATAAGATTGAAAACGAAAATTTTTTTTTTTATTTATCTGATTATCCAATGTAATAAAGTCATCGTCGGGTTATCTATTAAGTAAAGGTAATTAAAATGATTTGCTGTATGAAAAAAAATAGGCTGGATAGTTATATTTAGTCTGTAAAGTTACGCTGTTACTGTTTGTAATTAAGTACAAAGCTTTGCAATGGACGATACGTGCTCTGCCGCCACGGGTATCGAAATCCGGATTTTAGCGTTTTAAGTCCGCAGACGTACCGCTGTGCCACTGAGAGGGGGCTTAAAGTTACGAAATAAATTAGTGTGTCAACAATCACATATAAATTAAAAACTAACCATTTCTGGAAATAGTTTTCTAAGATTCGTTGTTGTAAGTGGCAGAGCTGAAATAGTGACCTTTACGCGCTGTGCCATTTCAAGGATCAAACCCTTTGCGTTTTTAGCCCTCACGCCTACTATGGAAACACCAGAGAAGGGACTTAGTAATAAATTATAAAATTTAAATGTGAACTGAAATAGAACCAACTAAATCACGTGTATGCTTTGTGCTTGATAAAGCTCGATCAGTTACTTCGTTATTAAATACAATATCAAAAACATGAGTGTTGAACTTTACTAGAATATACAAAAATTTCGTTTACCATGAGAGTAATACATTTGAAAACAATGCCACTAAACCAATGTGAATTTTTACGAAGATTAGGAAACTGAACATAATATCTGCGATTTTGGTAAATGTAATGTTTTTAAATTTCTTAATGCTCGAGCTTTTTGGTTGCACTGGTATTAAGCTCGTGGTTTGTAATATAGTAAAGATTATCAAATAAGATAAACGAGTACAGAAGAAACCTCATAAAGAAGAAATCTGAATGATGGTGTGTGCTTCCTGTCGTGTGTAATCTCTATCTTCAAATACCTCTAGGAATGAAATCTTATAGATGCTATATATCTTCTCTCTTGTGGAGTCTCTCTACTTTCAACGAACTATAGAGACTGAATCTAATAAATAGTCTATTTGTTCTTGTTTGGTATCCCATCCATTAAATATCTTTAAAGACGGAATCTTATAGATGGTGTATTCATTCTGTCATGTGGAATGTCAACCTTCAAATACCTCTAGTGTCGAAATATATATATATAGTGTATCCCTTCATTCGTGAAGAATTTCTATCTTAAAATGTCTCGATAGACGAAATCCGATAGATGGTATATCCCTCCCTGTAGTGAAACATTTCTCTTCAAATATCTCTCGAGACGAGATCTGATAAATAGTGTATCATTTCTGTGATGTGGAATATCTATCTTCATTTATCTCTAGAGACGAAATCTAATAGATTGTGTATCTTTTACGTCGCATCGAATCTTCACCTTTAAAACCCTTTAGAAATGAAATTTAATAGGTAGTATATCCTTTCGATTATGTGAAATATCTACCCTCAGCTGCCTCTAAAGACGAAATCTGAAAAATTGTGTATCCTTTCTCTAGCGCAGAATCTCTACTTTGAAATACCTTTAAAGACGAGATCTGATAGATGGTATATTCTTTCTGTGATGTGAAATTTCAAATGTATCGAAAAACGAAATGTGAAGGATGGTGTATCCATTCTTATGTATGGAATTTCTACCTTCAAATATCATTAAAATTTCTATGTAGACGAAATTTGATAGACGCTGTATCTTTTTCCATCGTGTCAAATCTTAACATTTAAAAACCTATAGAGACGAAATATGATAAGTGATATGTCCCTTCTGTCTTTTGAAATCTCTATCTCCAAATACCTCTAAGATGACATCTGATAGATGATGTATCCTTTCAGTCGTGTGGCATCTCACACATTAAATATCATTAGAGACGAAATCTGGGAGATGGTGTATTCATTATGTCGTGTGAAATCTGAATCTTCAATTTTACGTGGAAATGAAATATGATAGATGGTGTATGCTTTTTTTCGTGTGGAATATCTGCTTTTATATAGCTGACTTACCGAAATATAGATTATTGTTCTGATAGTATAACTTATGTATTTGTTTGTATAGTAATGTCTTGTTAAGCTACATACTGTGTTTACAGTGGGGAATGTAGTCAGAGCGTTGTAACTCAGTATACAGAGTTACCTGCCTTGATTTTATGTCTCTCTTATGTTACCGATACTTGGTGTCGCTAGCGTCACAAAGCGCGTGTAAATTTTAAACAAGCCCCATTTTCTGTTCCTCTTGTTTTACTAACAGAATTTATTAACATTTGTTGTGTTTTTGTTGCAATAGATATGTATGGTAGTTATGCATATGTGTATATTGTGAAAAATAAATAATCAAGTCATTATAATTATGTTGTTATGCACTGTATTTTCAATCTTCTTATGACGTAGTTAAATACATAAAAGGTTTGAATTTCCCGCGAAGCTACACGAGGGCTATTTGCGCTAGCCGTCCCTAATTTTGCAGTGTAAGACTGGGGAATGCAGCTACTACTTTACCAACGAATAGGGGGGATTGAGCGTCATATTATAACGTCCGCACGGCTGAAGGGTCGAGCATGTTTGGTGCGATGGAGATTCGAACTCGCGATCCTCTGATCACGAGTCGCGTGCCTTAACTACTTGGCTATACGAAACCTTTCCTTTGATCCTACACTTCATTATAACTAAGTGATTATAAAATAAGTTTACTATTCCATGTATATGCACTTCAACTCATCGCTAAAGAAACCATTTGATAATGATAATTTTACTTTGTAGTTCTCTAAGCCTATGAACAGCACGTGCGTTGATTGTCCCTGAGGTTGAGATGTAAATGTGTAATTCCTCAACTCTTCTTAAGGTTAAACACATATAACCTGTAGGTTTGGATGCAGAAGTAATGTTAAAAGAAAAAGGTTATTAGTAAAGTGTTCTCACTTACAGACAGTAAGATTGTATATTTCCTCATTATTTTTTCTTGCTTAAAAGATGTGAAAAATAACCTTTAATGAACATTTATTGTAAGTAAAGAAAAGACACAATTCATAAAACACCAATGTGAAACATTTATTAATCCAGCGTCTTTTCCTATACAAACTGTGATTATGTTTATAAAGAGTTTGTCATGTGACTGGTGAGAGTATACGAGTTAACTATGTGAAAAAAAATAATAAATGAACGTGTTTTAACTGACATGAAGTAAGAATAAGCCAGTTCAGTCAATTCATCCTGACTAGTGAGGGCAGCCATCTGTCAAATCCCGAGTTTCAACGGATGTAGTTCCGTTCTCACGTGGACACGTGCCTGTTGTCTATAACTCAAAGCAGCTGATGCTCTCTCGTGACGTAATAATTTGGCGGAATGCTTGTAAAGAAGTAGCCACGAAGGATTGTTTCGAACCTGTTTTGTTCCGTTTGCGTGTGAGTTTAGCATTTCCGTTCGACACAGACACGAATTTGGGCGTGGCCTTGATAAATCTCAGTATAACGATACGTATATGTATCATACCCGCAGGTGAGGAAAGTGGAAAACACTTATTCAAGGCTAGATTGAATTGATTGAAAAGCTTTTTTTCCAACACTTTCTATAGTAAAAATAATACACATGTGAGAAAATGGTAGTGACTACAATCACATCAGAAAAACAAAACCAGAGAGAAATAGAAGGTTATTGTAATCTCATATGATTTTAATGCTGGCAATTGGAGCAATTACATTATCGTAGATATGACAAAAATCGAGGTACTACCGTTAAACAACAGGCTGTAGTAGAAAAGGACTTGAAATAATCATAAGGTCTTTGTTTTTACTAACAGTTGATGTAATTTTATAAAGAATTTCAAAGCTATATGCGTTTCTGTTTTAATCAGAGATACAAGCAGAAATAAAATGACCTCTTTTGTGACAAATAAAAATAACAGGGCTCATATCTAGTTCCATATACCTAAATAACAGGGTTCATATCTGGTCCCACAACCTACAGTTGATTCGGGATTAAACCGAAGGTTTTTGTTGTTAGGTTTGAATCGTTTGTTTTGTTTGTTTTTTGAATTTCGCACAAAGCTACTCGAGGGTTATCTGTACTAGCCGTCCCTAATTTATCAGTGTAAGACTAGAGGGAAGGCAGCTAGTCATCATCACCCACCGCCAACTCTTGGACTACTCTTTTACCAACGAATAGTGGGATTGATCGTTACATTATAACGCCCCCACAGCTGAAAAGGCGAGCATGTTTGGCGCGACGGGGATGTGAACCCGCGACCCTCAGATAAGGAGTCGCACGCCTTAACACGCTTGGCCATGCCGGACCGGTTTGAATCGTATTAGAGTGGTACTAACAACTTTCCAAACTAGATTAAATTGTTAATAAATATTAACCAGTGTGATGCTCTTTCAGGAAATAATTTTAAAAAATAACAGCTTTTATAGCTGTGGTTTAAGCATCGAAAGTTGGCGCGATATTGGAAACTAACAGTCCTAAAATTTATGATAAAAATCAAGGAAACTTCTTTTTCCACAATTCTCTTAATTTGTCCATTTGCAATTCAAAATTAGAGGTGCATGGTAAAATTAACATATCATATTTATCTTTTGTCACCCACAAATTCACTATTCGATAGGCCTTTCGTTCAATATCAGAGACTCTGTAGTTGGGCTGAACGACAAGAGACAAAACGGTAATTGTTTCAGAGAATCTTTCTTTTTATTATTCTCATTGTTCATCTCAAATCTCAACTGATAATTTCTGATGTTAAAGGAAAAGCTTTATGGGTAGCGACTTTTAGAAGATGAAAGATAGATCTGAAACGATATTTTTATACACATCTCAATTTGAAACTGAAATACGAAAGACTTAAGAAGAAAGTATAATCAGAACTGCAGTATACGTGATTCCTATCACAAAGTTTAGGCCATTTATATTTGTATTAACTCTAATCTTCAAGGCTCAGCATGACCAGGTGGATAAGGCACTCGACTCCTAATCTGAGGGTCGCGGGTTCGAGTCCCCGTCACACCAAACATGCTCGCCTTTTCAGCCGTGGGAGCAGTATAATGTGACGGTTAATCTCATTATTCGTTGGTAAAAGAGTAGCCCAAAAGTTGGTGGTGGGTGGTGATGACTAGCTGCCTTCCCTGTAGTCTTACACTGCAAAATTAGGGACGGTTAGCGCAGATAGCCATCATGTAGCTTTGCACAAAATTCAAACCAAACCAGTCTTCAGTATTGTAACCGGGGCAGTGACATATTGAGGGTCACTGTTTACAGCCATTTATGCAAGTGTATAAAATACTTCTGTAACGAAATAGTTAACTTCAGTGAAACTTCCACAGTATCTGAACTCTGGCATTTGGATAATTCTTAATCTTTTTTATTGATTGTTTCTCCTTGTCAATATTGTTATCAATCAGCCCTAAATTTTGTGAAAATATCCTTTTTTTACGTAGATTGCCAGTTACTAATAGCTCTACGCAATTTGTTTTTACTCTAGTTGAAGGTGACCACAATTTTAAACACATATCAGATGTATGAGGTCCAAGGTTCTAGACGTGATGTTGCTGAAACCGCTCACATCACACTTTCAGCTGTAGGCGCGTTATGTAAGTGATAGTCAGTGTCATTATTCGATCCAAAGACTCCAACAAAGCTAATATGCTATCGATAATGCGGGCTGACCCACTCTAGCCTGCAATATAAAATTAGATATATTTGACATGACGTCATGATGATGCTTTTTTATACATGACTTTATTAGGGTATGAAAAAGTTTCACGTTGAAAATATCAATTCCAGTAAAACACACGTTCTGATGTATCTAAATTTCTTACGTACCTCGAATACACGAGTGTATTTGTCTACATTGGAAATAGATGTGAAAAGAATTATAAAGTTTTCTGTATAAGTGGTATAATAATATTAATAACAATTTGTTTTTGTTTCTATTTCACGTTATAATAACTGCATCATAGGTAATCTACTCCTTTTGTTGGACTATGAATACAATTTTAACAGTTCTCGTGTGGACTGGCGTATTTTTCAACAACGTGTTTTATCTGAGGAACTGTTAATACCTCATTAAATAGAAGCATTTTTTTTTTAAATGTAACAAATAAATAGTAAATTCACTCTCTCTGTGGTGAAACGGAAAGCTTGAGGGCTTATTAAACTAAAATGTGGGGTCTAGTCCTTGCAATGAGTACCGTACATATAATTGTTGACGCTGTAAGAATGGAAATACTATACATAATTGAATACATCTAATTCTTCAGTAAACAAAGTTTATGGTAAACAAAATGTAACAACATTGCTAAATGAATACGACTAATTCTGTCATTTTCTGACTTAAAAACTCTTCACCGCCTCATATATCAGTTTGAGGAGAAAAAATAAAGTACTGCTAAATTAAATATTTGTTATGTTATATACATTATAGCAAACAAACAAAAAGTATTAGCTCGCTCCCACGCATATTAAGCCTTGAGTGTATACATGATTACTCACACATTTATGAAGACATTTTGTTCCCGACGGTCACGCTGAGCAGAAGGGGGGGGGGAGGTACGTAGATCTTTCTCCTAGCCAAGCCACCTATAGTTAACTTCCATTACTTGCACTTTAGAAAGACTTTATATCATTAACCCTAACCTCAGACTATGGTTGTTAAATGGTTTATACTCTTACTACTGGTAGTTGACTAGTCTGATAGACTTGATAGTTTAATTGAGACAATCTTTCGGGCTAATGACTGAGAGGGCGAATCACGCAACCAGAACCAGCCTGCTATTATCCAGGAGCTACAGGACCGGATAGTGATGGAACTGTGTAAATTTGTTTGGAATCTCCTCAGTGCTGTTGTTGGCTAATTGAGTCCCTATAACCTTCCTGTGGTGGCAGTTACCGTCATGCCTAAATACTATCGCTAATCACAGGTTTCTATCTCGCTTTACCCTTTACACTGTATTTTTACTGTCTAATCTAGTTTTTTGTCTCTTCCACGAGCCAAGTGTTTCATGTGGTTGCTGGTCCCTAGAATTTTGTTCATTTTGACGAACCACACGTAATTAATTAGTTTCAACATTTCTGAAACTAACTTGAGCACTTTAATTACCATTTTTTGTTTGTTTTAAAAGTTATATTGATCGAGAATTACTAAAAGCATGGATAATTTAAATAACTACATTACGGGGATTTCTGTTTTGTTTTCTTCTTATTAAGAGTCAGATCAGGGACATTTTGCAATAACCAATTATGTAAGTTTTGAATGAAACATATTATGTGTAATATTTTAATCACTTAAAGAAGGGTCCGGCATGGCCAGGTGGGTTAAGGCGTTCAACTCGTAATCAGAGGGTTGCGGGTTCGAATCCCCGTTGCACCAAACATACTCGCTCTTTCAGCCGTGGGGACGTTATAATGTGACGGTCAGTCCCACTATTCGTTGGTAAAAGAGTAGCCCAAGAGTTGTCGTTAGGTGGGGATGACTAGCTGCCTTCCATATAGTCTTACACTACTAAATTAGGGACGGCTAGCGCAGATAGCCCTCGATTAGCGTTGCGCGAAATTCAAAAAAACAAACAAAAACAATGACTTAAAGAAGTCATCTCTTCAATGTTTGTGTCTATTTTTGTTTTCTTCCTGCTCCTATAAGTCAGTGACATAGAAAACAGTTATGTATGTTATATATTACTTAAGATACATATTACCATTTTATGTTTAAAGTTGGAATTTCATTGCAGACAATACAAACAGTTTTTAGGATCGACAAACTTCGTACACCGGGTGTTGAAGAACAAAGTTTGTAACCTTGAAAAACCCATTTAACTGCTAGACCTTAACAAGCTATCAAACCACGTAACATTGTTATTTATGAGGTCAAAAGCGAAACAAAAGTAAATAAAAATGTGCTGACAGTTGAAAAAAGACATGGAAGATAAACAAACTTACCCTGCTGAATATACTTTATAACACAAGATTATCTTTGTGTTTCTGGTATGATAACATTTAAGACACTAATTAGATTTGTTATACTTAAATTGGTATGTTAATATTTAAGATAAATATTACATTTGCTAGAATTAAACTGGTATGATAACATTTAAGACACAAATTAGATTTACTTGACTTAAACTGGAATGATAACATTTCAGACACAAATTAGCCTTACTAAAACTTAAACTGGCTTAGTAACATTGAAGATATAAGACAATTTCACAAAAATTAAGCTGTCATGATGACATTTAAGACATAAGACAGCCTTACTATACTTAAACTGATAGCATTTAGCTATAGCCGTAACGTGTATTTTTGTAGGACAGCTGTGATTTCATTACAACATGCAAGGAGTAAAATATATATAATTTTTATAGTCTTTAAAATGTCCATTTTTACTAAGTTTAAATTGTTTATAGATTCGTTATTACTGTGTACACAGTGGCATATTATCCACACACGACTTCTGAAACAAACTGGATACCATCATACAACAGGATTCAGCATATTTCTACGTCAAAAGAAATATGAATATGACATATGGAGACTTTGCAGTGGAGAGATGTAACAGTTATCACACTTAGACTCGTATTTCCTGTTATAATCAAATCATTAACGACGCCAAATCAGGCTTGGTTACGAATAATTTGGAGTATTGTCGAGAATAACATTGTATTAAAAAAACCAGTTGTTTGAAATTTCATCAAAATGTTGCGCAGTAATTGATTCAAACTTACATATGTAGCGACGAAACGATGTGTAGGTTTCGTGTTCTGATAATTAGTTCTCACTTGCTCATAATTTATGCTTGAGAGAAGTGAAAGAAAAATCGATTCACACTTCAATAAGCAAAACGAACACGTTAGTAGAAATGTGAATTTTTTTTCGGCACAGTATCGTAACTTTTCAATGTCCCACCTTACGTTTTACATATAGACTCTGCCTGGTGGCTCCAATGAGGGAGTTAACCGACTGACTCTACAGGTTTATATTTCATGCGCATATCCTCATGGTTAGGCGTGCCGTTGCTTCCTAACATGGATGTTAATGACTTGAAGGATTATTCTAAACCTCATCGAGTTGACCTCGGTGCTATTCTCTGGGATCTATCCCCCCCTCTCCTCTCCCCGGCCGTGTCATTTAAATCTTCAGTTAGGCGTGAAAAACTGGGGTCACAAAGTCAGCTTTTAACTGTTGAGGCCTAATCAGTGTTTAAGGTTCTTTTAGCTCATGCTGCGATCTAAGGGATTTCAGCCCGTAGGCAACTTGCACGTCCTTATTTTATTTTTTTTTTGTATTTTATAATGAAAAGTGATGTACCTGATAGTTTTGGATTTCATCTGTGGTGTAGAATTTTGTTACTGATGTACTTACTGTGAACGCATTGCAACTTGTTTCTTTGTTTCAAGTTAAGCACAAAGCTACACATTGGGCTATCTGTGATCTGCCCACCACTGGTATCGAAACTCGGTTTTTAGCGTTGTACGTCCTCAGACATACCTCTATGTCACTGGGAAATATCGTGTGTACTAATGAAGAACACTACGACAATAGTATTATGTTCTACAGATAACCAGCTAAAAAGTAATTATCAGGTTTCAAACCACCACCATGTGTGATTAGATAGTGTTTTAGGGTTAGTTATGGTCATACTCACTTTTGTTTATTTGTTGTGAAACTCCGAGCTGAAACCTATTCTTAGCATTATAAGCTCACATACTTACCGCTGAGTCACGTGGAACCCATTTGACGTGTTAGTTATAAATAGACGTGATATGTGTACTGCTGTAGACTGTTCTGTTTTACTTAGTTTAGATGTTTTATATTGTTTTCTAGAAGGAGTTTTCATAGTAATGTCTAATGCAAATTATTTTCGGAAAGGGTAAATTTGACGTGACGTCGCGAATTTTCTAGAAACTTGGGTGGGGTGGAATAAACATTGTAATATAAAAACACTAGTAAGTTAGTTATGGGGTCTGTTGTCATGTTGTCTTGTCAATCTATTACTTAGTTGGCGAGTATGTCAATTACACAGTTATGAGTTTGTGCCATTGATACGAAAGGGAATTTAACAATGATTTAGTTTAATTTGTGAGTTAGGTTTATGGCTTGATTATTATTAGATAGTGAACTCGTTTAGGTTATAGAACTTTAAGTTGAATATATAAAACACTTTCCCTTATGTTAATTGTATGGAACTTTCTATTATTTTAACATAAAAATAAAAACAAAACGGAATCCTCAATAGCCGCGGGAGTAATTAGATCTCAAATCGGTCAAGAAATGAAGATGTAGCTAAAAGTCTGCACTTGAAAAAAAAAAGAAGTTAACTAATTACAGAAACAATAATATATTATATTACAGCTAGTTTTCTAAGTCGACTATTTATTTTTAAGAAAGAATAAAATTATACGCTTCATATGAAAATAATTAAAAGCATTTTTAAAACTGTTCAATTAAGAGATTTCAAGAAATCAAACCGTTTGAAATTCTCTCTGTTCGATTTGTTTGTACCATTTTTTCACTAACGAGATATATTTACAGAATAATATCAGTTAAAAGGTTCAGATATATTATTTTAATATTAGGTTCTTTACATTGCTGACGTTCCTCAGGAAGTAAGGTCCTCATTACTAACTTTAAAATTAAAATCTTTAAAGGAAAACATTTTCCTTACAACTTTCGAAAATCTAATAAAAAGTTAAATAGATACGAAGGGAACGTTTTTATTTATTGACCCTCAGCAGGATATTATGAACTCCAAACGATATTGTCAGTTTCTTCAATATATTTGATTTAAATAAATCTAGTTAATATCAAAGTAAAAATGAGCATTTTATTTGAAAAATTTCACTGCTCTTAACCTTTGCTAGTACAACAGCGGTATGTCTGCGGACTTTCAACTCTGGAAACCGGGCTCCGACACCCGTGGTGGGCAGAGCGCAGATCGTATATTGCGTAACGTTGTGCTCAACTTCAAATAAACAAAAATTAAAAACCGTATAATAGTCAAAATAACTGTTAAAAGAACTTTTACTAATCAAATCAACCATTAGGATTGCTTAACATGAACCAAATGGACCGTTAAAATAGCCTAACACTAACCAGACTAATTATTAAGATTACCAAACATTAGCCCTAACTACGACTCAAACTATTTGACATGGATTAACTTAACCTTTAAAATACAGAAACGATAACTGCATGGCAGTTAATAGGCAAAGCATTTGTTAATTAAAAATGATCACCTTACTATTGATTCGCCATGATGATTGGTCAAACTGCTTCAAAATGGCGTTCCTTCTAACCTGTAAAGAATTATAGGTTCACGAAAGTGTTAAACACGTGAAACTAATCTGTTTGTTTGACATTCTTTTGATATGGCTCATTTTTAGTAAAACATAATCAAAGTTAGAGCTACTTATGTCTTAAGCTTTGTTCTAAAAATGCCAACCTGAAGTTTGCTCGTGCATGTCTTTATGTGTATGATGTGTTCAGTTACACGTGAAATAGGCTTAGTATTTTTGTCAACACGTGGTGTCTTATTGAGACACGCCCTATAGTAAAGTTGGCTCGACAACGTTATAAACGTTTTAGTAGAATAAGGAACAATTACCTCCTTATAAAGCAACATAAAGCATATTTTATTTTTGTAATAGCTGTTACCTTTTATGAACCTATAACTGTTAAATGTGTGGAAGATAATACAGACTGTTCCTGTGTTAATGTATCAAACCCAATGCTATAAAGAGGCTTTTGTACGCGACTAAGGAACAACAACAGTATCTGACCGACTAGCTTCCTTATTAAACCAGAAACTCCTGGGATATAACTTTCTGTTTACATTTAAATCTACTCTTCTGTTGCAAGTATTAAATCTTATAAGTTACGAAGGAATCCATATCTTATAGGCATTTGTTTAAAATAAAAAACATTTTTTACCACATTGTTTGCCGGTCCTTCACTGTTTTGGGTACATGGTCCCAGTAACACATAAGTCATAGAAAAAAAATAAACGAAACTGTCATCAGTATTTCAGCTATCCTCGTTACGAGGTTAATATCACTCACTGGCCCCTTTCACAGTGAACAGTGTAAAAAAAGTGATAAAGTGAGGGTTAGGAACACCCCATCAAATGAAAGGTCTGTAAGTATTGCCAGTAATCACGATATCCTGGTGTTTTACCTAAATGAAGAACATTGTTGTTGTTGTTTTGAATTAAGCATAAAGCTACACAATGGGCTATCTATGCTCTGCCCACCACGGGTATCGAAACCCGGATTTTCGCGTCTAAGTCTGCAGACATACCGCTGAGCCACTGGGGGGCATGAAGGACATATGTTTGTTTCTTCAAATCTGCATTAGGTTTGGTTTGTTTTGAACTTCGCGCAAAGCTACAAGAGGGCTATATGCGCTAGCCGTTTTTAATTTAGCAGTGTAAGACTAGAGGAAAGGCAGCTAGTCATCACCACCCACCGCCAACTCTTGGGCTACTCTTTTATCAACGAATAGTGGGATTGATCGTCACATTATAACGCCTTCACGGTTGAAAATGCGAGCATGTTTGGTGTGATGGGGATTCGAATACGTGACCCTTAGATTACGAATCGAGTGCCTTCACCACCTGGACATGCTGAGCTGGTCTGCATTAGGAAGATCTTTCATTTTTTGCATCAAAAGTCAACGACTTTTTTAATATTTTGAGCAAAAATATCTATATTTTATTTATTTATTGTTGTTTTTTTTAATCTGGTGTGAGCTTAAAGTTTATACAATTACATTATCATAGGTTATGGTGTATAAAACTACACTGCCAAAGGTTATAAGTGCTAAAACTACATTACAATCAGTTATAGCGTACAATATTACACTACGAGAGGTTATAGCCCATAAAACTACAATACCAAAGGCTACGATATATATAACTAGATTACCAAAGGTTACATACAGTCTATTAGTCTACATTACAAAAGGTTAGAGAGTATAAAACTACAAAACCAAAGGTTGTAGTGAATAAAACTACAGTACCAACAAATACGAAGTTAACTATACACGATAAAGCAGACTTTATATATTAAATCATTAATTACGAAAAATAGGTATTAGAAAATCTCAGAAGTTTCTGTCTACGTACAGGTCTGGTAAATCTTCACAAATTCATCTGATGAAGAACTGAAAAACGCTGAATATTCCGAAATGAGATGATCAATTTTAAAACTATTTTTTTACTTAAATCTTTTCTTGTTGCAGGTTAACTCTTAAGACCGCAAGTGAAATGGAAAACTTCTAAGTAAGATCTTTTAAATATCCAACTGGTTGTGATGGGTTTAAATTTCACTTGACAAGACCTCAGATCGAAGTAAATAAAAACAATTTATTTCTGTTTACACACTAAACACTATTATTTGGAACAGACATATAGTCCCAGTTACACTTGATATGTTTCGACATTATGACACGTAATCTTTGAGCGTTATAGAGTACAGAAATATGTCGAGTGTAGTTGTGATTCTATATTTGTCCAAAATAAAAATATTTATGTGTAAACAAAGTCGCGTTTATTTATTTACGATTTTACACAAGTGGCCAAAAATACTTAACTAACTCTTTGAATATTTTAAATTTGGGTGGGAAAAATACAGTTTACCAGAAATGGAAAAGGACTTAATCTGATGTCTCTCCGATAAACAATAACACTTTAATCCTGTTTTCTGTGTATCATCATTCACGACAGTGTTTTGAATGTTCAAGTGTTAGTTTGTATTACAAGTTAACAATATTCTTAACCGCTCATTAAGTTTAGTTTGAGTTTCTTTATACTTGAGAAATATTGTATGTATAGAATAATGCCAGAACTTTTTCAAATTATTAAATTTAGTTTGGTTTTTTTATATCTGAGAAATATTATACGTGTACAATAATGCAAGTATTTTTCCAAATTATTAAGTTTAGTTTAGTTTATCTATTTTTGAGGAATAATGTATGTATAGAAAAACGCCAGAGTTTTTACTCAAATTTTTAAGTTTAGTTTCTTTATATTATAGTATGTGTACAATAGTGCAATGGCTTTTCCAAAATCTGTACATTTCGTTCTGTATTTCAATTAATATTACTTGAGTTTTTTTTTCTTTCCATTTATACATCTTAGAGTTATGTTTAAATGTTCTATAGGTGACGTAAAAGTTTTAAGATATTCGATCAATAGGATACAAAATTCCTTTTCATCTCAGTAATGATATATTTTTTATTAGACAAACTTCATTTTGTTTCACGTGTATTAATATTTATTTAGCGATGACCACCCTAACGGGACGTAGATATTTGTGTATTAGGTAGACTGCTTTCATAACAGATTTTTCTCCTATCCTTTGAATAACAATTTTATTCTTTGAAGTTCAGACACTGGGCTGGGTAAGGCTCGTGATATTATGCGTGTGTGTTTGCAGTACATGCTTATAGGCTAAAGACACGCGCCGAAGTGTTTGCACGAGATAGTTCAATTTTCTCTCGTGGCCCACTCAGGGGCGTTACGACAGTCCCTACCTGTTTCCATCCATGTTAACTGAGAATAACAGCTGTTAAACTTAAGGGTGCTAATAGATATAGGATACAAGTGTTTGCTGGTAATGACGTCACCGGTTCAAACACTGACTCTGTCGAGACTTTCGTCGAGTCAAGTGGGTTTTACCTTACTCTGTAACACCGCTATATTCTCCATTCTTTGTTGTATATATCTCGACTTACTAACGCGCTCTCTGTATCTGATGGAGCTCTTTCTATTGCTTACATGGCTCGTATCTAACCATCCCACGTACACAATACAAACATTATTGATTTCCAGAGTTTTCGTATTGCTTTTATCATGTAAAATTCTATGTAGTCCAACTTAGTTGTTGTTCTCTTTTGTTGTACGTTTCGGAGGCGTGTTCCATTACTATTTTAACACATTGAAATAACTGTTAATTTTATATCTGTTCAAATCCTATGACTTTCACAAAGTGGAAATTTACGTCTTACTTTTATAGAATGTTCACCATACGTTTAATACGTACTGAGAACTTTAAATGTGTACTGCGCCAAATTAATATCACCTTGGGTAGAATACACGTTCAGTACTGCAAATCAATGAAACTCCGCTGATGGATTCTATTATCTCAACATGTGAGCGTGCTCACCTACCATACAAACTGCAATTGCTATTTTAATATACCCAAGATTGCATGGTTTTGTTTTTATGTCTGGGCAAAATCATTTGAACGCACCACATTCAATTTTTTTCCACTTTAATCGGCTGTGTGTTTTTGCCTTGAAAAATAAACATCACTTTGAGTTTTTTATTTTTTATTTTTGCGCTTAGGTTCTGCACAAACTAGTTTAAAGTTTCCGGGCTTATTTCTGTATTTGTAGTCATACGATTTCAATACATAAGTTGGAAACAGCGCTTTCAACTGTTCAGGTTTACTTCTAGTTATGGTGCCTTGAAGACGTGCTGTATACATACTTTTTTCAACTCTAGTTTTACTTGTAGTTGTGGTCATGCGATTTCGAGATGTATGCTTTACACAAACACTTTGCGACTTTACGAAATATATTGCATGTTCGCTATCTGTAAACTGTGTGATTGTAGGCTTTCATTACACGTGAACATAAGACAATTTTCATGGACAAAGTTGTTTTTAGGGAAACACATGCGCTTAAATTGTCACCTAAGAACACAAAAAGAAAGCATGAAATATTCCAGTGAATGAACACAACATGTTGTTGTAATGATGTAAGTTTGCTACTGTGTTAAACTTATCTAAGCTTTCTTCGTTACGCATTCGAGCCATCTATAAACCTTACAAGAGAAGGTCTATAATGTGTAACAGGTCTAAGGGTTCTTTTACGACTTTTGTTCTAAACGATGGCAAATTATATTTAGAATTTATTAATACTTGTGATATGACTGCGTATGGTTTTTCAATATGTTAGGTATAGATCTCCAAGTGAACATGTTTGACCGATTTTTATACAACTTTATATAAAAAAACGATTTGGCATTTTCAATCTAAACTGTACTTTATGCATACATGTGCTGATAAGCCAGGTCACAGACATCTTTAAATACAACCGTCTCTAATTTTGAGCCTCTAGTTAGAGAAAAGGCAACCAGCAAGCGCCACCCATTGACAAAAGAGGTTAGTCGCCTCTGTGAACCGAATTAGAGCATGAACTGTTTCTTTCTTTTCTAATGTATCCATAACTGAAAGAAATACCACAGCCCAACACTTTAGTAACCAGTCCATGCCTGGTCCTTACAAAGAGAATTAAAACACTGTGTAAAATTGTGATCACAAATCGTCAGCCTCAATAAATTTGTTCGTAAATCCTTTATTATTTTAATGCAACCTGGTTCACCTAGGTGTTGCATACACGACTTATTTTAATATTATTCTTCATTATTATTGGCCCGGCATGACCAGGTGGCTAAGGCACCCCGTCACACCAAACATACTCGCCCTTTCAGCCGTGGAGGCTTTATAATGTGACGGTCAATCCCATTATTCGTTGGTAAAAGAGTAGGACAAGAATTGACGGTGAGTGGTGATGACTAGTTGCCTTTCTTCTAGTCTTACACTGCTAAATTAGGGATGACTAATGCAGTTATCTTCAGTTCTCAACTGTTACAGGTATTAAATATACAAGACATAAATATGGTGTACTACTGATGGTATTACTTCGCGCTATAATGTTTAAATCTACATATACCTGCACATGTGTTAGATATGCAATGAGATTCATAAGTAATATGACAATGATGTTCTATAAGTACAAAGTTCATTTTTAATCAATAAATAAGTGATGGAATCACAAATTCCTACGATGAGATAATTAATTATTTTTAACTAGTCTGCTTCAGTCTTACATACATTCGATTTTGTACAGTCCTGAGGGTCGCGGGTTCGCATCCCCGTCGCACCAAACATGCTCGCCCTTTCAGCCGTGGGAGCGTTATAATGTAATGGCCAATCCCTCTATTTGTTGGGAAAAGAGTAGCCCAAGAGTTGGCGGTGGGTGGTGATGACTAGCTGCCTTCCCTCTAATCTTACTCTGCTAAATTAGGGACCGTTAACGCAGATAGCCCTCGAATAGTTTTTCGCGAAATTCAAAACAAACAAAGAATTAGCGAATTTCAAAGTATTTAGTAATTATGTTAAAAGTGTTAATGTTTTGCCTCAAAGTATTATAGAGCATTATTAACAAGATAAATGTAAAACAAAATACTGTTAACTCCAAGAGATAAAATGTAGTTGACTCTGCCAAACAAAACCTGAACCATAGTTGATCCGAAAACTATACGAAATGGACAAGAACAAAGACACATGTGGAGTTCTTTATCGTAGTCACAATTAAAACAAAAAAACAAACAAACTTAACATTACAACTCTCTATTCGTGTTAAGTGTTAGCTTTTAGATTAATTTATATATAGAGAGAAAAACTTATCGACTAACAACAGTTTGGATTCGTACGACATTTTCGCGCTAACTAAATATTCTTGCTCGCTTTGACGAAAATCCCTCCCCTGTGGTGTTATAAAACGACTTGCCCATTGTTCAAAGTATTTACATCAGCCGATCCAATATCGCAAAGTTTTAACAAATCCTATGTACTTTATGAAAGTTCAGCCTCGCAACGTCGTTGGTTGGGAGATGTATCGTTGCACGAGCTTTGAATGCGCGGACGTTCTCCTGGAAACGACCCTATTCATTGTGAGATATTACACATTTAAGAGCACACAGTAAGTGCTCGCCTGGTCTGCTGTTTGAAAAAGTGTCTGCTCTGTACCAAAGTGCCTCCCGTTTTGGCTCAAAATAAACCATGATTTACAGCACAATTTACCTCGTATATTTTTGTATGTTTTGCAATAAACTGTACTCCACTTGAATCTATCAAGCAATGAATGGAAGGAGATACTCTTAAATAGAAAGAGAGATAGATGCACATAAACATTTTCTGTTTTTGGTTTCTTTTATAAAATTATAATTTAACGCAAACGGTTTTCTCTAGATTTCCCACCAGGAGTCACATATTATGGGCCACATTATAAAAAAAAATCCTTGTTTTTAACTTTGAAGTGTCTTGTATTAAGTAAATATTCTGAGAAATAGGCAAGCAATGAAATCGCTATTTTTATGATGACTTAGAAATCACAACTATTGCATATTATTGATAGAAAAATTTTAGGAAAAATTTAAGAGTAATTAAATTATTTTACTTAAATATCAACAAGCAAACTGAGGAAAGAAATATCCATAAGATATCCGAGGAAGTTGTCCCTCAAAACTAATGTTGATATGACACGTAACAAGTTTGTTTTGTTTTGTATTTCGCGCAAAGCTACACAAGGGCTATCTGCGCTAGCCGTCCCTAATTTAGCAGTGTAAGACTGGAGAGAAGGCAGCTAGTCATCACCACCCACCACCAACTCTTGGGCTGCTCTTTTACCAACGAATAGTGGGATTAACCGTAACATTATAACGCTCCCACGACTGAAAGGGCGAGCATGTTTGGTGTGACGGGGATTTGAACCCGCGACCCTCAGATTAGGAGTCGAGTTCCTTAACCACGTGGCCATGGACAAGTAATAAAAGAAGTGTAAAATAATTATTCAGCACCTTGTGGCCGAGTGTAAGCTATGTCTACGAAGAGTTGGTGTTATCTATAAAAATCTTAGTAAAAGAGATAGCCTCTCCCTATTGTTATAAAGTAAAGAAATTATGGAGGTTACAATAAGGCCATTAATTACTAAACATTTAACGGAAATAGCATGCGTTTACGGTTTACTTATTGTTTTCGTTACTTTCTCTTAGCGATATGACTAGAGGATTATTACGCTAAAAACTGGATTTCGATATTGTGGTGAGCAGAGTAGAGATAGCCCATTATGTAACTTTGTACTTAATAACCGAATTCTTACTCTCTGTAAACAAGTTGAGCCCACGGATTTATCTCATAAGTTTCCTAAATAATACATTTTCAGGCACTGTTCTTTTATTATTGTTGAATGCGAAATATGTTCGATACTGTGGTTTAGTTGTAAAAGAAACACATCTTTTAATATTTTCAATTAGAGACGTGTGTTCATTTGTTTCCCTGTCTTCCTGAGACTTGCTTTGTAAATTACTGAAGTAATAGATTTTGTAAAACAATGCATACATTTTAAAAGTAATACAAATAGTCCTCGCCTCAAGCAGTCTAGTGTCGAACATGTTTTTATTTCTTATAGCAAAGCCACATCAGACTATCTTTTGAGTCCACTGAGTGGAATCGAACACCTGATTTTCGCGTTGTAAATCCTTAGACTTACCGCCGTACCAGCGGGAGACAGTGACAAACGTCGTGCAAAGTATCCATTTTTTGGGCAGATGTTTGTGTAAAGACGTCCTTTTAAAAATTGGTTGTTCCGATTGAGCAAACGGAAGGGCTTCATGGATGTAGTTTTTTACCATATAGTTTTAGCAATTTATAACATCTCGAAACTTAATGCTAACCTCAAATCAAACAAACAGTAATTAAAACTCATATGAGAAAACATGTAGGCTTAGAAGAGTAGATTTCTTATACTAAAATAACAATCTTTAATTAATTAATTAATTACAGAATGAAAAACGAGCTTTTAATTAGGAAAAGAAGTTCGATTTAACAATTGCTTTCTTGATAAAATTTTGATTAAAGCTATAAATCACCTGTAGCCTCAGCAGTATATGGACAAAGGTTTGGTTAAAGCTATACATCTACCTGTAGCCTCAGTAGTATATGGACAAAATATTGGTGAAAGCTATGAATCACCTGTATTCTCAGTAGCATACAGAGAAAATGTTGGTTAAAGCTATACATCACCCTGTAGGTTCAGGTATATGGATAAAATTTTGGTTAAAGCTATACATCTTCCTGTAGTCTCAGCCGTACATGGAGAAAAGATTGGTTAAAGCTATGCATCTTTCTGTAGTCTCAGCAGTATATGGACAAAGGTTTGTTTAAAGCTATACATCTCCCTGTAGTCTCAGAAGTAAGAATCAACAACGTCATTTCTTATAAACCTATATGAAGGAAAAAACCGACAAAATTTTAGGAAAGATTAGGTGACTAACTTCCTATTCAGAACAGGCTGTAGTCTATGGTTTTCCTGACTTCATCTATATGTTTTATGAGCTGAGATAGAATATTCTGTAAAAGAGGTAGAGGGAGCTAGCTGCCTCTAGGTAAGAGGGGTTGTTAGGGTAGAATGAAGCGATAAGAAATAATCCCCTCCCTCACAATTTTCCGTACCCAGACCATTTTCATGTTTCTGAGCTGGAAAAGATTTGCTTTGTCCAAGGTCCATCACAGTCATTGGTTTGATATGAAAGAATAAACAGGGGAAGTGTGCGTGTGGTCTACAGTGTGTCTGTATGCAGCTTTCAGGGAATGAAAGACTCCACAGATAAAAAGCTATGCTTTCAAAGGCACGCACGTGTGCGCGTGGTTTAAGTTTCCGACTCTATTGAGAATAACTCTCGTTATTTGCAGAATTGTGTTGGCTGAACGTTATAAAGTTCATACACACATGTATGTACACATACATACAAACACACACATAATATATATAATAGTTCAGGCGATGAAGTTTGGATGTAAAGATGAGAGTTCCGTGCACGGTGTGAAAATGCGCGTGTTCGACTCACAAAAGGGATGCCCGAAAGGAAAGCTCACAATGATTGAATTCATTTGAGTGCTCATCTCCACAAATTTCATACATACCGATGGACTTTATCACTGACATCTCGCGGAACTATAGTAATTGACAAAATGAATGCTCTTCAAAGATGAGCTCGTGATGGTCACGAGCACCGCATGCGCACCCGTTAAATGGAGTAGGCTCTCAACTCCAGCAGACCCGCCTCTATTGAGTTTGCTGTGATGGAAAAGATCTATATTCAATGTGAATGCTGTGGCTTTTGAAAGGAATTTCGAAGCTATTATTTAGCTTTTCAAAAAATATAGTTCCGATTTTCAAAGGACGGCTTTCCTTATCAGGTTGCATGTTGCATTGTCTCAAAAGAAGAGTATCTTCCACACAATGAGAAGCGAAATACAAGCAATGGCGTCACGATATATATATATATATGTATATATAGCAGATATTTTTGACTTTACTCAGGCAGTCTAACCGCTAACGTACGGTAAAAGTTCTCGGTGCTGCTGTGTTCTGTGCGTGCGTCAGGGAAAGGCAGAGATTTCTGCTTGTACTTTAAGATCGCAGTTTTTAGATCAATTTCAAACTTGACTCTACGGCCATGCTTTGCCAGTTAGTACGCAGCTATGTATGCGTTATATCCGCTTGAGAGTTTGGTGGTAAGTTTGTGTTAGTTTCCCAGCTGTTGAGTTTTCAAATCACAACAACAAAAGTCAGCGTGGGATCTAAACGTAGTGTTATATAGTTTTCTTAAGGTCATGTTATAAATATCAACGTCGTAACATTCTTATGGTTTCCTTGTTGAATGCATAGATTAGATGAACAATTACCTGAAGTCATAGGAAGTTGGCTACTTATTTAAAATTTGCCTTACGTGATCGGTTTATTAGAAAATGTATTGCGTCATTAAAAAGACTGGAATAGTGATTTTGTTACGAATATTCACGAAACTTTCTGTAACAACATATCCAAACGAAAAAAGAACTATGGGCATTAAATATTCTAAATTTAGATATTTGTTTCTAAGGTTTCCAAGACAGTGGAGTGTGTGCGGTTAACGGATCCTCTCTATATGAGCTGTTGATTTTTCTGCAAAGCTAAAACTAAACCAAACGTCGTAGAATGTGTGCTTAAAGGGCAGACAGAAACTCTATTAAGTGATATCGAAAATAAAAGTTACCTATTAAAGGTTTGCTTCATTTTATTTGAAGCAATTCGTCTTTCATTCTGTTGGAATTGGAAACTGTTATATGTAATGTGTCGGTAATCTTAAAACTGACCGTTATTTGGGAACTGTCATATGTAACGTGTCGGTAATTCTAAAACTGACCGTTATTTGGGAACTGTCATATGTAACGTGTCGGTAATTCTAAAACTGACCGTTATTTGGGAACTGTCATATGTAATGTGTCGGCAATCCTAAAACTGACCGTTATTTTTTGTTTAAATTTAACGACTTCACATGTTTTGTTTCAGATTACAGTAGTCTTAGTGTCGTCTCCAATACGGTTCAGAAAAACAACGTTTTTAACTTAACTAACTGGCTTCTTTACAGACAGTACAGATGCGATGACAATAGTTAATGCATTCTCCGTTTGTTAGTATATTTATTTTGGTTTATGAACTTTGAACCGTATCTCCAGTTTACCTGTATTCTTATCGGTTTACGTAAATTGATGAATACTTAATTTCTTCGTGTATTGATTTGGGTTTATTTATATTAAACTGGTTCTCTAAGTTTCTTGTATTTATTTTAGTTTAGGAACATGGAACCGTTTCTCTAATTTTAATGTCCTATTTTGGTTTATGTATACTAAACCGATTCTTTAATTTCTGTTTATTTATCTTGGTTATGTATATTGAACTGGTTCTTTAATTTTCATATGTATTTATGTATCGACCCTCTAAACTTTTATTGGCTTTGTAACCATTATATTACTGAAACAGTTCTCTAAAGCTGATGAACATTTTTACTTCGCTGGGCTACTGATATCCAGTAAAACTTTATCTTAACCGTCGCGCACTTCAATGTCAAGGAGAAGCCCCTTTCTTAGCAATACGAAGACACTGACAACATTCGCGGAAAGTAAATGCTTGTCAACTAATTATTGCAAAGCAGTATAGACCTACGATGATTATTTGAAGCTTAAACACACGTACCATTACAGGTCGACCACGAATACTTAAAGCTCAAACACTTGCTTGTTTCTTCGACATATTTTTATTGCAATTATATACGAAAATAAATGTCTCTTAAACCAAGATGCAGTGCCTTAAATACTCTGATGACATTTACGGTTCTGGTAATTTTATAGCGTGTTCTCTGTATTAAATCAACGTCACAGTGGGCCATCAACTGCGTCCATCACGGAGAATCGAATTTTGGATTTTACTGTTATACGTCTCTATAAATGCGCCACTGTCTTACCGGGGGACTTGTAGTGTATCTATTTGCACGTGCTATGCTTAGACTGCAAAAGTCTTTGACTACGTTATCAGCTCATTTTGATAATTAAAAGTTCACCAATATTGAATGACACGAACGCTGATCATATTCGACTATAAGGCGACGGGTCATGACCTGAAAATGGAAGAAGAGCAGTGTGGCTGAACAGTGTGAATTTTTTATCAGTAAGAGTGACTACCTATATGTAGTGACTTCTTTGATATTTGACCTTTCTCCATGTACTTTATAACTACTTCTCAGTCTGGCAGTGTATGTGAAGTGAAGATAGCTGACCCTGACTTAGTTTAATATGGATTACTGCAACTCAGTTAGGTATAATTTAAACTTTAATAATATGTGATATCTAGTTTTTACTACTTAGATCTAAATAAACAGTTTATACTAATATAAAAATAAATAGATTTAAATTATATAATGTCCAGGTTTTAATAACGTAACGTTAATTTGACCTAAACTACATAGTGTCTGGTTTTTAGTGATATGACAATAGTTAAACCTAAACAAAACAATTCATGATGATGAGAAACCCACTTGAAGTAAAAATGTATTCTAAAGACAGCTGGTATGGGTAATAAAACTTTAATTAAAATAAAGTAAAGTAGAACGTTTTGACCTTCTTAGGTCAACTTCAAAGTTTCGAAACAACAGTGCCCAGTTTTTAGTAACATCACAATAATTAGACCTAAAGAAAATAGTGCCAAGATTTGAGTAACTAAGCAATTAAAACTAAACCTAAACTAGATAGTGTTTAGTTTTTATCAACGTAAAAATTAAATTAGGTCTAATTTATATAACGTCTAGTTTTGGGTAACAACAAACTAAACCTAAACCGTACAGTGTTCAGTTTTTAGTAATGTAGCAATAAACTAGGCATAAATTATATAGTACGTAGTTTTTAGTAGCGTAACAATAATTACACTTAAACTAAATAGTGTCCAGTTTTTAGTAACGTAACATTAAACTAGACTTATACTAGATAGCGTCCAGTTTTTATTAGACATAGCAATAAATTAGACCGAAACTATATAGTTTTTAGTAACGTAACAATAAATGAAGTAGATTTATTAACGCAACAATAAACCAGATAGTTTTAGCAACGTAACGATGAACTAAACCTATACTTGATAATGTTCTTAACGTGTAGAACTAAATTAGACAGTGCCGGGTTTTTAATAATGTACAAAAACGATGTATCTGAACTCGTTGTATGCAATTAAATCAAACCTGTAGATATTTTGAACACAAAAAGGATTAGTCGGAATTATTATTTTGACTGACTACGTTAATTACTTTTGCATCCTCTTGCGGCAACGACACAAGTAGTTATAAATGTTTGTTCATTTTTGAATTTCACGCAAAGCTACTCGAGGACTAACTGCGTTAGCCATACCTAATTCAGCAGTGTAAGACTAGAGGGAAGACAGTTAGTCATCACCACCCACTACTAGCTCTTGGGCTACTCTTTTACCAACGAATAGTAAGATTGACTGTTACATTATAACGCCCCACAAAGAAAGGACGAGTATGTGTGGTGTGATGGGGATTTGAACCCGCGACCTTCATATTACGAGTAAAGCGCTTTAACCACCTGGCCAGTTATAAATGAACGTTCTTTTACAGAGTATGCGTAGAATGAGAGAAAATAACTGAAATTGTTCAGTCTAAACCTCTATTAATAAACTGTCGCTACACACGTTGCACATAAAATATTATCATAAATATTATAATGTATTATAATATCTTAAAATAATGCGCATAATACTTTTATACTTCTATCAGTGATACGTCAGAGTGTGAAAAAAAAAACCCGGATGCATTTGAATCAAATGAACGTCCAGCTATTCTATACAAAATATTCTCATGAACGTAAAAAATGAAAATCTTAGCTTTTCAGCACATTTTTTTATATTCATGAGAATTAATTAAGTAATACGAGCATATTTTTTAAACAGATTGGGATAAAAATACAAAAAATGTTTGAAAAAATTAACCGACCAAGAACCACCAGATTTGTTTCTATGGCATTTCTAGTGCATGCGTGTAATATACTCCCGTTAGTACAGCGGTAAGTCTAGGGATTTACAACGCTAAAATCAGGGGTTCGATTCCCCTCGGTGGGCTCAGCACATAGTCCGATGTGGCTTTGCTAAAAGGAAACACATACACACACATGCTTGTAATAAACTGAGAATTATACCATTCGCAGGTGATTAGTAAGTTGGACACATTTGGATAGGAAAGGAAGGAATATTTAAAGGGGGTCAATCTAGTCACGTTCTAAATGTGTGTTTTCTTACAGCAAAGCCACATCGGGCAATCTGCTGAGTTTACCGAGAGGAATCGAACCCCTGATTTTAGCGTTGCACGTTCGTAGACTTACCACTGTACTAGTGGGGGACCACATGGTAAACACGTCATTAATGCGCAGAAATTAATATTGAAGTTCATCGGATTAATTTATAATTGACTCGTATATGTTCCCTATCTTGACATGACCTCAAATATTCATGGTTTAATGTAGTTGAAAGTAATACATAATTGCTCTCCATGGTGGCTTTCAATGGTTGTCCTCCTCTTGAGGTGTGAAAAAAACGTCTGGTTGTAATTACCGGAATTGTTTGTACGGAGTTGTTTTTTATACTGCTGTTAGATGTTTGTGGATGTATCACAAAATAATTACGTTTGCTCTGACTAAAATTTCAAACTTATTTCACAATTTTCGTCTGTTAAGAGATGAGTAGTTGGACACACATTTGTGGCACAATTGTTATTTACCATTATATCGACTAAATCATTATTTAGATTGGAGTAGACATTAGAATGGTTTACTCATTGGCTTTGGAATCAATGGTATCTTTTCGCTACGTTTGTGACAATATAACAATACTATAATTTATGCGCGCAAATAATTTATCTGTCGTGAGATTAGGCTCGAATAGGGACCGGTGTTAACAACGCTAACACTGTGGGAATATAAATCTGAAAGTGGAGCCACACCCGGGAGGGAAGGGAAAAAAACAACACAAGGCGACAACGTTGACTAACGCATTTGTCAAAACCTTTTCACCATTATGGCACTCAACAACCTATTTCCTCGGATATGCTGGGAAAGTCATCCGAAAGACAACCGGTTGTGGTTGACTCGAGCCGTGCCGACGACCATACCGTGCGGAGTTCTGACGATATAGTTTTCAATCTACCGAATTGAATGCGATAAAATTATAGTTGTACTTATATGAGGTGCATAAGAATAGGACTATAGACGGGCTGTCGCTTCTGGATGTAATATGAATGAACAGTTCCGTTATGTCACATTTACCCACGCACAATTAGAATGACATGTTAACTTCTTTAGCGTCTAGTAGTTGAAACGCAACAAAACAAGAAACTGAATAGGCTTACAATAATGGCACACGTAACTGTAATAGACAAAAAGAATTTTCAGTTGCATACATTAATAGAAGTTTCCACAAGTTCATGGATTAAATCAATGGACGTCGAAGGCTTAGCTAAACGCTGCTTACGCCTGGTTTCCACTGTTTCGTAATGATTTTTTTTAAGTCTTCAGATAATGGATACCGTCATGTAGTACGCACATGTAGCATTTTCCTTTATTTCTAGAATTAGTGTCTTTTTTTTTTCACTATATTCATCTATTTAAAGACCGTTTTCTTCATGAAAGCTATGAAAAAATATAAGGTTCATTGTAAGGAGCTCAAAAGGTGTTCGTGGACAAATAATTAATAGGGGAAGAAAAATTAATGTATAAAGTGAAACATATGTAAAGATGTATAATGAGCTACAGAGGATTACAAGTAGCGAAATGAAAAATGTCGCCTTTAAAATGCAGCTTGTTTCTTCCGTTACAAGTTAAAGTAACTAGTGGTGTTTGGTGAATTGTGATGAACTAAATTTTCACACACCTTGACGTTCCAGCTCAGATAGTTGTAATGTTGAGATCCATTCCTTTATGACTATTAGAGAAGCTCATTAAGCAACAAGAACTATACGTTTGTAGGTTTATCACTCGATTTAATGATAAAAAGTATTGTTAGTTAATGTGTGAGTTACGTGTACAAGTTAGGGTTAATTACGGTTTTAGTTTATTCGTAATATATTAAGGAGTGTGTATAACATTCACATAATGTACCAGTAGGTGTATAACATCCACATAATGTACCAGTAGGTGTATAACATCCACATAATGTACCAGTAGGTGTATAACATCCACATAATGTACCAGTAGGTGTATAAAATTAACATTATGTATCAGTAAGTGTATAACATTCATATGATGTACCAGTAGGTGTATAAAATTAACATTATGTATCAGTAAGTGTATAACATTCATATGATGTACCAGTAGGTGTATAACATTCATATGATGTACTAGTAGGTGTATAACATTTGCATGATGTACCAGTGGGTGTATAACATTCACATAATGTACCAACAAGTGTATAACATTCACATAATGTACCAGTAGGTGTAAAACATTTACATAATATCCTAACGAGTATTTATAGCCTACACCTATAAACGTGTATACAACTGACGGCTAAACCCTAATATTCGCTCACATAAAAATAACTCAAAAGTAGGTGGTAGGTACTGTTCACTTGGTTCTTTATCTCTAACATAGGCCTAACATGGCCAGGTGGTTAAGGCACTCGACTCCTAATCTGAGAGTTGCGGGTTCGAAACTCCGTCACACCAAACGTACTCACCCTTTAAGCCCTGAGGGCATAATAATATTACGGTCAATTCCACTATTCGTTGGCAGTGGGTGGTGATGACTAACTGCCTTCCCTCTAGTCTTACATTGAACGGTTAACGCAGATAGGCCACGTATAACTTTGCGCAAATTCTATAAATAAACAAACAAACCTATATCATCTTAAACTAAGAGAGAGTTAGTTATGAGTGACAAATAATACTTTCGTCTTTGTTTCAAGAGTAAGGACGATTTTTGGTAAAATTCAAACGCTTTGTCATTGGACTTTGAAGTCGTAGAATCAGTTATGTGGTTAATCACCAACTTGCTGTGGTATCAACATGTTGGATTATACTGAGTAATTTCAACATTCAGTACAAATAACTGAACACAACATTTAGGTGAAATCATCCCATAAATAGTTACTGGAAATTAAATGCAATGTTATTTGTATCTAGTTGTTTTTTGTTTTTTTTCACTCGCATGTATTGTAAAGGGTCCTGTAACAGATCCACAGGCAGTTTGGTGCATAAATATCCTTAAAAACCGTGTTTACAGCTCAAGTATAACACACAGTTATAAGCTTAAAAACAGCAAACTTTAATTTCCAGCTGCATTTTTCAACAAGCAGTGAGTGAGTTTCAATATTCAACTTTTCTCGGTTCTATTACGTTCGTAGAATCAAATATTAATTCACCTAATTTTGTATATTTGTTTGCTTGTCCGGCAAACCCTATAGTTTCGGAGATAGAAGAACTAAACTTGATAGGTTGTCCTGATCTATATATATATATATATGATGTATTCCCTATAAAAGGGATATCATTATAGCTAAAACATGTTAAGAAGGGTACCTTGGCCGGAGAGGTGAGTGTCCATGATTAGTTTTTCAAGATCACTGAACCGACATGTGACGTTGAATTTTGTGTTCTTGACCCCTCTAGGTGCTCTGTTTGAAACTGTTTTAATATCCCACACTCATAAGCTATAGGCATAAAAAGTGGAAAACTTACTCAGGTATCACCCCGAACGTCCTAAGATGTATTATTTTCGAATGGTAACTACAGAAGCACTTAGAGATAATTGTGGAGCTTATTCTGTACATTGAGCACTTTTTGAATCATGAGGGGTCTCTGAACCCCCACAGCAGAGCCCGAGTATGTGATGTCGATAATAACAATTGAGGAACAATCCGAATTTTTCTCCCCCCTTCATCTTTCATGGTATCAGCTTAATTTGTAATTGATGTAACTGTATCACTGGTACTTGCTTGTCATGCTTTTTGATGAAATTTAACAAAAAATAACTTCAAACATATTCAACGCATTCAATACATTATTTATATTATAATGTAAAACAATGACTCAGTTGTGTACATTTATAGATTAGTCGGCTTGGCATGGATGGATGGATGGCTAGGACGCTGAACTAGAAATCTGCGGGTCACGGGATCGAATCCCTTCACCGAACATGCTCACCCTTTCAGAACCGGGAGAGTTATAATATGATGACAATTCCACTCTTCGTTTTTAAGGAATAGACAGAGAGTTGGCGGCGGGTGGTGTTGAGTAGCTGCTCTGTCTCTAGTTTATCATTTTAAAATCACGGAGGGCTAGAACTGTTAGCCTTTCTGCAGCTTTCCGTAAATTTTAATAAAACAAACCAATAAAAATAAAGTTTCATCCTGAATTTTTACCATAATCTTATTAAAACGTATTGAGAAACTCCAGAACATTAGCAGATAGAAAGAACTACTCAGGATGACTAATGCGGTTATACTGTAGTCATATGGGTCACGACTTGCAGTGTTGACGATGAAAGAAATTTTCATCGGTGAAATATGCCTAGTCTTATACTTCAAACGCTACAAGTTGTATTGACTTCCAGATGATACTGAACTAGTGCAATCTGATGTGATAGTAAATCCTGCAGTTGGGTTTGTATATCTAGAAATTAAACAAGGATTACCGAAAACTTGGTGATTGTTGCATATTAGACAGCTTCTCTGATGATATAAAAACGTGATTTATAAGAGCTAGTTCCAAAAAGGGCTTATAGGGGAGAGTTTAATATCAAACACTGGAAGCTATACGAGTTATAATGTACTCCATCACAATGGTGTGTGTATTAGTATGTTCTGTCTTCACTTTGTAAAAATCCTAATACTGAATCATAGAGGGGCAACACACTGAGGACATTCTAAAGCGCTTGAATGCTTCTCTGCATCCGTGAGAACGCAGTCATAAACGACTTTAAAATTGGACGACTCAGCACTTATGACGACGGGATATCCGAGAATATGCAATACATAAGGCTTTACTACATCGTGGAATACAGCAGGGGATTAGTTACCGATGAACAATGTGTCTGTTTAAACCATTTTTGCGTCAATCTTATATAGCCACCGAAATACTGCAAAAATACCATTGTTGTTTGTTTCTTTGCTTACAAGTATGATGCGCCTGTACACCCTATACAGGTAAGTTAAATTAATAATATATTTTTGAAATAGATCCATATATTGGCTGACTAATTCAGAGAGTGTTCATATCGTGTTTTTCAGAGCCCAGCTTAAATAATGGGTTATTTTTGTTTTATTTTTAAACAGACTTTATTGTAAGATTATAGCATAAAATAAACCTATTTTGTTTCGTCTTTAGAGTATTCTAAATGCATTCTTGAATAAAAAAAAAGTGATTTTGTGAACTATTCATCTTTATATAACCATAGTAGATCAGTTGTAAACTGCATTTTGAAAGATATATATATATATTGTTTTGGTCGTGAGTTTGACACATTGCAACATAAAATACCGACTAGTTGAAATAGTTTAGTAATGTGTATCATTAAGGAATTTGTCTAATTACCTCAGTGGTTTTATTGTTGCTACAATGTAACAACGTTAATAAATAGTTAACAGTAAAGAGTTGCGGTAGTAACGTAAACAGTTTTATTGTTGTTACGGTGTAAGAATACTAATGGATAGTTAACAATAAGGAGTATCTCTGATTATGTAATTGGTAGTATTATTGTTATAGTGTAACACTACAAATGAATAGTTAACAATAAGTAGTTTCTCTAATTACCTAAGTGGTTTTTTATTGTTGTTATGGTGAAACAATACTGATGGATAGTTAACAATAAGGAGTATCTCTAATTATGTAATTGGTAGTATTATTGTTATGTTGTAAAACTACTAATGAATAGTTAACAATAAGTAGTTTCTCTAATTACCTAAGTGGTTTTTATTGTTGTTATGGTGAAACAATACTGATGGATAGTTAACAATAAGGAGTATCTCTAATTATGTAATTGGTAGTATTATTGTTATGTTGTAAAACTACTAATGAATAGTTAACAATAAGTAGTTTCTCTAATTACCTAAGTGGTTTTTATTGTTGTTATGGTGAAACAATACTGATGGATAGTTAACAATAAGGAGTATCTCTAATTATGTAATTGGTAGTATTATTGTTATGTTGTAAAACTACTAATGAATAGTTAACAATAAGTAGTTTCTCTAATTACCTAAGTGGTTTTTATTGTTGTTATGGTGAAACAATACTGATGGATAGTTAACAATAAGGAGTATCTCTAATTATGTAATTGGTAGTATTATTGTTATGTTGTAAAACTACTAATGAATAGTTAACAATAAGTAGTTTCTCTAATTACCTAAGTGGTTTTTATTGTTGTTATGGTGAAACAATACTGATGGATAGTTAACAATAAGGAGTATCTCTAATTATGTAAGTGGTAGTATTATTGCTATGGTGTGACGCTACTAATCATTTATTATAATGGAAATAAAAAATAAATTTTATTTCTGTTTTTGCTTTTATTATTGTAAGTTTTGGAGAATCTAAAACAAAGTTTATAAACATACATTATTATATTGTCTAAAAGCTTATAATCAAATAAGTATACACCATTTCTCCTAAATATGTTCTTTATAGTAACATTATTTTTTCTCGTTATCACTGAGATAAAGTGTGATTTTTACAGTTATTACAATATTTAAACATCCAATTATGCTCCCCACATTATAGAATCATGTGTCTTATAATAATAATCACATTACGACTCATTTTTGTCTTTATATTTATGACCTAAAAGTAAAGATATATTATTGTAAATACTTAATTTAAAAAAAGTACATTTGTGTCGTAATACCTAGTAGTTAACTTTATTTGATATAATTATTACTATATTGTAGTAATACGTGTATAGTTGTTGTAATAGTAGTGACCGTAGTTAATTTGCAAATGTAAACACATCATTAGATGAAAATAATAGTCTTTAATAATATGATAACTATCCACTTTTCACGGACATCGTAATCTCACCTGTGGTCAAACAACTGTAACTTATCTAATACAAGTCTTTTTTTCCATTGTGTTATAACGCAGACCACTCCCCTTTCTTCAGCCACAAGTTTTATCCAATAAATAACTTTTTATTGCACCAATATATGTGGATAAATGATTCTATTACAGAAATTCTTAATTTTCTTTCTATATTGACAACAAAAGGACATTCACTTCATAGCTTGTTATTGAGAATTATTCCAAATTAATTAGAGACAGTATCTTCTCCATTAAGTCTCTGTATTGCAACTTAAGTTGACACAATATCTTCTCCATTAAGTCTCTGTATTGCAACTTAAGTTGACACAATATATTCTCCTTTCACTCAACTGAAAAGAACTATTTGTCTATTTGTCTTGATTTAATGGGTGAGTTTCTGGTGTTAGAATACCATTGAACAGCTTAGTAGTAACTCCTATGCTAAGAAGACATGCGCAGTATCATAGGAATGATTTGTTCATGGCCGTTCACGGCTTGCATGTTTATACAGTTACAATACGAGAATATCTGAAATCAAAGTGTGTCATACTAATAAAGTTAACAAACAAATATGACAAATATGAGAATGTTTTAACGTTATCTTTGTAAAAGAACTGAAAGTAATATTTCTTCGTACTTACATATAACGTTAAAATTATAAATTAATAAATAAACATGTACATAGCTCATACACTACTGGCCAAAATCTTAAAGCCAATGAATATAAAGAAAAAATATGCATTTTGTGTTGTTAGACTCAACCACTTATTTGAGTAGACCTTCGAAAGATGAAAATAAGAAAGGGAAAAATAAAAATAAAAAACTTTTTTAGCATTTAATAGGGAAAATGTGAACACTATGAAATTAGCCTAAATACTAGCTGATCAAAAGTTTAAGACCATACTGAAACGAAGCGCTAATCGGTAAACATGCAACGAAATTTAGTCATTTGTGTTCAAACATTAACGTTGTCAACATCTCCCACTGACATCTCCTGTGTTACATAGGGTAAAAACATGGCAAAGGCTAAAAAGTTGACAGAGTTTGAACGTGGCAGAATTGTAAAGCTGCAAAAGCAAGGTCTCTCTCAACGTGTCATCGCTGGCGAGATTAGGCATAGTAAAACTGCTGTTGCAAATTTCTTAAAAGACCCTGAGGGATACGGAACGAGATTTCAAGTGGTCGGCCAAAGAAAATTTCGCCGGCGTTGAGCAGGAGGATTCGACGAGTTGTCCGGCAAAACACCAGCCGATCGTCGAACCAGAGTAAGGCCATTACGGAAGCAGAATGCAGCTCAAGAACAATAAGACGAAATCTACGACAGAAAGGCTTTAAATACCGTAAACATCTTCAAAGGCCACGCCTCCTTCCACACCACGAAACAACTCGATTAAACTTTGCTGAGAAGCACCAAACATGGGACGAAGGATTTGTTCTCTGATGATGAAAAAATTTAACTTGGATGGTCCAGATGGCTTCCAACGTTATTGGCACGATAAGGATATCCCACCGGAGACATTATCTACACGACACAGTGGAGGAGGTTCCATCATGATCTGGGGTGCTTTCTCCTTTCATGGAACAATAGAGCTTCAGGTTATACAGGGGCATCAAACAGCAGCTGGCTACATTGGCATGTTGGAAAGAGCATCCTTATTGCCTGAAGGCCCTCGCTTGTGTGGAAATGACTGGACAACGCGCAATCCACAATGCCCGCAGGACAAAGGACTTTTTCATGGCGAATAACGTGATTCTTTTGGACCATCCAGCGTGTTCGCCCGAACTGAACCCTATGGAAAATGTTTGGGGGTGGATGGCAATGGAAGTCTATAGAAATGGACGTCAATTCCAAACAATGCATGATCTTCGTGAAGCCATCTTCACCACTTGGAATAACATTCCAGTCAGCCTTCTGCAAACGGTTATATCGACCATGCCAAAGCGAATGTTTGAAGTTATTCGTAATGACGGCTGTGCAACTCACTGCTGAGACATGTTGTTAGGCATTTCCTACCCTGTTTAGAACTTCTTTTTGGTATGGTCTTAAACTTTTGACCAGCTAGTATTTAGGCTAGTTTCATATTGTTCACATTTTCCGTATTAAATGCTAAAAAAGTTCTTTATTTTTGTTTTTCCTTTTCTTATTTACATCTTTTGAAGCTCTACTCAAACTAAAAACGCAAAATGTATATCTTTTCTTTATGTTCATTGGCCTTAAGATTTTGGCCTGCAGTGTATGATCTACTTGGGAAAAGAAAAAAAGTATAAATAAGAGACGATTAGGTATTGCACCTCACTCCTGAAGATGGCGTTGCAACGTCAAAACGTGGGGTTAAGTTTTAGTTGTACTATAATGATCTTAATGAAAATGTTTTTAATTACATTTCTATTTTGACATTGTGTGTTAGTTATTATTTTAGAATTAAACGTACTTTACTTTGTAAGGTTGTTAAGAGCCATTAGTTTTAGATATTTTATTAATTAAATAAGTTATGGAAATAACATTCTTCAAACTCGTTGGATTTACAATTGATAGTGAAGGTTGCAGCGTTGAGTTCGTTTTTATGTGCAGTGAAATAAAAGGTTCTAAATTAATGAGAAAAACTTACAGCTATGAAAACAAACGTGCGCAAACTAATGCAAAAGTCTGTCAATTCTACATAGTATTACTGTGTCAAGGCTTTTTTGTTGTCTTGTTTTGAATTTCGCGCAAAGCTACACGAGGGTTACGTGGGCTAGCCGTCCCTAATTTAGCAGTGTAAGACCAGAGGGAGGGCAGCTAGTCATCACCACCCATCGCCAACTCTTGGGATACTCTTTTACCAACGAATAGTGGGATTGACCGTCACATTATAACGCTCCCACGGCTGAAAAGGCAAGCATGTTTGGTGTGACGGGGATTCGAACCCGCGACCCTTAGATACGAGTCGAGTGCCTTATCCACCTAGTTATGCCGGGCCTTTATATCTTGTAATTAGTACACCGTAACCTTTAAGTTAATACGTTGAATTTACAAAACAAGTATATTATTGTGCATAGAGTAATGGCCCAGGTTCAGGCTTACCGAAATCTTTAACTGAAGACTTTAAGTTATTAACGTGATAGGTATGTCCCCTTAAAGGCACAGTGGATTTACACTGCTAAAAACCGGATTTCAATACTTTTGGTGAGCAGAGCGCCGATAGCTCATTGTGTAGCTGTGTGCTTAACTACAAACAAGAACTGAGATGTGCAGTTCATTTAGGTACGAAAAATTATAACACAAGTACTGGCCTGGCATGCCCTAGCGCGTTAAGGCGTGCCCTTCGTAATCTTATGGTCGCGGGTTCGCACCCGAGTCGCGCCAAACATGCTCGACCTCCCAGCCGTGGGGACGTTATAATGTGACGGTCAATCCCACTTTTCGTTAGTAAAAGATTAGCCCAAGAGTTGGCGATGGGTGGTGATGACTAGCTGCCTTCCCTCTAGTCTTACACTACTAAATTAGGGACGGCTAGCACAGATAGCCCTCGAGTATCTTTGTGCGAAATTCCAAAACAAAGACAAGTACTGAAACTAAACGGGGTAGAAAAAAAAAGTACAAAATGAATTTTTTTTTAGAACATACATTTTATTCTAAAAACATAAACTTACTTTTAAAATAATTTTAATTTAAACTATAAAAAATATTAAGTTTAAATTACGATAATAAATTTAGTTGGAAAAAAATTAGTCATTTCTTCAGTAACTCAACTGTGAGTCTGCAGGCTAATAACGCTAAAACTCGAGTTTTCGATTCCCGTTGTCAGAAGAACACAGATAGCTGGTTGTCCACCGTTGTGCTTGAAAACAGACCAATATTTTTTCATATTTATATAAGTATTTGGAACGTTTGTCTTTTCGTTTGTCGAATTTTCGCGCAAAGCTACTAGATGGCTATTTGCGCTAACTCCTCTCTCATATTTTAAAATGATGGAGTTGGGGGAAGACAGCTAGTGAACTTATAACACTCGTCACCAACTCAAGAACTACTCTTAACCAACATACAGCGGGATAAACCATTACACCATGATGATCCCTGGACTTAAAATGCTGTCATATTCAGCGATGTGTTTTGAACTTGCGACCGGCAGATACGAATCGAGCGCCTTTATCACTATATCATGAGTAAGACAGGGTGATCAGTTACGTGTCTGTACTTGTGTCTTTTTTTTGTGTGTAGTAGATAAAAATAGTATAATTACATGACTTTAACGTAATCTAGCCAAATACTATCCTTTGATCATCGATCTAGACTGTGCAGCTAAGGTTCCATGGTTTGCGTCCCGTTGCTGCCAAAGTAATCGATAGCAATTTGGAGCCACGGGTACGTTATACGAGTAACAGTAAAACCCAACTATTTCGTCTGACAAGGGTAGCCCTAGAGCTAGTGGTGGGTAACGTTCACTGGCTGCCAACTATGTCTCGTTATTTTAAAATTAGGGACAGCTAGCACTGGCATCTCTCACGTAATATTGAGCAACAAAACCAAATAAATATAATAATATGGCATTTTACAAAGTTAACTTTAAAGTAAATGCGCTTATATTTATATACACTAGTTTAACAAATTCTGATAATGAGTTCAGTTTTGGTTAAGCTTCGATTGTGCTCTAAGCCTGAAATGAATAATTCTCTGTATCCATGCTTGAATGGTTCCTTTCCTATTATATTTATGCCATAAGCACGACTTCTTATTTTCTTTTTTTAATATTAGCGTAATGACTCTAGACTTGTCGAGTGACAACAAAAATCTAAGGAATTTGTTTCATACAACGAATTTTCTTATTGTCTTCCGTATTAGCCTTGAAGCTACTCAGGGCGATAACTTGGAAAAAAAATAAGTTAGTACATCTTCTTAGTGCTTGATAACCGTGCATATTCTGGATGGAATCGCTCGTATTATCTATCTCTGCCGTAATTGCGCTCCATTATCATAGTGACGTTGATACCTGTTCTAAAAACATGCTACCAGCTAATACGTCTTCAGCCGAGCCCGGAAACGTGATGAAAGCAGTGCAGCGAGATTGGACCTGTCAGCCACCGAAGTCGTGATTGATGACTACCATATCCTTACCTCCAAACTGACGGCTACTTTGTTCTGGAACTTTTGTCTTGTAACGCTATCCTTTTAAAGAAGCGCCCAGGCACACGTTTAGCAAAAACAGAGCTGTTTTTGTGTTGTCGATTAATTTGGTTTGTGAAGATCTACGTGTAGGGATCTCATTTGCTTGTCTTTTGTGTGAACAGCCAATATTCGTGATTAAATTAGAAAGAGAAATGGAGGAAAAAACTTTCGTCGCAATCTAGTTTATTAACGTTCACAACTGATGTTTGTGGTTTAACTCACCTGTTGCTATGGTTAACAGAAGAACAACAACCAACCATTTCTATTAAATATACCTAATTTTTATTTTAAAAGAAGAGAAAAATATCGCCCAAGTTCACAGTACATACAGTTAAAAGTTATTCAAATTATCATGGAATCATGAAATATATATATATATAGACGTGTAACAAGTGTCATTATACAACTCTTACTTTAACTGTATTTACAGTTGACATAAGTCTCATGGAATAATAATATTCTACATTTTTCTCTGAAATTGTTGCTGATGTATCGTCACATAATTATGTAGTGGGATAAAATATTACCATTTTCTTTACAAAACATTACTAGAAATGTTCTTCTAATATAAAAAGACTTGCAGGAAATCCAGATGTATGTATTCACATTTCATTTAAATATCGTAGCATATATCACGTTGCAGGTAACCTTTCTACGTAATTAAACTGCATTTAGCTTGCTTGTAATTAATAGTTATTTCTATAGTAGATAAACGGGCCACAATCAATCATCGTAGGAGGCACGTGCATAAGAAAACTTAATATGATTTCAGCATCACAAAATCCTTAAATAAGTACCAGTATCTTACATTTTATTATTGTTTGTTTTTTTCTGTTAATTTATGTATGTTTAAATATTTTTAGCAAGCATGCAAAGTTTGGTTACTGTAATATAAACTTTACTTCCTCTCCCCGAGGCACAGCGGACTCACACTGCTATAAACCGGGTTTCGATACCCGTAGTGGGAAGAGAGCGCACAGATAAACACCCCACACATCAAACCTGCTTGCCCTTTCAGCAATGTTACGGTCAATCCCACTATTCATTGGTAAAAGAGTAACCCATGCGTCGGCAGTGGGTGGTAATGACTAGTTGTCTTCCTTCTAATCTTACACTGCTAAATTATGGACTGCTAACTCAGACAGCCCTCGTGTAGCTTTACCTGAAATAAAAAAATCAACAAATCAAATAATAAATTGATCAAACCATAAAGCTAAAGCTTTCAAATTATTGCATGAAACATGATTACAGTTTACTAACATAGCCCGTTACACAGTATTTATTTGTTTTCGGTGAAACTAAGATTTGAAACCATTTCAAATTGTCGTCGTCAGTTATGGGTATTATAGCTTCCCTTTCTCTTGACCCTCTAGAACCTTTTTGTTTAAATGGGAAGATTGAGCTATTATACTTGACTTCCGCTAGGTTCCGGATTTGGACATCCGTAGTGAGCAGAACACAGACAGCCCACGTGTAGCTTTGTGCTAAACAAACAAACTTGATCTTATGAAGTCGAACGATGATTCGTCGAATTTATTTTGATTTTTGAAACTTACTTTTGAACATTATAAAGGATAAATCTCTTTTTATTTTAGGAACATCTCAACTGATTTATTTTATAACTTCATTTGTTGAAGTAAAATAAAAGGAATGAGATATATTTACATCACTGGCTCAATAAAGTATTAACTGCATAAGAAATGTATGCATAAAATAAGTCATCTTTCATGATGACGAGAAACCCACTTGAAGTAAAAAATATATCTCATGACAGCTGGTATGGGTATTAACACTTGTTCAGGTTAACCTGTAGATGGCCTAAGAAGATCAAAACGTTGTTCTTTGCCTTATTAGTAAAAGTGTTAATATCTATACCAGCTGTACTGAGATATAAGTCATCTTCCAGTAATGATAAACAGTTGTAGTTTACCGCCACATGTCAACATGCCACTTTCTCATGTGATTTGTTATATTGTATTTTTTACCTACTCACCAAACTTATGTTCTAATAAAATTATATTACTAACAGTTTCTCTTAGTTTCTCATTGGAGATGTAAGCATATTGTAGTTAGTCTGTAAGATAACAAGTAAGAGCAAGGATCTATCAGACTTTCAAAGGGGTATGATATGTGTTTGTTTGCCCTTATGCAAACTTTTGATAAGCTATTTTTATGTCTTCCTACTATTTTATTCATGTAATACATGTAATACATATAATGCATGTAATACATCTGTAGTTTTAACATTCTTCTTCTTCAGGTGTTGTTTTTATTTTGTAAGAAATGTAACTGTTAGCTGATATTGTTTTTATATGTATGTGCCTGTTTTTCCATTATATACTTAATACATTAAGCTGTTTTCTTTCTCTATACACTAGAGTTTGGCCAATATCTAAACTGTTACTTAACATTTTCTTCATAAAATCCTGTGTTAATGATTTATGTTGAATCAAAAATCGTCAGTTTCCTTGACCTTGATTTTCCTGCTTTCTGAGCATACCAATAACATACAGCGACTGATAAAGTTATCATGACAATCATACACTATTTTAAAATATTTTATATACTTATAGTTGCATATGCAAAATAGGTTTACAATGTCGTATGTCAGGGAAATGGTGACCTCTACAAATGTCGATATGACGATTAGTTTGTAGAACAGTGGTTAACAGCAAGGATCTATCAAAATCTGAAGTACTGTGATAATCATTGCGTGTCTAGTGGAAAATTTATTATTGTTCAAAAACATTCGTCATTGGCGTGAATCAACACCAACATTTGGCCCGGCATACCAAACTTGCTCGCCCTATCAGTCGTGGGGGTGTTATAATGTTACAGTCAATCCTACCATCTGTTGGTAAAAGGGTGGTGATGACTATCTGCCTCCCCTCTAGTCTTACTTTGTTAAATTAGGGATGGCTAGCGCAGATGGCCTTCGTGTAGTTTTGCGCGAAATTTATAGAAAAAGACCAGCAGCAATTGAATGGTAATATATAACATTAGGATGAATCCGATGTTAAATAAGGGTCAGTCCTAATAAAGTAACCAGTCAATGTACATTATCATAAAAGAAAGTGTCTATGAAGCTTAAAAATATTATTAATTTAGTTTATCCATTTAAACTGCAATCACTTAACCCTGACAAGTACAAGTGCTTTTGTCACTGCTATTTCTTGATTCTTTGTCAATCACGTTTTATATTAAGGGAAACTTAGAACTAGACAACACAAGTTTAGCGGTATTATGTTAAAAATTATGCAGTCTTTTCTTTCAAACGAATTTAGTTTGCTTCACGTCTTTTGTTGTTTAAACCCAACGTAGTTTGCTACGCAATTTCCGTTATTGAGTGAAACACCTTAATTCACATTAGATGTTCTTGTCTGCTACTATGATATGATAGGTTATGATATTAACACCCAAGCCGTCTATACACAAACCTTACTGCCTGTAGCATATAACCTTTAAATATTAAAAAAACACTTTCCAAAATAGCAATATAGAAACATTCTACTTACTTAATGATTCATATATTTCATGTTGCATTAGGCACACAACTTGAACTGGTAGATGTTTGTTGTGTCCGTCTATCTAGAAGTAACTATTCGAACAGTTCATTCGAAGAAGTAACTCTAGTACCCGTTCAAAAAACAACAACAACAAACGAGCTGTTAGCTGAGGAGCAACAAGCTAATAAAATGCAGGCTGGTTCCTGCACCCACGTGTCGCCTTCTTTTTTATACTTATATAAACAAAATGTCTTGTCAATAATTTTATTTGAATATGAAGTATATACTGAGAAAAAGGTAATTATTTATTTCGAGTTCAAATTCTGACTGGTTGGTTTCCTGTCACAGTTTTTCTTTCAATGTTCGATATATATAAAATGAGTGACAGAACAAATGAGGCTATAATGGTAAATTAATTGCGCTATGGTATTCTTCTAAGATCAGTAATTTTTCAAATAACTGAATATATCCACCTACATAGTAATATTTGCTTCACTAAGTATATATCAAGGTATAATGTAACACAGATGTTAACCGGGAGAAAAAAAAAAACGCATTCAGGAAACCCATTTGAAATAAGACAGGAATGATGTTCTTGGTAGGGACAGCGCGCCCAGGTGTGTCTGTGAATTCATTCCTTTCTCCCAGGGGTTATCATTTAACAAGCCAGGGGCTTGGGAAACTCCGGGTCCAAAATGGCAGGTGTGCCACAGCGAGAGAGAGCTTTCAGGTCAACGAGCATGACATCCAGGAGGTTGTCACCGGTGAACCTCTGTGTCTGATGTCCTTGTACAGCCGCAAGGCACATGATGCCCGCCTAGCATTGTAGCAGCATGTCATTGCTTACAGAAATTCTTCATCGTTATTTGTTTTCATAAATGTTTACATTTAATTCACGACCTGCGTATTTCTATTCTTTCAGTGCTCTTCGGTCCTCTATTTTCGAATCATCATTAGCTGCACTTGCGTCGTGCATTCTGTTCGTGTGCCTTTTGCTACACACAATTCTTATTAAACATTACATGCGCTGTCTTAGTGTAACATCCGAAAACTTTACGAGCGTGGTGTAGAGGTAAACTAAAATCTTTATGTTTTCTCTCTTACATTAAAAGTAGAATTTAAATAAATGGCCCAAGTAATAGGTTTTCAAATACGTGTTTTGATGGTGAAAAACACAAACAAAACAACATCACTTGATGTTTGCATAAAACCTAAAACTACTTCAGAAGAAACTAGTTAAAGAATAAACAAACTCTCATTTTGTTCCAATACATTTTAGAATAGAAAACCTCTTTTCATTCATAATGCTAGCTGTCAGTTATATGAGCATTAGTTTAGAATAATTTGGAGCAAAGCCATACTGAATTATCTGCTGTGTCCACTGTGGAGAATTGAGCCCTAGATATTAGCAGTTTAATTCCGTAGGCTTACCGCTGTCCCACCGGGAAACCATTCTTTAATTTATAACATTGTATTGGTTAGGACAACATTAGAAGTAGAAACTTTCTTTAGTTTATAACACTATATTGGTTAGGACAACATTAGAAGTAGAATCTTCTTTTAGTTTATAACACTATATTGGTTAGGACAACATTAGAAGTAGAAACTTTCTTTAGTTTATAACACTATATTGGTTAGGACAACATTAGAAGTAGAATCTTCTTTTAGTTTATAACACTATATTGGTTAGGACAACATTAGAAGTAGAAACTTTCTTTAGTTTATAACACTATATTGGTTAGGACAACATTAGAAGTAGAATCTTCCTTTAGTTTATAACACTATATTGGTTAGGACAACATTAGAAGTAGAAACTTTTTTTAGTTTATAACACTATATTGGTTAGGACAACATTAGAAGTAGAATCTTCCTTTAGTTTATAACACTATATTGGTTAGGACAACATTAGAAGTAGAATCTTCCTTTAGTTTATAACACTATATTGGTTAGGACAACATTAGAAGTAGAAACTTTCTTTAGTTTATAACACTATATTGGTTAGGACAACATTAGAAGTAGAATCTTCCTTTAGTTTATAACACTATATTGGTTAGGACAACATTAGAAGTAGAATCTTCCTTTAGTTTATAACACTATATTGGTTAGGACAACATTAGAAGTAGAAACTTTCTTTAGTTTATAACACTTTATTGGTCAGGGAAGCATTAGAAGTAGAAACTTCCTTTTCTTTACCCCACTACTGGTTATGGAAGCATTTTGAATATATGTTATATACCTATATAATTGTATTTCGCTTTAGATATCTTTACCTTTAAAATGTTATAGCCTTTGAATTCTTTAATCAGTCACGGATATAGAAAACGCTTCAAAATGAGAAGTTCAGAAAACATTCATTACAAAATTCATGAGTTGTTAGGAAGAGTGCCACTAGTCATTGTCTTAGTGACTGTCTAGACAAAACGTTTACCTTTAAGCATTAAATATTGTTAAAACGCTCAAATTATTGACAGAGATATTATGTGGACGTATATAATAATGGTTATAGCATTTACGCCTTTTGCAGACTGGAAAACATTAATAGAATTATATTGCCATAAGAAACTTGTGTTAGGCCTAGTACATTTTTAAACACTATACTCTTTATCTATTTTCTTGGAGAGTTTTCAAGTAATTAGAAGAATATATAATAATAGTATTCCAACCACTTGTACATTCTCCTTAATCTTGAAAATCTCTAAAGGACTAGATATAGAATGTAGTATTTAAAAATGCAATAGGTTACTTTGTAAATCAAATATCGCTTGTTTCTCCTGCTAACGTTCCAACAGCTCAAGTAATATTAATTGTTTCTTCAGGTACAACATTCAACGGATGAAGTGTATCCTAGCGGTGACTTTCAGTCTTGATGGAGGTCTACTAATGAATTGTGTAGTTGGAATGAAAAAAAAAATCATATTAGTTCACTACTCAAGTTATTTCTTTTTTATGACATAACGTTGTTTTAGTGTATTAAAACAAATGGTTCCCTTTTTGATATCGAATGATATATTATTGTGTTATAATAAAACGACATAATTATATCAAATAATAAGAAAGAAAAAGAGAGTAATTATTGTTCTTTTCTCTGACAAACTTCCAAAAACTATCTAATTTTTCACAAGAGTTACGTTTGAATATAACTACACTCTGTAATAGACACAAACAAAAACAAAACAAAAAACACACGAGTCATAAGTCCTAGAATCTTTATATCCATGCTAATTTATACAAAATAATTAGGTTTACGTAAAAAAATCTATAATTATGTTATCGTATAATAAGAATATAATGAAATGAAGAATGTATTTATCTCTTGGTATAGTAAGGTCATGTATTAAACTCATTCTAGGTTCAAAGGTTCAGTCATGTACTCGTAGTTCCAACAGTTCTTACTTCTTTTTTTTTTTTTGCTTGTTGTTGTTTTTCGCAGCAAAGACAAATTGAGCTATCTGCTACTTCACCGCGAGAAATAAACCCATTGGTTTTGGCGTTGTAAGTCCGTAAAATTATTCCTGTTCCACTGGGGGTAGGGGGTGGTAAGTTGTCACTAGTCAACTTATTCAACACCTAATAGGTGCTTACCCGTTATTTGACAACGGTTTTTTTTCTAAGGGATGTATTCTTTGTCTGATACTTGGCCTCCATATTCTTCACCTGATTATCTAGACGTTTTCTGTCCAAAAGCAAATGTGTAATTTACAGGAGCAATACCTGGATTGTTTTAAGTTATTAACGACGTCAGCCTTGCATAAAGATGATTTACTATAAGACAATGAGGATATTTTAAAAGACATTACATAAACAGAGTGAAAATAACTTTATTTCAGAAGAAGTTGTTCCCAATCAATATTTAATCATACTCTGGTAACTGAACGGTAAGTTTTGAACTTATGACGCTAAAGATCGGGTTAGATACGTGTGGTGGGTACAGCATAAATAACCCGTTGTGTAGCATTGGGCTCAATAACAAACAAACAAGACTGAATGTGGAAAAAAGATCAAAATACAAAGGAAAGTTCTTTCTAAGAGTGAAAAGAAAAAGATCAAACACTCACACATAGTGTTTAATTAAGTCTGAAACACAAACAACATTTAGTAAGGTTTGTTTGTTTTTTGAAGTTCGCGCAACGTTTTTAGCAGTGTAAGACTAGAGGGAAAGCAGCTAGTTATCACCATCCATCGCCAACTCTTGGGTTACTCTTTTACCAACGAATAGTGGAATTGAGCGTCACATTATACGCCCCCACGACTGAAAGGGCGAACATGTTTGATATCACGGGGAATCGAACCCACGACCCTCGGATTGTGAGTCGAGTGCCCTGACCACTTGGCCTTGCCGGGTCATTTATTAAGGAATGTCCGTTATATCTAACAGGATGACGACGGTTAAAACACAAACGTCATCATATCACACGAGGATAGAGCAACAAGGTGAACCTCAACATAAACACAATATTTTTTCTGTCTTCCCTAAATGTGCCTTTAGAGAGCACGTAGACTCCAATCATTGTATGACCTTCATAGGTCAATATCATATAGTCTACTCGGTATTAATTTTCCCTGGCTACACTTGAACTAGTTGTTACATCCATGTATTTACGCTACTGAAGGTATGACTACAATAGTATAAACGATTACTTAATTGAAGCTTTTATGTTGTGACGACAGGGAATCACGTGTAACGTGTATATTGTATTTACGTTTTAAGACGTCAACGATTAAGCTGTTCTTCGCTTGAGAAAAAAGAAAAGAAAACGAACGTCTTCAGCACACCAAGCTCTTGTTAGTGGATCACTGAACTAGACTCTGTGTTGTATCAAAATACCGATTAATTTAATACGGGGGACTTACAGTAATTATAAGTTACACTGTCGTTCAGTTTCCGGTCATAGTCCTAGATACGTCCCGAGCCACAAGAGTTTCTTCTGCATTTCAAGATTAGGCCTAGAAACCACAGCTCTCACAAGAGATCAAGTGTTAATAATTGCTTCTAATTATAATACTTATTCATACGTCACTATTATTAACCTGAAACGATTTCTTTATTCAACTAGATGCACTAATCTCTTATTATTACACCTCCGATTACTATACATTGTAACAAACACATTGTATTGTTTCAGTATTCTATCAGCATTGATGTAATTTTCTAAGCACTGTAGGACTTAATTATATGGTTTCGGGAATCGCATATGTTTCTTATTTCATTCGCAACTAATTGATGAAACACGTCTTCTCAAATGGCTTGATCTATCGTGGATCCTGTGTAACCTTTGTACAATGTAACACAAAAGGTATTCCTATTATCGAACAAATCAATATATATTAATAATTTAGATTAGTAGTGTACCGACTACACTGAATCGGAGCCTAAATAACATTATTATTTCTATTTCAGTGGAAATAATTAGTTCTAATTTAAACACAATAACCAGGAATAATACTCAGTAGTATCTATATTTTGAAACAAATTCTTCTCTAATAGAAACAGTAGACTTTTTGGGCACATATTATAATTTCTAGTTTAATAAATGTCGGCTTCACTTCTAGGTTAAAGATAGACATGATGCATTTCACAATATAATCCTATGGTTAAGAGGTCATCATCAGCCCAAAGTCAAGCACACATTTGCTATGCTTCACATTGTAATGTCTATGGTTAAATAGTCAACATGAGCCCAAGGATAAACACACATCTGGTGTGTTTCAAACTGTAATATTTATGGTTAAATAGTCACCATGAGCCCAAAGATAAACACACATCTGGTATATTTCACATTGTAATATCTCTAGTTGGATGTATATCATTATCTCTATGTAGTTGACAATAACTATTCACATAAAAAAGTGCTGCATGTTTCATCTGTTGCATACTGTCAGATTCAGGTCAGAAGATGTAAACTTTGAGGAAGTGTTATAATAATTTGTTTAATAAGCACAGCCATTCCTTGGTTACTATGTTAATATTTATTCAAATAGGTTTAATATAATTTCTGCTCTAAGAAATGAGGTTTCTCTTTACAAACAAAACACTTATGTGATAATAAATTTTATGACAATTCACTATGATATGTATGGCCATATAACTGTGGTTAGGGCGGTCAACTCGCAATCTCAGGGTGGCAGGTTCGTATCCACGTCACACCAAACGTGTTTACCCTTTCAGCCGTGAGGAGTTATAATGTCACGCTCAATCTCACTATTCGTTGGTATAAAAATAGCCCAAGAATTGGCGGTGTGTGATGATGACTAGTTACCCTTCATCTAGTCTTACACTGCTAAATTAGGGACGGCTAGCACAGATAGACCTCGTGTAGCTTTGCGCAAAATTCAAACCATATCATAACAAATTTAGCGTGAAACAATTTTGATAATTTTACATTTCAATTTGTTTATTTAGTTTAGCAGTGTAAGACTAAAGGGAAGGCAGCTAATCATCACCACCCACCGCCCACTCTTAGGCTACTCTTTTACCAACGAATAGTGGGATTGATCGTGACATTATAACGCCCCCACGGCTGAAAGGACGAGCATGTTTGGTGTGACGGGGATTCGAACCTGCGACCTTCAGGTTACGAGTCGAGTGCCTGAACCACATGGCCATGCCGGGCCATTTATTACCTAAACAAAAATATTAGTAGTTCTTCGAACGGATAATTATGACAATGGTCTTATTTTATCTATTTTTCATTCTTATGATGTATGCTTCAAAAGTAAACTTCGCATCAAACTGTAATCAAATTCACTTACCATGTGTATGCTTTTTTCTGTATTTCATCAGTAAACATTAAAACATCAGTCTATAAACGAGCGTCATTAAAGTGAAAAGTTTTAAGAAACGTAGTTTTTCTAAACACGTGATAAAACCGTTGAATATACTATAATAAATAGTCTTATTGATAATTTGTAATAATTAATCTAAAAACATATGTATAATTTGTTTTTTTACTTAACGCTCGACAGCACCTATCCCGGTTACGTAATTCGTTTGAGACTGACCCGCGTGTTAGCATTTGCTGAGGCGTGGCTACACGACTTGACTGCTTAGTAGCACCACTAGATGTCAGCACGTACGCTTGCGCATCCGTTTTGCTTTGAGTAACTTTGAAAGAAATGTTTGTTTGACCGTTGCTTCGTAGCGACAGATTTTCTTTATATCTATTATTAAAAGCAGAAGAACTGAATAGGAACTGGTAACAATGGCTGAAGTACACTACTAGAGCAAGCACGTTTAAGGAACTTGTGGACAAACAAAGCATATAAAGACGCACAAACGAAAAGCTTTTACGTTTCCGTATTCTGAAGGTTAAAACGTACTGAAATTCTTACAGATACACTTCTCTAATTCACTACTACCAACAACTGTATTGATATTCTATAGATTATGTCCATGTGGAACTTGTCAAACAAGTCATCAACCAAATTTGTTGTAATGTTAACCTAGTTTTACAAACACGCTTTGATAACCATGAATTAGGTAATATTTGAATATTGCTGTTAGGCTTTATATACTCTGTGTTTTTTTACAGTATATATATGTGTCTGTGTGTGTAGATTAAATGTCAAATTTGTTTCTTTTGGATAAAAAGAGCCAAACATTGTTACAATGTTTTATTTTCTAATGGATACTGGATTAAAAAAAAAAAAGTTAATTTTTGTAATTCTACTTAAATTCTACCATTGAATTTTCATGTGCTTTCTTAAGACAAGGACTTATTGATAGAAGCAGAAGGTGGCCTATGTTGGAAGTTCTTGTTAAAGTTTAATGTCTAGTATTTGAATATTATTTTGTTGTTGTTTAGTTATGGTGATGAAAGATTCTCTTTGACAAGTAAAATAAAATACTTTTATTTACAGAAAATGGTTCAGATTAATCTCTGGTTCGTTCGAAGAAAGGTTTTTATAAAAGTTGTTTTAATTAGTTTACAATATTTGCCATCACTATCAGTGCACGAGTTTCGTTCTGCGTATCACTATGGGCCTGGCATGGCCAAGCGCGTAAGGCGTGCGACTCGTAATCTGAGGGTTGCGGGTTCGCGCCCGCGTCGCGCTAAACATGCTCGCCCTCCCAGCCGTGGGGGCGTATAATGTGACGGTCAATCCCACTATTCGTTGGTAAAAGAGTAGCCCAAGAGTTGGCGGTGGGTGGTGATGACTAGCTGCCTTCCCTCTAGTCTTACACTGCTAAATTAGGGACGGCTAGCACAGATAGCCCTCGAGTAGCTTTGTGTGAAATTCCAAAAAAAACAAACAAACAAACAAGCGTATCACTATAAACAGGCTGAATTTATTCATGTCTCTGCACATGTACAGCGAATTTCGAGTTTCCACCAAATCTTTCTCAGCATACTATGAGCTCGTACTTTACCAGGTGAGTCGAGTAAGCTCCCTTCGTTCCTTCTTTCGTGTTACCAGCTCGAGGAAAACCCCGCCTCCTCGTCTAAGTCACTACACTTAAAGCTACGTCACTTCAGTACCTCGACAAATGGGTAGATATGAAGCCAAGTTTGGCGATAGCGTGCTGATTGGCTACTAACCATGTGCGCCAGGGCCTTTGTCAATCAATAACGCATGGACTCGGGGTAAAGCTCTAGTCATAGAAAGAGAAGTGCTTGAACACGCTAGACGGCCAGAATTGAGGTGCTCCTCTTGTTGACAGAACTTTGTATTGAAAGATACCAAATAAAGCCCTGTATTCAACCAATACAACCGTGTGGTGGCACTTGAAAGAGCTCGGTTTCAGGTTGTGTGAAAGTGAAACAGTCATTCTGGCGGGAACTCACGCTGATCAACAGATTGCTGTCATGCCCATTTGTGTCTGAGGGAGTGAAGCCTGTCAAAGCCTGTCTGACCTGTGGGCCCGTAACCACGGAGGCCTCCACCATTCGTCCCAGCAGCGCCTGTCCGTGCCAGCTGTGCAGCAGCAGCGGCCAGTCCCAGTCCCTCGCCAGCCCTGCCAACGCTGCCACCCTGGCCACTCTGGAGAGAGAGTATGCTGTGTATCACCCGTTTGGGGCACCGACCTCGGGTGTTACAATGGGTCATGGACATGAAGCTTCCGAAATGAAAATGACCGGTGGACTGTTACACCATTCACCTGGTCACACCACACTGTCCATGGTGAACTGTACACCTGCGACCACTCATCATGGTCATCACGTCCAAGATTCCGGTGGATCGGACGGTAGCGAAATGGGTAATAACTCATCTTCTGGTAGCAACAACAAGAAGGATCATGATCGAATTAAGCGGCCGATGAATGCTTTCATGGTTTGGTCTCGAGGCCAACGTCGTAAGATGGCCCAGGAACACCCCAAGATGCACAACTCGGAGATTAGCAAGCGATTAGGCGCCGAATGGAAGCTGTTATCGGAAGCGGAGAAACGACCTTTCATCGACGAAGCTAAGCGCTTGCGGGCGCTGCATATGAAAGACCATCCTGACTACAAGTACCGGCCCCGAAGGAAGACCAAATCCATGATGAAGAAGGACAAATACCCCTTGGGTAGTGGCCTTCTTCATTCGGATGCACGGAACCAAGTAGCAGCTGTGCAACAGGTAAACCGTGAAATGTATCAAATGAACGGCTACATGCCCAACGGTTATCCTGGTATGATGCACGAAGCATACCAACACCATGCGGCAACAACCGGCTACGGGACCCAGGTGACGGCTAGCAGTGGACTTTATCCTCGGTATGACATGACCCAAGTACCCACCTCCATGACTACGGGGGCTAACATGCCCATGTCGTACATGAACGGTAATTCTAGTTATTCCTTGCCCATGTCATCCTATTCGCCCATGCAGAGCGCTAGTCCCATGTCAGTTCCAGGTACCATCAAGACGGAACATAGTCCAAGTCCAGGACCAGGACCCCAAACCCCACCTTCAGCCATGACTGCGGCCGCTGTAGCAGCTGCGACTGGAAGAAGACCAGGGTGTGGCCCCGACCTCCGTGACATGATCAGCATGTACCTACCTGGCGATGCCAATGACCCCAATGTCCAGAGACTTCAAATGCAAAGTCATTATCCACATCATCATAGTGACACTATAGGGCCAGGAAGCATGCCTTTAACGCACATGTAGTGTTGTAAGACTTTTGACAGCAGACTGTCCAGCAAGGATTTGCTCTTACGAAATACAGAATCCATATGTCAGGTCCTGATGGTCAGAGTACTGACTATAATAAACCTCCTGACCAAGAACAATCTACACGTAAGTACATTCTGGGTTGAAGCAGGCTGTTCTCGAGATTAAACAGTCTCGAGATGATACACATGTGTGAATGTATATATAAGTATAACGTACGCCTGCTTTGTAAAACGACGTCACCGGCCGATATAAATGTACTATGATATGCGTATATGTATGCCAGAATTTGCACGCACATATATGTATTTGTGTATATGCATATATATCGGGTTTGATGACGGAAAGCTTACACAGATAAATTGTATAGGTATATATATACACATGTATACGTGTATACATATATATATATTGTCGTCAATATAAGGAAGGTTTTTACCACAGTGGATATGTAATGTACGTTACAGAATGTACTGTTGTTGTGTATTGTACACATTTGGGTGGTCTCTTATACACTCTATAGATGTCACACTCTTCTTGACAGCATATTTTGCCTATATTACCACCAGTAACTAATTATTAAAATTAACTTAATGTATTTGAGTTAAATTTTAAATGTCCTATATAATATTGTCGAATATTTAAGCCCTTTTTCTAACATATGCGTATGTGATCTATGAAATCGTTTCATGTGGAGCAATGGAAGGTCCCAAATCGATTACAGTAAAAGTTGCTGTTATTGTATTTTTGGATCAGTTTTCCACTTCAGTGGACTCTTCACTAAATTTTAATTCAACAGTTTGCTCCATAATGACGTTTCAGCAATACGCGTTACAGACAAGCACGTGAAAAGCATTATTTCCTGCTCAAATAAATCTTTGTATATAACGTGTACATCTTTATTACAATATTACATATCTTTTTCTTAGGGTTAATATAATGTATTAGCACAACTGTAAGAGTTTTTTTTTATAATACAAAACCAACTTTTGTTAATGTTAAGAATTGTATACTGAATGAGATTTATAGAGTCGATAGCTAACTTATATATAATACAAAATTCGATATATCTTAAGACAAGTACAGTCACTAAATTACTATGAAGAGGACAGTTGAAATTACTGTTTATTTTATGTAAATTATAAGTATAAATTAATTCTTATTAGGAAACGTTAGAAAAGTTCGTCCTTGTCTATTAAAGGATAAGCAAACATTTTAAAGAAAGATTACTTGTTAAGCGTTAAGTTTTTTAAGACAGTTGTAAAATTAATTTGAAGATATTTTCAATAAGTATGTACGTTTGAGATCAAAATAGCTCGTGTTGTGATATGCTACTTGTTTCTTTGTATAAATTCATCAGTACTAAACACATAACTTCTGGCCTATTTAATATCTTCATCTTGTTTACAAGGTTATTGAATGATGATAAACGTTGACTGTGTTAAGTACTGTGGCAACCAATATTTGGATGTACACAAAAATGCTTACACATGACTCAGTTTTGAGTTAAATGACTTTTACAATTTACGTTAGCCAAAATTTCTTATCACTTAGTGAATTCTGAAGAGCGGAGGGATACATCCGGTTATTTCTGTTAAACTTGTTCACTTGAATATTGGTTTATTTTATGGTGTAAAGGTTTTTAACTCTTGCTTTCCATTTGTGTATGTATTAGAGCTATGCCTGAATATGTGGTGCTTGATTAAGTATAAGAACTCATATAATTTTTTTTGCAATGTATTGAGAGAATGAATAGTCTCCTAAGGACTATTTCTGCCTACTTTGGGGACGACGTTTCGGACTTTGTGTTGAGTAGGCCTTCATAAGGCGAACTTTTGCCTTCTGCTTACTTTTAGAGACGTTGTGTCCAAAACAAGACAGAAGAAATGAGCAGTTTTTATGAAGAACTAATTTACCACAGAGTCCGAAACGTAATCTTTAAAGTAGGCAGAAGACAGAAGTAATCCTTATAAGACTATTTACGTTATAACCTTAATTAAAAACCGATGAATACAGAGTGAAAGAAGGTTTTTTTTTCAGGATTTGAGTAACTGAAGAAATCGGTTTATTTCAATCTACGGAGAGCTCCTAAAATAATCATTGTATCCTCAGTTATATTTTGTATTCCATTGATCAAACTTCACTGTCTTTACGTGCGTTTTTCCCTCTTTAACCTCCTCTCACTCACAAAGAGCTAAGATATAAAGAAAATGTCAACATGAAATAAATTCGAGTTGCTTATTACACTGTTATGTTTTTCTATATTGAAAAGTAGACTATGTTATTATGTTTATAAAACTCAAACGTTTCAAATAGAGCAAACTTTAGAAACTACAGAATTTGAACGAAAGAAAATTCTATTTTGTATACGAGGCCACCCAAGATATTGCACTTTTTGTTGGATTCTATGAAGTTTTGTATTCGTGAAGCCACGTGATGCTGATGTATGAATATTAATAGCAAAAGAAAGGCAGGCTTTAAGTTACAAGGTGTTCGTGTATAACGTTGTGAACTTACCAGTTTCTTCACAGACCTGCAATAACACCCTGTAAATTGTATAAATAAAAAAAAAAATGAATAAAATATATACTGTATCCATCTGTATATAAAGTACACATCGGTTCTGACTTTTAGGCTTTACCGTGTCACGTTCTACTGTCACAAAGCCTTCTTTAAATAAAATATGTGGTACCGTAAAATGTGTTGTTTGGAAATTACTGCGAATTTCATGTACACGTTATCCGTCATTCAACATGATGGAAAAATGATACAGCACAGTGAAATAATGAATTGGGAACAAAAAGCAAGAAACAAACTACGTCATTAACAAGAACTCTTATTTGGTTTATTAAACAAGATATACATAAGTATGTGTTTAAAACGTTGTTGTTGTTTTTTACATGAATCTCAAGTATGAAGGCAGAACTGCTCTCATGTATCCAGGATCGTGGAACTCCTCGCCAATACCATGCATTTCAGAACTTTTTCATTTCTATTATATTGTTTATTATTTAGTGTTAAAACCTTTGTTGACCAATGAGATGTTCGATAGCTTTATATCTTCGTGGTCCTTTTCTCAAAGCAACTTAGGCAGGGAATATCCAAGTGATTACCGTGCCTGAAATTGGAATCCGAAGATTCATGGTTCGCATCCCATGCGTTGCCGCGGAATGCTCTCAGCACTTTGGGAGCATGCGTGGGCTTAAAGAATAAAGATTGGATCTGACTATTCGGTCGGATAATATTTGGCGGAGGGAGCTGCTGAATAGCCGTCTACATTTTAGTGAAGCTTTCTTCGAAACAAAGAAACAAGATATGAAGTTAAATACGTTTTCATGAAGGAATTGTAATGCATTTAGAATTGAAAATCTGTAAATAAATCTGACCTCTTCACCTCAAACTGTATAAATGCAGTTCATTGGAGAACTTTATTTTCTCTATAAATTTACTTGATTGTTTGAAATTCAGTACAAAGTTACACAAGGAGCTATTTGTGCTCTGCCCACCACGGGTATCGAAACTCTCTAGTGTTGCAGGTCCGCAGACATACCGCTGTGCCACTAGGGGAATCCTTATAATTACCTCCAAAAGGGAGAAAATTAACTCATGGTTTTCAAACACTAAGATGCTCATATTCACGTGTATTAGGTATTTAAAATAAATTCTGTAGTATCTCGAGGTTGATAGTATAAAATGATTAGTTACGTGTTCCTGTTTTTTAAATATCTGTCAAAGATAGAATGAAGAAAAGTTTGTTTCAGAACAAATGAAAATACACGTAATAATCTTCAGTCACACATAGACCTATAATTTGAAATATTTAACAGTATGGGTTAAGTGAATGCAGTACTTGTAGTGAAATATTAGACATATAACTTTTTATCTTAAAAGAATGCGCAATTTGGAGAGAATAGTCGTAAAGAAAAGCCAGATTTCTCGTTCTTAAGGAACAGACTAGACTCGGTCCCGCGGTTACTAATACAGTGCAGTTCATTACTTGGCACCAGTTTCGTTTGTCAGTTTGATATAACATGAAGTAATAAAGGTAGATATATACTGTTCACTTTCTTCAAAAAATATTTGCCATTACTCTTTACTAACAAAAATCATCGCAATACGACTCACTTTATACATACCCACACATATATATATATATATACAAACGTTTTCATATATATCTATATACACAGTTCTCGCTGTGTCATATATAAAGACTACTTTACCGATGAACAGTCAAAAATGTATTCTCAAGACGGCTGGTGTGCTTATTAAAACTTTAATTAAAATAAGGTATACCTGAAATAAAGCTAACCTAAAGATGACCTAAGAAGGTCGAAATGTTGTTCTGTAGTTTATTTTAATTAAAGTTTTAATACCCACACCAGCTGTCTTGAGAATACATTTTTCTTCAAGCAAGTTTCTCGTCATCACGCAGTAAACATTCAGGTTTTATTACGTTTGAGTAAGTAAAGTGTAATTATAAACGTAATATTTATTTTATTACTGCACATCTTAGATTTTGAAAACAAAAAGAGTGTGTTGAATGATAGAAAACGATAGCGTATCATATAACATACGTCATACTACATATACCATATAATATACATCATATTACATACACCATATAACATACATCATATTACATACACCATATAACATGCATCATATTACAAACAAAAAAAACATTTAACAGTAGACGAACAAAGAGGAAGGTATATGAGTAGACGAAATATATACGGCATAAATCAAACATATCGTCGTTAAAAAAGACAATTTGTACAAGCAAAAAATTTTATACTGTTTAAATAGTCAGTTTGTAGATACTGAAGAACTTCGTAGTCACATTTAACAAGTTTTTCGTACGTGACATTTATTAAACAAGACTTATCATTTTGATTCTCGTCTAAAATCTAGTCACTTAAAGCATCTAGTGGTGTTGGCGTAACCCTACTGCATACGGTGGGATATAATTCTCAAATAGTCCCTAACAAATGTAACCCTGCTCTATGTGATGGGATATAATTCTCCCTAACAAATGAAGTGTTTGAAGTCAACGCCCTACGTTTGCTATAGCGGTCAGAATAATGGGCGCGCGCATTAGATGGAAAAGCCACCCACTTTAATGAGAACCTCAGAACAGAATGTGAACGAACGGCACGTGTAATTATTTGACTGACGACTTTGGCAACCACTTAATCTCCAAACACAGATTTATCAAAGTTTTGATTTTAATTTATTTTTTTTTGCTTTATTACACGGCCTCATTTAGCAAACATATACATCAATGAGCCTTTTGAGAAAATATTTATTTTTGATGGCGTGTGACTAAACTCACTTCACACAAAGATATGTAAGTTTGAACAACTTAAAGTGGAAACAGTGGTTTCTAATGTTTTATAAACCGTGTAGGAGTTGGTTGTATCTTATAAGTAGATTGAATGTAATGAATGTATTAATAGCTAATTTACTACAGCCCAAAGTAATTTGATGAATGAAGCTGTGGTTTTGTGGGAGGACATTTTACACTGTAAGCTCGTAAAGGTAGATTATAAACATATATAATGGTTAGGTTGCTGCTAAGCACATAGCTACACAATGGGCTATTTGGGATCTGCCCACCACGAGTATCGAAGCCCAACTTTTAGCGTTGTAAGCCTTCAGTTTTAACGCGGAGCTACAGAAATGTGTTAACACAGTACATGGTGAACTGTCAGAGTTTAGTGTTGTGAAACACTTGCAGGGAAGCCAAATAAAAGAGTAAGGTAAAAAATATCCATTTAGTATTGTAGTTTTGTGTTTTAGTAATGTAGTTTTATGTTTTAGTATTGTAGTTTTATGTTTTAGTAATATAGTTTTATGTTTTAGTAATGTAGTTTTGTGTTTTAATAATGTAGTTTTGTGTTTTAGTAATGTAGTTTTGTATTTTAATGATTCGTTTGTGATTTAGTAATGTAGTTTTGTGTTTTATTAACGTAGTTTTGTGTTTTATTAACGTAGTTTTGTGTTTTAGTATTGTGTGTGTGTGTGTGTTTTCTTATAGCAAAGCCACATCGGGCTACCTGCTGAGCTCACCGAGTTGAATAGAACTTTAGTAATGGAGTTTTGTGTTTTAATAATTAGTTTTGTGTTTTACGTTGAAGAATGAGAAGTGAAACGTCGGACTAGTTCACATTCTTTGTTTCGAGCATACTTACATATGAATGTTGAATGAGAAGTCTGGTTATGTGTAGTCTTGTTTTTTAATGGTTTTTATGAACTTATGAGAGAGTGTTTATGAAGTTGTTGTTGTGCGAAGGTGTTTATGAACTTGGTGTGCCATTTAAATGTTTATACAGCGGATTGACACGCGACAAACACGTTGTATAATACATCATAGTAGCGGTGTTTTATCAACCCAAGAACAACTAGGTCTAAAAGTTGCTGTTTCTTTGCTCAAAGCTCTCCTTAACTTGTGTGTTTGTTTGTTTTTCAGAGATATTGTGGCCAGCTCCTAATAAAGTGAAAGATGAAACTAGCAAAACTTATTAACGCTTTCCGTCTCAGCAAAACGATTGAATAATATAGGCTTGAAAGTTAAAAAGGCCGCTTCTTTCTTTAGCTATTGGATTATTTGATATTACGAACAGCTGTATTTTATTGGGAAATATTAAACTGAAGAATAGGGTTTCCTACCTCCACCCCAGAACCACAGTATTTGATGACTCAAAATGTTTGATAATACTTCATTACTTTTATTTCAATCGGTGTAGAAAAAAAGTTTTATTTTGCAAGAAATACGATAATCAATACTGAGCTGACTTTGATCATTGCCGATTCATAAGGTATTTTCAATGAGAGTGATACGAAATATATTCCTCTGTCACTTCCTTCCATTGTTTATCAGTGATGGTGCTGATGACCTTATGTGACCAAACTGAATACGACTGAGAATGGTCGCCTGCTTTCTTGCAGTTTGACTTTATAATTTATATATCAGAAAATTAGCGTAGTTCATAAAATTTGTTGGTTTTTTTGGGAGCGAATGAACGCAATGACAGATCACAGAGTTCCAATGAACGTAATAACAGATTAAAGAGTTCCAATGAACGTAATAACAGATTACATAGTTCCAATGAACGTAATGGCAGATTACAGAGTTCCAATGAACGTAATAACAGATTACAGAGTTCCAATGAACGTAATAACAGATTACAGAGTTCCAATGAACGTAATAACAGTTCCAATGTTGAGCTTCTGTCATTTGTAAATGCAGATGCATCACGTGGGCAGACAAACTGTCGGTAAAGCAGGTACCTCGGGAAACATCTCTATGTTTACTGAAACAGTGTCTGCTCGCGTTCTTAATGGTTTTATATCGTGATGAAACATGACGTTTTTTTTGCTGACTTTGTTTCTAGTTTGAAACGTGGATAGCATTAGTCGTGGTGTTCCGTTGAAGTTAAGCAGTCTTAGTTCCACCGAAGATCCGTTGGAGTCCCGCACACGGCGCCAGCACTACCAACACGCAGGTTTAACTGAACGCTCACGTGAAGATTTAGCTTTAGCGTGACGATGTTGTGCCCTTGCAGTGCAGAAAATTTGTAGCTGAAACTCAGAACTCAGTAGTAACGAGTGTATTGTAGTGGTCAAGAGTGGATCCATACAACTGCAACTAATTACAGTATAACTATGTCTAGATCGTCCACGTGCACACAGACTGCAAGAACCGTAGATAATTGTTTTCTCGAAGAAACGGATACAAGTTTTGTTTTAAAATGACAGGTTTACAAAGCTCGACAGTATACCGTGACACCCTGCCTCGTTATAAATATTGAATCATAATGATAAGGTAAACACGTGATAAAATACGCGTTTTTGACAAACACGTGCTAGTTCAGGGTGTTTTAGGTATTACTTATTAAAATACAGTTTATGGAGTAAATGCCACTACTATTAAGTGTATACATAAAACACACGAGAACATACACTTTCATAGTTTTCTACCCGAGATGAGATTGGGGTGAATATTTAATGGGCGGGAAACTCTCATAACAACAGACACTGTTTATCGTTAAAATTGATTTTTTCTCGCAAATATATTCCACGAGGGGGCATTTTAACATAACCAAGAATTATTAGTAGTTTCTGTACACATGAACAAGAACAGCACGTGAACAACATGTCTTACTTGTCCGTCTGTCTGTCTACTGAATATTAGTCGTTTAGTTTATTCTTGCATCTCTGAGATTAATTAACCAATTCATTCATGATGCCAGAAAAAAACAAGGAAGTTCAATAAGTATTGATATCAAATGATAAAAACCTTATAACCTGAGCGCTTTCGAAAGGTGGACCTTTCTTCTTCAGGGACGAACGTACATAAATGATGCTATCTTAATAAGACAGAAGCTATTAATACAATTACCACCCAACAGTCTACTTTGCATGATGTATATTTCTTAACTCTACCCTAATTTTTCCATATAAAAAGTTCCCCTCCGGAACAGCGATAAGTCTATGAATTTACGACTCTAAAATCAGGGATTCGATTCCATTTGATGGACACGGCAGACAGCTCTTTGTGGCTTTGCTATAAAAAGAACACACACGCACACGAGAATATAAAATCAAACAATTCAAAATTCATGCCCAAACCGGAAGTCTTGTCGCCCACTTATTTCTACGTCATGTTGTTCATATTCAGATTATTTCACGGTCTCATGCACTTGAATTTGTTGTCGTTTTACCAACACGTTAAGGATAGTTTTGACAAGAACACGTAACCCGTACGTACCTCTAAATTATATAATTACAATGCAAACTTTGTGCAATTTATTCCGTAAGATAAGAAATTGGTATGTGGTTTGGAAAATGATGCATTAGGAAGTTTACTCAGCATTACAAATGTTTGTTAACAGCGTGAAATTTGATAATGTTTTTCAAAGTATAATGTATACCTGACAAACTTCCTGACGATGAATAATTCTCGAAAAAAAATTCTGCTAGTCATGCAATGGAACTGGTAAAACTGAAACGGCAAGCAATGGAAACTAAAGTAAAAACACAAGAAAGTTTTCTGCTATAGTGCAAGACACTAAGAAAGCGTTGTCGTAACTAAGCGAAACGTTTCTTAAGTTTATTTAATTACAAAATATATCAAGATAAAATATGCAGAAACGACAATGTTACGTTAAAACATTCAGCTTTCACAGAATTATTGTAAGCATGTTTCTTACTGTTTACAGTTGTGCTATTATAATACACAGGAAGATTATGTACTACATTGAGCTTAATCACAGAAAACTAACACGGATATTGTAACAAATGTGAAAGTTGTATTCTACATTGAGCTTAATTACAGAAATTTAACATAGATATTATAATAAATCTGAAGGTTGTATTCCACATTGAGCTTAATCACAGAAAACTAAGACAGATGTTATATTGCATTTAATCTAAACATAGAATTATAAAATAAATATAATGGCTCACGTGAGTGTTATCGATTACATTCAGTTTAAACAGAGAATAAACATATCAAATGCGATTATGCTTAGACAAATAATGTGAAATGACGCAATAAGTTGTAACAGAACTTTAAAGCTTTATTTTGTGTCAGATTGAGACTTGTGAAACATGTCCCTATCAAGTTAATTTAGAAGTATTGTGTAAATTATGAGAAAATACGTGCATAGTTTTATTTGCTGGAAGTCTTATGGTGCAGGAAACATGTTTAAGATGAATGTGAAATATTTTACAACTTTGTGGAGTTGATTGTTTATTTGTTTGTTTTGTTTTTGAATTTCGCGCAAAGCTACACGAGGTCCATCTGCGCTAGCCGTCCCTAATTTACAAGTGAAATGCTAGAGAGAAGTCGGCTAGTAGTCATCATCCACCGCCAGCTCTTGGGCTACTCTTTTAACTACGAATAGTGTGATTGACTGTACATTATAGCGTCCCTACATTTGAAAGGGTGACACTCAGATTGCGAGTCGAGCATTCTAACCACCTGGCTGTGCCGGACCGCCATATTTATGTTCCAGGGTTTTTCTACTATACATATAATCTCAGTGTTGCTTCATCTACATATCATATTATTTATGTAAGCATCAGAATGTTGTTTGTTTATATCTGCACCAAGAATCTTGTATGCATAAGCCACTGTGTGAAAATGTTAGAATATTCTCTCTGTATATACATATAAATATATACACTGTTAAGAATTAATGGTACTTCCAATAATCGTCATGTGAAGAAGTGAAACATAAACACATTTTTTAAGTGCTTACTAGAACTTTATGTTAACGTTGTTTAAGATACGTTTGTTTATTATGCTCAGACCGTTTGGGGATCCTTCTATAATTTTTTTGTTAAGTGTTAAGAGAAGCAGTGTAAAGGTCAGCTGCAGGTTGTGCTATATCAGAGCTATGAAAATGTCAGCTATAAATTGTTATGTAAATGTTAACTAAGGATTGCAAGTTAAGAACTGTGTAGATTGAGTTATCGGAGTTGTGAGAGAGTGAATTACAGATTGAAGAGTCAAAGTTGTGAAAAGATCAAACGAGGAGTGAGTTACCAAAGTTGTGCAAAAGTCGACTATAGAGCAAATTATAGGAATTATGTACAAGTTACAAAAATTTCTTTGAAATCAATGGAGAAGTCATGACTTGATCGAAGTGTAAACATCGCTTAAAACATCTCGATGTATCTAACCTTACTTTTCTGTAGAATCACTCATATTCCAAATCTTGACAACTGTGTTGTTTATTTCACTACTGTAAGACAGAGAATTTCTGTCATCGCTTTATCACACAGAAAGCAGTCAGTTACTTTATACGTATGAGTTCTCTTTCGTGTCTATATATTTGGTTAAAATTTAATAATTAGTTTGTTTGTTTTTGTTTTTGTTTTTTAATTGCGCGCAAAGCTACACGAGGGTTATCTGCGTTAGCCATCTCTAATTTAGCAGTGTAAGATTAGAGGAAAGGCAGCTAGTCATCAGTATCCACTGCCAACTCTTGGCTACTCTTTTACCAACGAACAGTGGGCTTGACCGTTACATTATAACATCCCCACGGCTGAAAGGGCGAGCATGTTTGGTGCGACGGGTATTCGAACTCGCGACCCTCAGATTACGAGTCGAACGCCTTAACCCACCTAGTCATGCCGGGCCCTAATAATTAATTAACGTTCGACTGTTTGATGCGACGCACGAACAAGTAACATAACTGTAGCTTTAACGACAACACTTAAAGAAGAAAAAAAATGACAGTTTTTTTAAATTTTGAAATATGATCCCTATTTTATATGGTCGAAAAAGATCAATGTCTTATTGAAGTTGTATACTGTTTGATTATATGTATCTTATAAATTAAAATGATAATTCTTCATTAATTTATAAAGTCATGTATAATTTACATAAATACATGTATTGATTGACTCTGTGATTTTCTGTAGTTGCATAGCTTTACCTCGTCGACAAATCTTTACACGTGCCTGATTCGTTCTACCGAACAGCTGTTACGTCAGCGATTATTGTAATATTTGTTCAGCTGTACAAGACAGTATTTACACCTCTACTATCTGTAACGCTGTCACAGCCTTAGCAGTTCTATCAGGTGTATGAGACGATAGTTACAAGTCTAATATCTGTAACACTGTCACAATCATAGCATCTTTATCAGGTGTATGAGACAACAGTTACAAGTCTATCTGTAACGCTGTCACAGTCTTAACAGCTTTATCAGGTGTATGAGACGACAGTTACAAGTCTACTGTATGTAACGCTGTCACCATCATGCATCTTTATCAGATGTATGAGACAACAGTTACAAGTCTACTGTCTGTAACGCTGCCACAGTCTTAGCAGCTTTATCAGGTGTATGAGAAGACAGTTACAAGTCTACTGTCTGTAACGCTGCCACAGTCTTAGCAGCTTTATCAGGTGTATGAGAAGACCGTTACAAGTCTACTGTCTGTAACGCCAAAACAGTCTGAAATATCTGTCCAGCCAGCCCCAAAAGACTATATAGTTATCAGTCCACTCGAGACAACTTGGGGATTTGTTCAGTTCCTCGAGACTATAATTTTCGGTCTGGTGTATGTAACACCGAGAGAGCCTGGATGTTTATTCAGTTCGATGGGACAACAGTTACATGTCTACTATCTGAAACACCGAGAGGCAGCCTGGAATGTTTGTTCAGCTTTATAGGACGACATGAGAGTTGATAGTATAAATGATTATAAATCTATACATATGAAACAACAATACCGTTTATTAACTAGGAGGTGACTTCTTGGCAAAAGACACTCAGCTAAGTGGAACTTATGTGGGAAATATGTGGGAAATTCCTGTATTTACTAAACACGTTTCTTTCCAAGCCAGTAGTTTGGAAAAAAACCACTAATTCTAGCTACCAGGAGGCTTAACCTACAACTATGTTTACACGTCCTATATTTCAGAGTTCTGTGTGAGTCTGTTTGGCTTTGAAATGACACCGAATTTTGAGACCGACAGCCCCAATGGCGATATTGTTCCACGCGAACTGATATACTCGAAACGCTTGGAATGTCGCGCGTGTAGCACACGTGCAATCTCTCGTCTTCGTTCCAAGTAATTAGAGCCTCGGTGCATGTCTTTTCTACCTGTTCTCGTAAACATTGGGCAAGCTTGGTTATTGAGATGATGAGGCGAGTATAGGACAAGACACTTAGTACACCCCACCCTTTATTCATTGTCTACAGTATGTTGTTGTAGGTCAAATATCCTTTCAATGATCATTCGTTGACTCTGTAACTTAGGATTTGTCTTTGGTAAACTGTTACACGTGCTACGGTTAGTTAACAACACTTTATCCCCACCCTACGTCATCCCATTTGACCGCACAGATAGTTGGGACATCTCTTACAACCACTAAATGCTGTCGGAGATCACCCAACCCATGAAACTGAATGAACGGTGGACACAGTACGAACCAGCACTCACGAAACGCAAGCTGTGCGCGCTTAAGTGTGTGTATTAGCGCACTTCCTTTAAGAGTGAATCAGATTCAAACCTTGTTTCGCTTTACCGAGGGGGGTGGTTGAACGTGTGAGAAAAACGTATTGCCAACAGTAATAATTATTGTTAAGGTTTTGTGTGAGAGACATTACGAGATTAACATTAACTACACGTCTATAGTCTGCTTAAAAATTCAAACATTCAAAGTGTTATCTATAGTGTTCTCCTCAATAAAAAAACGTACTCGTTGTATTATAGATGCAAATGAAAATCATCTTATTTTTTACTCTGTTGTTAAGTGACTTAACTTATAACGTACTATTTAACTGTTGTCATATTGTTGATGACATAAAGTTACTTGGTCTCATGACAGTTTTGTACATAATTTATTATTTAATTGTTAGTTGCAATAGCCTTATTCTTACAATGATGAACTATATTGTTAATTGTTTTTACGATTGTTTCATAACTTGCTCACAGGTATTACTTTAGCCTTAGATTATTGATGAGGTATAGTGTTAATTGTCCTCATGACTGGTTAATAACATTAAGTTAAACTGTTACTTACTTTAGCCTTACTTTATTAATGAGGTATAATGTTAATTGTCCTCATGAATGGTTAATAACATTAAGTTAAACTGTTACTTACTTTAGCCTTACTTTATTAATGAGGTATAATGTTAATTGTTTTCATGGCTAGTTAATAGCATTAAGTTAAACTGTTACTTACTTTAGACTTACTATATTGAAAAAGTATGGTGTTAATTGTTCTCATAACTATAACCTTAAGTTAAAGTGATTGTTAATTACGATAGCCTTATTTTGTCACAAACTGCTAACTGTTGCGTTATGTTTACTTTGTTGATCAGGGACATTGTTAATTGTTCTTTTTGACTGTTTCACAAACTGTTAACCAGTTTTGGACTAACTCACTTTAACATACTTTCTCAAGAAGTTTCGACACATTTTAGAATCTTCGTTAAACGTTTTTTTTTTTCATTCTCTTTTGACGACAGTTTGCTCTAGAAATAAAATTGCTTTCTTTTATTCATTTATAGAAAATCGTTCACGAAATCTATTGTTATTATTAACACTTAAGCATTAGTAGGTTTACACCCGTTGCTCTGGTCGTTAGTATCATGAGGTTTAGTATTTTAATTACATTAAATTCCAGACAATAAGGGTAGGAGGTGATGCACGGTTCTAATTAATTTCATAATTTCATGGCATCGATATGAGAATGCACCTTGTCTAGAAAACGGCCTTCATTAACCATTTGTTGCGGTTCATGAATGATTAGTGATTAGTTACGAGTTAAATCAGGATTTTACCCCAAGGAAAATCTTACTCACCAATTAATTTACACCTTCAATCTTTGTGCTGGCCCTCTAGCTTTTGGAAGAGCCTATGGGTAATAAATATGTGTCATATACACACACACTCGCTTATACATGTACGGGTTATGCTTGAAAACAGATGTGAACTTGCCAGAAAATAATATTTTATACACCAATACAGTAAGCTCGGAGAAGGAAGGCTCGGGAAATCAGTACCTATAGAAGAAGCACCAATAATAAGTGAAGATCAATCGATTGGAAATTCAGGAAATGATGAAGAATTAATACCTAAAAGTAAACCAACAAATATAGAATATGTTATATACAAGGTATCGACTTTCAAGATCGAATTAATGTTCCACGCATAAATTCTTTAATTTTTGTGGTTCTTGACAGGTTCGAACGTTTTACAAATTTTCACCTTTTAGATATTTTTCTCTCTCTTTGTTTCTTTCTATAAATGAATTTTATAGCATTTTGCCTCTTGCCCACATCAATTAAATCTCTCCATGTTTTGATTTCTTTTACTGTTTTAACATTTTACAATATGAACCTTAACCGACAGTGTAGTACACTTAAAAAAAGAAAAAGTCTTCTAACAAGAGACTCAAAGGTTTCATAATAAGAGTTAAAAAAGTCAAATTCATTACCTACACAAATCTCGCCACTGTAGTAATAGCGCTTCCTTTTACAAAATATCTCATTAGTTTAACGTGACTTTGTACCAACCAAATCATCACGTGGTAGAGAAACAATAAATATTTTATTTTCACATTTTGACCAAGACTGAAGTGATTTAAATTATTTCAAAAGATGTAAAGTTGCATTGAAACTCAAAAGAAAGGTAATTCAGGAACAATTGTTTTGTGAATAATTTAGGCCCAGCTTGGCCACGTGGGTTAAGGCGTTCGCCTCGTCATCTGAGGGGCACGGTTCGAATCCCCATAGCACCAAACATGCTGCCATTTTAGCCGTGGGAGCATTATAATGTGACGGTCAATCCCACTATTTGTTAGTAAAAGATTAGCCCAAGAGTTGGCGGTGGGTGGTGATGACTAGCTTCCTTCCCTCTAGTCTTACACTGCTAAATTAGGGACGGCTAGCACAGATAGCCCTCGAGTAGCTTTGTGCGAAATTCAAAAAAACAAACAAACAATAGAAAATATATGTGCCGATAAATATACAAGATGTAACAGTTTAGAACAAGTTGCCTAAAACAAGGTAGCAAAAAGACAAAGAGTTATGGAACAAAAAATACGTCATCATGAAGAAAGGTCTACTGAGTCCAAAAGGCAAATGAGTTTTAAAATGTTTGGGTAAGAACAAAGTATTTTTCACAGAAGTTTTTCAATGATTTGTAAATTTTTTTCTTTATCTTATCCATAAATTAAAGTGTTCTTTACATCCTACTGGTTTCCTAAAACTCAGGACAAGAATATTGTATTTGTTAGAAAGATAAGATAAAAAGGATCTATTAAAAGTAACATCCTGTTTTATAATGAACATCGTGGATTAATATGGTTTATTTTTCATTTTGAAATGAGTTAAAGGCATTAGCGTCTGTAGCCTCAATTGATGGGAACATTTATTTAACACTATATAAAGACTATATTCTTAGATCTGTAAAACCTTCTTGTTGTACAGAGTGAAATTAGCACGTGGAATAATCAATACTACATACAAATTTATAACCCTTAGACCTGAAAAACCTTTTCAAGTAGTTTAGAGTGAAATTTGCACGTGAAGTAATCTTATGTCTATAATATCTACGTGTATTGTAGAGTAAAATTAGAACATTACATATAGATCATTGTGATATAAATGGTAAATTATTTTCAGTTGCTTAAACTTTAAAGAGCTATTTAACTATTTTTTCAGATACACAATTTCTTTTATAAAACTTTATATTAATTAAACCTCAACGCACGCAGCGAACGTCGTAACACTGTAGAAAATAGAACTCGAACAACACTTCTCTCTCATAAGAACAAAAAGTCGAGAGAAGTGTTCAGATCTCAAAAAAAGATATGTAACATCACTGAAGTTTCTATAATTTCAGTATCTTTAAATAGAAGAGTACAAAAAGTAATTTTCAGATCAACTTTTCATAAAATCTAATCACAAATTGAAAAATAGGTTACACATATTTGATTTCTAAAGGACTCGTAGATCAAATATCTCTTGAAGATTATAAATTTCAAAATTATTTTTTGGAAACAAGACAAATCTATTTAAAATTACTAGTTTGATAATTTTTTTTAGTTCACTAATTCTATGTGTTTCTCGTTTATTAACGGATTTACAACGCTAAAATCAGGGGTTCGATTCCCCTTGGTGAACTTAGCAGATAACCCCATGTGGCTCTGCTATAAGAAAGCACGCACGTACACGCCTTTTTATTAGATTTAGTACGTATTACCACATCCTCAAGTTCTAGAAAAAATATACAAATGACAGTTTTTATTGTAACCAAGTAGAAGACAAGTTTCGATTGCATTTTTTTGATAATTTGAGACCGTAGTCTTTGCATTTTAAATTTTTTTTCGCTATTGTAAGATGTTTATTTATCTATTTATTTTGCCGGTTACTTTGGATATTATACAGTGCACTTAAGCACTTAAATCCGTAAACTTACGGCTGTACAATTCTAAAATCGGGGGCTCGATTCCCCTCGGTGAACGCAGCAGATAGCCCGATGTGGCTTTGCTATAATAAAGCATGCATAAATTGTTACGTAATCCTTTTTGCAAAACCTAAATTCAGAACTTCAAATACAAAGTAATACTTATAACGTTTCGAAATGTGACAGGTTTTAGTAATTTAAGTCTAATTTGTTTTGGAAAAAGAGTTGAAATGAAATAATAATTTACTGCTGTGCTTGTATTACAAATAGCCAATAAAGGAAAAATATGCATTCAATGTACATATTTGGGTCTTACGAGTCCACTTAACGCAACAATAAAAAATATTGTGCTGTGCAGAGAGAGACTAGAAGTTTTAAATTATGCGAGAAACAAACCGTTAAAAACTCGATAGCTAAATAATTATAATGATATATACATATATATATATATTTATCTTGTGCTCGTTTTTCACCCAATTCTTTCTAACTACACAGTTTGCCTTTTCAGCCATGGAAACGTTATTATGGTGCGGTCAATCCCACTATTCGTTGATAAAAAAGTAGCCCAAGAACTGGCGGTGGAAAGTGATGACTTGCTGCTTTTGTTAGGCAAAATCCTGTACAAAATAAGTTTGAATATATCATATATTAAGCATGTATATGCTTCCTGATGTCACACCGTAAAGAAGATTACATCAAGTATAACAATATCAACAACTATCCTGTGAATGAAACTGTATATCGTAAATACAATAGTTACGATATCAGCTTTAGAAAATGATTTTGTTAGGATGAAAATTTGATCTCCATTGTAACAAAACACTTTTCTAGAAGATGTTTTAAACATTAAAAATATTCGAATCTTTTATCCTGACAAATTAAATACTACACTTCAAATTTAGCTATTTCAGCAACAAGTGAGCCAGTCATTATCACCCGCTGCAACAAGAACTTCCTTTGGCTTTGAGCCGAGACCGGATAACAAAACTGACTGTCACTCTTATAACGCAGAAAATAGCCACCGTTTCAGCACCTCGAGCCTTAAAGCTCCCGATAAGCAGCCCGGCACACAAGCCACTAAGTCGCACATTGGGAAATGAAGCTCAAAAATAATTTTGATTTAATTGTTGTATCAAACACTTAAAATAAGTGTATGTTTCAGGTATTTAACGATCACAATAAGACTTAGATACGGTACTTAATAAGTCAGTTTTATAAGAAAGAATTCAATATTGTATACCATCTCCTTTTTATGGACTGTGTGTGTGTGTATTCTTTTATAGGAAAGCCACATCTGGCTATCTGCTAAGTTCACCAAGGGGAATCGAACCGCTGATTTTAGCGTTGTAAACCCGTCGACTTACCCCTGTACCAGCGGGGGATTTGTGGACTGTGCTCAAGGGATCACCTGTTATCTAGAATTACTTGCTTATACATATTCATTGGCATCACTTCAGGCACGTACATCATTATCTATTTATTAAAACCATTTTATATTTCGAAAATGTATTATAAGTTCTATTACATTGACTTTTCAAAATAACAATACTGAAACTAAAACTCAAAAGTGTTTTTTTCTAAGTACACTATTACAACGCTATAAAATAATATAACTTCATCAGTGAAAGGTCTTTTAATTTTCTTAGGAATATTTAATTTGATCATGAAACATATTTTCTTAGCACTTTTATATCAAGTTCTGCCATGAGGTGGTTGATACCTAAGGCTGCGTGTCGGACGTTCCAACGTTTCAAAGGTAATTCTGTTGAACACGCTCTGCAGCTTCAGTTGGAGGTGCATTACACAAGTGACAAGCAATCCAATTATTTAATTTAAAGAGCTGGACAATGATTCTGTAGCTGCCAATGCTGCTAACAAGCTGTTTTCCCTCTGGCCAGAAGGTTAAAATTAGAATCGGTTATGATCGAATACCAGACTCTCTAACCTGGCCGTTCAGTGCTTGTGCTCACATGTTGCCGTTCAGGTTAAAAACTCTAGGTTCGGTTTCTTCACTCAATCAACGATCAACACATATCATAGTTATTATTTTTTTAGTATTTTAGAGGTATGTTGGTCATTTTGGAAAAAAAATTCTAGTTTTACATTATTAAACAGTTTCGCAGTATAGTATTTTTAAACTATAAGTAAGTGCACTAAACCTTTCGAAAGCACACTTAGATTATCGGTATAAAACATTTGTATTGGAATATAGTATATTGTCTTCTCATTTATCGATGATCTTTGTCACAGCTCAGTGAACAACAAAATAAATAGTATTCAAGTGAAAATATGTATCTTGAAATTCAATTTGCTTTAACATCATACCTGAGTACATGAACTGCAACGTAAATACAACAAATAAAGACTGCTGTGTTTGTAATAAAACTTTGAGTGTAGCTTATTAACAACTCACTTCAGAAACAAATGATATAAACGTAACGAGGATCAATATAAAACTGCTGCATCATAAATACTTGATATTACTAATGGTAGGAACGGGACAAATGTGCAATATAAGCTGAAACCTCAAATTCACTGCAAACAGCATGTAAACAAAACTTTACAAAATATTGTTGAATAGTAAGTTTGTTTGTTTGTTTTTGAATTTCGCACAAAGCTACTCGAGAGCTATCTGTGCTAGCCGTCCCTAATTTAGTAATGTGTAAGACTAGAGGGAAGGCAGCTAGTCATCATCACCACCCACCGCCAACTCTTGGGCTACTTTTTTACCAACGAATAGTGGGATTGACCGCCACATTATTACGCCTCCACGGCTGAAAGGGTGAGTATGTTTGGCGCGACGGGGATGCGAACCCATGACACTCAGTTTACGAGTCGCACGCCTTAACACGCTTTGGCATGAATAGTAAGCAAACTAACTGCAGAGTAAAAAGCCACCAAGTACTTGTGAAAGTTGATAGAGTAACAGCAACTTTCACAAAAACCATAAATTTGTCGATTTGTCTATCTGTTGGAAATATGTAGTTTTCTCCTGCCTTTACTTTATTCAAATCTAAATGCATGTGTTTTAATTACGCTACCTCGGATAAAAGGGTTTTTCCTACTTTAACTTATAACCTTCATAATAACAAATAATAACAATAACCATTTTGAGACACTGCTTACAAGCTTGTAAAACACTAGTAGCCATATTCTATGATTATGAGCATGCTCTGTGAGTTGTCAAGTATCATTCCGTCCTCATATCATGTACTCGTGCACTATTGCTTATGTATACGCTTTACGTGATCAAGCCAGAGCTGTATCAGCTGGATAAAAATATGGACTATATAGCTTCTCTAGGGCTAGGTTCTAACTGTTTTCTGAGCTTTTAAAGACAAAGTTTTCAGTTTTATGCCCCTGACTTGAGAGTTCTGTGTTGAACAAAGCAATTCTAACACAGTAGTCGGTGCCTTAGACGTGAGGACAAAAGCTACCACTGACGAAGTCTGACACAGATTTGCTCCAGCACTCTGTACTGAAAACAAGAATGATAAGTTGTATAATTTACCTTTACATTGTTTTCAAACTAAGTGTAACCTAGTAACATGTACGTTTGTACTTGTAGCAGCGCAAGTTTTAAGGAAACATAACGAGAGAAAAGGAGAAAATGTTATGCTGATAACCTTGAAAAGTCTTTGTCCCAGTGAAGAGAGCATTACTGCAAGAATAGAGATATATTTTAGAAAGAATAATGCTAAATATCCTATCAATCCAGCCAAAGAAAAGGCTGCCAACCACGCTAGATAGAAGAAACACGATAGCAAAGATATCAGCAAAAGCCAGGAAATATTGAGATACACTTGTAAGAAAAAAGACGAGAAGGATAGGCCTAGAACCCACTCACTCGTGAGATTTAGTAGAAACAAAAAATAATTACATTTTGATTCCAAATTTCAAAAAATCAAATATTGAAAGGATGCAACAAGAATTTACTGTTATGATTTGGGCAGCTGAGTTATTTGAAAATATGAGGTAAGTTAGAAAATGTTTAAAGAAAAATAAATCAACATTAAAAACAAATATATTCTTCACGGAAACAAAAAGGTAGCTGCATTTAAAAATAACAGGTTGACTCACAAAGGATATAAGAGATAAAATTAAAGAAAAGCATCACAGATTTAAGAAAGTTAAACTGACTGGTATTATAGAATATTTAGAAGATTATAGAAGATCAGGAAAGCTGATCAAACAGGAAATTAGGACATTTAAAAATTTGGCTGAAAACATAAAAATTAACAGTAATGATTTTTTAAACAACTTTCATAGATCCAAGAAGTCTTGATAAAAATCAAATAAAAAGCTTATAACCCGAGCGATTTCAAAAGGTGGGCCTTTCTTCTTCAGTTTGCCCTTGAATTTGGATGTAAATAACCTTAATAGTGTCATGAAAGTAAAGGATTTTGATGTAATGGTTGATCAGTCTCTTAAGCCATTCAAGCAGTCTCCAAAGGTTCAGAGGAGGGTTATTAAAATGGTATCTGGGTAGAGGGATTTTCATACGAGGAGAAATTAAGTTCCTTAAAATTGTTTTCTCTTGCAAAAAGAACAGTTGGAGGGAAGCTGTTTGAAGAGTTTAAGATTGTAAAAGGAATTGATAGTGTTGGTGCATCAACATTTTTCATACTTAAAGCCGAGAATTATAGAACTAGGAGAGATAAATATATATTTAGGTGAAGTAGAAGCCGTATTTATCTAAAACAATTTTCTCTTTCAAATTGGGAGGTTGGCCTATGAAATGGGTTGCCTTAGGATGTTGTGGAGGCGGTAGGTTTGAGTGAGTTAAAAAAAAACCTTTGTAGATTATGAATGATAAGGACTGGCTTTAATTTCCTTTTACTATTTATTTAATAGCTCTTGTTTGGCTTAGAGTATGGGACAGTCAAGATGGACCAACAGGTTCCTTGTTGTTTCTAAATATTATGTTAAGTTGTTTGACGCCATTGTTTTGGTATTTTAGTTATCATGTAATAAAATAGAAGCAGGATAAAGAAGAACAAGAGATTCAAACCTTCTGCTGTGATGTTTACAAAGATTATCAGAAGTTGTGACTCAGCCATTACACAGATACGTGTTATACAAGGAAACAGTATATAGTATTGTAAAGTCCTGATGACTTATTGACGAGATACTTAAAATACCATTTTGATGAACAATCCAAGCCATCCTTACATAGGCAGTGATATCGCCTGCCTTATAATAAATCAAATTTAGTGTAGATTATTTATACTGTACTTCAAAAGTACATGATTTACAAAGTAAAATGGACAACGTAAAACTATTTCATATATATAATAATGCATGACATACATACATCGATGTATATATATATAAGTAGAAAAATGCGAAGGTAATAAAAAACGAAACTGGAATTACAAACTGTGGTTGTAATTTATTCAGTTGGTGACGTTTCAAACAAATGTTCATTATCAAACCAGAAACAATCTTATTGGTTAACAACAGTTGGTGTACTTTCTTCGGTTTAATGGTAATCAATTAAAAGTGACGTTTCAGATAAAAATTCTAAAAGTTATATATACGTGTATATAAATTTCAAAAGAGCTCACAATTACAGGAACGTTTAAAAATATATATACCTATAAAACTTTTAGAAATGAAAATGCTACGTAAACAGATGCACAGCAGGTATGTTTTTATGTAAAATGCCAGTTTTAATTGGTTAACATGAAACTGAAGAAAATATCCTACATATAACCTTCAAAACCTTGTTGATGTGTCTCTACCGTGTTTCAACTGTAACTGTAGGCTATACAAGTGTAAGTAAGTACAGTTCCTGAATCTAACCAAACCAGTTACGACACGTAACGCACTTAGTACATGAATAAAGCTGAAAACCTACATTAGTGAAGAAAGGTTTTTATTTTTTCACTTGTCATTCAAGAGATGTCTATCTATATGTATGTACCTTAGACCGTAACTGTACTCAGATGACTAACAAGAAAAATAGTTTCTTATGATTCATCATTGAAGTAAAATTACCGAAGCTGTAAGTATTATAACAGTAAAATGTCATGATTCCAAGCTTTTGAGAAAGTCCTGAGTTTGGTAAAATATTTCACCTTTTACGTTTTTATTTTTATAATGCATTAAACTTAGACAGTGTCCTGCCTTAACTTCAGTTGGAATACTTCATTAATTTCTAGTTTCCACATTAAAATTGGCATTTATTTTGCCTAAATTACCACGTACGTAAAATACTATAGAAGTCTAAAGAGCTAATATTTAATCAAACATTTACACGGCTTTCAACGAGGCTAATGATGAAAGTCCTATAGTTTGGTCACTTGAATGTTTGGGAAGCTTAATCTGAGTGATAATCAGTTTTGTGAGTTTTTATTTTAATGTCCTGTCGTTGGCGTATTGGGCTGAGGATCGAAGAGTCAATGGTTCGAGACGTGATTCTTCCAAGTGACAACAAGTCTCGTTATTCAGATCAAAAACCTTTTGGCGACGGTGCTGCTGATTCGGTGCCTTCTCTTTGGCCAGTAATTTAAAATTAGGAACGTCTAAACTTCAACTCTTCACGTGCCTGATGTGGCCGTTTAGTTCACTTGTGCATAAGGTGCTGTTTATGTTGAAATCTATATCTCCACTCTGTCAAACAAGAAAGCCTTTATTCAGTTCTTAAACCTCAGCTTATCAAATCTACGCTCTGTACAATAAAACAACAAAACCCGTAAGGATTGGTACTCTACCCTAAACATTAAGGTTTATTACTTAGATAAAAACCTTGTGCACTCTCTCACTCGTGACCGTAATCCCTAAATATCAGCATGCACTGATTAAAAACACTAACAAAACAATAATAATTCAAGCAAACATACAAACTGAGAAAACAAATCAAATCAACAAGTTGGATCAAACTCAAAACTGTTTCTGAAACTCCGTTCTTATCTGTTACAAGTTACCACATTTCTCAATTACTTTTATTTATTTTCCTGGTAAAGCGTTTGGTTTGTTTTGAATTTCGCGCAAAGCTACACAAGGGTTATTTGCACTAGCCGTTCATAATCTAGCAGTGTAAAACTAGAGAGGAAGGCAGCTAGTCATCGCATAGTGTTCGCATTCGAACACACGACCCTGGGATTACGAGTCGAGTGCTTTAACCACCAGGCCATGCCGGGCCCTGGTAAAAGGAAAAACAACATCTAAGAGGAATAACAGCTGTAATTACTTCATTTTTTACTAAAATCTCTCATTCTTTGTTGCCTTTTATTTTAATTTGATCAGTTATTTCCCACAATTTTTAGAATTGGTTTGAGTATTTATTTGGTTTCTCTGGGTGGGCAAAGTTTGTTTGCTTTTTTGTTCAGCACAAAGCTACACTACGAGCTAACTGTGTTGTGCTCACCATGAATATCAAAATCCTATGTTTATCGTAATAAGTTCTCAGAATGACCACTGAGTTACTAAGAACAACAAAAAACATATCAGCGTATTCTTGGTGCAATTTAACTTGTCCCCTATTTTGATAAATAAGGAATAACATTATAAATATTATGCCATTCTTAATTACATACGAATCCCGAATAAATGTGATGATTTTGTCTCTAACTTTATAACTCTTATCACACCTCTGAGCAGCGTGAATTTCTCTGAGTAGTTTAATTTAGTATCTATAAAAAATTATTTTTGAGGACTGAAATAATTCTTCGATAATTAATGTAGATATCTCTTTTAAATTATTCAGCTTATTCCATTATTTTATTTCTTACTCAAAAAGAAATGACATTTCCGACTTCTTATCTCACTCGATGACAGTTAAAAATAATTATCTAAACATCAAAGTTAAAGAAAATGAATTTTTATATTTTTGTTAAGTCAGTTTTTGTATTTTTTCTTTCTAAGTAGTTACATAAGAATAGGGTTAACGATAGCTGCAGTGCTGTGTCGAATGTCATTTCTTTGGTACAGTCATTTAGATTAGCAACAGATCGTGGTGTTGGAACTTCTTTCTGGCAGCTATGCTTTAAGAAACTTTGTTCTCTTTTTAAATCTTTTAACGTGACCATTTTTTGTTCGAAATACGAAAATAAGAATATTTAATCTTTAATTTACAAAAATACGTGACCTTGAAAGTAAGTTTTTACAGAGCAAATAAAATTAATCACTTATACAGCTTTCTAACATGTTACTGTGTTTACCAAACTCCTTCTCACAGCATCCGTTTAAACTAGGACATCACAACCAACAGAACGCATGTGGAACATAACGATTGCACTTGGAGAACCAAATATAAAGAAATTTCTATTGACTACAAAAATTATTATACTCACATTTAAGTGTATAAAAATGTCATTCGTATATACAAAGTTTCTACGCATGTAATGAGTAATATATCATAATTATGACGTCATAATATCGACGTTCGTTCAGTTCACTGTACGAACAATCACTACGAAAACAATAATCTGAAATACTGTCATTGATATATATATGTATATAGATATACATATATAATATAAATAAAATATCCTTTGATAATGTCTACTCTTTTAGAACTCATACAAAGAGTGTTGTACGTATGATAAATCAATAAGTCAGTGATTGAACGTAAAAAATACCAGCATAACAATTTATTTTCTTAGGGTTGGGAGGTGGGTAAAAACCTAGGAATTGTATAACTGACTCTCTGAATCCATTTCACCTTCAGTTTTTGTTCGTTTCGAAGCATAATTTCACACTCTGGATGTTACACTTGTTTGTTTTGTTATGCAAAAAGCTACACAAAGGACTATCTGTGCTCTGTCCACCACGGGTATCGAAACCCAGTTTGTAGCAGTACAAGACATACCGTTATGCCACTGGGAGGTGCTTGTGCTATACCAACCATGGGTTTCGAAACCTGATTTTTAACGTTATAAGGGCTAAGTTATTATATAATCCTGCTTGGAGAAGAATTATTACTTGTGAAAGTAAACATGGAGAGGTAAAATAATACCTTCGTGATGACGAAAAACCCACTTGAAGTAAAAATGTATTCTTAAGACGGCTGGTACGGGTATTAAAACTTTAATTAAAATAAAGTACAAAACACTGTGTCGACCTGCTAAGTCATCTTCAGGTTAACAAAGAAACGTTGTCACTACTTTATTTTAATTAAAGTTTTAACACCCATACCAACCGTCTTAAGAATTTACATTAATACATTTGTCGTAATGAGCAATGTTTTCAACGCCAAATTTTTACATCGATAATTCTGTTAAATAACAAAAATCAGAATTTATTGAAAAATTCACACTTTCATGACAAACTAACATTCGAATTTCCTGTTCTTATTTTTTTTTCACTAAATCTGAAACTGGTTATTTTTTTTTTTTAATAACGTGAATGTACCGAAAAAGATTATCAGTAGTTGAAATAAAACAAACGGTTTAATCCTTTGTCTAACTCCCAAGTGTAAATTAACCTTAATATAGGGGACACAGTTTATGGACTTAGAACGCTAAAATCCGGGATTCGATTCCCTGCGATGGATATCCCAATAACTGTTTTCTCCAAAACAAACAAAAAACTTTAATACAAATAAAATAATACATGTTAACATAAAATCACCTCTTAAAGAAGGACTGTAATGATCAATTAACTGTAACTGCTTTGTTTGTTTGTTTACAATTAAACACGAAGATACACGAAAAGCTACCTGTGTTCTGCCCGTAGAAACCCGGTTTCAAGCAGTGTGAGTTTGCTGTGCCACTAGAGGGACATCTGGAAAACGAAAATCTTACATCACTTAAATACATATTATTCTTTTCGTAAGTATTGCTGCATGAGAAAGATTTATGTTGGTCCCAACAAATGACTGTTAAAATAAATTTAATTAACAGCACATGGAGTTAATATAAGCCAGTTTAAATGATGGAAAACAAGGAGTTAATATAATCCAATTTAAATGATGGAAAACATGGAGTTAATATAAACCAATTTAAATGATGAAAAACATGGAGTTAATATAAACCAATTTAAATGATGGAAAACAAACAAAATATATCTCTAATTTATTTGATTAGTTCTCAGAGACGTATTGCCAACAGGCTGTGTTAGGAATTGAAATGGTAAAGGCAACATGTTTGTGAGATAGTATTTGATTAGTTTCCAGAGATATATTGTCAACAGGCTTGTGTTAGGAATTAAAAGAGCAAAGGCCACATTTTAAAACTTTAGTCGAAATTATTTGCGAAATAAGAGAACAACACAAGATACGAAACATGAAATGTTTTCTCAGACTGGCTAACTTTGTTATTCAACCGTCGTAAATAAGTATTTACCGAATATAGCTTTATGTTTTAGATTAACGCATAATTAGTTTCAAAGTAAACAATAAAATAAAAACTATATGACATTTTCAATCCCAAGTATATATAACATCAAATACATCAGTAAATTTTTCATTTTATGTTAGGGACAAAGGAAAATAACAAATCTTTCCATACCGCTTTCCACACCACCCGTCCAACATCAGCTATGGCTGATCAACAAGTAACCTTCAGTTCTTTTAGCACTTAAGGAAAGTTGTTTTAAAGATACATCTAGGGGATTTCTCTCTCTCTGCATGAAACAGCCAATTGGAATTATCTTCAGTCTCGAGCGAGTTTTATAGTTATTAGAAGACGCTCCATTATTAAATAGATTTGACTAGTAACGTGATTATTTCATTTTAAAACCCGTTGACCTATTCCTTCACGTAACAGGAAATATTTTCGATTCACAAATATGTTACCACACAGCAGGAATATAATACAATATAATATGTATATATCTTTAATATAATTTAATAAAGTACAATATATATGTCTTTAATGTAATATAATATGTATATATCTTTAGCTACTTATATGTATTCAATACATGAATATATATAAACGATTTTGGAGAGGCCTTTTGTGGAAAAGTTACCAATAACATCTTGTTAATCAGTGTGTTAAATTTTACAACGGTTTCTATAGTCTGAGGTTAGGGCATTTAATTCGTATTACTTGGGCCACGGGTTCGAGTCTCGTATCTGAACACGCTCGCTCTTTCATCCATGTGACGGTTAATTCCACTATTTGCTGGTAATGAGTCGACCAAAAGTTGGCGGTGCTATCCCTCTGGTCTGTCACTTCAAAATTAGAAACGGTTAACGCAAAATCTTCGATTAGATTTACGCGAAGTTCAACAAACAGATGACTATTTAACGCTTGAAAATAAAATATTTGTTTCTTATTAGACGTCTGTATCTCTTTAAGAGACAATTTCAAAACGTTTTCACCTTTTTTGTTATTTCAAATGAACGACTAGCTCACAGCTACTTTTTTACAGTTTAAAACGTATAACAGGATGTCAATAGCATTTCGCTAAACTGAGTCATGCTCAGTATACAAACAAGAACGTCCTGACATTAGTATTTGAGGATGTCGTGTTATCCATGACCTGTTGGCATTCCGGTAGTTGATAAAAGTTTCGTAGTTTTACATATGGGTTGAAGTTTAGAAAGATATTGGTGAGCGATTAAATTAGAGATTTTCGATATAGATAGATATCCTCGATAATACTTTTAAGTGTTACATTATTCAGGAAGTACGTGTTAACAGGTTAAAACCACATCAAGAAAACCTGACTGTTAGTTAATCACGTGTCTATTTTCTAATATTTCCAAAGGTTTAAGGCCCATGAAAGGCCACGGTAACTTAGGGGGCATTGTGTAATTCGCCAATTTACTGAGAAAGACGAGTAAAAAACATATCTCCGATAACCTGTTGAGCTGCCTTGTGTAGAAACAGAAATTTCACGAAAGTTATGTTGTAAGATATGACGGGACTTCTTGGACGAGATAACTATATAATACCAAAGTCCTATTAACCAAATAAATGTACGAAACACCGAAGAACAACAAAAAGCTACCAAAGTCTAGAATTTTGTGAGTCTGTTTGTATCGAATTATGGCTGCTGGTGGCAGCTGCGCTGCAACTCGTGCAGGTGTGAAGATCACGCTGAGATGATTTTTATCCCCCGCCACTCCCCTTTCTAGTAAACGGCCCGAGAACCTTTGATGGAAGCTGTCCAAATAACCAGCAACGCCAATAACACTCCAGTTCTACTTGATGGTGCAAATGTCTCCGTAGAAGTCCTGTAAGGGGCGCACCGTTACCCCCCCCCCCCGACACAGCTCGCGCGTGATAAATGGCTCCCATTGGTCCTCCCTGGAATTTTAGAACTATTTTACAGCGTCGTTTAAAAAGTTTGTTCTTCTGCGTCATGCAATAGAGCTATTTTTTTATGACCAAAAAGAATGGGATGAGTGACCGGGCTACACTACTTTAAATCGTTCCAACATTATCGGTCGTAATTATTGTCCGGACTGACCCTTAATCCGACAAAATTTGTATGAGTGTTTTCATATTAAAATTAAACCAACGTAGTACCAGGTGTTTGTCGACCTGGATGGCGAACTAGAGGTTAAATCTTATCACGCTGCTAGATCTCACCTGGAAAACGCGAATTTATTAGAATGTTAACACTGTGACATTTACGAAGTATCAAAACAAAACAAGGTTGCACAGCAAAAACGATGCTATTACATTTAATTAGGAGATAACCATTCAGATTTTTCTCTTCAAATTTCTATCTTTGTTTTAAAGATTTAGAATATTTGTTTACAAGAGATTAATTAAATAGGTAGTAAATAACTACACCCCTTCTACATAACATTTTGTATCCTGCTGTTTTACAGCTAAGCTTAATCCGTTTTTTTTTAATAAGTGTCTTGTACGTGAAACTTATTAGGGGCACGTGAGTTCTCAAGCGACACCATGTGGCAACATTTAACATTATTCACTGTAAGCTACAAATTTTCTAGCAAAAGAAAGGATGGCCTTATAGAGAGAAGAATTCGTAATTACTGAGACTAAAAAAAATGCATTTTTTTCATAACACTAATGGAGTTCAAAACCAGAATGAGATTTGGATATAAGCGACAGTGCGTGTCTAAACGATTTCTGGGAATATAATAACATACAGAGTAAACCAGGATTATTAACAACTTTGTCTTAGAAGTTAGGATTACATAGCAATGATGGAGGACTTATTATGGAACACGAAAAGTCGTCTTGAAATTCAATGCCGGATCAAGTGCCTGGACACCGTCTGTTTGTCGACCCTACCAACCGTATAAATTAAACCAAAAGTTAGATAAGTTACAGATATTTAAAATATAAAGTCTGGTTTGCAATTTAAGTATTTATATTCGTATAATATACATTTGTTGTTTACGTGTGTTAACACACTGTAGTTAATAATCGATTGTATATTTATGTGAATGTGAGTACACAAACTAATGCGTATATATAAAAATATATCATATAACTTAAAGATATAATAATGTTTTTACAGTAAAATATGTACTTTATGTTTTTATGTTTATTATTTTTTGGTCCTCTAAAATCAACTTTTAAGGAAAATTTTCATGGACCCAAATTTTTCGTAGCCCCTAATAAATAATCCGGTCCTGTCAAAATCAGAAAAAGTTAGACGTACAGTAAACTCGGTTTACACACATGGCTGTAAATTTCAGACATTCAACGGTTTTATTTTTACAAAGACATTTTTTCTCACTACGAGCAGTCTAGGTACATACATACAAGACTATTTTTCTAGAAAGTACCACGCCCGTTTTGCAGTGTATAAGCTAATTTTCATCCTAAAGTTTAAGTTTGATCATTTTGCTGACTTATATATATATAAATGGAGAGAAGTGATGTCAATTTCGTAGTGATACAAAACTCAAAATTATCTTCAACCAGTAATGTAAATTTTCACAATACTTCTCTAGTCATAGAAGAATACAAACTGTGCTATTAAATCTTGAAAATAACTACTGATACCACATGCGAAAAAATGTTTTGGTGTAGAAACTCTGTGAGACTTACATTATTAATAGTAGAAATTGTATACTAAAACTCCTCACAAGTTATGTTCATTTGTTCAAAGTACAAGTCCTGCCATTAAACATGCTACAAATGTAGATGTGAACGCTATCTAAGAACTGTAATAACTGTAACAGCGTCGGAGCAGCTAAATTACCATTAAGACCACATCATGCTAATACTATTTATATTTGTAGCAAGTTTAATGGCAGAACTTGTACTTTGAGTAAATGAACATTACTCGTGAGAAGTTTTAGTATACAGTTTCTACTATTAATAATGTAAGTCTCACAGAGTTTTCTACAACCAAACCATTTTTCTCGGAACGTGCATGTACTTGTCAGCTGTTAAAGTGCCATCAGTTTTCTGTAGATCACCCGATAGAGCTAAGTGATATGCAGTCCCTATTTATCGTACTATTACTTAAGGAACATGATTTATTGGAACGGAGATAATTTTACTTCAAGGTATGATTCTAAATAAAAGTAAATGTGGTGGAACTGTTATAGTAAAAAGGCCGATAAAACACTCCAAAATCATGGGTTTGTCTGCACAATGTCCCGATATGATTCTTCTTGAGGTTATATGGGGTTATATGGAAACTGAGAATGTCAGAAGTCAACCAGATACGTTTGCTATATTGTAAGGAGTAATAAAAACATTAAGAACAATATTTCACAATTGTGTATGGATAAAATGTATGGCAGCACGAAAACAAAATGAAATGCTCTGCACGAGACATATGGATCCCGTACAAAATATTAGTTCATTAGACAATTTATTTATGCTTAGTTTGTATATTCTATGATAATATTTTGTACTCTTATTAAATTTACCATCAAAATATTATTACTCGTTGTTTATGACTTCTATATGTTTACCACTTGTTTGTTTCTACAACTGTTTACATTACTGTATATAATTATGTTTTTATTTTTTACTGTAATGTCTGTGATTTGCAACTGTGTTTGGTTATTTATTAATTAAAACTCAGAATTTACATGACAACTTTGTTATTGTTTTTCTTTATAAAATTAATTCCCAAAAATCTTCTACATAAATGTAATAGATATTTAACCAATAATTCCAAGATGATAAAATCTAAAATAATGACTCCCGAATAAGATGCTGTTATGTAATGCAAGATACAATGGAATGAGTCATAAAAGTGCATCTCAAGACGACTGATGTAGTTATTAAAACTTTTATTAAAATAAAGTAGGGAACAACATTTAGACCTTCTCAAGTCATCTTCAGGTTAATAAAGAGAGTTTGCAACTGACCATTGGCGGGCACATGTCTTACGGACGGGAGTGTAAATGGGTACGGGATTGCAGGGGGGCGTTACAGAAAAATCACCCATACTAAACTATACATTCCCTGGGACTCAGCACATAAAACAAAACGAAATCACACCATAATAAGAAACCAAATAAACACAACCACAAAACTATGTTCACCCGGTAACATTAACGATGAAATCAACAAAATAAAACAACACTTCATCAACATCAACAAATTTCCTCCAAAAACCGTTGAAAAAATTATACACACATGCCCAGATCAACAACATGGTCAACAAGTCCCAAGAAACAACAAACTACAAAACCTTACACTGTTGTATACCATATAGTCCCGATATCCGCGAAAAAATAACCAACATTTAAAAAAAATATATAACAAAACACAACATTCCAGTAAACACTAAATTCATTCAAGCCCCAGCTACAAAACTTTGTAAAAACTACACTAACAAACCCAACACCAACATTATTTATAAAATACAATACAATAACTGCCAAGACTTCTACACCAGAAAACAAGCAGAAAAATGGAAACCAGATTCAAAGAACACAACAAAACACCTTCACCGGTTCTTAAACACTACAAATCAAATAAATACAACATAAATATGGAAAACGTCCAGATATTAAGTGGGAAAAAAAACATAAACAAAAACAAAATAAAAGAATCCCTACTTATACAACAACTAAAACCAAAATTAAACAAATATAAAGGAACATCTTTATACCTATACTAATTAATAACCTAACATCTAACTGCAACATCCCCTACAATCTCGTACCCGGTTACATTCTCGTCCCTAAGATATGTGTCCGTCAACGGTCACATTCATACTATCTCTTTCTTAACCTGAAAATCACCTAGGAAGGTCAAAACGTTGTTCTCCACTTTATTTTAATAAAAGTTTTAATACCCATACCAGCCATCTTGAGATACAGTTTTATCTCAAGTGAGTTTCTCGTCATCACAGCATGAGCTATAAAAACAACAAAACTCCTTAACTTCATTTTGATAAAACTATCATTATAAATGGACTGCATACTTGTATTTACAATGTGCTCGATAAAATAAAATAAAAACAAAATATAATTTATTTTATTAATTCAGAAAGAAACTGGAGAAGGGGACAGAGTTATTTGTTTTGTATTTGGAATCTCGCGCAAATCTACACGAGGGATATCTGTGCTAGCCGTCCCTAATTTAGCAGCGTAAGACTAAAGGGAAGGAAGCTAGTCATCACCACCACCGCCAACTCTTGGGCTACTCTTTTACCAAGAAAAAGTGGGATTGATCGTGATATTATAAGCATGTTTGGTGTGGCGGGGATTCAAGCCCGCGACCCTCAGATTACCAGTCACGCGTCTTAACCACTTGGACATTCTAGGGAAAATATATTGATAGGGGATCATCTTTTACTGTGTTAATCCCCACAGTAAGCCCACCGCTAGTACAGCGGAGTGTCTCCGGATTTACAACGATAAAATCAGCGGTTCGATTCCCCTCGGTGGGCTGAGCAGATAGCTCTTTATGGCTTTGCTATACGAAAAACACGCACACACATCAACACAATAAAATAATGCATGTTATGTACGCTTAAACCAAATTTACAGTTTTAATACAAATTACTAGAAATATATAGTTTAACTATGATATTAACTTTAGCTCGTAATACTTGCAGTTTTTTGTGAAATATAAGGAGAACAAATATCCAGTATTTACTCTTTCTGTGGGGGCCTATGCCTTCTATTGAAAAACATTAAACAAAAAACCTATTTTTATCTATCCATGATGTCGCTTAGAAAGCGTGTCTCATGGTTTATCAGAAAGTATGTGTTATGGTTTGAATTGGTTGTTGTTAAGCGCAAAGCTACATAAAAAAGCTGTTTGTGCTGTATCCACGTGGATATCAAAACACAGTTTTTACCGTTGTCAGCTTGCAGATTTATCACTGATCCACTTGGGTGGGACGCATATTTCATGTTATTTATCGTTGTATTGTTTGCTTGTTTGTAGCTTAGGACAGAGCTGCACAATGGGCTATCTGTGCTCTGCCCACCACAGGTGTCGAAACCTGGTTTTCTAGCGATATAAGTCCGTATACTGCTGCGGCACTGGGGGATATACCACAATAAAGCGTTGTATATTTGTTTTTGTTTTTCCTGCGGCAGAGCGGCTCCAATTTTTATCAAGGGCAGTAACTTTTAGCTAATAACTGCTTCATTTCTTGACCAATTTAAGATCTAGTTAGAGTTTTGTACTCTGGAAGTCCACCCTTTCGATAAATGTATTTGCCACGCCCAAAGTTGAATAGGTTAATTCACTCTAATCCTGCGTAAAATAATTTCGTTTTGAGAGTAAATTTGTTTGTTTGTTTTGAATTTCGCCCAAAGCTACACGAGTGCTATCTGCGTTAGCCCTCCCTAATTTAGCAGTGTAAGACTAGAGGGAAGGCAGTTAGTTGTCACCATCCACCACCAACTCTTGGACTACCCTTTTACCAACGAATAGTGAGATTGGCCGTCTCATTATAACGCCCCCATGGCTGAAAGAACGAGTATGTTTGGTGTGACGAGAATTCGAATCCGCGACCTTCGGATTACGAATTGAGTGCCATAACCACCTTAACCGAGTGCTAAATTAGGGACGTCTAGCGCAGATAGCCCTCGTGTAGCTTTGTGAGAAATTTCAAAAAAACAAACAACTTTAAATATTTTTGTGCCTTCTGAATTTAACATGCTGTTTCTGTATTTGTTATTTTTGTTACTATAAAGTAGGATTACGTAATATCATTTTCAGAATTGAGAAAAACAAGACAATTGTACGTTTTACAAATACGCCATTTACATGATAATACCTTTGCTGGCAAAACCATGACCCTAGTAAGTGGTGTATTTGTTACGACATACAATTGTCAAGTTTTGCTTCAGTTCTATGATTATGGAGTTTCACCAAGAACCGACGGTTTCAAGTATCGATTATATAATTTCATTTACTTTATCTAGGTTACACACTTTTTTGTAGTGATTGATTGCTTAAAAAATTAAAAAGCTGTAAAAGTGCAAACAAAGATTAGTACTGAAAATGAATGGAACCGGAATAGAAGCGTTTTATATATACACACACATACTCGCAAATAAGAAGCACAGATAGCCAAAGTTTTCAGAGGAAAAGTTAACAATTTGGTGGAAAATTATTAAAATAAAGTTCCTCTATCAACCAAAGAAACATTTCGTTTATTAATAAGGTTATTTTCATGTTCTCATTGCGTGTTCATGTTAAATACTGACAGAAATACCAATAAAAAAATTATGCTTATAATTGCTTCAGTTGCACTGGAGAATGAAGCTTAAATACATGAACATTACTATATTCTGTTTGGTTTTTGAATTTCGCGCAAAGCTACACGAGGGCTATCTGCACTAGCCGTCCCTAATTTAGCAGTGTAAGACTAGAGGGAAGGCAGCTAGTCATCACCACCCACCACCATCTCTTGGGCTACTCTTTTACCAACGAATAGTGGGATTGACCGTACATTATAACACCCCACGGTTGAAAAGGCGAGCATATTTGGTGCGACGGGGATGCAAACCCGGGATCCTCAGATTAGGAGTCTGCACGCCTTAACCCACCTGGCCGTGCCGAGCCTACTATATTCTGAGGCAATGTCCCCATTTTGGACACTCAGCTAAAAAAGAATTGAGATTGTAAATACCATACCTTGAAAATCATAAACACAAATCACAGCATCATAACGAACACTGTATTGTCAGGTGTTCGAAAAACAAACAAATCTACTTAAGAGCCAATACCTTCTCACTTAGTACATTATTTCTTACTGGAATTAAAAACCACGGCAACTTTATCAAATGTAAGTAAAATATATTTGTAAGTGAAACAAAAACACTTTAAAAGATCAGTAAAATATTCCCGGAGGCCATCACAAGCCAAAATAAAAATAAACCTACTTTGGCCTAGGTTTATTAAAATTGTCTTTCCTAACGTTTAAAATATAATTAGTTAAAGTACTCAACTTCGTTCGGGTTATTAGGCAGACATATTCTAGTTTAGTAATATGTGTGTATTTTGAATTTATTTTTACCACAAAAGTACAGTAAAAAATATTTTAAACATTTTCACTTCCCATAAATATAAAAAGTCGTGAAAAAGTACAGTATATCAAAAACTATTTATTATCAAAAAACATCATCATAGTGTTAAATACTTTAGTGACAGGGGTGCAAGGAGGCCGTAAAGGGGTTTGCCGTAAAATCGTGTAAGTGTAATAAATGTTGATATGATTTACAAAATAACAATAAATGAGACTAAAGTAAAAGCATAGTGTAAGATCACCTAGCCTAGAGCCTAGTGCATAAAGTTTATCATAAAAACATAGTGTGGGATCACCTAGCCTAGAGCCTAGTGCATAAAGTTTATCATAAAAACATAGTGTGGGATCACCTAGTCTAGAGCCTAGTGCATAAAGTTTATCACAAAAACATAGTGTGGGATCACCTAGCCTAGAGCCTAGTGCATAAAGTTTATCATAAAAACATAATGTGGGATCACCTAGCCTATAGCCTAATGCATAAAGTTTATCATAAAAACATAGTGTGGGATCACCTAGCCTAGAGCCTAGTGCATAACGTTTATCATAAAAACATAGTGTGGGATCACCTAGTCTAAAGCCTAGTATATAAAGTTTATCATAAAACATAGTGTGGGATCACCTAGCCTAGAGCCTAGTGCATAAAGTTTATCATAAAAACATAGTGTGGGATCACCTAGCCTAGAGCCTAGTGCATAAAGTTTATCATAAAAACATAGTGTGGGATCACCTAGCCTAGAACCTAGTGCATAAAGTTTATCATGAAAACATAGTGTGGGATCAACTAGCCTAGAACCTAGTGCATAAAGTTTATCATAAAAACATGGTGTGGGATCACCTAATCTAAAGCCTAGTGCATAAAGTTTATCATAAAAACATAGTATGGGATCACCTAGTCTAAAGCCTAGTATATAAAGTTTATCATGAATGTAAAAACATCGATCCAATTTTAAACTTAAGTCGTTCTTGGATTAAGTTATTTTCTGTTATATCACCAATGTTTTTAATATAAATAAATCCCTTTAATCAACAGAGATTCTTAAGCTGAGAAATCAACATTTTTTTTTCAGTTTTGTTGTCTATAGATCTTACTCTATGTTTTCAGTATACAACCAAACAACAATATTATGTTACACCTTTGTTCCTACTCAACATGACATAAAATCCATTGTTGGAATACAATGATACCGAAACGAGCCGGCTTTTCTATGTATTAGAAATTGCTAATCTAACTGATATACTACAGGGTATACTATAGAACGCGCATGCGCACACGCACTGTATAATGTTTACCTGAAAGGAAACGATGACTATTTTAAAAATATTTCCACAAACAAATAACAGTTTATAGCATTCAATAGTCAATATTTAATAAGAAAATGCTATCCAGAATCAAACAAAATCGATCCACATCCACTACAGAAATGTTTCTTAAAGCCATTTATTTTACTGTGTTAATGGTGAATCGCTTCAATAAACTAAGGCTTTCCCAAAACGAAACAGTTATGTATCACATAATTTATCATATTAACTCAAAAACCGTGTAGCTTTGTATTTTGAGCCATAATGACACCGAACACTATCAATATTTAAAGTAATCATGTAATGTTGTGAATAACAATGGTTCTTACCATAATATAAACAGTATTAATAAATCACTTTAAGAAATATAAATAACAAAAATTCAAATGATCCACCATCAGAAATAATGGAGTAAAATAACAGAGAAAAACAGAAGTGGCACAGTTTTAAACAGTTACATGTGGCAGTTATTACTATAAACAAATGTTTATAGTTAACAATACACTAGTACAATATCAGTTATGTGTAAGAGATATTATTATAAACATTCTCAACAACAATATAGTAAAACATTGTTAGTTACATGTAGGAGTTACTACTATAAACAAACTTTTTCAATAACAACGTAGTTGAACAATGTCTGTTGTATTTGACAGTTATTATTATAAATAAATGTTTCAAATAACAATGTAATTAAACAATATCAGTCGCATATAAGAGTTATTATTATAAAAACATAGTGAAAGGATATCAGTTCCACGTGGCAATTATTACTATAAACAAACTTTTCCAACAGCAACTATTACGTATTATAAACTTATCCCGAACGATTTTTTACTTAGTATGTTACGAATTGCGATTAGCCTAAAATTTTAATTTTAATTTAGAAGTTAACTGAATGTCGAAATGTATTAAATTTATGATATTTGGAAACAAGATTGATACACACAGTTTTCTTTCTTAACACAAATGTATTTTATTATACAAACAGCAATATAATTTACAATGACAGTTATTACAAATAGTTACTACAAATAATGATTTATGGATAAAAGATTTACAAAGTTACGAACAGTACTGAGTCTTCTAATCTGGTCTGGAACTGAATATTTTTTACACGGTTCACGATAAGCTAATTAATTCTATATCGATACATAGGTGCACTTCACTTGACTGGAAGCCAGCTAGTTTCTTTACACGTAAATTTTTTTCCCGATGAAGATATCTAATATTCTCATAGAAATACTAACGTCCAAAGTTAATTTACTGAGGTAAAACCGTTCTTAATGTTCAAAATCTATAAACATTGTTTGTCAAATTTCCGTGGTTTCCCGATTAATAAGTGCTTATCACAGTTATAGCTTCCGAATTTATAGTACACTGACTGTATCAGACCAACAATATTCTATAACTGTCTTTCTCGGCGTATTGATTTATAAATTTTAGGCGAGTTTCTCGAAAGTTTAGTGGGAAACAATATAAAACGTATATTGTTGATTCTTACACTCGAGAATCTTCTACAAATATAGAAAACAGGCGAGACTTTCACAGTGCACATCTAACAGTATAAGTTACATGCCTTAATAATATATATATTAACCTGTAACAAATATATAAATTAAAATAAATATATAACATTAAATATGCCAAACTTTGCAGATTAAAACAGATGGTGAAGACTGAAAGTTTCAGTTTTTCTCACAATATTGTCATCTCCCTTAAAATCATGAAATAACTGAATAACTTGCTTTGTCATGTGCAGATTTTGTCAAAGCAAAAAAAAAAAAAAAGTCATACATTTTGTTACTACAATCGTCTTTATTTGTAAAGAAGTACAATTCATTTGTTTGGATGTGTGATAGCTATTTCTCATTGTTTTTACTTTTGTTGATAATACTAATAAAACAAAACTGTTCCTTACAGAAAAACTGAGTCTTATATGTAGAATTGTAATCTATAAAACCGTGGAAACTAGAGTTTGGTAAACAGAAGATCACCATAATTCAACTTGACAGAAAGTTTCATTGTTGTATAATTTGATGTTCGATAATTTTAAGTAGTATAAAGAGTATACGAGAGAATTATTTGTGACATATATTATAATTAGCATCATATAACATCACGCCTATGAGGCTGCACAAAACAAGAACGTTATAGATAATATGATAGCTAGGAGTGATAGAAAATAAGATAACAAGATATCTTAATGGTGTTATAATAGGAAATACTAAATATAGTGCGTTATTATCACAAATAACAGATACACTAACAGTCGGTATCATAATCAGGTACACCAACAGTCAGTACCATAATCTGACACACTCACAGTTAGTACCGTAATCAGACACACTTACAGTCCGTGCCGTAATCAGATACACTCAAAGTCAGTATCATAATGAGATACACTCACAGTCAGTACCATAGTCAGGTACACTCACATGCAGTATCATAATCAAACACATCCACAGTCAGATACACTCAGTCAGTACCATAATCAGGTACACTTAGATTCAGTATCATAATGAGACAAACTCTCATGCAATACCGTAATCAAGTACATATTCAGTACCATAATCAGACACACTCACAATCAGTACCACAATCAGCTAAACTCACAGTCAGTATCATAATCAGCTACATTAATAGGCAGTAGCGTAATCAGATACACTCACATACAGTACCATAATCAGGTACACTCACAATAAGTACCGTAATCACGTATATTCACAGTAAATACCATAATCAGAAACGCTGGAATAAAAACCAACTAACAGATTGCATCACTACTATAAATGAGAGACAGCCTCACACTCAGCGGTGCCAGATAACAACATAAGTAAGAGTTTCACATAACAAGACAGGGTTAACTCTACATCGTAATCAGAAGTTGAACGATATAATAGCATAGAATACATGAAAAGGGTTATTTATAACTCTGGGGGTATGGTGAAGGGAACTTAGGTGTTAAATAACGTGGCATGGTTATCTATAACACTCTAATCAGAGGTAACCTAAAACAAAGTAATCAGAGGAAGTATGAACCAATGCTATCAAATAACATCACAAGGACTACTTATAACACCGTAATGTAACCAGGGCTATGATAAAGCAGCGATACAAAAAATCGTTATAGGGTTAATAACAACATCGTGACGAGAAGTTGGACGAGGTAGATGTCTCCAGGATTATCTGCAACACCGTGGTCAGAGGAAGTATGAGCCAGTGCTATCAAATAACATCACAAGGGTTACTTATAACACCGTAATGTAACCAGGGCTATGATAAAGCAGCGATACCAAATATTGTGATAGCGTTAATAATAACATCGTGACGAGAAGTAGGACGAGGTAGATATCTCCAGGATTGCTTGCAACACCATGGTCAGAGGAAGTATGAACCAGAGCTATCAAATAATATCACATGGGTTTCTTAAAACATTGTAATGAGATCTAGGATAAAGCATTGGTGTCATATGACATGACAGAAATTGTCTGTAGCACCGTGATCAAAGGTCGAACGAAGTAAGAATATCACATGCATGATAAGTGTCACTGTGTTCGGAGATAAAATAAATCATAGGCGTCACGTAACATGACAGGGTACCTATAATATCAGTGGTAGAGGTGTGCATAACATGTAAGGTTATCTTTAGAATTGTGATTTCAGGTAGGATGAAACATTGATGTCTTAGGTCTTGTTTCTTTTTCTTTATTGAATTTTTCTCTTATAGCATCAAAGAGAGCCTTAAGCAAACTTCTATTTTAATACAATTGTTAATGGATTGACAGGATATAAAAAGAGAAACTTTAACACGGTTGGGAAACGTCGCTCAGTTGCTCCAGACAAAGGCTGAATTGTCATAGGGTTTTGTTTTAGAATATTAGAGAAGTTTAACTCTGACTTACATTTGACTTACATCATCAAATTGAGGACTTTCAAACTTTAAAGTAACTTTGCTTACTCAATGAGGATAAACAGGTGCCTGATAGTCTGTTTATCTTAGAATATCACATGAATTTCTGCTTTTCATTTGGTATAGGGTTGTTTGTTTGCTTTTTCAGGTACATGAGTGGTAAACGTTCCCTCATTTGAAATTCTTGTGCCAATGTCCTTTATTTGATTAAACGTTTGGTCCTGTACATAGAGCCTTAGGCATCGTCTTTTCAAGCACAATCTATAACATGGTTATATGGTTGTATGTAAGCCTGTTATCCATACAGCAACTCTCACTGATATCCACTTGAACAAACAGTTCTAGATACCAAGTAAAACTATATATCAACAATTGTATCGCTTGTTCGTTCTTTATTTCCAGTGGATGATAAATGATACATGTAGGTCTTGCTTCTTTCTTAGAAGATATGGTGGTTCTGTATGACATGAAAAACGCGTGTACTGCTTAGGGATACTTGTGATGATGTGTACAACCTCGAGTAGCATCTCACATAGCGGATGACACATAGCAACATCATTACATCTAAAGAAGTTATCTCCGAAGTAATATAATAACCGTATGTATTCTCAAGACGGCTGGTATGGGTATTAAAACTTGTCGACCTTCTTAGGTCATCTTCAGGTTAAAAAAACAGTTTGATAAACTGTCAAAGCTTTTAAACTCTTTTTGTTAACCTGAAGATGACCAAAGAAGGTGGAAACGTTCTATACTTTATTTTAACTAAAGTTTTAATACCCATACCAGCTGTCTTTAAAATGTATTTTTCTCGTCGTCAAGAATAACAACAGTATTTAATGTAAATGAGACTTGTTTTTAATTGGTTACCAGTTGATTTCTTTCATAACGCGAAACCTTCCTTCCCGGAAAATATCATATAAACGTTCGGTGAACATATTTCATTACTTGATTCGAGGTTTAAGTTACACATGTTTCAATTAATTACTGACTTTATCCTTTTGTTTTCTACTCAAAGTGCTTCATAAAGTTTGCTCAACTTATAATTCTTAACCCAATTTAACTAAAACTTCACTAAACAGTGAATGATGTTTATCGTCATTCCAGACGAAGACGTATAGTGAATAACGTTACACCTTAATGCCTCTGGAATATGCACAAAACAATAACGAATTCAAGTAAGTCTGTTTACCTAAAGCACCCATTTTTCATCTCTGTTTACTTGCATGGCTAGCGGACCTGCTGAACGGAATCCAGGTAAGTCTATATACAGTGAGCAGAATGCAAGAAAACTAGGTAGGCGATGCCGTTCACGATAAGACAGATGATAGCTCAGTTCCTCTAGTATTATCTTTCTTCTTTCTGGTCTGAGGAGTATGCACTTGATTACTGCTGCGCTCGTGTTTTATCTTGTCTTATCGAGTGTATTATCTTCAGTCTTGGAATTCTCCACTCATTTCTCCTTACGTCTTCCGTACTTTTCTATGTATGACAGTACATTAACATACGTTTAGCGTATTTCAAAGATGATTGTGGACGAACGTGTATAGACAGACGCCTGTACATCACAGATATTATACCAAACAGCTCTATGTTAGCTATCGCGATTAGAACATATCACAGAGACAACTCACTTGAAATTCGCTATCTCTTTGGTTTTGTTTTGAGTCCCCAGACTGCTAATGAACTCTGGGGCACCTTGAATGTTGATGCACCATCGGTGATTCTTGGGCAGATTTTACTTGGTGGCGCCCATCATTTCTTCAGATCGTAGAAAAGGCAATTACTTAACACAAATCCCCTCAACTCTTGGGCTATTCTTTTACCAACAATAGTGGGATTGGTCGTCATATATAACGCCTACACGGCTGAAAGGGTAAACATGTTAGGCGAAAGAGATTCCAATCCGCGTCCCGCATATGGCGAGTCGGACGTCCTAACCACCAGGCAATGCTAGGCCCCATTATCTTTACGTCGCCTTTATTAGTAGAAATGGGATAGTATATTTATAAGCAGAACTTAAAAAAAGAGGGTTCTTTGTGAAAGCAAAACAGTCATATGAGTGTTACACATACGAACAAACTGAAGTCTCCAAAGTCCCTTATTCATTGAAAGAGCTCCGTGTCTCATGCAATACGATGTGCTTAGAGAAAACTGTTATAAAAAGTTAAATACTTTTGAGTTTCAAACTTTATATTACTCTTGTGTATGCATTCGCTTACAGTACGATTTATTATAATCTAACTATTGATAATTCCAAATGATGTTTTATATACACAGTTTAACTTACAAGTACACTACTATATTTATATACATGTTACCTTACACAAGTATTCTAAAAAATTGCAAGTGTTTTACGTAACAGCAAAGTTTACATTGTAAAATGTGTGATTAAACATAGTTTCTGTGTAACCTAACAAACCTACACAGTGTTATAGGTTATATAGCATATTACACAGAGTACCCTCTATAACGTTACACAGTTTTTTTAGAGTGTATAGTTTACAAGTTCTTTCGTAAAGTATTTGTAACAAATTCATTTTGATATTTTCCTAGACTTAACCCTGTGTAGCATTATTTGACAGTAAAACTCAAATTACTAGTTTAATTACCTGTAAGTATCTGTTAAGAGTAACCGACTAAATTTAAAAAATAGAGAATAGTATTTCGATTATGAACAAGAAAAAACTTAAAACATTATTTTTCGATTAAGCGTAATATGTGTAATAGTGCAAAACTAGATGCATTGGAACGTTGGCTAAAGAAACAAGAGGGAATCCTCAACAGCCACGGCAATTGAATTTTTTTGGACAGAATTAGAGCAGATAAATCTATGACACTTTTCTTTTTATTTACCATATTTTCTGCGCCAGCAATACCAAATATGTTGCGTACTTATACGTGATTTGGTTTTATTACTCACCAAGATATCTACCAGCCTACTCTCAAATTAAAATTATTTTACACTCGATTAGAGTAAATTCATCTACGAGACCGTGAGCGTGATCAGTTACATCAATCGAAAGGGTTTGACCTCTTGAGTACAAAACTGCAATTAGATCTCAAATCGGTTAGGAGATGGTTGAGCTGTGAGCTAAAAGTTTGTACTTTAAAAAGAAAAAACAAACAAACTCGGATACTTTCTATGAACCGATATGCGGCGACTAAAAATATGGAAAGGTATCTCGATTATAAAGAAGAAAACTTATAGCCCATTTTATTTATTAAGCGTTTTATGAGTAATTGTGCAAAACTTGACTTACAAGAGCACTGATTAAATAATGACAGCTTTGGATTCATTCTGTGTATTCTCATTAGAAAAAAAAACGGTCGACCCTTCGCAGGAAAATAACACTGAAATGCGTTTATCTTTCTACACATTGTTATTGAAACAATACAATACAACTTTATACTAATCTCTTAGGGATAAATAGTTTAAGTGATATATGTGTGTGAGAGAGTGATATAATAAAAAGTTATCTGAAATAGTATTTCGATCTATTTTCATCATAACTTTGTGAAACTTATTTAAACATTTTTTATGATTTTTGTGTATATAAAAATTCAAATAGATATTAATGCACTTGTAAAATTAATGACTTATATCTCAAATGGCACTTTGATATTTATAGAATAACTCTGTGAAACTGCTTTGATAATGTCTAAGTTTTTTTTGTTGTAGCTGAAAATTCAAATAGATATATATACCTGTAAAATGGCCCTAGTGGCACTAAGGTATATCTGCGGACTCACGTTGCTAGAATCCGGGTTTCGATACTCGTGGTGAGCAGAGCACAGATAGTCCATTGTGTTGCTTTGTGCTTATTAACATCAAACAAATACCTGTAAAATTAACGAAATGTTTTTCAAAAAGTACTTCGATCTGTTTATAGCATAGTTTTGTAAAACTTACTTAGCTATTTTATAAGATATTTCTACTGGTGTAGCTTCAAGTTTATCTAGGTAAATACGCCTATTACATGAGATCTTTATCCGAGCCCTATACTTGCAGTGAAATAACTGCTTTATACTACAGAGAAAATGATTTACAAGTATAGAGTAGGCGTTTCATCTACCCTTTGAAAATTCTCTTATTACCCTTCATAACACGTCTATACACAATGCATCACCATTTACTTTCTCACTTATGTGTTTCTGTTAGGCTTAGCCACTATCATTAATCGTACAAACTCCGTGTGTTTGATGTGTGAGATTGTAGATGAGTTCAATGCACGAACGTCTTCTTTGCATCTTTTACGTGTGTACATTGAACTTTTGTTCTGGTGTTCATGTAGAGTTTGAAAGTATGTGCTGACTGAGGTTTAAAATAGATGTTAGTGAATGAAATCAATTAAAATAAAGTACCAAATACGTTATCGGTTATATATAGTAACGAAAATAACATGGGGGTTTACACATTCTGTTACACATGTGTATATATAAATAGTAATTCTCTCAAGCATTCATGAAGTTTATTTCGCTTTTTTCAAAGTTTCAGGTACTTTAATTAAGTGTAATAAATGTAATTTCAGTAGGCGTTCTGTCATTAAATAATTGTGTTTGTTCTTGGCAGCAAAAGATGCATGATAAGCCATATGCTTTGACCCTCTACAGGGATCGAAGTTTGCATTTTAGCGTTACAAACCTTTCAGTTATTTGTTCAGCCACTGGTGTGTGAGAAGTGTAAAGGTTAATAAATCATTTCCAAACTGTGGTAAAAAACCATAACAACCAACTACAATATTGTAAAAATGGTGATACGATTTGATATTCATTTTTATCTGATAATGAATGTTAACAAACTTTCCCTTTTGTTTTTCGTTATCATAATGACTGTAATAGTTTCACAAAAGATGAAGTAAGCACTAGAATAGCAGGGGAAATAGAAGTAAAACCCATTGTACCAGTTTTACAATAGATGATGTAAACACTAGAATAGCTGGGGTATATAAAAGTAAAACCCATTGTAACAGTTTCACAATAGATAAAGTAAAAACTAGAATAGCTGGGGTACATAAAAGTAAAACCAATTGTAACAGTTTTACAATAGATAAAGTAAACACTAGAATAGCTGGGGTGTATAAAATTAAAACCCATTCTAACAGTTTCACAATAGATGAAGTAAACACTACAATAGCTGGGGTGTATAAAAGTAAAACCCATTGTAAGAGTTTCACAACAGATAAAGTAAACACCAGAATAACTGGGGTATATAGAAGTAAATTCAAATGTAACAGTTTCACAATAAATAAAGTAAACATTAGAATAGCTGGGATATATAAAAATAAAACCCATTGTAACAGTTTCGCAAGAGATAAAGTAAATACTAGAATAGCTGAAGTATATAAAAGTAAAACAAATTGTAACAGGTTTACAATAGATAAAGTATATACTTGAATAGCTGGGGTATATAAAAATAAAACATATTCTAACAGTTTCACAATAGATAAAGTAAACACTAGAATAGCTGGGGTATATAAAAGTAAAACCCATTGTAACAGTTTCACAATAGATAAAATAAACACTAGAATAGCTGGGGTACATAAAAGTAAAACCAATTGTAACAGTTTCACAATAGATAAAGTAAATACTAGAATAGCTGGGGCATATAAAAGTAAAATTCATTGTAAGAATTTCAAAATAGATAAAGTAAACACTAGAATAGCTGGGGTATATAAAAGTAAAACCAATTGTAACAGTTTTACAATAGATAAAGAAAATACTTGACTAACTGGGGTATATAAAAGTAAAACCCATTGTAACAGTTTCACAACAGATAAAGTAAATACTCGAATAGCTGTGGTATGTAAAAGTAAAACCAATTGTAACAGTTTCACAATAGATGAAGTAAACACTAGAATAGCTGGGATATATAAAAATAAAACCCATTGTAACAGTTTCACAACAGATAAAGTAAACACTCGAATAGCTGTGGTATGTAAAAGTAAAACCAATTGTAAGAGTTTCACAATAGATAAAGTAAACACTAGAATAGGTGGGGTATATAAAAATAAAATCGATTGTAACAGTTTCACAATAGATAAAGTAAACACTAGAATAACTGGGGTATATAAAAGTAAAACCCATTGTAAGAGTTTCACATTAAATAAAGTAAACACTAGAATAACTGGGGTACATTAAAGTAAAAACAATTGTAACAGTTTCACAATAGATAAAGTAAATACTAGAATAGCTGGAGTGTATAAAAGTATAACCCATTTTAACAGTTTCACAATAAATTAAGTAAATACTAGAATAGCTCGGGCATATAAAAGTAAAATCCATTGTAAGAGTTTCACAATAGATAAAGTAAATACTAGAATAGCTGGGGTGTATAAAGTAAAACCCATTGTAACAGTTTCACAACAGATAAAGTAAGTACTAGAATAGCTGGGGTATATAAAAGTAAAACCAATTGTAACAGTTTTACAATAGATAAAGTAAACACTAGAATAGCTGGGGTACATAAAAGTAAAACCAATTGTAACAGTTTCACAATAGATAAAGGAAATACTAGAATACCTGGGGTATATAAAAGTAAAACCAATTGTAACAGTTTCACAATAGATAAAGTAAATACTAGAATAGCTGGGGTGTATAAAAGTATAACCCATTGTAACAGTTTCACAATAAATTAAGTAAATACTAGAATAGCTGGGGCATATAAAAGTAAAATCCATTGTAAGAGTTTCACAATAGATAAAATAAACACTACAATAGCTGGGGTGTATAAAAGTTAAACCCATTGTAACAGTTTCACAACAGATAAAGTAAACACTAGAATAGCTGGGGCATATATAAGTAAAATCAATTGTAAGAGTTTCATCGTAAGTTGTAAGAGGGGTTTAACAATACCATTGTAACAGTAAAGTAAAGTAAGTACTACAATAGCTGGGGTATATAAAAGTAAAACCAATTGTAACAGTTTTACAATAGATAAAGTAAACACTAGAATAGCAGGGGTACATAAAAGTAAAACCAATTGTAATAGTTTCACAATAGATAAAGGAAATACTAGAATACCTGGGGTATATAAAAGTAAAACCAATTGTAACAGTTTCACAATAGAAAAAGTAAATACTATAATAGATGGGGTGTATAAAAGTATATCCCATTGTAATAGTTTCACAACAAATTAGGTAAATACTAGAATAACTGAAGCATATAAAAGTAGAATCCATTGTAAGAGTTTCACAATAGATAAAGTAAACACTAAAATAGCTGGGGTATATAAAAGTAAAACCCATTGTAACAGTTTCACAATAGATGAAGTAAACACTAGAATAGCTGGAATATATAAAAATAAAACCCATTGTAACAGTTTCATAACAGATAAAGTAAATACTCGAATAGCTGTGGTATGTAAAAGTAAAACCAATTGTAACAGTTTTACAACAGATAAAGTAAATACTTGAATAGCTGGGGTACATAAAAGTAAAACCAATTGTAACAGTTTCACAATAGATAAAGTAAATACTAGAATAGCTGGGGCATATAAAAGTAAAATCCATTGTAAGAGTTTCACAATAGATAAAATAAACACTAGAATATCTGGGGTGTATAAAAGTAAATCCCATTGTAACAGTTTCACAATAGATGAAGTAAACACTACAATAGCTAGGGTGTATAAAAGTTAAACCCATTGTAAGAGTTTCACAACAAATAAAGTAAACACTAGAATAGCTGGGGCATATATAAGTAAAATCAATTGTAAGAGTTTCACAATAGATAAAGTAAGTACTTGAATAGGTGGGGTGTATAAAGTAAAACCAATTGTAACAGTTTCACAACAGATAAAGTAAGTACTAGAATAGCTAAGGTATATAAAAGTAAAACAAATTGTAACAGTTTTACAATAGATAAAGTAAACACTAGAATAGCTGGGGTACATAAAAGTAAAACCAATTGTAACAGTTTCACAATAGATAAAGGAAATACAAGAATACCTGGGGTATATAAAAGTAAAACCAATTGTAACAGTTTCACAATAGATAAAGTAAATACTACAATAGCTGGGGTGTATAAAAGTATATCCCATTGTAACAGTTTCACAATAAATTAAGTAAATACTAGAATAACTGGGGCATATAAAAGTAAAATCCATTGTAAGAGTTTCACATTAGATAAAGTAAACACTAGAATAACAATGGTATATAAAAGTAAAATCCATTGTAAGAGTTTCACAATAGATAAAGTAAATACTAGAATAGCTGGGGTGTATAAAGTAAAACCCATTGTAACAGTTTCACAACAGATAAAGTAAATACTAGAATAGCTGTGGTATATAAAAGTAAAATCCATTGTAACAGTTTTACAATAGATAAAGTAAACACTAGAATAGCTGGGGTACATAAAAGAAACACCAATTGTAACAGTTTCACAATAGATAAAAAATACTAGAATACCTGGGGTATATAAAAGTAAAACCAATTGTAACAGTTTTACAATAGATAAAGTAAACACTAGAATACCTGGGGTATATAAAAGTAAAACTCATTGTAACAGTTTCACAATAGATAAAATAAACACTAGAATAGCTGGGGTACATAAAAAAAACCAATTGTAACAAACACAATAGATATCTAGAATAGGTGTATAAAAGTAAATTCCATTGTAACAGTTTCACAATAGATGAAGTAAACACTACAATAGCTGAAGTGTATAAAAGTATAACCCATTGTAACAGTTTCACAATAAATTAAATAAACACTAGAATAGCTGGGGTGTATAAAAGTAAAACCCATTGTAACAGTTTCACAATAGATGAAGTGAACACTACAATAGCTAGGGTGTATAAAAGTAAACCCCATTGTAAGAGTTTGACACTAGATAAAGTAAACACTAGAATAACTGGGGTATATAAAAGTAAAATCAATTGTAACAGTTTCACAATAGATAAAATAAACACTAAAATATCTGGGGTGTATAAAAGTAAATCCCATTGTAACAGTTTCACAATAGATGAAGTAAACACTACAATAGCTGGGGTGTATAAAAGTTAAACCCATTGTAGAGTTTTACAACAGATAAAGTAAACACTAGAATAACTGGGGTATATAAAAGTAAAATCAATTGTAACAGTTTTACAATAGATAAAGTAAATACTAGAATAGCTGGGGTACATAAAAGTAAAACCAATTGTAACAGTTTCACAATAGATAAAGTAAATACTAGAATAGCTAGTGTATATAAAAGCATAACCCATTATAACAGATTCACAATACAATAAGTAAATACTAGAATAGCTGGGGCATATATAAGTAAAATCAATTGTAACAGTTTTACAATAGATAAAGTAAGTACTAGAATAGCTGGGGTATATAAAAGTAAAAGCAATTGTAACAGTTTCACAATAGATAAAAAAAACACTAGAATAGCTGGGGTATATAAAAGTAAAACCAATTGTAACAGTTTCACTTTAGATTTGATTAAACTGGACTAGAATAGCTGGGTTACATAAAACATCTGCCCAATTGTAACAGTTTCACACAAGTCCCGGCCTTTCTTTCCACTGCTGCCTTTGCCTGTAAAAAACAAACAGCATTTAGAGAACATCTTCCACCCAATAGTCAAGAATAATAACGATAATAATTTATTAAAATAATAATAAAAAAAATAAATAAAATGTAACAAAATCACCACTTAATCTTAATAAACACTAGAATAGCTACAAAGTGTATAAAAGTAAAACCCATTGTAACAATTTCACAATAGATGAAGTAAGTACTTGAATAGCTGGGGTGTATAAACTAAAACCCATTGTAACAGTTTCACAATAGATGAAGTAAACACTACAATAGCTGGGGTGTATAAAAGATAAACCCATTGTAGAGTTTTACAAAAGATAAAGTAAACACTAGAATAACTAGGGTATATAAAAGTAAAACCAATTGTAAGAGTTTCACAATAGATAAAGTAAACACTAAAATAGCTGGAGTGTATAAAAGTAAAACCCATTGTAACACTTTCACAATAGATAAAGTAAACACTAGAATAGCTGGGGTGTATAAAAGTAAAACCCATTGTAACAGTTTCACAATAGATAAAGTAAACACTAGAATAGCTGGGATATATAAAAATAAAACCCATTGTAACAGTTTCACAACAGATAAAGTAAACACTAGAATAGCTGGGATATATAAAAATAAAACCCATTGTAACAGTTTCACAACAGATAAAGTAAATACTAGAATAGCTGTGGTATCTAAAAGTAAAACCAATTGTAACAGTTTCACAATAGATAAAGTAAATACTAGAATAGCTGGGGTATATAAAAGTAAAACCCATTGTAACACTTTCACAATAGATAAAGTAAACACTAGAATAACTGGAAAACATAAAAGTAAAACCAATTGTAATAGTTTCACAATAGATAAAGGAAATACTAGAATACCTGGGGTATATAAAAGTAAAACCAATTGTAACAGTTTCACAATAGATAAAGTAAATACTAGAATAGATGGGGTGTATAAAAGTATATCCCATTGTAATAGTTTCACAATAAATTAAGTAAATACTAGAATAACTGAAGCATATAAAAGTAAAATCCATTGTAAGAGTTTCACAATAGATAAAGTAAACACTAAAAAAGCTGGGGTATATTAAAGTAAAAACAATTGTAACAGTTTTACAATAGATAAAGTAAATACTAGAATAGCTGGGGTGTATAAAAGTAAAATCCATTGTAAGATTGTAAGAGTTTCACAATAGATAAAGTAAACACTAGAATAGCTGGGGTGTATAAAAGTAAAACTCATTCTAAGAGTTTCACAACAGATAAAATAAACACTAGAATATCTGGGGTGTATAAAAGTAAATCCCATTGTAACAGTTTCACAATAGATTAAGTAAACACTACAATAGCTGGGGTGTATAAAAGTTAAACCCATTGTAAGAGTTTCACAACAAATAAAGTAAACACTAGAATAGCTGGGGCATATATAAGTAAAATCAATTGTAAGAGTTTCACAATAGATAAAGTAAGTACTTGAATAGGTGGGGTGTATAAAAGTATAACCCATTGTAACAGTTTCCCAATAAATTAGGTAAATACTAGAATAGCTGGAGCATATAAAAGTAAAATCCATTGTATGAGTTTCACAATAGATAAAGGAAATACTAGAATACCTGGGGTATATAAAAGTAAAACCAATTGTAACAGTTTCACAATAGAAAAAGTAAATACTATAATAGATGGGGTGTATAAAAGTATATCCCATTGTAATAGTTTCACAATAAATTAAGTAAATACTAGAATAACTAAAGCATATAAAAGTAAAATCCATTGTAAGAGTTTCACAATAGATAAAGTAAACACTAAAATAGCTGGCGTGTATAAAGCAAAACCCATTGTAACAGTTTCACAATAGATAAAGTAAACACTAATATAATTGGGATATATAAAAGTAAAACCCATTGTAATAGTTTCACAACAGATAAAGTAAATACTAGAATAGCTGTGGTATGTAAAAGTAAAACCAATTGTAACAGTTTCACAACAGATAAAGTAAATACTAGAATAGCTGGGGCATATAAAAGTAAAATCCATTGTAAGAGTTTCACAATAGATAAAATAAACACTAGAATATCTGGGGTGTATAAAAGTAAATCCCATTGTAACAGTTTCACAATAGATGAAGTAAACACTACAATACCTAGGGTGTATAAAATTTAAACCAATTGTAAGAGTTTCACAACAAATAAAATAAACACTAGAATAGCTGGGGCATGTATAAGTAAAATCAATTGTAAGAGTTTCACAATAGATAAAGTAAATACTTGAATAGGTGGGGTGTATAAAAGTAAAACCAATTGTAACAGTTTCACAACAGATAAAGTAAATACTAGAATAGCTGGGGTATATAAAAGTAAAACCAATTGTAACAGTTTTACAATAGATAAAGTAAATACAAGAATAGCTGGGGTATATAAAAGTAAAACCAATTGTAACAGTTTCACAATAGATAAATAAAATACTAGAATAGCTGGGGTGTATAAAGTAAAACCCATTGTAACAGTTTCACAATAGATGAAGTAAATACTACAATAGCTGGGGTGTATAAAAGTTAAACCCATTGTAGAGTTTTACAACAGATAAAGTAAACACTAGAATAACTGGGGTATATAAAAGTAAAACCAATTGTAAGAGTTTCACAATAGATAAAGTAAACACTAGAATAGCTGGGGTATATAAAAGTAAATTCAAATGTAACAGTTTCACAATAGATAAAGTAAACACTAGAATATCTGGGGTATATAAAAGTAAAACCCATTGTAAGAGTTTCACATTAGATAAAGTAAACACTAGAATAACTGGGGTACATTAAAGTAAAAACAATTGTAACAGTTTCACAATAGATAAAGTAAATACTAGAATAGCTGGGGTATATAAAAGTAAAATCCATTGTAAGAGTTTCACAATAGATAAAATAAACACTAGAATATCTGGGGTGTATAAAAGAAAATCCCATTGTAACAGTTTTACAATAGATGAAGTAAACACCACAATAGCTGGGGTGTATAAAAGTTAAACCAATTGTAACAGTTTCACAATAGATAAAGTAAACACTAGAATAGCTGGGGTATATAAAAGTAAAACTCATTGCAAAAGTTTCAAAATAGATAAAGTAAACACTAGAATAGCTGGGTTACATAAAAGCAAAACCAATTGTAACAGTTTCACAATAGATAAAATAAACACTAGAATACTGAAGGGTGTATAAAAGTAAATCCCATTGTAATAGTTTCACAATAAATTAAGTAAATACTAGAATAACTGAAGCATATAAAAGTAGAATCCATTGTAAAAGTTTCACAATAGATAAAGTAAACACTAAAATAGCTGGGGTGTATAAAAGTAAAACCTATTGTAACAGTTTCACAATAGATGAAGTAAACACTAAATAATTGGGATATATAAAAATAAAACACATTGTAATAGTTTCACAACAGATAAAGTAAATACTAGAATAGCTGTGGTATGTAAAAGTAAAACCAATTGTAAAAGTTTTAAAATAGATAAAGTAAATACTAGAATAGCTGGGGCATATAAAAGTAAAATCCATTGTAAGAGTTTCACAATAGATAAAATAAACACTAGAATATCTGGGGTGTATAAAAGTAAATCCCATTGTAACAGTTTCACAATAGATGAAGTAAACACTACAATACCTAGGGTGTATAAAATTTAAACCCATTGTAAGAGTTTCACAACAAATAAAATAAACACTAGAATAGCTGGGGCATATATAAGTAAAATCAATTGTAAGAGTTTCACAATAGATAAAGTAAGTACTTGAATAGGTGGGGTGTATAAAGTAAAACCCATTGTAACAGTTTCACAACAGATAAAGTAAATACTAGAATAGCTGGGGTATATAAAAGTAAAACCAATAGTAACAGTTTTACAATAGATAAAGAAAATACAAGAATAGCTGGGGTATATAAAAGTAAAACCAATTGTAACAGTTTCACAATAGATAAAGTAAATACTAGAATAGCTGGGGTGTATAAAAGTAAAACCCATTGTAACAGTTTCACAATAGATGAAGTAAATACTACAATAGCTGGGGTGTATAAAAGATAAACCCATTGTAGAGTTTTACAAAAGATAAAGTAAACACTAGAATAACTGGGGTATATAAAAGTAAAACCAATTGTAAGAGTTTCACAATAGATAAAGTAAACACTAGAATAGCTGGGGTATATAAAAGTAAATTCAAATGTAACAGTTTCACAATAGATAAAGTAAACACTAGAATATCTGGGGTATATAAAAGTAAAACCCATTGTAAGAGTTTCACATTAGATAAAATAAACACTAGAATATCTGGGGTGTATAAAAGAAAATCCCATTGTAACAGTTTCACAATAGATAAAGTAAACACTAGAATAGCTGGGATATATAAAAATAAAACCCATTGTAACAGTTTCACAACAGATAAAGTAAACACTAGAAAAGCTGGGATATATAAAAATAAAACCCATTGTAACAGTTTCACAACAGATAAAGTAAATACTAGAATAGCTGTGGTATCTAAAAGTAAAACCAATTGTAACAGTTTTACAATAGATAAAGTAAATACTTTAATAGCTGGGGTATATAAAAGTAAAACCCATTGTAACACTTTCACAATAGATAAAGTAAACACTAGAATAACTGGAAAACATAAAAGTAAAACCAATTATAATAGTTTCACAATAGATAAAGGAAATACTAGAATACCTGGGGTATATAAAATTAAAACCAATTGTAACATTTTTACAATGGATAAAGTAAATACTAGAATAGATGGGGAGTATAAAAGTATATCCCATTGTAACAGTTTCACAATAAATTAAGTAAATACTAGAATAACTGAAGCATATAAAAGTAAAATCCATTGTAAGAGATTCAAAATAGATAAAGTAAACACTAAAATAGCTGGGGTATATTAGAGTAAAAACAATTGTAACTGTTTCACAATAGACAAAGTAAATACTAGAATAGCTGGGGTGTATAAAAGTAAAATCCATTGTAAGATTGTAAGAGTTTCACAATATATAAAGTAAACACTAGAATAGCTGGGGTGTATAAAAGTAAAACCCATTGTAAGAGTTTCACAATAGATAAAATAAACACTAGAATATCTGGGGTGTATAAAAGTAAATCCCATTGTAACAGTTTCACAATAGATTAAGTAAACACTACAATACCTAGGGTGTATAAAATTTAAACCCATTGTAAGAGTTTCACAACAAATAAAATAAACACTAGAATAGCTGGGGCATATATAAGTAAAATCAATTGTAAGAGTTTCACAATAGATAAAGTAAGTACTTGAATAGGTGGGGTGTATAAAAGTATAACCCATTGTAACAGTTTCCCAATAAATTAGGTAAATACTAGAATAGCTGGAGCATATGAAAGTAACATCCATTGTATGAGTTTCACAATAGATAAAGGAAATACTAGAATACCTGGGGTGTATAAAAGTAAAACCAATTGTAACAGTTTCACAATAGAAAAAGTAAATACTAGAATAGATGGGGTGTATAAAAGTATATACCATTGTAATAGTTTCACAATAAATTAAGTAAATACTAGAATAACTAAAGCATATAAAAGTAAAATCCATTGTAAGAGTTTCACAATAGATAAAGTAAACACTAAAATTGCTGGCGTGTATAAAAGTAAAACCCATTGTAACAGTTTCACAATAGATGAAGTAAACACTAATATAATTGGGATATATAAAAATAAAACCCATTGTAATAGTTTCATAACAGATAAAGTAAATACTCGAATAGCTGTGGTATGTAAAAGTAAAACCAATTGTAACAGTTTTACAACAGATAAAGTAAATACTAGAATAGCTGGGGCATATAAAAGTAAAATCCATTGAAAGAGTTTCACAATAGATAAAATAAACACTAGAATATCTGGGGTGTATAAAAGTAAATCCCATTGTAACAGTTTCACAATAGATGAAGTAAACACTACAATACCTAGGGTGTATAAAATTTAAACCAATTGTAAGAGTTTCACAACAAATAAAATAAACACTAGAATAGCTGGGGCATGTATAAGTAAAATCAATTGTAAGAGTTTCACAATAGATAAAGTAAGTACTTGAATAGGTGGGGTGTATAAAGTAAAACCAATTGTAACAATTTCACAACAGATAAAGTAAGTACTAGAATAGCTGGGGTATATAAAAGTAAAACCAATAGTAACAGTTTTACAATAGATAAAGGAAATACAAGAATACCTGGGGTATATAAAAGTAAAACCAATTGTAACAGTTTCAGAATAGATAAATAAAATACTAGAATAGCTGGGGTGTATAAAGTAAAACCCATTGTAACACTTTCACAATAGATGAAGTAAATACTACAATAGCTGGGGTGTATAAAAGTTAAACCCATTGCAGAGTTTTACAACAGATAAAGTAAACACTAGAATAACTGGGGTATATAAAAGTAAAACCAATTGTAAGAGTTTCACAATAGATAAAGTAAACACTAGAATAGCTGGGGTATATAAAAGTAAATTCAAATGTAACAGTTTCACAATAGATAAAGTAAACACTAGAATATCTGGGGTATATAAAAGTAAAACCCATTGTAAGAGTTTCACATTAGATAAAGTAAACACTAGAATAACTGGGGTACAATAAAGTAAAAACAATTGTAACAGTTTCACAATAAATTAAGTAAATACTAGAATAGCTGGGGCATATAAAAGTAAAATCCATTGTAAGAGTTTCACAATAGATAAAATAAACACTAGAATATCTGGGGTGTATAAAAGAAAATCCCATTGTAACAGTTTTACAATAGATGAAGTAAACACTACAATAGCTGGGGTGTATAAAAGTTAAACCAATTGTAACAGTTTCACAATAGATAAAGTAAACACTAGAATAGCTGGGGTATATAAAAGTAAAACTCATTGCAAAAGTTTCAAAATAGATAAAGTAAACACTAGAATAGCTGGGTTACATAAAAGCAAAACCAATTGTAACAGTTTCACAATAGATAAAATAAACACTAGAATACTGAAGTGTATAAAAGTAAATCCCATTGTAATAGTTTCACAATAAATTAAGTAAATACTAGAATAACTAAAGCATATAAAAGTAAAATCCATTGTAAGAGTTTCACAATAGATAAAGTAAACACTAAAATTGCTGGCGTGTATAAAAGTAAAACCCATTGTAACAGTTTCACAATAGATGAAGTAAACACTAATATAATTGGGATATATAAAAATAAAACCCATTGTAATAGTTTCATAACAGATAAAGTAAATACTCGAATAGCTGTGGTATGTAAAAGTAAAACCAATTGTAACAGTTTTACAACAGATAAAGTAAATACTAGAATAGCTGGGGCATATAAAAGTAAAATCCATTGTAAGAGTTTCACAATAGATAAAATAAACACTAGAATATCTGGGGTGTATAAAAGTAAATCCCATTGTAACAGTTTCACAATAGATGAAGTAAACACTACAATACCTAGGGTGTATAAAATTTAAACCAATTGTAAGAGTTTCACAACAAATAAAATAAACACTAGAATAGCTGGGGCATATATAAGTAAAATCAATTGTAAGAGTTTCACAATAGATAAAGTAAGTACTTGAATAGGTGGGGTGTATAAAGTAAAACCAATTGTAACCATTTCACAACAGATAAAGTAAGTACTAGAATAGCTGGGGTATATAAAAGTAAAACCAATAGTAACAGTTTTACAATAGATAAAGGAAATACAAGAATACCTGGGGTATATAAAAGTAAAACCAATTGTAACAGTTTCAGAATAGATAAAGTAAATACTAGAATAGCTGGGGTGTATAAAGTAAAACCCATTGTAACACTTTCACAATAGATGAAGTAAATACTACAATAGCTGGGGTGTATAAAAGTTAAACCCATTGTAGAGTTTTACAACAGATAAAGTAAACACTAGAATAACTGGGGTATATAAAAGTAAAACCAATTGTAAGAGTTTCACAATAGATAAAGTAAACACTAGAATAGCTGGGGTATATAAAAGTAAATTCAAATGTAACAGTTTCACAATAGATAAAGTAAACACTAGAATATCTGGGGTATATAAAAGTAAAACCCATTGTAAGAGTTTCACATTAGATAAAGTAAACACTAGAATAACTGGGGTACATTAAAGTAAAAACAATTGTAACAGTTTCACAATAAATTAAGTAAATACTAGAATAGCTGGGGCATATAAAAGTAAAATCCATTGTAAGAGTTTCACAATAGATAAAATAAACACTAGAATATCTGGGGTGTATAAAAGAAAATCCCATTGTAACAGTTTCACAATAGATGAAGTAAACACTAGAAAAGCTGGGATATATAAAAATAAAACCCATTGTAACAGTTTCACAACAGATAAAGTAAAGACTAGAAAAGCTGGGATATATAAAAATAAAACCCATTGTAACAGTTTCACAACAGATAAAGTAAATACTAGAATAGCTGTGGTATTTAAAAGTAAAACCAATTGTAACAGTTTTACAATAGATAAAGTAAATACTTTAATAGCTGGGGTATATAAAAGTAAAACCCATTGTAACACTTTCACAATAGATAAAGTAAACACTAGAATAACTGGAAAACATAAAAGTAAAACCAATTATAATAGTTTCACAATAGATAAAGGAAATACTAGAATACCTGGGGTATATAAAAGTAAAACCAATTGTAACAGTTTCACAATAGAAAAAGTAAATACTAGAATAGATGGGGTGTATAAAAGTATATCCCATTGTAATAGTTTCACAATAAATTAAGTAAATACTAGAATAACTAAAGCATATAAAAGTAAAATCCATTGTAAGAGTTTCACAATAGATAAAGTAAACACTAAAATTGCTGGCGTGTATAAAAGTAAAACCCATTGTAACAGTTTCACAATAGATGAAGTAAACACTAATATAATTGGGATATATAAAAATAAAACACATTGTAATAGTTTCATAACAGATAAAGTAAATACTCGAATAGCTGTGGTATGTAAAAGTAAAACCAATTGTAACAGTTTTACAACAGATAAAGTAAATACTAGAATAGCTGGGGCATATAAAAGTAAAATCCATTGTAAGAGTTTCACAATAGATAAAATAAACACTAGAATATCTGGGGTGTATAAAAGAAAATCCCATTGTAACAGTTTCACAATAGATGAAGTAAACACTACAATAGCTATGGTGTATAAAAGTTAAACCCATTGTAAGAGTTTCACAACAAATAAAGTAAACACTAGAATAGCTGGGGCATATATAAGTAAAATCAATTGTAAGAGTTTCACAATAGATAAAGTAAGTACTTGAATAGGTGGGGTGTATAAAAGTATAACCCATTGTAACAGTTTCCCAATAAATTAGGTAAATACTAGAATAGCTGGAGCATATGAAAGTAACACCCATTGTATGAGTTTCACAATAGATAAAGGAAATACTAGAATACCTGGGGTGTATAAAAGTAAAACCAATTGTAACAGTTTCACAATAGAAAAAGTAAATACTAGAATAGATGGGGTGTATAAAAGTATATCCCATTGTAATAGTTTCACAATAAATTAAGTAAATACTAGAATAACTAAAGCATATAAAAGTAAAATCCATTGTAAGAGTTTCACAATAGATAAAGTAAACACTAAAATTGCTGGCGTGTATAAAAGTAAAACCCATTGTAACAGTTTCACAATAGATGAAGTAAACACTAATATAATTGGGATATATAAAAATAAAACCCATTGTAATAGTTTCATAACAGATAAAGTAAATACTCGAATAGCTGTGGTATGTAAAAGTAAAACCAATTGTAACAGTTTTACAACAGATAAAGTAAATACTAGAATAGCTGGGGCATATAAAAGTAAAATCCATTGTAAGAGTTTCACAATAGATAAAATAAACACTAGAATATCTGGGGTGTATAAAAGTAAATCCCATTGTAACAGTTTCACAATAGATGAAGTAAACACTACAATACCTAGGGTGTATAAAATTTAAACCCATTGTAAGAGTTTCACAACAAATAAAATAAACACTAGAATAGCTGGGGCATATATAAGTAAAATCAATTGTAAGAGTTTCACAATAGATAAAGTAAAAACTTGAATAGGTGGGGTGTATAAAGTAAAACCAATTGTAACCATTTCACTACAGATAAAGTAAGTACTAGAATAGCTGGGATATATAAAAATAAAACCCATTGTAATAGTTTCATAACAGATAAAGTAAATACTCGAATAGCTGGGGTATATAAAAGTAAAACCAATTGTAACAGTTTTACAACAGATAAAGTAAATACTAGAATAGCTGGGGCATATAAAAGTAAAATCCATTGTAAGAGTTTCACAATAGATAAAATAAACACTAGAATATCTGGGGTGTATAAAAGTAAATTCCATTGTAACAGTTTCACAATAGATGAAGTAAACACTACAATACCTAGGGTGTATAAAATTTAAACCCATTGTAAGAGTTTCACAACAAATAAAATAAACACTAGAATAGCTGGGGCATATATAAAGTAAAATCAATTGTAAGAGTTTCACAATAGATAAAGTAAATACTTGAATAGGTGGGGTGTATAAAGTAAAACCAATTGTAACATTTCACAACAGATAAAGTAAATACTAGAATAGCTGGGGTATATAAAAGTAAAACCAATTGTAACAGTTTTACAATAGATAAAGTAAATACTAGAATAGCTGGGGTATATAAAAGTAAAACCAATTGTAACAGTTTCACAATAGATAAAGTAAATACTAGAATAGCTGGGGTGTATAAAGTAAAACCCATTGTAACAGTTTCACAATAGATGAAGTAAATACTACAATAGCTGGGGTGTATAAAAGTTAAACCCATTGTTGAGTTTTACAACAGATAAAGTAAACACTAGAATAACTGGGGTATATAAAAGTAAATTCAAATGTAAGAGTTTCACAATAGATAAAGTAAACACTAGAATAGCTGGGGTATATAAAAGTAAATTCAAATGTAACAGTTTCACAATAGATAAAGTAAACACTAGAATATCTGGGGTATATAAAAGTAAAACCCATTGTAAGAGTTTCACATTAGATAAAGTAAACACTAGAATAACTGGGGTACATTAAAGTAAAAACAATTGTAACAGTTTCACAATAGATAAAGTAAAGACTAAAATAGCTGGCTTGTATAAAAGTATAACCCATTGTAACAGTTTCACAATAAATTAAGTAAATACTAGAATAGCTGGGGCATATAAAAGTAAAATCCATTGTAAGAGTTTCACAATAGATAAAATAAACACTGGAATATCTGGGGTTTATCAAAGAAAATCCCATTGTAACAGTTTCACAATAGATGAAGTAAACACTACAATAGATGGGGTGTATAAAAGTTAAACACATTGTAAGAGTTTCACAATAGATGAAGTAAACACTAGAATAGCTGGGGTATATAAAAGTAAAAACAGTTGTAACAGTTTTACAATAGATAAAGTAAACACTAGAATAGCTGGGGTAGATAAAAGTAAAATCCATTGTAAGAGTTTCACAATAGATAATGTAAACACTAAAATAGCTGGGGTGTATAAAAGTAAAACCCATTGTAACAGTTTCACAACAGATAAAGTAAAAACTCTAATAGCTGTGGTATGTAAAAGTAAAACCAATTGTAAGAGTTTCACAATAGATAAAGTAAATACTCTAATAGCTGTGGCATGTAAAAGTAAAACCAATTGTAACAGTTTTACAATAGATAAAGTAAACACTAGAATAGCTGGGATGTATAAAAGTATTTCCCATTGTAACAGTTTCACAATAAATTAAGTAAATACTCGAATAACTGGGGCATATAAAAGTAAATTCCATTGTAAGAGTTTCACTATAGATAAAGTAAACAATAGAATAGCTGGGGTATATAAAAGTAAAACTCATTGCCACAGTTTCACAATAAATTAAGTAAATACTAGAATAGCTGGGGCATATAAAAGTAAAATCAATTTTAAGAGTTTCACAATAGATTAAATAAACACTAGAATATCTGGGGTGTATAAAAGTAAATCTCATTGTAACAGTTTCACAATAGATGAAGTAAACACTACAATAGCTGGGGTGTATAAAAGTTAAACCCATTGTAAGAGTTTTACAAGAGATAAAGTAAACACTAGAATAGCTGGGGCATATAAAAGTAAAATCCATTATAAGAGTTTCACAACAGATAAAGTAAATACTCGAATAGCTGGTGTATGTAAAAGTAAAACCAATTGTAACAGTTTTACAATAGATAAAGTAAATACTTGAATAGCTGCGGTACATAAAAGTAAAACCCATTGTAACAGTTTCACAATAGATAAAGTAAAAACTAGAGTAGCTGGGGTACATAAAAGTAAAACCAATTGTAACAGTTTCACAATAGGTAAAGTAAATGCAAGAATAGCTGGGGTGTATAAAAGTATAACCCATTGTAACAGTTTCACAATAAATTAAGTAAATACTAGAATAGCTGGGGTGTATAAAAGTAAAACCCATTGTAAGAGTTTCACAATAGATAAAATAAACACTAGAATATCTGGGGTGTATAAAAGTAAATCCCATTGTAACAGTTTCACAATAGATTAAGTAAACACTACAATACCTAGGGTGTATAAAATTTAAACCCATTGTAAGAGTTTCACAACAAATAAAATAAACACTAGAATAGCTGGGGCATATATAAGTAAAATCAATTGTAAGAGTTTCACAATAGATAAAGTAAGTACTTGAATAGCTGGGGTGTATAAAAGTATAACCCATTGTAACAGTTTCACAATAAATTAAGTAAATACTAGAATAGCTGGAGCATATAAAAGTAAAATCCATTGTAAGAGTTTCACAATAGATAAAGTAAATACTAGAATAGCTGGGGTGTATAAAAGTAAAACCAATTGTAACAGTTTCACAATAGAAAAAGTAAATACTAGAATAGATGGGGTGTATAAAAGTATAACCCATTGTAACAGTTTCACAATAAATTAAGTAAATACTAGAATAGCTGGTGTATATAAAAGTAAAATCCATTGTATGAGTTTCACAATAGATAAAGTAAACACTAGAATAACTGGGGAATATAAAAGTAAAATCAATTGTAACAGTTTCACAATAGATAAAGTAAATACTAGAGTAGCCTGGGTATATAAAAGTTAAACCCATTGTAACAGTTTCACAATATATAAAGTAAACACTAGAATAGCTGGGGTATATAAAAGTAAAACCAATTGTAACAGTTTCACAATAGATAAAGTAAATACTAGAATAGCTAGGGTGTATAAAAGTATAACCCATTGTAACAGTTTCACAATAAATTAAGTAAATACTAGAATAGCTGGAGTATATAAAAGTGAAATTCATTGTGTGAGTTTCACAATAGATAAAGTAAACACTAGAATATCTGGGGTATATAAAAGTAAAATCAATTGTATCAGTTTCACATTAGATAAAGTAAATACTAGAATAGCTGGGGTGTATAAAAGTATAACCCATTGTAACAGTTTCCCAATAAATTAGGTAAATACTAAAATAGCTGGAGCATATAAAAGTAAAATCCATTGTATGAGTTTCACAATAGATAAAGTAAATACTTGAATAGCTGGGGTATATAAAAGCAAAACCCATTGTAACAGTTTTACAATAGATAAAGTAAATACTAGAATAACTGGGGTATATTAAAGTAAAAACAATTGTAACAGTTTCACAACAGATAAAGTAAATACTAGAATAGCTGGGGTGTATAAAAGTAAAAACAATTGTAACAGTTTCACAACAGATAAAGTAAATACTAGAATAGCTGGGGTGTATAAAAGTAAAATCCATTGTAAGATTGTAAGAGTTTCACAATATATAAAGTAAACACTAGAATAGCTGGGGTATATAAAAGTAAAATCAATTGTAACAGTTTAACAATAGATAAAGTAAACACTAGAATACCTAAGGTATATAAAAGTAAAACGAATTGTAAGAGTTTCACAAAAGATAAAGTAATCACTAGAATAACTGGGGTGTATAAAAGTATATCCCATTGTAATAGTTTCACAATAAATTAAGTAAATACTAGAATAGCTGGGATATATAAAAATAAAAACTATTGTAACAGTTTCACAACAGATAAAGTAAATACTCGAATAGCTGTGGTATGTAAAAGTAAAACCAATTGTAACACTTTCACAATAAATTAAGTAAATACTAAAATAGCTGGGGCATATAAAAGTAAAATCCATTGTAAGAGTTTCACAATAGATAAAATAAACACTAGAATATATGGGGTGTATAAAAGAAAATCCCATTGTCACAGTTTCACAATAGATGAAGTAAACACTACAATAGATGGGGTGTATAAAAGTTAAACACATTGTAAAAGTTTCACAATAAATGAAGTAAACACTAGAATAGCTGGGGTATATAAAAGTAAAAGCAGTTGTAACAGTTTTACAATAGATAAAGTAAACACTAGAATAGCTGGGATGTATAAAAGTATATCCCATTGTAACAGTTTCACAATAAATTAAGTAAATACTCGAATAACTGGGGCATATAAAAGTAAAATCCATTGTAAGAGTTTCACTATAGATAAAGTAAACACTAGAATAACAGTGGTACATAAAAGTAAAACCAATTGTAACAGTTTTACAATGGATAAAGTAAACACTAGAATAGCTGGGGTATATAAAAGTAAAACTCATTGCCACAGTTTCACAATAAATTAAGTAAATACTAGAATAGCTGGGGCATATAAAAGTAAAATCAATTGTAAGAGTTTCACAATAGATAAAATAAACACTAGAATATCTGGGGTGTATAAAAGTAAATCCCATTGTAACAGTTTCACAATAGATAAAGTAAACACTAGAATAACTGGGGTATATAAAAGTAAAATCAATTATAACAGTTCTACAATAGATAAAGTAAATACTAGAATAGCTGGGGTATATAAAAGTAAAACCAATTGTAACAGTTTCACAATATATAAAGTAAACACTAGAACAGCTGGGGTACATAAAAGTAAAACCAATTGTAAGAGTTTCACAATAGATAAAGTAAGTATTTGAATATCTGGGGTAAATAAAGTAAAATCCATTGTAACAGTTTTACAATAGATAAAGTAAGTACTAGAACAGCTGGGGTATATAAAAGTAAAAGCAATTGTAACAGTTTTACAATAGATAAAAAAAATACCAGAATAATTGGGGTATATAAATGTAAAACCAATTGTAACAGTTTCACAACAGATAAAGTAAACACTAGAATAGCTGGGGTGTATAAAAGTAAAACCTATTGTAACAGTTTCACAATAGATGAAATAAACACTAGAATAGCTGGGATATATAAAAATAAAACCCATTGTAACAGTTTCACAACAGATAAAGTAAACACTAGAATAACTGGGGTATATTAAAGTAAAAACAATTGTAACAGTTTCACAATATATAAAGTAAACACTAGAATAGCTGGGGTATATAAAAGTAAAATCAATTGTAACAGTTTAACAATAGATAAAGTAAACACTAGAATAGATGGGGTGTATAAAAGTAAATCCCATTGTCACAGTTTCACATTAGATGAAGTAAACACTAGAATAGCTGGGATATATAAAAATAAAACCCATTGTAAGAGTTTCACATTAGATAAAGTAAACACTAGAATAACTGGGGTATATAAAGTAAAAACAATTGTAACAGTTTCACAATATATAAAGTAAACACTAGAATAGCTGGGGTATATAAAAGTAAAATCAATTGTAACAGTTTAACAATAGATAAAGTAAACACTAGAATAGATGGGGTGTATAAAAGTATATCCCATTGTAATAGTTTCACAATAATTTAAGTAAATACTAGAATAGCTGGGATATATAAAAATAAAACCCATTGTAACAGTTTCACAACAGGTAAAGTAAATACTCGAATAGCTGTGGTATGTAAAAGTAAAACCAATTGTAATAGTTTTACAAAAGATAAAGTAAATACTTTAATAGCTGGTGTATATAAAAGTAAAACCCATTGTAACACTTTCACAATAAATTAAGTAAATACCAAAATAGCTGGGGCATATAAAAGTAAAATCCATTGTAAGAGTTCCACAATAGATAAAATAAACACTAGAATATATGGGGTGTATAAAAGTAAATCCCATTGTAACAGTTTCACAATAGATGAAGTAAACACTACAATAGATGGGGTGTATAAAAGTTAAACACATTGTAAGAGTTTCACAATAGATAAAGTAAACACTAGAATAGCTGGGGTATATAAAAGTAAAACCAATTGTAACAGTTTCACAATAGATAAAGTAAATACTAGAATATCTGGGGTATATAAAAGTAAAACCAATTGTAACATTTTTACAATGGATAAAGTAAATACTAGAATAGATGGGGTGTATAAAAGTATATCTCATTGTAACAGTTTCACAATAGATGAAGTAAACACTAGAATAGCTTGGATATATAAAAATAAAACCCATTGTAACAGTTTCACAACAGATAAAGTAAATACTCTAATAGCTGTGGTATGTAAAAGTAAAACCAATTGTAAGAGTTTCACAATAGATAAAGTAAACACTAAAATAGCTGGTGTATATAAAAGTAATATCAATTGTAACAGTTTCACAATAGATAAAGTAAACACTAGTATAACTGGGGTACATAAAAGTAAAACCCATTGTAAAAGTTTAACATTAGATAAAGTAAACACTAGAATAACTGGGGTATATTAAAGTAAAAACAATTGTAACAGTTTCACAATAGATAAAGTAAATACTAGAATAGCTGGGGTGTATAAAAGTATAACCCATTGTAACAGTTTCACAATAAATTAAGTAAATACTAGAATAGCTGGGGCATATAAAAGTAAAATCAATTGTAAGAGTTTCACAATAGATAAAGTAAGTACTTAAATAGCTGGGGTGTATAAAGTAAAACCCATTGTAACAGTTTCACAATAGATAAAAGTAAATACTAGAATAGCTGGGGTATATAAAAGTAAAACCAATTGTAACAGTTTTACAATAGATGAAGTAAACACTAGAATAGCTGGGAAGTATAAAAGTATACCCCATTCTAACAGTTTCACAATAAATTAAGTAAATACTCAAATAACTGGGGCATATAAAAGTAAAATCCATTGTAAGAGTTTCACAATAGATAAAATAAACACTAGAATATCTGGGGTGTATAAAAGTAAATCCCATTGTAAAAGTTTCACAATAGATGAAGTAAATACTACAATAGCTGGGGTGTATAAAAGTTAAACCCATTGTAAGAGTTTTACAAGAGATAAAGTAAACACTAAAATAACTGGGGTATATAAAAGTAAAATCAATTGTAACAGTTTCACAATAGATAAAGTAAATACTAGAATAGCTGGGGCATATAAAAGTAAAATCAATTGCAAGAGTTTCACAATAGATAAAGTAAGTACTTGAATAGCTGGGGTGTATAAAAGTATAACCCATTGTAACAGTTATACAATATATTAAGTAAATACTAGAATAGCTGGATCATATAAAAGTAAAATCCATTATAAGAGTTTCACAACAGATAAAGTAAATACTCGAATAGTTGGTGTATGTAAAAGTAAAACCAATTGTGACAGTTTTACAATAGATAAACTAAATACTAGAATAGCCTGGGTATATAAAAGTTAAACCCATTGTAACAGTTTCACAATAGATAAAGTAAACACTAGAATAGCTGGGGTACATAAAAGTAAAACCAATTGTAACAGTTTCACAATAGATAAAGTAAATACTAGAATAGCTGGGGTGTATAAAAGTATAACCCATTGTAACAGTTTCACAATAAATTAAGTAAATACTAGAATAGCTAGAGTATATAAAAGTGAAATCCACTGTGTGAGTTTCACAATAGATAAAGTAAACACTAGAATATCTGGGGTATATAAAGTAAAATCAATTGTAACAGTTTCACAATAGATAAAGTAAATACTAGAATAGCTAGGGTGTATAAAAGTATAACCCATTGTAACAGTTTCCCAATAAATTAGGTAAATACTAGAATAGCTGGAGCATATGAAAGTAACATCCATTGTATGAGTTTCACAATAGATAAAGTATATACTTGAATAGCTGGGGTATATAAAAGTAAAACCCATTGTAACAGTTTCACAATAGATAAAGTAAATACTAGAATAGCTGAGGTGTATAAAAGTATAACCCATTGTAACAGTTTCACAATAAATTAAGTAAATACTAGAATAGGTGGAGCATATAAGTGTAAAATCCATTGTATGAGTTTCACAATGGATAAAGTAAACACTAATAAAACTGGGGTATATAAAAGTAAAATCAATTGTAACAGTTTCACAATAGATAAAGTAAATACTTGTATAGCTGGGAAATATAAAAGTAAAACCCATTGTAACAGTTTCACAATACATTAAGTAAATACTGGAATAGCTGGGGCATATATAGGTAAAATCAATTGTAACACTTTCACAATAGATGAAGTAAACACTACAATAGCTGGGGTGTATAAAAGTTAAACCCATTGTAGAGGTTTACAACAGATAAAGTAAACACTAGAATAACTGGGGTATATAAAAGTAAAATCAATTATAACAGTTTTACAATAGATAAAGTAAATACTAGAATAGCTGGGGTATATAAAAGTAAGACCAATTGTAACAGTTTCACAATATATAAAGTAAACACTAGAACAGCTGGGGTACATAAAAGTAAAACCAATTGTAACAGTTTCACAATAGATAAAGTAAATACTAGAATAGCTAGTGTGTATAAAAGTATAAACCCTTGTAACAGTTTCACAATACATAAAGTAAATACTGGAATAGCTGGGGCATATATAAGTAAAACCAATTGTAAGAGTTTCACAATAGATAAAGTAAGTATTTGAATATCTGAGGTGTATAAAGTAAAACCCATTGTAACAGTTTTTCAATAAATAACGTAAGTACTAGAATAGCTGGGGTATATAAAAGTAAAAGCAATTGTAACAGTTTCACAATAGATAAAAAAAATACCAGAATAATTGGGGTATATAAAAGTAAAACCAATTGTAACAGTTTCACAATAGATAAAGTAAATACTAGAATAGCTGGGGTGTATAAAAGTAAAACCCATTGTAACAGTTTCACAACAGATAAAGTAAACACTAGAATAGCTGGGGTATATAAAAGTAAAATCAATTGTAACAGTTTAACAATAGATAAAGTAAACACTAGAATACCAGGGGTATATAAAAGTAAAACCAATTGTAACAGTTTCACAATAGATAAAGTAAATACTAGAATTGATGGGGAGTATAAAAGTATATCCCATTGTAACAGTTTCACAATAAATTAAGTAAATACTAGAATAACTGAAGCATATAAAAGTAAAATCCATTGTAAGAGTTTCACAATAGATAAAGTAAACACTAGAATAGCTGGGATATATAAAAGTATAACCCATTGTCACAGTTTCACAATAGATGAAGTAAACACTACAATAGATGGGGTGTATAAAAGTTAAACACATTGTAAGAGTTTCACATAAGATGAAGTAAACACTAGAATAGCTGGGGTATATAAAAGTAAAACAAGTTGTAACAGTTTTACAATAGATAAAGTAAACACTAGAATAGCTGGGGTACATAAAAGTAAAACCAATTGTAACAGTTTCACAATAGATAAAGTAAATACTAGAATAGCTGGGGTATATAAAAGTAAAACCAATTGTAACAGTTTCACAATAGATAAAGTAAATACTAGAATAACTGGGGCATATAAAAGTAAAATCCATTGTAAGAGTTTCACAATAGATAAAGTAAACACTAAAATAGCTGGGGTGTATAAAAGTAAAACCCATTGTAACAGTTTCACAATAGATGAAGTAAACACTAGAATAGCTGGGATATATAAAAATAAAACCCATTGTAACAGTTTCACAACAGATAAAATAAACACTAGAATAGCTGGGGCATACATAAGTAAAATCAATTGTAAGAGTTTCACAATAGATATAATAAACACTACAATAGCTAGGGTGTATAAAAGTATAACCCATTGTAACAGTTTCCCAATAAATTAGGTAAATACTAGAATAGCTGGAGCATATGAAAGTAACATCCATTGTATGAGTTTCACAATAGATAAAGTAAATACTTGAATAGCTGGGGTATATAAAAGTAAAACCCATTGTAACAGTTTTACAATAGATAAAGTAAATACTAGAATATCTGGGTATATAAAAGTTAAAACCCATTGTACGAGTTTCACAATAGATAAAGTAAACACAAGAATAGCTGGGGTATATAAAATTAAAATCAATTGTAACAGTTTCACAATAGATAAAGTAAACACTAGAATAGCTGGGGTATATAAAAGTAAAACCCATTGTAACAGTTTCACAATAGATAAAGTAAATACTAGAATAGCTGGGGTGTATAAAAGTATAACCCATTGTAACAGTTTCACAATAAATTAAGTAAATACTAGAATAGCTGGAGCATATAAGTGTAAAATCCATTGTATGAGTTTCACAATGGATAAAGTAAACACTAATAAAACTGGGGTATATAAAAGTAAAATCAATTGTAACAGTTTCACAATAGATAAAGTAAATACATGTATAGCTGGGAAATATAAAAGTAAAACCCATTGTAACAGTTTCACAATACATTAAGTAAATACTGGAATAGCTGGGGCATATATAAGTAAAATCAATTGTAACACTTTCACAATAGATGAAGTAAACACTACAATAGCTGGGGTGTATAAAAGTTAAAACCATTGTAGAGTTTTACAACAGATAAAGTTAACACTAGAATAACTGGGGTATATAAAAGTAAAATCAATTATAACAGTTTCACAACAGAAAAAGTAAATACTCGAATTGCTGTGGTATGTAAAAGTAAAACCAATTGTAACAGTTTTACAATAGATAAAGTAAATACTTGAATAGCTGGGGTATATTAACGTAAAACCCATTGTAACAGTTCACAATAGATAAAGTAAACACTAGAATAGCTGGGGTATATAAAAGTATAACCCATTGTCACAGTTTCACAATAGATGAAGTAAACACTACAATAGATGGGGTGTATAAAAGTTAAACACATTGTAAGAGTTTCACATAAGATGAAGTAAACACTAGAATAGCTGGGGTATATAAAAGTAAAAGAAGTTGTAACAGTTTTACAATAGATAAAGTAAACACTAGAATAGCTGGGGTACATAAAAGTAAAACCAATTGTAACAGTTTCACAATAGATAAAGGAAATACTAGAATATCTGGGGTATATAAAAGTAAAACCAATTGTAACAGTTTCACAATGGATAAAGTAAATACTAGAATAACTGAAGCATATAAAAGTAAAATCCATTGTAAGAGTTTCACAATAGATAAAGTTAACACTAAAATAGCTCGGGTGTATAAAAGTAAAACCCATTGTAACAGTTTCACAATAGATGAAGTAAACACTAGAATAGCTGGGATATATAAAAATAAAACCCATTGTAACAGTTTCACAACAGATAAAATAAACACTAGAATAGCTGGGGCATACATAAGTAAAATCAATTGTAAGAGTTTCACAATAGATATAATAAACACTACAATAGCTAGGGTGTATAAAAGTATAACCCATTGTAACAGTTTCCCAATAAATTAGGTAAATACTAGAATAGCTGGAGCATATGAAAGTAACATCCATTGTATGAGTTTCACAATAGATAAAGTAAATACTTGAATAGCTGGGGTATATAAAAGTAAAACCCATTGTAACAGTTTTACAATAGATAAAGTAAATACTAGAATATCCTGGGTATATAAAAGTTAAACCCATTGTACGAGTTTCACAATAGATAAAGTAAACACAAGAATAGCTGGGGTATATAAAATTAAAATCAATTGTAACAGTTTCACAATAGATAAAGTAAACACTAGAATAGCTGGGGTATATAAAAGTAAAACCCATTGTAACAGTTTCACAACAGATAAAGTAAATACTAGAATAGCTGGGGTGTATAAAAGTATAACCCATTGTAACAGTTTCCCAATAAATTAAGTAAATACTAGAATAGGTGGAGCATATAAGTGTAAAATCCATTGTATGAGTTTCACAATGGATAAAGTAAACACTAATAAAACTGGGGTATATAAAAGTAAAATCAATTGTAACAGTTTCACAATAGATAAAGTAAATACATGTATAGCTGGGAAATATAAAAGTAAAACCCATTGTAACAGTTTCACAATACATTAAGTAAATACTGGAATAGCTGGGGCATATATAAGTAAAATCAATTGTAACACTTTCACAATAGATGAAGTAAACACTACAATAGCTGGGGTGTATAAAAGTTAAAACCATTGTAGAGTTTTACAACAGATAAAGTAAACACTAGAATAACTGGGGTATATAAAAGTAAAATCAATTGTAACAGTTTTACAATAGATAAAGTAAATACTAGAATAGCTGGGGTATATAAAAGTAAAACCAATTGTAACAGTTTCACAATATATAAAGTAAACACTAGAACAGCTGGGGTATATAAAAAAAAACCAATTGTAACAGTTTCACAATAGATAAAGTAAATACTAGAATAGCTAGTGTGTATAAAAGTATAAACCCTTGTAACAGTTTCACAATACATTAAGTAAATACTGGAATAGCTGGGGCATATATAAGTAAAACCAATTGTAAGAGTTTCACAATAGATAAAGTAAGTATTTGAATATCTGAGGTGTATAAAGTAAAACCCATTGTAACAGTTTTACAATAGATAACATAAGTACTAGAATAGCTGGGGTATATAAAAGTAAAAGGAATTGTAACAGTTTCACAATAGATAAAAAAAATACTAGAATAATTGGGGTATATAAAAGTAAAACCAATTGTAACAGTTTCACAACAGATAAAGTAAATACTTGAATAGCTGGGATATATAAAAATAAAACCAATTGTAACAGTTTCACAACAGATAAAGTAAATACTCGAATTGCTGTGGTATGTAAAAGTATAACCAATTGTAACAGTTTTACAATAGATAAAGTAAATACTTGAATAGCTGGGGTATATAAAAGTAAAACCCATTGTAACAGTTCACAATAGATAAAGTAAACACTAGAATAGCTGGGGTATATAAAAGTATAACCCATTGTAACAGTTTCACAATAAATTAAGTAAATACTAAAATAGCTGGGGCTTATAAAAGTAAAATCCATTGTAAGAGTTTCACAATAGATAAAATAAACACTAGAATATCTGGGGTGTATAAAAGTAAATCCCATTGTCACAGTTTCACAACAGATAAAATAAACACTAGAATAGCTGGGGCTTATAAAAGTAAAATCCATTGTAAGAGTTTCACAATAGATAAAGTAAACACTAGAATAGCTGGGGTATATAAAAGTAAAACCCATTGTAACAGTTTTACAATAGATAAAGTAAATATTAGAATATCCTGGGTATATAAAAGTTAAACCCATTGTACGAGTTTCACAATAGATAAAGTAAACACTAGAATAGCTGGGGTATATAAAAGTAAAATCAATTATAACAGTTTCACAATAGATAAAGTAAACACTAGAATAGCTGGGGTATATAAAAGTAAAACCCATTGTAACAGTTTCACAATAGATAAAGTAAATACTAGAATAGCTGGGGTGTATAAAAGTATAACCCATTGTAAGATTGTAAGAGTTTCACAATAGATAAAGTAAACACTAGAATAGCTTGGGTGTACAAAAGTAAAATCAATTGTAACAGTTTCACAATAGATAAAGTAAATACTAGAATAGCCTGGGTATATAAAAGTTAAACCCATTGTAACAGTTTCACAATAGATAAAGTAAACACTAGAATAGCTGGGGTACATAAAAGTAAAACCAATTGTAACAGTTTCACAATAAATAAAGTAAATACTAGAATAGCTGGAATGTATACAAGTATAACCCATTGTAACAGTTTCACAATAAATTAAGTAAATACTAAAATAACTGGAGTATATAAAAGTGAAATCCATTGTGTGAGTTTCACAATAGATAAAGTAAACACTAGAATATCTGGAATATATAAAAGTAAAATCAATTGTAACAGTTTCACAATAGATAAAGAAAATACTAGAATAGCTAGGGTGTATAAAAGTATAACCCATTGTAACAGTTTCCCAATAAATTAGGTAAATACTAGAATAGCTGGAGCATATAAAAGTAAAATCCATTGTATGAGTTTCACAATAGATAAAGTAAATACTTGAATAGCTGGGGTATATAAAAGTAAAACACATTGTAACAGTTTTACAATAGATAAAGTAAATACTAGAATATCCTGGGTATATAAAAGTTAAACCCATTGTACGAGTTTCACAATAGATAAAGTAAACACTAGAATAGCTGGGGTATATAAAAGTAAAATCAATTGTAACAGTTTCACAATACATAAAGTAAACACTACAATAGCTGGGGTATATAAAAGTAAAATTCATTGTAACAGTTTCACAATAGATAAAGTAAATACTAGAATAGCTGGAGTGTATAAAAGTATAACCCATTGTAACAGTTTCACAATAAATTAAGTAAATACTAGAATAGGTGGAGCATATAAGAGTAAAATCCATTGTATGAGTTTCACAATGGATAAAGTAAACACTAATAAAAGTGGGGTATATAAAAGTAAAATCAATTGTAACAGTTTCACAATGGATAAAGTAAATACAAGAATAGCCTGGGTATATAAAAGTTAAACCCATTGTAACAGTTTCACAATAGATAAAGTAAATACTAGAATAGCTGGGGTGTATAAAAGTATAACCCATTGTAACAGTTTCACAATAAATTAGGTAAATACTAGAATAGCTGGTGTATATAAAAGTGAAATCCATTGTGTGAGTTTCACAATAGATAAAGTAAACACTAGAATATCTGGGGTATATAAAAGGAAAATCAATTGTAACAGTTTCACAATAGATAAAGTAAATACTAGAATAGCTAGAGTGCATAAAAGTATAACCCATTGTAACAGTTTCCCAATAAATTAGGTAAATACTAGAATAGCTGGAGCATATAAGAGTAAAATCCATTGTAAGAGTTTCACAATAGATAAAGTAAACACTAGAATAGCTGGGGTGTATAAAGTAAAACCCATTGTAACAGTTTCACAACAGATAAAGTAAATACTAGAATAGCTGGGGTATATAAAAGTACAATCCATTGTAACAGTTTTACAATAAATAAAGTAAATACTAGAATACCTGGAGTATATAAAAGTATAACCAATTGTAACAGTTGTACAATAGATAAAGTAAACACTAGAATACCTGGGGTAAATAAAAGTAAAACTCATTGCAACAGTTTCAAAATAGATAAAGTAAACACTAGAATAGCTGGGTTACGTAAAACTAAAACCAATTGTAACAGTTTCACAATAGATAAAGTAAACACTAGAATAGCTGGGATATATAAAAATAAAACCCATTGTAACAGATTTAAAACAGATAAAGTAAACACTAGAATTACTGGGGTATATAAAAGTAAAATCAATTGTAACAGTTTCACAATAGATAAAGTAAGTTCTTCAATAGATGGGGTGTATAAAGTAAAACCCATTGTAACAGTTTCACAATAGATGAAGTAAACACTACAATAGCTGGGGTGTATAAAAGTTAAACCCATTGTAGAGTTTCACAACAGATAAAGTAAACACTAGAATAACTGGGGTATATAAAAGTAAAATCAATTGTAACAGTTTTAGAATAGATAAAGTAAATACTAGAATAGCTGGGGTATATAAAATTAAAACCAATTGTAACAGTTTCACAAAAGATAAAGGAAACACTAGAATTGCTGGGGTATATAAAAGTAAAACCAGTTGTAACAGTTTTATAATAGATAAAGTAAACACTAGAATAGCTGGGGTATATAAAAGTAAAACCAGTTGTAGCAGTTTTATAATAGATAAAGTAAACACTAGAATAGCTGGGATACATAAAAGTAAAACCAATTGTAACAGTTTCACAATAGATAAATGAAATACTAGAATACCTGGGGTATATAAAAGTAAAACCAATTGCAACATTTTTACAATGGATAAAGTAAATACTAGAATAACTGAGGTATATTAAAGTAAAAACAATTGTAACAGTTTCACAATAGATAAAGTAAATACTAGAATAGCTGGGGTGTATAAAAGTATATCCCATTTTAACAGTTTCACAATAAATTAGGTAAATACTAGAATAGCTCTGGCATATAAAATAAAAATCAATTGTAACAGTTTCATAATAGATAAAGGAAATAGTAGAATACCTGGAATATAAAAGTAAAACCAATTTTAACAGTTTTACAATAGATATAGTAAACACTAGAATAGCTGGGGTACATAAAAATGAAACCAATTGTAACAGTTTCACAATAGATAAAGTAAATAGTAGAATAGCTGGGGTGTATAAAAGTATATCCCATTGTAACAGTTTCACAATAAATTAAGTAAATAATAGAATAACTGGGGCATATAAAAGTAAAATCCATTGTAAGAGTTTCACATTAGATAATGTAAACACTAGAATAACAGTGGTACATAGAAGTAAAACCAATTGTAACAGTTTCACAATAGATAAAGTAAATACTAGAATCGCTGGGGTGTATAAAAGTATAACCCATTGTAACATTTTCACAATAAATTAAGTAAATACTTGAATAGCTCGGGCATATAAAAGAAAAATCCATTGTAAGAGTTTCACAATAGATGAAGAAAACACTAGAATAGCTGAGGTGTATAAAGTAAAACCCATTGTAACAGTTTCACAACAGATAAAGTAAATACTAGACTAGCTGGGGTATATAAAAGTAAAAGAAACTGTAACAGTTTTACAATAGATAAAGTAAACACTAGAATAGCTGGGGCATATATAAGTAAAATCATTTGTAAGAGTTTAACAATAGATAAAGTAAGTATTTGAATAGCTGGGGTGTATAAAGTAAAACCCATTGTAACAGTTTCACAATACATAAAGTAAACACTACAATAGCTGGGGTGTATAAAAGTATAACCCATTGTAACAGTTTCACAATAAATTAAATAAACACTACAATAGCTAGGGTGTATAAATGTAAACCCCATTGTAAGAGTTTCACACTAGATAAAGTAAACACTAGAATAACTGGGATATATAAAAGTAAAATCCATTGTAAGAGTTTCACAATAGATAAAGTAAACACTAGAATAGCTGGGATATATAAAAATAAAACCAATTGTAACAGTTTCACAACAGATAAAGTAAATACTCGAATTGCTGTGGTATGTAAAAGTATAACCAATTGTAACAGTTTTACAATAGATAAAGTAAACACTAGAATAGCTGGGGTATATAAAAGTATAACCCATTGTAACAGTTTCACAATAAATTAAGTAAATACTAAAATAGCTGGGGCTTATAAAAGTAAAATCCATTGTAAGAGTTTCACAATAGATAAAATAAACCCTAGAATATCTGGGGTGTATAAAAGTAAACCCCATTGTCACAGTTTCACAATAGATGAAGTAAACACTACAATATATGGGGTGTATAAAAGTTAAACACATTGTAAGAGTTTCACATAAGATGAAGTAAACACTAGAATAGCTGGGGTATATAAAAGTAAAACAAGTTGTAACAGTTTTACAATAGATAAAGTAAACACTAGAATAGCTGGGGTACATAAAAGTAAAACCAATTGTAACAGTTTCACAATAGATAAAGGAAATACTAGAATACCTAGGGTATATAAAAGTAAAACCAATTGTAACAGTTTCACAATGGATAAAGTAAATACTAGAATAACTGAAGCATATAAAAGTAAAATCCATTGTAAGAGTTTCACAATACATAAAGTTAACACTAAAATAGCTCGGGTGTATAAAACTAAAACCCATTGTAACAGTTTCACAATAGATGAAGTAAACACTAGAATAGCTGGGATATATAAAAATAAAACCCATTGTAACAGTTTCACAACAGATAAAATAAACACTAGAATAGCTGGGGCATACATAAGTAAAATCAATTGTAAGAGTTTCACAATAGATAAAATAAACACTACAATAGCTAGGGTGTATAAAAGTTAAACCCATTGTAAGAGTTTCACAACAGATAAAGTAAGTACTTGAATAGGTGGGGTGTATAAAGTAAAACGAATTGTAACCATTTCATAACAGATAAAGTAAGTGCTAGAATAGCTGGGGTATATAAAAGTACAACCAATTGTAACAGTTTCAGAATAGATAAAGTAAACACTAGAATAGCTGGGGTGTATAAAGTAAAACCCATTGTAATAGTTTCACAACAGATAAAGTAAATACTAGAATAGCTGGGGTATATAAAAGTAAAATCCATTGTAACAGTTTTACAATAGGTAAAGTAAACACTAGAATAGCTGGGGTACATAAAAAAAAACCCAATTAAAACAGTTTCACAATAGATAAAGGAAATACTAGAATACCTGGGTAATATAAAAGTAAAACCAATAGTAACAGTTTTACAATAGATAAAGTTAACACTAGAATAGCTGGGGTGAATAAAAGTAAAACTCATTGCAACAGTTTCAAAATAGATAAAGTAAACACTAGAATAGCTGGGTTACATAAAGCTAAAACCAATTGTAACAGTTTCACAATAGATGAAGTAAGTTCTTGAATAGCTGGGGTGTATAAAGTAAAACCCATTGTACCAGTTTCACAATAGATGAAGTAAACACTACAATAGCTGGGGTGTATAAAAGTTAAACCCATTGTAGAGTTTCACAACAGATAAAGTAAGTACTAGAAATGCTAGGGTATATAAAAGTAAAACCAATTGTAACAGTTTCACAATAGATAAAGTAAATACTAGAATAGCTGGGATATATAAAAATAAAACCCATTGTAACAGTTTTACAACAGATAAAGTAAACACTAGAATAACTGGGGTATATAAAAGTAAAATCAATTGTAACACTTTTAGAATAGATAAAGTAAATACTAAAATAGCTGGGGTATATAAAAGTAAAATCAATTGTACCAGTTTCACAATAGATAAAGGAAACACTAGAATAGCTGGGGTACATAAAAGTAAAACCAATTGTAACAGTTTCACAATAGATAAAGTAAATACTAGAATAGCTAGTGTGTATAAAAGTATTACCCATTGTAACAGTTTCACAACACATTAAGTAAATACTGGAATAGCTGGGGCATATATAAGTAAAATCAATTGTAAGAGTTTCACAATAGATAAAGTAAGTACTAGAAATGCTAGGGTATATAAAAGTAAAACCAATTGTAACAGTTTCACAATAGATAAAGTAAATACTAGAATAGCTGGGGTGTATAAAAGTAAAATCCATTGTAAGATTGTAAGAGTTTCACAATAGATAAAGTAAACACTAGAATAGCTGGGGTGTATAAAAGTAAAATCAATTGTAACAGTTTCACAATAGATAAAGTAAATACTAGAATAGTTTGGGTATATAAAAGTTAAACCCATTCTAACAGTTTCACAATAGATAAAGTAAACACTAGAATAGCTGGGGTATATAAAAGTGACATCCATTGTGTGAGTTTCACAATAGATAAAGTAAACACTAGAATATCTGGGGTATATAAAAGTAAAATCAATTGTAACAGTTTCACAATAGATAAAGTAAATACTAGAATAGCTAGGGTGTATAAAAGAATAACCCATTGTAACAGTTTCCCAATAAATTAGGTAAATACTAGAATAAGTGGAGCATATAAAAGTAAAATCCATTGTATGAGTTTCACAATAGATAAAGTAAATACTTGAATAGCTGGGGTATATAAAAGTAAAACCCATTGTAACAGTTTTACAATAGATAAAGTAAATATTAGAATATCCTGGGTATATAAAAGTTAAACCCATTGTACGAGTTTCACAATAGATAAAGTAAACACTAGAATAGCTGGGGTATATAAAAGTAAAATCAATTATAACAGTTTCACAATAGATAAAGTAAACACTAGAATAGCTGGGGTATATAAAAGTAAAACCCATTGTAACAGTTTCACAATAGATAAAGTAAATACTAGAATAGCTGGGGTGTATAAAAGTATAACCCATTGTAAGATTGTAAGAGTTTCACAATAGATAAAGTAAACACTAGAATAGCTTGGGTGTATAAAAGTAAAATCAATTGTAACAGTTTCACGATAGATAAAGTAAACACTAGAATAGCTGGGGTACATAAAAGTAAAACCAATTGTAACAGTTTCACAATAAATAAAGTAAATACTAGAATAGCTGGAATGTATACAAGTATAACTCATTGTGACAGTTTCACAATAAATTAAGTAAATACTAAAATAGCTGGAGTATATAAAAGTGAAATCCATTGTGTGAGTTTCACAATAGATAAAGTAAACACTAGAATATCTGGAATATATAAAAGTAAAATCAATTGTAACAGTTTCACAATAGATAAAGAAAATACTAGAATAGCTAGGGTGTATAAAAGTATAACCCATTGTAACAGTTTCCCAATAAATTAGGTAAATACTAGAATAGCTGGAGCATATAAAAGTAAAATCCATTGTAACAGTTTCACAATAGATAAAGTAAATACTTGAATAGCTGGGGTATATAAAAGGTAAAACCCATTGTAACAGTTTCACAATAGATAAAGTAAATACTAGAATATCCTGGGTATATAAAAGTTAAACCCATTGTACGAGTTTCACAATAGATAAAGTAAACACTAGAATAGCTGGGGTATATAAAAGTAAAATCAATTGTAACAGTTTCACAATACATAAAGTAAACACTACAATAGCTGGGGTATATAAAAGTAAAATTCATTGTAACAGTTTCACAATAGATAAAGTAAATACTAGAATAGCTGGAGTGTATAAAAGTATAACCCATTGTAACAGTTTCACAATAAATTAAGTAAATACTAGAATAGGTGGAGCATATAAGAGTAACATCCATTGTATGAGTTTCACAATGGATAAAGTAAACACTAATAAAAGTGGGGTATATAAAAGTAAAATCAATTTTAACAGTTTCACAATGGATAAAGTAAATACAAGAATAGCCTGGGTATATAAAAGTTAAACCCATTGTAACAGTTTCACAATAGATAAAGTAAATACTAGAATAGCTGGGGTGTATAAAAGTATAACCCATTGTAACAGTTTCACAATAAATTAGGTAAATACTAGAATAGCTGGAGTATATAAAAGTGAAATCCATTGTGTGAGTTTCACAATAGATAAAGTAAACACTAGAATATCTGGGGTATATAAAAGGAAAATCAATTGTAACAGTTTCACAATAGATAAAGTAAATACTAGAATAGCTAGAGTGCATAAAAGTATAACCATTGTAACAGTTTCACAATAAATTAGGTAAATACTAGAATAGCTGGAGCATATAAGAGTAAAATCCATTGTAAGAGTTTCACAATAGATAAAGTAAACACTAGAATAGCTGGGGTATATAAAAGTAAAACCAATTGTAACAGTTTTACAATAGATAAAGTAAACACTAGAAAACCTGGGGTAAATAAAAGTAAAACTCATTGCAACAGTTTCAAAATAGATAAAGTAAACACTAGAATATCTGGGTTACGTAAAACTAAAACCAATTGTAACAGTTTCACAATAGATAAAGTAAACACTAGAATAGCTGGGATATATAAAAATAAAACCCATTGTAACAGATTTAAAACAGATAAAGTAAACACTAGAATTACTGGGGTATATAAAAGTAAAATCAATTGTAACAGTTTCACAATAGATAAAGTAAGTTCTAGAATAGCTGTAGGTGTATAAAAGTAAAACCCATTGTAACAGTTTCACAATAGATGAAGTAAACACTACAATAGCTGGGGTATATAAAAGTTAAACCCATTGTAACAGTTTCACAACAGATAAAGTAAACACTAGAATAGCTGGGGTATATAAAAGTAAAACCAATTGTAACAGTTTCACAATAGATAAAGTAAATACTAGAATAGCTGGGGTATATAAAATTAAAACCAATTGTAACAGTTTCACAATAGATAAAGGAAACACTAGAATTGCTGGGGTATATAAAAGTAAAACCAGTTGTAACAGTTTTATAATAGATAAAGTAAACACTAGAATAGCTGGGGTATATAAAAGTAAAACCAGTTGTAGCAGTTTTATAATAGATAAAGTAAACACTAGAATAGCTGGGGTACATAAAAGTAAAACCAATTGTAACAGTTTCACAATAGATAAATGAAATACTAGAATACCTGGGGTATATAAAAGTAAAACCAATTGCAACATTTTTACAATGGATAAAGTAAATACTAGAATAACTGAGGTATATTAAAGTAAAAACAATTGTAACAGTTTCACAATAGATAAAGTAAATACTAGAATAGCTGGGGTGTATAAAAGTAAGTAACCCATTTTAACAGTTTCACAATAAATTAAAGTAAATACTAGAATAGCTGGGGCATATAAAAATAAATCAATTGTAACAGTTTCACAATTGATAAAAATAAAGTAGAATACCTGCTGTTATATAAAGTAAAACCAATTGTAACAGTTTTACAATAGATATAGTAAACACTAGAATAGCTGGGGTACATAAAAATGAAACCATATTGTAAATAGTTTCCAATAATAGATAAAGTAAATAGTAGAAAAAGCTACAGGATTGTACCTAAAGTATATCCCATTGTAACAGTTTCAATAATAAATTAAGTACAACACTAAGAATAACTGGGGCATATAAAAGTAAAAATCCATTTACTGTAAAAGTTTCACATTAGATAAATGTAAACACTAGAATGCTGAGTGGTGTATAAAAGTAAAACCAATTGTAACAGTTT